>NC_080100.1:1323333-1985000 GCF_950005125.1 Chionomys nivalis
AGGTGCTTGTGTTTATGAGTGTTACAACCATAGCCGACTTGACTCATTTCATGCTCACCGAGGTTTTCCAAAGTGCCAGCAACAGTTGAGAAACATCAGGACACACAAATCACGGCCACTAGCACTTTACAGGGCTGTTTTATCTTCAAGACCACGTGGGACACACAACACCATGGGAGTTGAATTGTGACTGGTGCCTTTCATGGGAGGAAGGAGCAGGTGTCACCTCCTAATTTAGAGTTCAGTTGGCTGAATGCTGCCAGGCCTGTCCTTGCCCTGATTACAAGATGAAGTGGTTACAGATATCAGCCACTACCTACTGCTCTCAGCCCTCCGCTTGTGGGGCAGGGCAGCTTCCCTGAGCCCTCCTGCTATGTTCCAGAGCTCTCCTGGACCGGCATCCTGTGGAAATGATGGAAATACCCCAGGTTTTGGCCAGCGAGCCTGTAAGGGAAAGTCCCTTTCCCGGCTTCAGAGTGGGTAGTCAGTCTGGAAAGTGGGTCTGCAGCTCGAGGTGCGGCTCTAGGGAACAGTCCTGGGGACGAGCAGGTGGGCGTTTCTGGCAGCGGACAGGGCTGCTGCTGCCCACAATGCTGTGCCCCTTAGATCCTCTTTCAATCCGGCTTTTGTCTCTTCTCCTGGTGCAGCGCCAGAGTGTGTTCTGGAATGAAAGTCTCTGTGCCCTTGGGGCTTGGCCACGTGGCTGCCTCCTCCCCACCTGGACTTTGCTACAACACGCACAGGCATCTGGAGCTGAGACTCCAGCTGGAACTTACAAAGGCCTGGCCCCAAAGCTGCCCAGTGTCCAGCATCCCTATGGGGTCCAGGGTCTTGTCTTCCTGCCCTCCTCTCTCTGGGGACTCTGGAGAAAAGTTTTTGATCAGGCCAAGAGACATCATTGGCTGGAAGGATCACTGAGCACAGCTGTCCTTGGATGTTGTCCTCTAGCAGAAGAGTAGGGTGGCATCTGGGGAGACACGGTAACAGTGCCCTGGACCAGGATCTGAAGAGTGCGGTCAGCGCCGACAGTGACTGCACCTGGGGCATTAGCGAAGGCAACGTCTAGCCCAGAATTTCATTTCTTCCCTCTGTTCTATCCTTGCAGCACAGGGAAAAGGACCAGAGAGGAAAATCTAGGTTCCCCCTCCTCTGTGCTGGACCATCAGACTGGCTCTCAGAACCAGAATGCATCACTGCATTTCCCAGTGCAAATTTAACAACAAAAGGCTGTTAACTCAAACATCATCTGTCCTTCTAGATGTTTGAGCTTGGAGCGTTTGCCAAGCAGAGCCTCAGATTAGAAAGACCCAGGCTGGAAAAGTCAGTCACATGAGGTTGACTTTGAATCTTTCAGGACAATGCCAGCACATATAGGAGCCTATGAATACCACATAGACCTTTGACCTAGCATAAAATCAAAGAATTTTAGTGGACAGAGAAGAACTGTACACGGGTATTTGTGGAAGCAATCTCAGAAAAATTAAACAGCAGCTGGATGAGGGGCCTGAACACAGGACCTCGTAGGTTTCTTGTTCGGGGTTTTCAGGAGAAAGAATGTTACCTATGGTGGCTTGAATAGAAATGACTCTCACTCTCACCAATCTGAATGTTTGGTCACGGGGGAGTGACACTGTTTGAAAGGATTGGGGATGTGGCCTTGTTGGAGGAAATGTGTCACTGGGGAAAGACTTTGAAGTTTCAGAAGCTCAAACCAGGCCCAGTGACTCTCTCTTTTCCTGCTACCTGCAGATCCGGATGTAGAACTCCCAGCTGCTTCTCCAGGACCACATCAGCCTGCATGCTGTCACATGCTCTACAGGATAATAATGGGCTAAAACTCTGAAACTGTAAGCAAGCCACAATTAAATGCTTTCTTTTATGAGTGACCATGGTCACAGCAAAAGAACACTGTCTAAGACAGTACCCAATGGTAAAACAAAAAGTTACATGGTTGTTCTCCAAAGCCTCTTACTACATGTGATTGCAGGCAGAAAACACTTCAGTCAATAGAAGGTGTCAAGATACCCAGTGATGGTTTCACAGGCCAGCGTAGAAATAAGAAGAGTGGGTGGACAGGTGGACAGGTGAGGTTGGCCTCTCCTTGCCGTTCTGAGGTCTGATTTCTCAGTGTACTTCCCGCTTTAGCTTGTCATTTGGAACTGGTCTTTTGTATTCTTCTCCAGGGCTTCCCATCAGCTAGGACCAAGTCATCAACACCCAGGAAAAGCCTCTAATGTTAGGGTATATATATATATATATATATCTGAGTTTGCAGTGGATTGTCCTGTTCTTATTGGTGTGTCCCCTTTAAGTGGTCATTTAGGGAAGAGTGCCAGTGACCCAAGGCAGCTCTGAAAAGATAAGTGCTCTTCTGGCCAGTGGAAGGAACAGCACAGATTCACAGTTAAAACTCCAGGATAGCTGGAGGCAGTGACCAGTGTAATGGCCACCACTAATGACTGTGGCAATAGATCACACAGGACTGTCCCCAAGGAGTGCTCTCTTTCTTTCTCTCTCTCTCTCTCTCTCTCTCTCTCTCTCTCTCTCTCTCTCTCTCACACACACACACACACACACACACACAATGTTTCATAGCATTTTCCTTGAAATTCAATTAATTGAAGGCCCCAGATAAAAGGAACACATTCTTAATGGCTATAAAATAACCTGAGGGGGGAGACGAAGCTGTGGAGCTCAACTTCAAAGCATGACAGAAATACTTACTGCCTTCCTTTAAAAGTCGTCAGATCAATGAGTGAATCAGTTAAAATTACTTGCGCATTTAGCAACCTTTTCATTTTCCGTTTGGAAAAGGTGAGGCTGTGCGCGTATTGTCCGTGATTCAATCTCCGGAGAGGAAACTGTGGCTGACACCAGGTTGGAACTGGCCTGGGCTCTAGACTCCAGGTTCTTTGGCCAGGGGGCTGCATGTGCCTTTGCTGAAACACAGGCAGAAGGCTGAGGCTCAGACAGCAGAACCACTGTGTCTCGCAGTTTTGGAGGCTACAGGCATGAGCTCAGGGAGTTGACATGGGGGTTCTTCTCTATCGGTTGCTGGCAAGATTTGGGGTCACCTGTGCACTCTGCAGGTCTTTCTGCCCTTTCTGTCTGTGGAACACTCTCTGCACTTGTGCTTTTTAAAGACTGTAGTCACATTGGTTGGTGGGGCCCCATCCTGCCCCAGTATGACATCATCACGACTGTGTCTGCAACCATCCTGCTTCCAAATAAGGTCACATTCTGATATGCTGGACATTAGGAACACAAACAGACTCACAATGGATGGGTGCCTAGTAGTGCCACCCCTTAGACTTGTTTTATTTCTTCAGGTTGAACATCCCAGCCTCTAGTTACTGCATTATAGCTTTCAGGAGGGTGAGCTTCTTTCTTTCTCTGTTACTCCCCATCTCTCCCCAGTGTCCTCTAGGGCAGATACCATTGTATTCTTGGTTTCTAACTTCATGAAGTTGACCCCTGAGCCTTTTGACAGCACCGTAGGAAGCAAGACTCAGCGCTTACTTGACCATTGCCTGACATTCATTCCAAGTACTCTTCTCTCTCTCTCTCTCTCTCTCTCTCTCTCTCTCTCTCTCTCTCTCTCTCTCTCTATCTCTCTCTCTCCCTCGCTCCCTCTCTCCCTCCCTCTCTCTCTCCCTCCCTCCCTTCCTTTCTTCCTTTCTTTTTTTTCTGGCTTATTTATTTATTTTGCGTACTGTGTTCTATATGCATGTACATCTATAGGCCAGTAGAGGGCACCAGATCTCATTACAGAGGGTTGTGAGCCATCATGTGGTTGCTGGGAATTGAACTCAGGACTTCTGGAAGAGCAGTCAGTACTCTTGACCTCTGAGCCAGCTCTCCAGCCCTATGAATTTTTTTCTTTGCTGTTCTCTTTCTGTTAGGCTAGAATGGATGTTCCTCAATATTTGTGTTTGTTGTTTTCTGATTTTCTCCTGGCACAGAGGATATGGTAGGCATTTGATAATGTAGATACACAAAGAAACACAACTGATACCCTCCAGGAAAGGAGAGCAAAGAGCACATTTAGCAGGGGCTTAGACAAGGAAACACATGGTCATTCTGGATGGGACTTAAGATTTTACCTACCCATTGGCTGTGTACTGAGTGCCTGCTACTTCCTGATGTGAAAAAGATTCCAGATGTCCTCCATTAACGCAGGAGGAGAAGGTAGATTCTGTGGTCTATGAGCGCCCAGAGATGCAACAGCACTCACATTGTGGATAAGTGCGTAAATGTGACCAGGAAAATGAAGGCAAAGCAGGCTTCCAGTCTTCCATGCTGTAGCAGGTGTGGCTTAGCCAGAGACAGTGGCTCACAGGGAATCATGGAGAGAACCAAGAAGCAAATATCTAGGGTGCCATTGAGGACAGAGGCAGCAAAGGAGGACAGGCACAGGAGTAGAGATGATTCTGGTACTTCCCCCCCGCTGCTGAGCAACACTGGGCTTTCCCTGCCCCATGCTTGTTATGCCAGGGAACTGTGGCACACTGCAGGCGTGTGAGGCCCTAGTGCAGCCCACCTCATTTCGGTCTCCACGGCCTCAGAATGTCCTTGGCTGGAGGAATGAAACTGGATTATGTCTGATCCTTCCAAGAAGAAGCCCTTAAGAGCCACTGAGCTGTACACCTCTGCCCTTTCCTCTATTGTGACAAGCAGGGTTCCACACTCTGGGAACCCTGCAGCCTGGCTCCCTGATACAGTGACATGGTGTAGAGCCTCTGCCCACCTCTGAGACACAGGGCCAGCTGGTTACAGTAGCACAGCCTGCTCCTCCCCACTCATACAAGCTAGATAAATAAGATCACAATGTGATGTATCATTATGGGATTATACTATAATAAAGTTGTGAATTGTATAATTATACATTATAGCGCAATTGTAGATTATGTGACTGTATATTATGGCTTTACCACAGAGGAAGCAACTGGGCAGAGGTATTATATGTATTATTTCGCGGTTCTGGGTCTGGAACTCAGGCCTTTGAACTTTTGCTAGTCAAGTTCTCAATGACTAAGCTATATTCCAAGTTCTTATTGTTGTTTTTTCCTTTCTTAAAACATTTTTATCTTATTCTTAAGATTATGCCAGGGATATTATAATTTTCATTATATCATTTCTCCCTTCCATTTCTTCTCTTCAAATCCTGCCATATACTCCTCCTTGCTTTCAAATTCATGGTCTCTTTTTCCATTGTTATTATATGCATAAATGTATATGCATGTGTATGTATGTATACATACATATTCTTTTTTTTTGGATTTTTTCGAGACTGCATGACATTACTTGTATGTATGTTTTCAGATCAAGGAAGACAATTTGGTTTTGCATAACCAACCAATGTGCTCTTCCCCGGGAAAGACTACTTTTTCTGCTTTCAGTATTCCTCAATTCCCTGCAGTTCTTTGTGCAGGGCTGAGGCCTTGTGGGCTTTCCTCCATCCACTTTGGACTCATAATGTTTTTGTCCTTGCTCAGCTCATGTTTGGGTAGTCATGTCTGTGAGGCTTCATGAGTGTAGCTTCCAACATTACTAGAAGACCAGCATCTCACGGCAAATGCCCTTTCTCTCTCTGAGTGTTTATCATGCTTCACTCTGACTCTTACAATCCTGTGACATCTCGCACAATGTTTCCTTGGTCTTAGGTGGGGGAGTTGTTTTCTAGATGCAGCCATTGGAACTGGGCTCCACAGCTCTGAGTTTTGGTTGGCTATGGTTTTCTGTAATGGTCTCCTCCTGTTTCAAAGAGAAGTTTCCTTGATGAAGAGTGGTGAGGATATTTATCAAGTAGGTCCTGGGGCAGGACACAGGAAGGTTTGCTCTATCTGCCATGTAGCTCAGGGTAGCCTTGACCTCATGTGCTCCTGTCTCCACTTATCACTTACCTAGAATCACAGGTATATGTCACCACATTGAGTTCAGACAATTATCTCTCTCTGTCTCTGTCTCTGTCTCTGTCTCTGTCTCTCTCTCTCTCTCTCTCTCTCTCACACACACACACAAAGGTCACAGGACAAGGCACGTGTGAGTGCTTTAATCTGGGCCCTCTGTCCAACCACACACGCTATCTTAAAGGAGGAGTAGAATGTAAAGACAACATATTCATTGTCAAGGATGTAGCTCAATAGTAGGATACTCATTCAACTTGTGCGAGGTCTTGAGTCTGATCGTCGACACTGTAAAACAACAACAACAACAACACATTTGTATGAAAACACACACACAGCAATGCTAATTGAAGACTGGAAAACCAGAAGTCAGTCTTTTGTTCTCACAGGAACCTTGAACATCATTTTCAAGGTTGTTTTTATCTCTTTTGGCCTTCTCCACAGGAGGCTATTCTAGGCACACAGTTGTGAGCAAATTGTGTGCACTGAAGGATTCTTCAGTGTGACTAAGAAAATACCAGTAAAACTCAGGATGCTGGTTCAATGTGCAAAAGGCCAGAGATGTCTTAATATGAACCCCAAATTCCAAGCCTCTGTTTTGTAGTTTAAGGCAAGTAAAAACATTTAATATTTGATAGCTTTAATAACAATCGTTCACATTAATAGTTTAACAGGAATGTTTTGTTTTAACGTGACCAAATCCATTACCTCTTGTTAAGGTAGCTGCTCCCTGTTACTTTTTAATTTTTTTAAATTTCAGTTTGCACATGCAGGCCTTTGATATCTATGATGTTTCTGCTCTGGGGACATGGTGTAAGGCAGGACTCAGAATCTCTTTGCTTATGACTGATCCTCTGATCATCACTAAAGGCATTGTTCTTATCACATAAATCTGACATTCCTGTTTATATTCTTCAAGTATAAATCTTTTACAATGAAATTTGTTATAATGTATAAAGTGATTAGTCCAACTGTAGGAGCTTGTAAACCCTGTCACCTCTCAGTTGTCCACACGGTATATTGATTCAATAACAGATGCACTGTATGGAGTGTGGGGGAGATTAATGACCCTCGAAGGAAGTGATGGCATTCGAGATCCAGAGGTTCTCTAGTGAGCCAGCCACTGTGTTCACTGCTATGTGTCTCCACGTTCTTCTTTATAAGGAGAAAGCTGAGGTACTGCATTGTTTAGCCTCTCGAATCTACGTGTGCTTCTGAAGTGGAGCTCACCACTGAGATGAGGGGGGAGTGATGACTGCAGCTACGTGGATATGACTTCAAAGAAAAAAAGTAGTTCACTGCTTATTCTGACTTACCCTTTGGCTGATGTATTAATTTTAAATCTTTTCTTTAAAAAAAAATTTGTGTGTATGTGTATGAGTTGTGAAGATGTGGGCATGCCATGACACACATGGAGATAAGAAAATAGCCCTCAAGAATCAATTCTTCTCTTCCACTTTGTGGGATCTGGGAACCAAACTCAGGTCATTACTCCTATGCACAAGTGCCTCTCTCCACTGAGCATTTTGCTGCCTCTCTAGTGTACCAATTACATTTCTCTTAATGTCATGGATTCCCACCAGAATCAACTTAAGGCAGGCTAAATTCACTTTGGTTTAGAGTATATTGTCCACCACAATGGCTGGGCAGCCAAAATGATTGTCTATGGCAGTAGGAAATGGGAGTGTGGCTTGCTAAATCTCAGCAGTGAACTGGAACTAGAGAGCTGGAGGCTCAGCATAGCTCTCAAGACCTTCCCCCTAGTGGTCTTTTTTTTTTTTTTTCTTTTAATCAACTATGCCTTGTTTCCTAAAACAGTGCCATCAGCTGGGGATGAGGTGTTCACATACATGAACATATGGGAGTAGAATTTCACATTCAAATCATAAGGGCTGAGGTCCATCTGCTTAGCAAGCCTAGCTGGTGTTCGGGATGAACTCTGACCCCTGTTCCTGCTCTCATTTACAAGAGGAGTGACATGCTTTTCTCTGCAGCCTCACATGTGGTACCTGCCGTATAGCAGGTGAGATGCTTTGGATGATGAGAGAGGGAATAAGAAAGCAGCATCTACAGCTGGTGTACCTGGGCAGGAGCAGAATTCAGGGTGTGTGTACCTGGGCAGGAGCAGCACGTAGAGTGTGTGTACCTGGGCAGAATCAGCATGCAGGTATGTATACCTGGACAGGAACAGCAGGCAGGGTGTGTGTACCTGGGCAAGAGCAGCAGGCAGGGTGTGTGTTCCTGGGCAGGAGCAGCAGACAGGGTGTGTGTACCTGGGCAGTAGCAGCATGCAGGGTGTGTATACCTGGGTAGGAGCTATATGCATGATGTATGTACCTGGGTAGGAGCTGCATGCAGGGTGAGTATATATGTGCAGAAGTAGCACGTGGGGTGTGTGTACCAGGGCAGGAGCAGCATGCAGGGTGTGTGTACCTGGGCAGGAGTGGCAGGCAGAGTGTGTGTAGCTGGACAGGAACAGCAGGCAGGGTGTATGTACCTGAGCAGGAGCAGTGTACAGGGTGTGTGTACCTGGGTAGGAGCAGTGTGCAGGGTGGGTGTACATGTGCAGAAACAGCCTGCAGGGCAGGCATATTTGGACAGAAAATCATCCATAGCTACTGGCCAGGGACAGCATCCTGGGTGGGTGTACCTGTACAGGTGTGAGGCTTTTCCCAGGGTTAACAGATGAAGGGCTGGTGGGTCTGAGAGCATCAGGTGAGGCTCCCCCTGGCTTTCCAATATCACACATTCTGGGATAGGAATTGCCTGTATATGGAATATACATGGAAAGGTGTTGGTGGCCACACTACTTGGGGGAAAGAGTAGAGAACTTGCTAAGGTGACTGAATTCGATGAGGTATTCCCCTTAACCCCAATCCTTTGAGCCTGCCTCTGCGTGGCATTGTTGCACAATATACATTTGTTCACTGTGTATGGTGAGAACACATAACTCTCTGAGACACACACCCCAGACACTACCTTGTTAGCTGGGCTTTGAGTGTGGGACCGAGTTCCAGGAGATATCAATGTGGTAGCTTGGTATGGAGAGCTCATCCTCTTTTCCTCTACTGATGTCAGACGCCGACTAACCAAAGTGCTGACGCAAGGTTTGCATTAGCGGCCGGCTCTAGCACCAACAGATGGGTTCGACCAGGTTGATAAGTTACGTGTTGAAGCTTTGATGAGCTTTGGCTAGCAAGAGACTTCCCACCTATGCTCAGGACACGGTGCAGGCCTGACAACAGGATGGAGGCAAACAAAGAAACAAAGAAACAATGTCTAGCTCTGGGCTGGCTCCTGAGAAGAGACCCCTCCCAACTTAGCTACACTGTTGCAAAGACGTTGTTTGGCATTTTGAGGCATCTAACATCCTGGGTCTACTGGCTCAGAAGCTGGCGGGACAAGGGCTGCACCTTCTGGCTGTGCTGTCTGGAAGGTGCCGTTTACTAGGCGTCCTTGGTCTATTCTCTGTGGGCACTCCACCTGGCCCCACACTGTCCCTCAGACCTACACCTCATTTCTCACAATGCCACTTGCTCGAGGGGTCCTTGAAAGATGAAGGAAAAAATGCAGGCGTGACCTGGTGGCCAGCCTATTTGGCACACTCTAAAGAAGAAGAATGGCCCACCATGTTCCAAAAGTAGTGTGGGCAGCTGGAACTGGCCTGTGGACTAGTCTATACTTTCCATGTCTCCTTTCATGTGAGCACATAGAGACCCTGGTGGTATGGGTGCTCACTGTCCAATCTGAGGCAATGTGCTAACCAACCACAGCCAATAGGGTTTCACTATGCAAGGAGCTGTTTATGTAAAGCAGACGGTAGTGACAGCAGAAAGAGACTTCTTTCTCTCTTTCTCTTGTTCACTCAAGCTCACTTGGCATTTGTGTAGGTAAATGGGCCTGTCATTTTCTTCAAACCCTGGCTACCTTATCCAGTTGGCAGAGAAATGACTTTATTTGTGGTCTTAGATCTTCATCATTTGGAGCTGCCTCCCCAAAACATTCAGAAGCATTTGGTGTTTTCCCTTCGCTTCAGTTCTGAGAGCTGTTCTACCAACTGAGCACTGGATGAGCCTAAGAGATTTCTGTGGGCGACTTGCTGAGAAGCACAGAGTATTTGGTTTGCAGACATGAATTTTTGCCTTAACTCTCATTTTGTGGCTGGGACAAGATAGAAGCCCAGAGAGGAGGCAGAAGCAGCCACACATGGCTTACGTCCTGGGAACAGCAAGGAGGTAGAATGGGGGGGGCAGTTTCCATAGGAAGCCCAGAAATAAAAGACTGTTCAATTTGATGATGGCTCTAAGCTCACCTGTAAGTCATGGCAGCCTGGTTCAATATTGTGAGTCCTGGACAGCTTGGATTATTGTCACATAGTAGAAGCAAGATCTCTTTATTGGCTGCGGATCCCTGAAGCCTGTGCCCAACAGGAAATCAATGCGCATCTTCCCGGCCTCACTGCCTCCAGGAGTCTCATCTTCTCATGTGTGTTTTTTGGTCAGCTTCACAGCCTGCTTCTGTCTCTGGATTATGGCTTTGGTTCGAACTCTTATTTCTCAGTTCCAAATTACAAATTTTCACATCTCCTTGGCATTAAGTGGCGGAGCGTGGTTCGTGAGCACCAGGCTGTCTCAGAGTGCTCCCTGCACAGAGAAAGACTGTATCCATCCAGTGGTCACCTTTGGCTCTGCTTTGTTTGGATGCCCTCCCTCATAGTGAGCTTCCTGTGGACAAGAGGCTAACATTACAGGCAGCCCAGAGAGTCAGGGAACAGGCCAGGAAGTCTGCATGCACTGTATCTTGGTCTTGTGTCTTCTCCTGAGTGGCTGGGCTACAGAACTCACAAAGGAGAAGACGGAACAGCATTTGATAGGCAGATGAACTATGACCCCTGCCTTGTACCATACGGCTCCAGGGATTGTCACAGCAACTCAGGGTTTTCCTAGAAGATCCACACTATGAGACCAAGCTGCTGAGAACAAACTTCAGAGGTTGAGGAGGGCTCTCAGATTAACTGTAACTTGGATTCTGTCTGGAAAATGGAGTGTAGGGCTAAGAGGATCAGGTGTCATTTAATAGCATCTCTTCTGCTAGTTGTTTTGGGTTCCATGGTCAGAGACTGCTGAGACTCTGTTCCTCCTTTGACTTTAATATGATCCAAATGGTCTACACATTTGATTCATCGATTCCTGTCCTTACAGAGGCTTCAGCAGCGCCTTCTTGGGTGATTAGAAGCCTTGCCACTCTGTTTACTGGTTCCTTCTGACAAGAAGGCCCTTGGGGTCCTGATAGTATCTACTTCTGAGAACAAGATTCTCTGGACTTACCTTGGATACCTTTGTAATCAATGGAGACACTGTGGTGCTAATGAATTGGAGATCATTTCAAGGCAGTGACTGAGAAAACACGCCTTCTTTTTTTTTTTCTCAAAGTGAATTCTGTTGCCACCATCTGAGTGAGGCAGTTAGAGTTTTATTCTTATGATTACTTCACAAGTCTGGCACAGCTTTCTTTAAAAATGGAACAAATCACCACAGTGCCTTGGGCATAATTTAGGAGCACATGGAAAGGTGTTGCAGTTTTCATGCACGGACGTGAGGCTTGCTGTGCTGGGGAGGTAGATGCAAGGGCAGGCATGGTCTGCTGCTCAAAGAGCACAAAGGGGATGGAATAGCACAAAGGGAAGTCTTTGGGGGAACGAAAGAACTAAAAATCTAAAGAACTCTGTTTAGGACACCCTGGCACATGCGTCCCAGCATTCTATTGTGATAGCTAGAGAAACCCTGGTCATCTTTCTGCCTTCTGTTTGTTCTGAGTAATTTACAGCTCCAACCCTTGCTCACAATGAGGGTTTCACAAGGCCAAGGCTGCCTGAGATACAACCCCAAACATCCCAGTGGCGTGTACCTGAAGTACAACCCCAAACATCCCAGCAGGCATGTACCTGAAGTACAATTCCAAACATCCCAGTGGCGTGTACCTGAAGTACAATCCCAAACATCCCAGTGGCGTGTACCTGAAGTACAACCCCAACACTACAGAAGTAGCTGCTGAGTGATGGGGCAACTTTGTCCTGTGGACCAGAATAATAAGGTCAGGTTGGGTCACTGCAGCTGAGGTTAGCCAGCTCTGGGCTACCTGTGTCCCCTTCATTGTTCCCTGTCCTTGTTAGGGAATCTCTGGAAGAAGAAAACCTGTATGGGTGGTCTGTTGCAGGAGAGAGGCTGGTTGGCAGAGAGGTGGTGTTTAGCAGAGGAAGGCAGATCTTTTACTGAGTTCCAGGTGTTTCCAAAGGCGCAGGGCAGTGTTCATTAGAAGACACTGTCTGTAACTATTTACCTCCCTTAAAGGCATACCATGAGAACCGTTGTATTGAATAAGAAAATGGATTGACTCAATGGTATGCCGGGTCACCTCCCAGGTAGGGCTGGGGTCCTCCCTTATGGATGGCTCACTATGGACTTTCCTTCCCTCTGCGGCTTGCTGAAGCTCTTCCCTTATGAGTTTGTAGCAAAGTTCCTTGGAATTGCAAGCGTTCTTGTCTAAACAATTGATTTTTATGGTACTCAGAACTGGTTTTTTTTTGGTAAGCACCTCATTGGAGAAATATTCTTCAGTGTGTCTGCCAGCAAGCTGATGTAAAAAAGGGGCAGAATTCTCTCCACCACTTTTCCATGGTTTAATTTATTGCCCCATTTCTGCGGCTTCGGGAAGAGTCAGCCAACGTGGGCTCTGGGGGCATCATGGGGGAAGGCTCTGATCACAGTGCAGCGGGAAGCCAAGCCTGAGACAAGCAGTGGCCCTCTTGCCAAGAAGCAACTTTGAAGCCATTCCTCAGACACATGGAATTCCTCCCAGGCTCCCAGTAACATTTCTGAGGCCCTCAAGCCGGACTCAAAGGTGGTGTATTCTTAGCAGATGTGTCTGAATGAAGGGTGAATATGTCCCTCTGTTCAGCCACTCACACACAGCCAGCACACCCCTGTGGGAGCTCTGATGCTTTTACTCCAAAAGGATTCCCAGTCAGGTCTGATGTTTTAGCCCCCACTGGCTCTGCAAGGCATCTGTATCCCTAGCACCCAGGATCACCCACATCTGCAGGGCCTCCTTGCTGCCTTTGTTGGTTGTGTGACCAGAAGGTATCTAGGGAGATGTATTATTACTAAGAATGCTCACTTGAGTGTTGGGTCATCTAGGGTCTTTAGAGAATTAGAACCCATGTGATTTAGAAGTGGAGGGGATACCAAGAGGAATCACAGTGGGGTCAACTCACATCTACCCAGAAGCTGACAGGCTGCCCATAAACAGTAGTAGGATGCAGTTCTTGATCTCAGAATCCAGGGCCTCATGGTATCACTGCCCAAAGGCTGGAAGACACGTTCTATTACTCAAGAGCAGAAGAAAAGGTTCCTCTTCCTGGGAAGGCAGTGACTCCACTTTCTTTTGCCTTCCTGTTGGTCCCCAGCAGATAGGACAGTGTTACCTACTTGGGAGGGTCAGGGGGAAGAACAATGATGGGGACGGGCTTATGAGGAAGCCACATGTTCCAGGAGAGTCGTGGGAGGGAGTCTTAAAAAAGGCCTCCTTGGTATGAGCCAAGTTGATGCCTGAAGGGATAGTGTGAATGAAGAAGACATGGAGGAGCCCAGGGGCTAGAGTGGTCAGCCAGGCTGAGGGGAATGTGGCAGGCAGGCAGCGGAGGGATATGTGAGGGGTTGGATTTGTTCTAGGAGCCAAGTAAAGAAGTGGGACATTCTGCACAATGCAAACAATCACATCTTCCTTCATCTGAAACAGTCCTGGCTTGGGCTTGACCCAGGGCTGATGTATTACTGTCTGGAAGCCGTAACTATGCAGGTATCTATATTCTAGGCTAGGGCTCCACTGCTGAGCAGCCCTGATGACTACATATTGATATTCTCCGTAAAGATAAGCCAGAAACCAGCATCCTGGCGAGTCTGAGCCCCTTCTTCCAGAGAGAAAGAGCCTTTGTTATCCTTAAGGGGGTGCTCCAATTCAGCAAACATGAGGACTATGTTTGCCTTGACTAGGCTACTTGGAGGCCATGTTCCATCCTGAATGGGAGCTTGGAGACATTGGCACACACTTTAACTTAGGAATAGGGCCAGAACAAAGCCAGGGTACGTTCAGTGGCTCCAGAGCTTCCGCATAGTTAGATAGGAATGTGTGCAACATGGGTAGTTCCTATGACCTGAGGGGTGGGTGATGTGTAGCCTCTCTCTCACAGGATCTGCACCTACAGTGTATTAGTTGGCTTTTTCTAGCTGTTGGAATAACTTTCCAGAAAGAGCGACTTACAGGGGAAATGACTCATTGGCTCCTGGCTTCAGGGGCTTCGGTCCTATGTACCTGAGAAAACTACCATGGTGGGGGAGCGTGTGGTAGAGAATGGTGCATCTGGAGGCTGAAGAGAGCAGAAAGAGGAGAAGGAACAGGTGTGACATTTCAAGGTACATGCCCCAGTGACCTATTTCCACCCCAGGGATCTCAAAAGTAGCACCACCATGTGGGGACAAGCATTCAACACACCAGCCTGCCAGGGAGATTTCAGATTCAACCGTAGCACCTGTCTCCTTGTGGCGGGGGGAGGTCAGGATGGTTCTGAGAATCACAGTGTCTCTTCCGAGTGGAGGCAGTGAAGAACCCTTGGATGGTTGTTCAAGCTCTCTCTCCCTGGTCTTGTAGTTCACAGGGGCCACAGGCTGAGCTGAAAAAAGTTGCAGACAGAGTCTCGCTGTAGAGAACTTCTGTCTCATGTGTTGTCATTGCCGATGAGACTCAGGGGACTCTGAAGGACAAGTCCCAAATTATAGAGGCAAATCACCAGACTAGAGGGTTAGTTATTTTACCCAGGGTTATCTCAAGAGACCATAGATAAAGGCTTGCTTAGTCCCACAGCAAAGCACAGAGATTTGGGGGGACTGGAGGAAGATGGGAGGGTGTGCTTGTCTCATGGATGCCACAAACTCAATTCCCATGTCAGGTCTGCGAATTTACAGGTTATTCTACCTCATCAGCTTTCTGCTTTACTTAACTCTGCCCTGAAAGTAAATTATTTGAGATAAAAATGAAAAGTTGTTTGTGTGTAAGTTCAGGAATCAAGTTCTGAGCGGGTTTGCTGCTTAGACCCATGTGTTTGAGACTGAGTTCTGAGTGGGTTTGCTCCTTAGACCTGTGCGTTTGAGACTGTCTGGCAAAACTACGTCTGTCAGAACAAAACTCAGCACTCTTTAGCAGGAAATAACAAAACCCAGACTCCCTAAAACTCTGTTCAGTATCTACTATACAAACAGAAATTACTAGACGCTCTATAAAGGTGAAAAAGGAAAGCAAATGGACTCACATCCACAAGCGACCTGCATGTTGAGTGAGCGAAAACATTGATAGAGTTTTTACAAATCTGTTACAGACAGAACGTACAGGAAAACACAGATGGAGACAATTAGCAGAGAACCAGAGAGTAGGGAGGTATAACGAGGAGTCCAGCAGTGAAAACTGCAGTTTCTTGCATTAAAACATTCTCTCAGGTAAAAGCAAACTGGTCATAGAAGCGAGGATACATCCCCTCAAAAACAGGCAATAAAAGGGATCCAGACTCAGGCTTATGAGAAAAGGTGAATCAGAGGAGAACAGAAGCCAAACAGAGCAAGCTGCACATGTGGACCATCACCAGCAGAATAGACATGACACCTGGAAGCCCAGGAGGACACAAGGAAGCAAAGGCGTAGAAGAAATAACCCAGTGATCTACCTGTCAGAGCTCCTCTCGAATCTGAACGTTCAACCTTACAGTACCCAAAGGCTCAGAAAACTGCCATCAGGAAAAATATACCCAAGGAAAAAGAAACAGGAACACAATAGCCAATGTCTGTAACCCTCAACTGTGCAGAAGATCTACAACAGTCGGAGAAAACCAAACTAAGATGTGCATTAGGACGCAGCATGTGAGGGCTGACCTCAGCAGAGCAGTGCTGCAAGGATGGGAAGGGGGTCTCTGCTAGAATCCTGAAACCGATTAACCAGCTAGTGCTTCCTTCCCTTCTTCAAGGAAGAGAGGGACTGGCAAGACTCCACAAACTAGAAGACTAGATTTACAAGGCTACTCCTCAAGTGTACAAACAACTGATAGAGGAGACTGTTCAGGAGCACTGCCTGCTCATTGTACAGGGAACAACACAGGAATGCATGTAGCTTTCCTGAGTTGTCTGTCACTCTGAGATGGGCTTTGCAGTGATGCGGCCACCTTTTGACTCTCCTGCTCTTCTGTAGGCAATAAACTAACAGGTCCACCAAGCTAGACTTTTGTGGGATCTTAGCTTTGGTCTGTCATTGGTGCCCTAGCTGGCGTGAATAGACATTTGTTCATGTGTCCCAAGAAACTGTCACAGGCTACCATACCACTAAAGCCATCTCTCAGCTCTGAGCGCTGCACCCACACATTAAAAATATATAGAAGCAAAAATTAAATGACTCATTTTCAACTGAGCTACTATCCTGGAAAGTCTAACTAATTGTAACATGATGGCAGCGCAGAGAGAGGATGGTTCTGGATATAATGACACAAGAGGACAAGAGGAAGCTGTCGGTGCTCTGGGAGCAGTGGGATGAAGGGGGCTGGCAGCAAGCAGATGTGTTCCAAAGTAGCTGAGGGCAAGGATTCTTCCACGTTCCTAACATAAATAAAGGATACACCTGTGAGGGGGTGAGCCTGCCACTGATCCCGACCCCAGCACTGCATGGTGTACATACATGCACACATCTGTACCCCATTAGTAAAGGCAGTTAACAGTTAGAAGGGAAACTTGTCATAACAAATGATAAACAGCGAGGTAAACATAAGCGCCCCTTTCCTTGGCTCTGCCTAAACTTCTCGAACAAGCAAAGTTAATAAAAAATGCATAGTGAGTTCTGTGATGTATGTAGAAAAAGCAAAATTATATATACAGAGAGAGATATGTTTAAAAAAAAAACAGCAAGACACAAGTTAGGAAGTGTAGGAAATAGCGTTGCTCGTGAAGTGATGTCACGTGAATTTCAGTTGTAGTGTAAGTTCAGAGAATGGAGGCTTGCTATCAGATTAACCGGAAGATCAAGGAGGCCTAAGTACAAAACAAATACATGCTGAAAAAAGCAGCAGCATTAATGGAATCGTACTGGCGCGTCAGGTTAGGTGAGCACAGGGTTTTAGTTTATGGACATGGAGCCTGACAGAATGTGTTGGTTGCAGCCAATGCAGCAGCTGCAGGGGAGCTCATAGCATCAGACAGTGACAGTAAACACGAGAGGCTGAGAACCAAGCACAGGAGAAGCACCTGCAACATTATATGGTGTGGTTGCTTGTGTGGTAACATACATCCTGTTTTGTAGAGGTCATATTTCTACGCTCATCTTGGACGTCTGCCTAGAATTGCTGCCGTCCTTCCTCAGCATGTGCCTGGGACAGCACTACATGCATTGTGGGAAGACCAGGAGCACTTCAATGTGGACAGCATGTACCTGTTATGGCTGCTAGGGCATCCTGCCTGCAGGATTCGGTTTCCACTGGAAATAGGAAGACCCACCACCTATGTCTGAGGACCTTGCATTTTCTCTCCTGCATTTCTACTTTGAACACAAGAGCGAGGGCCAGCAAAGGTGGTCTTCCATGGCAGCCAGGTTTCAGATGATTGAGCAGGGAGTGGCAGGTGGCACCCACCTGGCCCCAACGTTCCATCTCCCTTGTCCTTACTCGCTGAGGCCCCTCTTTATGGCCTGTGACTTCTTTTTCCATGGTCAGAAGTGCTGGATTTACGTAACCCAGACACATACAAGAACAGTTACAATGATGGCTTCTTGGTCCCTCGCTGTGCAGCCTACAGGAAAAAGGAGAGAGGGTTGCTTTGATGGAGACCTCAGTCTCTGATGTGTTCTTTCTCCTCAGTCTGTAGCTCTGGAAATGAAGCAGAGGGTGGAGTGACCCACACGCAGCTCACCCGTGGGGGAGGATGTCCTGTGACACTGGGTGTCGCCTGGGCCACAGTGAAAGGTGAGACTGCGCATGAACACCAGCCACACACACACACACACATATATATGCACACAGGCACACAGGCATACACACCACACAATACATATCACAAACACACACATCCTACACACACATACACACACATATACACATGTACATAGGCACACACATATGTACCACATATATCATGTAATCATACCACATATACACACAGCCCCCTCACAAGTACACATGCACAGATTTACATAACCTCCCCTACATACACATTCATATAGGCACACACACAGGCACATACATACATACATACACACATACATATATACAGGTGCACATACACACAAAACATGCACACAGGTGCAGAGACAGAGAGAGAGAGAGAGGCAGCTTGGGGGAGGGGCTTTCCTTGCTCTTTTTCTCCATCTAAAACCTCATATTTCAGGTGACTACTGCAGAGCTGGGGACACATTATTACATTGTTCGTCTCCTTGGAGGGCCAGGTTTCCCTTTCCTAAAAACAGGACATTCTGGTTTCTACATTCTTGGCTCCCCTCCGTCGTGTTTCAGTTATAGATAGAGTATGCGTGATGAACCGTTCAGCTGGGTCAGCATCTGCTTCACCTACATTATGGGCTGTCATGGGGACAGGCACAGCACACGCTGCAAGCACACCTGTGGGGACCATGGTCTCCGTGAGCTGACTCTGGTCTTCTGAGTGGTCTCTCCCCTTTCACCGGGAGCATGAGGATGATGAATGCACCACCGGACGGCTTTCATTAGGTGCAGCTCATTTTACCCAAAAGAAATCAGACAAATTGGCGTTTCCTTCCTTCCCTTTCTTTCCCTAGGAAGATTATTTACAGCAGGCTTTTTATTCCTCTCTCCTATTCCTCCAACGGCGATGAAAAGCAATTCTGAGAGCACAGCAGAAAATCAGTTTTTAATCAAGAAAAAACAATCTGTGGGAAATAGAGATGTGCGGCCTCACCGGGTGGATTCCTGCAGCCAACAGAGCGTGCACAGCCACCCAGGCTGGTCCCTCCTCCTGACACAGCCCACCAACACGCTGAGGGGGCACACTTGGGATACACCCTGCTCCCGGGGGCAGGGACAGGTGTTCTGCATCCCTCTGGGATGGAGGGGTAGGGTTTGCTTCTCTGTCTTCAGTACATATCTCCTTTGCCTGGCAGTGGAAACCTGGGTCACGAGGCATGGTGACCGTGCTCAAATGTCACCAACCTGGTCTTTAGTGTGGCATCTTGACACTTCCCTCCTCCTCCAGAGTTAATGGAGTTCCCAGCTCAGTGCAGGGTGTTTGTAATAGAGTCCTGGTGTAGAGGCTGCCTCCACCAAGGAGCTTTCTGAGGTGGCCTCTTCCATCATGAACACACTGAGGCCTCTCCTTTGGCTGAGCTCTTCAGGGTGTCCCTAAGAGTGGGGTGACTGTCTTTCTTAGTGCACATTCATAACTGGGTGACACATGCCACGACTCACACTCTATGCCCAGTGCCTAGATTCTCAGCACACAGGTTCAGAGTGGAATGTTAGATGGTGGTCTTCTTGGTTTGACTATGTGTCTCCTCTGAAATTACAGATGAAGTTAATTACCATGGTAACAGTTTTAATAGGTGGGGGCATTCCCAGGGAGGGTAAAGGGTTACCCTTAATGGTGTGATTAAAGCTACATCTGTCTTCTGTTCTGGGGTTTCCACATCAGTTTCCCCACTTGTGGGGTCCCCATATTCTCTTACTTCCTTGGGATCACAATGTTCTCTCTCTGTCTCTAAGGTCCCCAAGTCTTCTCACCTTTCTTGGGGATGCCTACATCCTTTCATCAGCCATTGGGTCTCTGGACCATTCCTAAGTCCTCTGTGAGAACTGGTTTTGGCCTGGACTCCTGAAAGACCTGATTCCACACTCTGATAATTGGTGTAACAGCCACCCTAGGCTTAGCAGCTGAAGATTCTTGCCAGGGCTATAGCTACCACGTTGCAGTGGGGACTGGAGGTTGTAGGGTCCCCCAAGTAGCACAGCTGCAGAGCCATGTGGAGGCTAATCCTGGTTCCAGAGCCCACGTGTCTGTGGTGTACCCTCTTCCAGCGAGATACAGTCCAATGGGGCCCAAGGCAAATGTGGATTCTGAGTCATTCGCACTCTGCAGAAAGGTATAGAGGGTCATTGCAGAATGTGCTGGTGATGTAATAGATTGGTTTGTCTTTCTGCTGCGACAGGAACCTGCTGAGATGCAGGACAGCTCAGTGCTGAAGGCAGCTGGATAGTGGCTTCTCCGAACACCTAGATTCTGAGAAGTGAAACACCAACGACTAGAACGCACAGATGAACACAGGAGGACACTGATCTTCCACTCAGTCCTGGATCAGAAAACCCAGCCTCTGCCTGGTTCTGGAACTGTGGCTAACCAGAAGGAAGCTAGGATGACTGGGGACCAGTGAGACCCAGTTTAAGACACTAACCGTACAACTTGCAGGCTCTAGTGTTTTTGTTTTATTTGTAAATTATACAAATAGCTACATATTTACAGAGTATTCACAGAGCACAAAGTGGTGGTATGGCTTCCAAATACAATATGAAAGAATTAAGCCCAACAACTTAACACATTCACTCTCTTGATGTAAACTGTATTCTGGGACATCTTTGGACAAAACAGGGTGCATTGTATCTTGAAGAAACTTGAGAGACCTTGTGGGGAAACAGAATGGTTTTTCCTTGGGAGTTTGGAAGCATGGCCCTGCAGCAGAGACTCTTGGCTGTGGGTCCTGGCTAGCCTTGGGTACTTGTGTTCCTGGGTTGAGGGGTGGTTGAGCATCAGAGGGTTGGACTCCCAGCCACCTCTAGATGGGGAAACTGCCCTGGCATAGGTGGGAGAGCAGAGAGCTCTAGAGGAGGATGGCTGCTCTCTCTCTCTCTACGGTGGCCTGATGAGGCCAGAGACCTTGTCCATCTCTCTGTTTGCTTTGCTCCCTGACACATTAGCAGAGGCAGAAAGGGTGTGATGGTCTAGGATGAGGGGCTCCTCATGTGGCCTCCACCTGTAGGCTCCAGGCCAGCTCTGCCTCCCATTGGCAATGCCAGGAGCAAGTGGCTTAGCCCCTAGGCTCGTGGTTTACCCTACATCCACTGCCAGTGCAGGGCACCTGGCTTCTGCTCAGTAAGCTCAACTCTCACTGCTCTGTTGAGAGCTCTGCAGGGATGGGAACCAGGGCTTCTCTCTCTCCCTCCCCATTTCCATTTAGCTTCCTCTAGCTAGTCATCTTGGCCCTCCCCTCCCCCTAGCCTCCTCTCTTTCTCTCTGCTCTCTCCTCCCCTCCCCCAGCCCTATCTCCTGCCTTTAGATCCCTAGGGTGCATCTTTATTACTTTTCATCTGCCAGCCTTCCCGTTTGATCTCCTTACCTGACCACCTCCAGGAAGCTCCTCTCTGCCTGGGAAGACGCGCAGCAGGGCCACGGCAGTCCAGTCCCACGTGATGACAGCACTCATAATTTCTTTTGAAAATAAAGACTACAATGCTCATTTTAGAAAACACAGAAAATTCTGCAACAGAGATCGTTCCCAGCCCTCCTGCTTAGAGAGAGCCACTGACTAGGTGATGGTGACCCATCTCCTCTTCAATTTACTTCAAGTAATTTGAGACAATTTTGTATAATCCACCAGTACCACCCACACCATGGGTATGCACTGGAGGCCATGTAAATATTCTTGTGGTTTATGTGTGTGAGGGATAACAGGCTTTTATAAGGGCCAGGTCCCAAAACTTCTGTCTTGGAAAACCATATTTTCGGTACCCAAATGCACAGACTGCAGTGGCAATGCGTAAGTGGAGAGTGTAGGTAAAACTATTGACGAACGCATGCAAGATGATCTGTGTTGTATTTGGAGGAACTTTTTTCCTTTTCCTTTCGTAAGACAGGGTCTCATGTAACCCAAGCTGGCCTCAAACTCTCTGTGTAGCCTTGAATTTCTGGCCCTCTTGCCCTGATTCCCCAAGTACCAGGATTTCACTGTGCCTAATTTAATATGACTCTGGGGATGGCACCCAGGGTCTTGTGCATGGTGGGATAGCACTCTATCAATTGAGCTATATCCCCAAGCAAAATAGAACTTTAATTATAAACACACATAAGCAGATTTGTGTCACGTGTGTGAATGAAACTTCACTGGCTAACACGTGTGAATAGATGATGTGGTACACACCAATACAACTCTCTCCAAAAGCACGCTGTCTGAGGATTGGCTGGTGTGTACTTATAAAACCTGTTGACATGCAACATGTAAGTGAATAGTCACAGTGTGCAGACCCAGTTTAATTTGTGAGCCCAAGAGGTAGGTCGGTTTATTATCAGACCTCTGAAAGCAAAGCAAAGTCTCCAAGATTTCTAACATGTATCCAGTCAGACAAATGCAGTTAAGGAATTTTTTGTCTCTTCTGCAATCCTTGTTCCTATGTATGTTTTCTTTCGTAGACCCAGAAGGATGAAACATTGGTTACTAGCGTTAGAATATGTAGAATATGGGCAGTATTCTGTTTTGATTGACAGGTTCAGGTTGGAACTTTTGTTCACTGCACAAGTCCTTTCCCGTGATGCACCTGGTTTTAGTCACATGCATGTTCTCTCGTGCATAGACGTAAGATGATAAGCTTTTCCCCCAATTGTTCTCTCCAAGAACACAGTTGGTTTTATTGAACTTATACTCAGATCCAGCACTGACCAGGTCAGGACACTGTCTCTGGTTCTAGGACACACTCTAGGGTGTGTTTGTCCACAAAAGGGCACTTCTAAGTTTTGCTAGGGATCTGTAAGTCAGAATGACCCACTAGCTTGTTTAGAGAGGGTGTATGTGCAGTCTGATGCAGGAGGGGTCCCAGGTTTCTAAGAGCTTTACTTGGGAAAGTGTGTGTGTGTATCTCAAGTCAAGTGAGTTCTTGGGTTGCTAAACATCTTCAAGCTTGCCTGCCTCATTTAGGGACGCCTGCTGCCTTTCCCAGGTACTTGGCCAGGTGCAGGCAACAGTCTGCCAAACTGATTTTTGTCTGCAGAAGGCCAACCACTTCAAACTGATTGATTCAATGATGAAAACAGCTGATTCCCAGAAACCTCTGCCCTGTAATTCCTGTGTCTGGAGAGGAATAGCTGAGGCTCTCTGTGGGATGGACTGAGCTGGAGTCACTGTTATGTGTGTTGTTGGGGCTCCAAGGAGGCCAGTTGGTGTGGGAGGCCCTTCTTTCTCTGTGTTGTTTTTATTGGTTAATGAATAAAGAAATTGTCTTGCCTGTTGATAGGGCAGAAATTAGGTAGGCAGGGAAGGCAGAACTGAATGTTGGGAGGAAGAAGGGTGGAGAGAGCGAGATGCTATGGAGTTCCAGAGTCAGAAATGCCAGAACTTTGCTGGTAGGCCATGACCTCGTGGTGATATACAGATTAATAGAAATGGGTTAAATTAAGATGTAACAGTTAGCTAATAAGAAGCTAGAGCTAATGGGCCAAGCAGTGTTTTAATGAATACAGTTTCTGTGTGGTTATTTCAATTCTGGGCAGCTGGGACAAACAAGTGGCCTTCCTGTTACAGCCAGTGGTACTTTAGTTCTCTGTTAATCAGAGAAGGAAGAGAATGTTGCTGGGAGTTTATAGGAGAAACAGCCCACATCCCCTTATCTTCCATCTCCGCCACTGTGGGACAATGGTCTGTACCCTGCCACTTGTATTTTAAATAAATGCTGATTGGCCAGTAGCCAGGCAAAACATATAGGCTGGGCAACAAGAATTCTGGGAAGAGGGAAGTTTCAGTCTGTAGTCATCACCCAGACACAGAGCAAGCAAGATGTGACTGCCTCGCTGAAAAATGTACCAAGCCACGTGGCTAACACAGACAATAATAATGGGCTAATATAAGATATAAGAATTAGTTATTAATAAAAGCCTGAGCTAATAGGCCAATCAGTTTATAATTAATATAAACCTCTGTGTATTTCTTTGTGACCGAACGGCTGGCTGACAGGGCAGGACTGGGTGGGACAGAAACCTAGGTCAACACTCCATGGGGAACAGAGCCACATCCTGCGCCCTCAAGGATGCTGAGTGCAGACAATGGCAAAGGCATGAGTCTCGGTCAAGTGCAAAAAGGCATCTGAAGTGAGGGATTCTGGGACTGGGTGCTCAGAAGACTCAGACACAGGTGGTCTGCCATTGTCCCAAGGTACCTGTTACAGATACAACACACTGGTGGCTTAAACTCCAGGAGCATATCTCCTCGAGGCCAGAATCTGGAATTAAGTTATGGTAGGGCCTTGTTCCTTTGGAGGTTCTAGGGAAGATCTTTTCTGGTTCTTTCATTACATGTGGCTCCAGGTGTTCCTGGGCCTGTGGCTATATTATATTTACACCATATAAAAGGTTTGGTAATCTATTATATTACCTCTGTCTCCTCTTTTGGTGGTCTTTGCCCTGATATCTTATCTAATTTTATTCACCCTCAGTATCAATGGCATCTGTCCTTGGACTTGGGGCCCAGCCAGGTACTGCAGATGGATGGGTGCCTCATCTTAAGTTCCCCAGTCCAATCATTTCTTCATGGATCCCTTTCCAAATAAGGTCACACCCCTGGGGTGTTTGATGACCTTGAGGGTCACCATCCTACCCTGACGGGGTGTAGGGAGCAGTTCCAAGAGATGTGGTTTCAGCAGAGAAGGGAGAGGCTTGGCCTAGGCAGACCTGGGCTTGAAGTGTCTGTGAGAGTATTTTTGCCTTATGAGATCTTTCCAGGAGATTCCTAGAAGCCTTCACATCCCATTAGCTGAGATCAAAACCACTAAAAGTGTTGCTTAGGTCAAAAGGAAAATGGAACGAAAACCCTAACTTAAGAACAGAGCCTGAGTCCTGGGTTAGGAATTGTTGAAAAGTTGTTTTTGACTCAATGCTGAAGAAATTAAATGAGGGTGGTCTGTAGTGGGAACAGGCTATTCTAGAAAACAGTGTTCCACCCCTGAGCTCCTTGCTCAGCTTCCATGAGCGGACAAAGTTCTTGTTGAAGAAGCAGAGCCTGTGCCGAAGGATCCAGAGGGAAAAGGTGGGTAGTTCCTAGGAAAGCACCGAATGAAAGATGTCCACGATGCCTGCCAACAAGCCTCTGAGCTTTCATGCTAGTAAAAGACACTGGAAATGCCAGCAACCTCAGCAAAAACAGAGCACGGTCTCTGTCTGTCATAGGCATCCACAGGGCGAAAGGCAGGCCAGGATTTGTAGGGCTTCAGCTTCCTCCAGCATTGAGGTTTTTTCGCCTTCAGGGCCATGTCATGTGACTTGGGCCCTAAGTGGTCTCACTGTGGCTATTGGTGCTACATGTGCCTCACCTACAATCCAGGTAAGAAGAAACGGAGAGACGGGCGAGAAGGGCTCTTTCCCTGAACCATGGAGCTTGGACCTTTCCATGAACCGTCTGATGCAGCAGACTCTGGAAGGCCACCGCTCACGGGGGAGATTGTATTCATCTGTAACCAAATGACAGAGATGAGCTGGAAGTGTGGGAAGAGGAAAGGATTTATTAGGCTTTATCTGGTCCAGTCCCAGTCCACCAGGAGGAGCCAGGGCAGGAGCAGAGGTAGGAACGTGGAGGCCAGAGCTGAAACAGAGTCCATGGAGGAGTGCTGCTTGCTGGTTTGCTCCTCTGGCTTGCTCTGTTTCCTTCCTTCCTTCCTTCCTTCCTTCCTTCCTTCCTTCCTTCCTTCCTTCCTTCCTTCCTTCCTTCCTTCCTTCCTTCTTCCTTTCTTTCTTGCTTTCTTTCCTTTCTTTCACCCCAGAACCACCTGATGGGATGGTACTGCCAACAGAGGGCTGGGCCCACCCCAGCCCACCCACATCAATCATTAATCAAGCAAATGTCCATTAGCTGTGACTACAGACCAATCTGACAGACAGTTCCTCTTCTCAGGTGATTCTAGCTTGTGTCGAGTTGACAAGAATTATCCAGTCTACTTACTTTGCTCCCCAGAAATAGTACCTCTGTTACCCATGTCTTCAGCTTCTGCTTCCTCTGTGTTTAAATGCCATGGCTCTCCCCCTGCTTTGCCTCTCATCTTCAGATCTGCTCTATAGACATTTCCTGCAGTAACTGAGGTCTAAGTTTCTTAGGTTTTAGGCCTTCTCTCTCTCTCTTTCCCGTTTTTTAATATCCTTACACCGATAGTTTTAATTAAATTGTTTTTGTTTACTGTTAAGCCAAGTACTGTGCTGTGTTTCCCTGGTTCTAGGATTTTTCATTTCTGCAGGAGTTAATGTTTGCATGATTGTTTTCCATGCTTTATTTTTCCAGGAGAGCAGTGACATGTTCCCAAGATGTCATTGATCTGTTAAACACCCAACAACAGTGTTTCCAAACATTTAAACAGATCAAATGGTTCGACAGCTTTATCACCGCCAAGGGTGCTTCTCTCCTACACAGCAGGCCTGGAGTCTTTCTGGAGCACTGGCCTTGGGAATTTCTGACGTCTTCCTCCATGGCAGGGAGCACTCTTTTCCTGCTGGTTTACAAATATGTTTCCCCTACCATCTTTCTCTTCCTTGATTTGTTCACATACGCCTCTCAGTGGCATCTTAAGAAAGGGTACACGGAACCAAATGTCTTGAGACAGTGACTGTCTAAAAAAGCACCATTTTCATCATTGGTAGGAAGTCTGGCTGCGCATGGAATTGCAGGTTGTGAATCTCCACTCTTGAACACACTTTTCAAAATGAGTTCGATTCATATATGGTTTATCTGCATATTTTTTAAGTACCCAGTTTAAAATTTGGGAAATATAGACACATACATGATCTAGTCAGTATGGACGCAGATTTTTCCTGGTGCAGGGTCCTATCAGAGTGTAGTGTTTGGGATTATCCTCTTAAGATAACTTCAAGCCTTCTAGGTGTGGTGGTACATGCCTTTAAGCCTAGCCCTCAGGAGATAGAGGTGGGTGTATCTCTGTGAGTTTGAGGCTAGCCTGGTCTTTATAGCAAGTTCCAGGACACCCAGGGCTACATAGCAAGACCCTGTCTCCAAAAACAAAAAGGAAGCAAACCACAGGTTAGGTGAGGTAGTAGTGTATACCTGTAATCACAGCACCTGAGGGTCAGGCAGGAGGATAAGGAGTCACAGGGCAGCCTTGGTACATAGTGAGACCTCATCTCAAAAACAAGCTAACAAATAAACAACATCAGAAATCTCAAATCTGTAAAGAAAATCTGAATTGTCAGGGAAGTGGCTTCAGACCCTCTCTGTGGCTCCTTGAATATTTATTTTGTGGGGTTCAGTGTGTTGTGTAATGAATTGTCTGGTGTTCCCCAGCCTGTGATTACACTCCAGTGTTAACACTGAGGTTCGGTGTTTTTGAAATGGAATGACTTATAAGTTGGGAAATATGCTGAGTCTTATTCTTGTCATTTTGGACACCAGAGTCAAATCTACAGAAAAACCACTTCTCCTTGAGAAGGTGGGAGGAAGACAATTACTGTGAGTTTCCTACCAGGAGAAGGGATTGAATTAGCAGACTTGGCTTGGTGTGTGTGTGTGTGTGTGTGAGTGTGTGTGTGTGTGTGAAATCCGTGTTTCTTCTGCCTGAGTGCAAGCCTGGTCTCTCTGGGTGTGCCCTGGTGTCTGGCCTCTTCCTTTCCAGGAAGCCACCAGCATTCTGCTGGGTGGACCTGATGCTCTTAGAGAGGCCTCAGGTCAGTAGCCACACTCTTTGAAGAGCCGATGGGAACTGAGCAGCCTGCATGGAGCTGGCCTGACTATCCAGGCATCAGCACCTCCTTCTTCCACGTGGCAGCACAAGCCCCACAGAGGCCGTGTCCCCTTCTTGCTCAGCTCTTATCACGACTGGGGCAAGCAGTGGTCAGGGCCTGTGGGAGATGCTCTGCCTCTTTCTGGAAGCTGTGTGGTCCCTCTGCACAGAGGTGGGGAGGGAGATTTTCCTTCGGGCTGAACATAGATTCACATTAGATCGTAACTGATTGTAACTGCAGTGGACAACAATGAGCCCAATTTTTCTCTTCTATTTGAGTTTATGTGAGCAAGCTTATGCTCTTTCTCCCTCTGTAGTCTCCTCCTGATGAAGCAGGATGGAGCTGGGGAGAGCTGCCCAGCTCCTTGTCACTGCTTTATCCCTCATACTCATTACTGATGGGCTCATCCTTGTGGGGAGACCCATGACCTGGGTCTTGTGTAGACCCGGGGCCCACATACTGGGCTCCATCAATCCCTTTGACAAATATGATTTAATGAAACAAAAAGCCTCTTTATAGCAAGTAAATAACCAAGTGAAGAAACAGCCATTAGTGAGAAAAATTCTCTGCTAGCTGTGCCTCTGACAGAAGATTGATATCTAGAACACATAAAGAACTCAAAAAATAAGTAACAAGAAATGAAGCAACTCATTCAATAAACAGACCAGTGAAATGAACCGACAGCTCTCAAAGATGAAACAAACAGCAATAGACATATGAAAATGTTCAAAGTCATAGGCCATCCAAGACATGCAAGTCAAAACTATGTTCAGATCCCGTTGTACCCCAGTTAGAATGTCAGTCATTAAGAAAACAAATAATAACAAATGGTGGAGAAGGTGTGGACCAAGGGGACTCCCCTACACTGCTAGTGTGAAGGTAAATAGTGCAGCCACTGTGGAGATCAGTGTGAGGCTCCTCAGAAAGAGCTAGTAATAGGTCAGCCACACAGCACTGGGTACCCAGGATACTACTCCTGAAGGACTCCCAGTCAATATCTCACAGGGACACCTGCACACAGGTTTATTACAGCACCACGTGCAAGAGCTGAGTTATGGAGCCAACCTAGGTACCCATGGAAAGAGAGCAGGGTAAGAAGATGTGGTTTGTATATATAATATATTTTTTATAGTTGTTAAAAGAACAAAGTTATGCTATTTCCAGGAAAGTGACTTCCAACTGGAGAAATCCATATTGAGTTACCTAAGTTGGTCTCAGATAAATTCCTCATTTTTCTTTCATTTGTGGTTCCTAGATTATATAAAGATATACGAAATCACTTATATGTGCATATGATATATGTGTAAATGCATGACAGGAAAGTAGAAACAGGCTGTGCATAGAATGAATGGCACAGACAGGAGGGTTGAGAGAGGGAGCATGTGTTCAATGCATGATACACACTTAGGAAAACTTGTATGTAGCACAATACCATGTGCAAGGAATGTACCTCAGTGAAAAAAAATATAAACATTAAAACACCGAAAATACCAATGTCAAATCCTCCATTTTTGCTTTTTGGCTTATCAGGATTTGAAATTTGTGACTGAGAAATCTAGAGCAGCAGCAGCATATGCAGCATAAATAGCCTAAGATGTTTCATGGTAGCCTAGAGAGTGCAGATGTCTGGTCTCTACTCTGTGCATGACTGTCCGTGTGGTTTGATGATGGTGTAGCGAGTATGGCTACAGTGATATATGATGATCTGGGGAACTCACACATACAGCTTACTGTGTCTATGCAGATTCCAGGCTCTGGATTGGTAGTTACATTGGGTTCTTGCTCAGGAAGTGAAATGAGTGGTTTTTTTGTTTTGTTTTGTTTTTATATCCCTTTTTCACATAGATGAATGTATAACTGAGGAGCCAGCTCTGTGAGGTTTGACTCTTAGCTGGTTGAAAAACAATCAAGCATCTAGGTTACTGGTTAGAACAACACAGGAGGAAACGTCCCTGTGAGGGCATGCACAGACTCTGGTGGTCAGGAGTGCTGTTTGTTTAGAGCATGAGGATCCTTCATCAGCCTGAAGAAAAGGCAGCCAGGGCTGCCACCATGTTGTCTTTCTTGTCAGTGTGCACACCAGGCTGGGGTGCTTTCTCGTCAGGAGGGAGGTGGGAGCTCTATGAGCAGGTCTTTATGCCCTAGCCCCCTCTTCCAGTTTTCTCAGAAGTAATTTCTTGTACTAACTGATGCCGAAAATTCCAGGGCCTGTCTGGGGCATCCATAGGTGACCTTCCTGGGAACTGTGATCACCAGATTTCGAGAGGGTGCTTCGAATGTTTGATATTGGAGCTGTTCTGAGCTCCTCTTCTGTTCTGGGCCTCAGGTGTGGTTACTCAAGGGCAAACCATGGCCAGAGAGCACCATGAAGCATGGCACTGAGTCCCCATTTCTTCAGCCAGGGCCAAGCCATAGTCACTTTCTCATGGGCTCCCATGTGTATCCCCCACAACACCGTGGCCACTCAGCTCCCATATAAGGCCCTTGAGTGGCCCTTCCCCAGTCGGCCATTCTGTTTCTGATCCATCCCTATCCCTGGGCTCTGCTACATGACCAGGGTGCATTTTGTGCCAAGCAAGTGCTTGCCGTTAGGTGCTCTCTGTCTTGGCACAGTGCTCCTGCATCTTATTTGCGCTGAGACCTGCGCACAGGTCATCAGAGTACTGTTCTCCATCTCTCTCCACATTTGTCCTCGGCCACCAGGGAAGTCTCCCATCTTCCTTCCTCTATACTCCTGTCTCTGTTTGTCTCTCTTTCCTTTTCTGTTTTATTTTGAATATTTTTTTTCCCACCGTCTTCCCGCTCTGGGACAGGGAAAGGGTTTTCTACTTGGCTGAGGTCATAAAGGTAGAGTCTGTCCCATTATCACCCCAAGTCCAAAGTCAGGGAGACTGGAATTACTGCAGCTAGTAGCAAACTTTGGTCTTCATGGAAGGACTGGGATTCCCAAGGAGTTTTCCTGGAACTCAGGGTCCAGTCAGCCTCATCATCAGACTGTTACTAACTCTGAATGGTGGGGGTTTAGGAACTGCCACAGCAGAAAGAGGGGAGCTGTCTGAAGTTAGAATGACTCTCAAGGAATACTGGCCTTTCTTGTGTGGACCATGCCCATAGATCCTGTCTGTGTGGCTTGACCAAGTAGCCAGGGATGGACCCAGGGATTTGGGTGATCTAAATGACCCTCAGGCCAGTTGTGCCGTCAACTGCTGAAGTAGCTTTTCCACGCAGCGAGACATCAGTTTTAGCAAGAGCAGACGGGAAATTTTCCTCTTGCTGTCTCAAGTCTCCCAGGCTGTGTTGTTCAATGAAATGAGTACACGAGCCGTTCAGCAAGTGTATCTTTCAATTTCTCAGACTTGTTGTTTAGTAAGGGGAAAAAAAAGCTCTAATCAGCTGGGATTTTAGAACTTCAGCCGTTTAAATGGCCTGAAAGTTGGGATAATTTACAAAGGTTCAGATCCTGCAAGTGAAAGCCAAAGAAACTCCAAGTTTTGCAGACTTGTTTTCAAAATAATTTTGTCATGGATCTCAAGACAGGCAGCTTAGGTCACATGGGAAATACAGTTCTCTTCCAAAGTCTTGTGTTGTTCAATAAATAAATCCGTTTTCATATGGCATCTGCTTTGGAACATGATAATTCTCAAACAGAGCGGCTGCTTTTAGAATGGGTAGAACTTACACGTAGTTTTCCATCAGCAAAATGTCTAAGCGTGGCTAAGTTTGGATCAATCACTATGCCTTGGGTTTGTGGTGATAGAAAACCACTCTTTAAAAGTGTGATTTCTCTTATGAACATCAAAGTCATCCCTTCGCCCCTGGGTCCATTACAGGTCTATTTTGGGGACAGCTGTGGACATGGAGGGGAAGGTTTCACTGAACAGGCAAAATGGCAGGCCCATATCTGAAGGTTGTGGAGTCAAGGGAAGTGGGTTCTGTAGGTTCAAGATGCTCACTGTGGTGGTTTGAGTAAGAAAGTCCCTCATAGGCTCATAGATTTGAATGCTTGGTTACCAGAGAGTGGCGTTACTAAATGGTGTGGCCTTACTGGAGTAGGTATGGCCTTGTTGGAGGAAGTGTGTCACTGGGGGTGGGCTTCGTGGGTTTTGGGATGGGTTTGCGGCTGGAGCCAGGTCCAGTGACTCCTTCTCTTCCTGCTGCCTGAAGATCCTGGTGTAGAACTTTCAGTAACTCCCCTAGCACCATGTCTGAATGCCTGCTGCCATGCTTCCTGCCATTATGACAATGGGCTAAGCCTCTGAAACTGTAAGCAAGCCCCATTTAAATGTTTTCCTTGTAGGAGCTGCCACGGTCATGATGTCTCTTCACAGCAATAGAATACTGACTAAGATCTTCACCAAATAAGACCCAAGCTCAAGTTAAAAAGATCAAGCCAGACCTGGTGGCACAGGCTGAGATACCAAAAACTTGGGAGACTGAAGCAGAAAGTTCAAGGTCTGTCTAGGCTATAGCATGAGTTTAAGATCAGCTTTGTAACTTAGAAGGACTCTGTCTCAAAATAAAAAGTAAAGAGGACTAGGGATGCAGTTCAATGGTTGAGTACGTTCTTAGCATGGGTGAAAACCCTGGAAAAATGAAATTAGACCCATATCTATCACCCTGCCCAAAATGAACTCCAAATGAAACCTAAAACTTGAAATGCAGAAACCCTAGAAGAAAACAGGCAGTATCCTATAAAATGCAAGAAATGACTTGGGGAACTATTTACTCCGGGTTTAAAGACAATGATGGAAGAATAGGACCTCATAAAAACAAAAAAAGCTACTGTACAGCAAAGGAAACAATTGAGTGCACAGGAAATCCACAGAATTCCCCATCAGATTCACCCAGCACCGTCCTCACACTCTCAGGCTTAGCTAGAGTTGTGCAGTTCCTGGACTGGCTTTCCTTGGTGAGTTATTCCGGAACCAAGCCGATGCCATCTTCCCACTCCCAGGCCTGGATCTGGACGTGAGAAGTGAGCTCTTCAGAACTTCATCTCCAGCACCTACCCACACCCAGATGTGGTTGCCTGGCTCTTGTATTGGTTTTCCCAGGTGAGCCCCTCCGGAGTCAAGCCCACTCGTGTTGTCTCCACATCCCTACATCTGCTTTTGGAAGAATAAAATGTCCTCAAAGTAAGAAACTATTTACCCATTCAGGTATAAGAAAGCACACAGAACCGCAGAAAGACAAGACCAGAAAAACACTCCACATGGCATATTATAACCAAAACACCAAAACAGAGAACAAAGAGAGAGTATTGAAAGCTGCAAGGGAAAAGCAACAAGTCACCTACAAAGGAAAACCCATCAGAATAACAGCTGATTTTTCCCTGGACATGTTGAAAGTCAGAAGATTCTGTGGCAATGTCCTTCAAATTCCAGAAGGTCATGGATGGCAACCTAACTTAGTGTACCCAGTAAAATCAAGTGCAATAATTTAAGGAGAAAAACAAACCATGGTGTAAATAGGCTAAAAGACTTCATGTTCACCAAACGAAACCTACAGAGAACACTAGAAGCAATACCCAGGACTGATGGGGAAATACACACATAGCAAACAGGTGCTAGGAAGAAAATATGAAACTATAAATGACCCAAAATATAAACAGTGAAGTAACAACACCAAAATGACATCAATCAACACACGCCTTTCAAAAGTTACTTTAGATATTAATGGCCTCAACTCTTCAATCAAAAGACACAGGTCAGCTGAGCTCATTAAGAAACAAAACCTATCTTTAGATATTAATGGCCTCAACTCTCCAATCAAAAGACACAGGCCAGCTGAGCTCATTAAGAAACAAAACCTATCTTTCTGTTGCCTACCAGAAACTCAGCTTTAAAGATAGGCACACCCTTAAAGTGAAAAGATGGACAAAAGAATTATAAACAAATGGGACCAGGAGGAAAGCAGGTATTGCTATCCCACTATCTGATAAAGCAGACTTCAAACTAAGACTAACTAGAAGAAATAAAGAGGGACACTTCATTCTTAGCAAGGGAAAAAGTTAATTGAGGAAACATTAATATCTTAAACACACGTGCACCAAACTATAGTGCAAATTGCATACAACTGTATTGCTGTAGTTAAAGACACAGATTAGTATCAATCCATTAGTTAGAAGGTGATTTCCCCATTAGACAGGCCATCTGGATAAAAATTAGTAGAGAAGCAGCAGAAATTAATGGCATCATTTTTCAATGGACTTAACAAATATCTTCACAATATTATAATTAAACACCAAAGGATATACATTCTACTAGGCAGCTCATGGGAGATTATTTAAAATAGACCACATCCTGGTACACAAAATGCAGATTTTAACAAATTCAGAAATTGAAATAACTCCATGAATACTATATGATCCTAGTGCAATTAAACTTAATACTGACAGAAAACAAATACATAGTTAGCACAGAAATCATTAGAGATTAAACAACTCATTACTAAATAACGAATGGGTCAAAGAAGAAGTCAAGAAAAATAAAAAAAACTCTAAAACTAAATGAAAATGAAAACATAACACAAAAGAACTTCTGGGACTTATTAAAACCAGTCCTATGAGAGAAATTTATAGCTCTAAGCACCTATATTAAAAAATTAGAAGGAGCACAAAAAAGTGAACCAACAATACAACCCAAAGACTGTGAAAGCAAGAACAAATAAAATCCAAATCCAGTAGATTGCAAGAAGTAATAAAAGCCAGAGTCAGAATTATGAAGTACAAACAAAAGTTACAAAGAATCACTGCATCTAAGAGCTGGCTATTTGAGAAGGTAAGCAAGACTGATAGACCCTCGTCCTCAACAATCCCCCCAAAAAGACATGCCCCAAATCAACAAAGTCAGAAATGAGCAGAGACATACCCAACAGGGACCCAAGACATTTAGACTATTATAAGAAAATATTTTAAAAACTTATATTCCATTAAGTTGGAAAGCTTAAAATAAATGAGCAGATTTCTAGATTCAGCCAAACCACCAAAATTAAATCAAGATGAGATCTCCAACTTAAACAGACGCATAGCAAATGAGGAGATGGGATCAGTAATAATAAACCTCTTAACTGAATTAAGTCCCGGATCAGATGGATTCACAGCAGAATTCTATCAGATTTTCAAAGATGTTCTCAGCTCTTACCCTATTCAACAAAACCAAAACAGATGGGGCAATCTCAAACTCCTTCTACAAATCCAGGATCACTCTAACACCAAACCAGATAAAGCTCAACAAATAAAGAAAACTATAGACAGATATCCCTGAAGAACTTGACTAAAACTGCTTAATAAAACACTTGCCAAGAGAACACAGACATACATAAGAAAGATTATCCACCATGACCAAGTTGGCTTTATACCAGAGATTCACGAATAGCTCAACGTACCCAAGTCAATAAATGTAATAAACCACATAAATAGACTTAAAGACAAATATGACCATTTCATTAGATGCAGAAAAAGTCTTTGACAAGATCCAACATGCCATCATGAGAAAGTTTGAAGAGTTTAGGACAAGAGGAAACACTCGATATAACAGAAACTATATACGAGAAATCTGCAGTCAGCAGCATCATCCCAGGTGAAGGAAATCTTGAAGCAATCCCCCGGAAACGAGGAAAGGAGACACAGCTGCCCACTCTCGCCACTCCCTTTCAATACTGTGCTTGAAGCGCTAGCTGGAGTAATAAGGTAAGAGAAGGAAATTAAGGGATACAAATAGGAAAAGAAGCCAAACTATCCCTCTTTGAAGATGATAACGATATATACATGGGAGATCCCAAAAGTTCTTCCAAAAACTCTTAGAAATGATCAATTTAATAACATGGTATGATCCAGAATTAATTTGCAAAAATAAAAAGATTTTTCAGATGTAAACACAAACCTACATTCTCTCTCTCATTCATAATAGCCTCAAATAAAATAAAATATCTAGGAATAAATCTAACCAAGATGGTGAAGGACTTCCACAGTGAAAACTTTAGACCTCTGAAGAAAGAGTGAGAAAGACACGAGAAAATGGACTGATATCCCAAGTTCATGGGTTGGTGGAGTCAATATTGTGAAAATGAACATGTAACCAAAAAGCCATTTACAGGTTCATTGCAATCCCAATAAAACCATCATAACATTCTTTACAGAATATAAATAACAATGCTGAAATTTGTATGGAACCACAAAAGACCCTGAATAGCTAAAAAATCCTAAGCAAAAAGAACTGGAAGGATTACCATTCCAAATATCTAGGTAAGTCACAGAGCTATAGCAGTAAAAACAATATGTTCCTAGCACAAAAACAGACATTTAGATCGATGTAATGAAATCAAAGATCCAAAGATGATTACATATAACTACAGCCATCTGATATTTGACAAAGATATCAGAAAAATACATTGGAAGAAAGAAAGCATCTTCAGTAAGTGGTGCAGGGAACACTAGATGTCCACAGGCAAAATAATGGAATTAGATCTATATATATCTCCCTGCACCTCGTTATTTTTACATTTCTATTCTCAGACTTTTATGCAAAATTTAAAATATATGGTAAATTGAAGAAGTTAATTTTACTACCCACAAGTGTTTATACTTTGAACCCTTTACTGTACTTGTGAATTTTTTGTATCTGTTTTTTCTTAAAATTTTATTTTTGAAGATTGAACTTTGGAGCCTATAGCTACACCTCAGACTTCTTTGTGTGCCTGGTGAGTGTGCTTGCACGTATACATAATATGTGTGTGTATCCATTTGCTGTGTGTGTACTCATGTATGTGCTTGCGTGTGGAGGACTGATACTGACTCTGGGAGTCTTTTTTCATGGATGTTCACTTTATGTTTTGAAGTAGGGTTGCCCTCTTAATCAAACTCAGAGGCTGTTGGTATAGTTAGTGTCTCTGGCAGCTTGTTCCAAGGTTTCCTTCTCTCTACCTTCCAGCATTAGAATTACAGGTGGGTTGCTATGCCCAGCCAAGCATTTTTATGGCTACTGGGGATCCAAATTCTTGTCCTCATACGTAAACAGCAAGTTCTTTGGCCACAAAGTGATCTGTCTTTCCAGCACCTTTATCATGATTTTGACATGTATTAAATTAAATGCAGACTTCAGCATGTCTCCCTTGACAGTTCAGCTTCATGCGATTGCCCAGAGCTCACTATCTGTTCACTTATTATTCCTTTGAAAGTAGAAATTAAATGAAATAAAGTGTTCAAATTGGCTTCTTCTATTTGGCAATGGGTCTAAAAAGCCCCTTGTGTCTTTTCTTGGCTTGACAACTCATTTCCTTTTAGCCTTGACCCAAATCCCATTGTCTGGGGGTGTCACAGTTTATACACTTACCTACTTAAGCACATTTTAGTGGTTTCCTAATTTTGAACAAAGCTATCAAAAGCATTCACATATAGGCTTTGTGTACACAAAAGTTTCCATCAATCTGTCCAAACTGAGGCTCATGCCTGGTGTGTGGTGTAGTGGGCGTGGTGCTTTGAATGAGAAATGTCCTCTATAGTATTCAGTATTTGAAGACTTAGTTCCCAGTTGGTGGGGCTATTTGAGGAGGTGGTACAGCCTTGCTATGGGCAGACTTTGAGAATTTATAGGCTCACCCCACTTTTAGCTTGCTCTCTCTGTGTTTGTGGTTGTAGGTGTGATCTCTCAGTTCCTTTTTGGGCTGCTTGTTGTCATGTCTGCCCTGCCATTAAGGATTCTCCTTCTGGAACTATAAATCAGAACAAACTTTCCATTCTATAAGTTACTTTCTTCATGGTGTTTTATCAAAGCAACAAGAAAAGGTGACGGACAGAGAGGGGTTGGCTCAACTTCACAAGGGAGTGTCTAGTGGTCTGCCCTAGTGTCCTGTGTTCTTCTTTCCTCCAGAGACAGTGAGTCCTGTTGCTCTGCCTTTTGTTAGTTTCCCTCTACATATAGCTGCAACCATCTTATATCCAACAAAGATGCCAGAAAGCTTTATTGGAGAAAAGAAAGCGTCTTCAGCAAGTGATGCAGGGAAAACTAGATGTCCCCATGTAAAAGAGTAAAATTAGATCCGTATCTATCACCCCACCTTTCAGGACTACAGTCATCTCAAACTTAGTTACTCTTGGAGGACTGCAGTGGTTGTTTGGAGGCTCTGGAGCCTGTCAGACATAGGGCTTAGCTGAAGGGTGGAGGGTCATTGGAGGTGGCACTGAGTGTCAGAACAGATGCAAGGAACCACCACCGCACACACTGACTGCTGTAGATGGAGCTGTTTCTGCCCCAACAACTTCCTCCTCATGATGACTCCCTACCCTGAAACTATAAGCCTAAATAAACTTCCATATTTGATGTTTCACTGTAACAGGCATTTTGTTATAGTGAAGAAAAGAGTCACCGATACACTGGGTATTCTGATTCTGGATTGAAGTAGCTACCATCTAACACATGGTGGTGTTTAGACTACACTAATATGCCTCTTGCTCTATTTTATAGGTTTTTTTTGATTCATTTTCCCACCAATATTCTCTGTGACCCCTGAACTCAGACTGTCCTACTGTTTTGTCATTCTTTAGATGCTTTAGCACAAATAATAAAAACCCAGAGTCAGATATTGGGGTTCAACCCGAAAACCAGAAAAACAAAGCAGTCAAGCCATTAAAGAAGTCTTACTTCTACCAAGGCTGGATGACTGCAGACTGAGCAGTGGAAGCAGACTAAAGAGACAGAGCTTCTCTCTCCTCTCCTCTCATTTTATATTACCTCTAGGGCTGGGATTAAAGGTGTGAGGCTCCACCACCTGATTTGATTCGTTTCTGCATTGACCTTGTGTAGCCCAGGGTGGCCTGGAACTCACAGAGATCCTTCTGTCTCTGTTTCCCAAATCCCAGGATTAAAGGTGTGTGCCACCACTGCCTGACCTCTAGTGACTTAGCTTTGCCCTTCTGATCTTTAGGCAAGCTTTATTTATTAAAATATAAATAAAATATCACTATAGATGCTGTGCTAGTATTTACATAGCTTGAAATTGCCAGACCAGTGTCTTAGATACAAAGGATTACTGTGATCACTTCCCAGACAGTTGTGATTTCAGACTTCTGGCCCTCTGACTCCCTGCTCACTCACATCACTGAGGTCTGGTTTTGGATCTCCTGAAGTCCCTATGGCCTTATCACTACCGGGTTTTCCTGCCCCGTTGTGCCTGGTTATCATCCCTTGCCTTGTTTACGCTATACACTCTTGTCTGTAGGTCTGTGTCTTCATGAAGCTATCCTTTCTGCTCTTCAGACACCCCTGTTTCCCTCTCTTCCTGGTTTCTCTGAGTGTAAGCATTAACTTAAATGAGCTCTCTTGGTTTTGGCACATCTCTGAAAGGGACTCCTATTTCTCTCTGGGGTCATATTCTTTTATTTATGGTACAAAGCCTCTGCTATGAATTTTGATCCACCTGTAGAACCAGCTGTGTTCTCACCTTAAAGATAGGGAAACTGAGGCAGAGATTTAAAGTGACTTTCTAGAGATGACAATGAACACCAGAAGGTCTTGAAGAGCTGTCCCGTACATAGCTGCTTCTCCTCAGTCTCCACCTTACTCTGAAGGGTCCAAGAGTTGGCCCAGTGTGTGATGTGGCAGCTGACTTTACTATAAGCTCGATGGACTCTGGCCCATGGGTACTGTGGTGTGGCCATGCAACATTTGTGGGTATGACTGGATCCTATTCAAGTGACTTTAACAAGATAGTTCAATTTGGTTGCTAGAACTCCTAGCCAGTGTGACGAAGGCTCCATGAGCAAGAAGCTCTTTCCGAAGAGAGTAGTACCCATCAGTGGCTCTAGTCAGCTCTTAACCACAGGCCTACCTCCTGTTTCAGACTGAAAGCCAACTGCCCGCTAATTCCTTGCATACGGATTTGGAGAATCAAACAGGGCTCTGAGTGACTGGTCCTGGGGATACCTGAAAAAGGGTATAAGTCCTGCCTGAAGCAGCCAGAGGAAAGCCATGCTGGTTCATAATGTATGCCTCTGTACTGGGGCAGATGGACTGAGGTTGTGGGAGACAGTGGTGGGCTGAGTGGGTGCTTTTCACACAGAGAGGTTGGCCACGGTTGGAACCCCCTGAGTACTTCATTGAGCCTCTGGCTCTCGTCCTGATTTCAGCTCAGGATAAAAGTTCATTCTGTCCTCAGGTTGAAGATGTGCAGAGATAGACCAGCTCACCAAGGGAAGGCAGGCGATCCAGGAACGGTGCTAGAGATGGGTTTTCAGAGCTGTCGCTCAAAGAAGAGGGAGTGTTCACTGAGGAGGTTTGATCTGGCTTTTCTGGAAACCCAGGGAACAGCTGTGTGCCGCATGGGAACAAGACTGTGAGGGGCAGCTTGGTGAAGATACAGCCCCACCAGGCGCATGAGAGTGCAGGGCCTGGCTCAGAGGTGACACCTGAGCCTGCTGGGTGCTCAGACTTGCACAGGACTACTCCTTTCTCTTCTGCTGGTTAGATGCTGGGTGTTGAGGGAGGTCAGGTGACTACCTCCTCACCTCTCATTGGTCAATTGTGGACTTAGCCAAGAGCAGCCCTGTGCACCCTCCACCCCCAATGGAATGTTTCCATCCTCAGAATACTCCAGCTGCAGAACTCTTGGGAATGTCACCATTGGTGGGTGACATATGAGCTGTGAAACACAAAATTAGACACGGTGGACCACTGTGTTCTATAACACTAACCTAACATGCAGTACATACAAGAGTCATGCCTGTGGAGAGCAAACACACACACTCTTTACATTGTCAACAGCTAAATATTTAGAGCACAAAGTCTTTAACAACCAGAACTCATCACCCAGGCTTCCTTGCAAAGCCAGGTTCTCAGCTAAGCACCTGAGCTCCTGTAGCCTGCAAGGGAAGCTACATCCGAATCCCAGTGCCTTGAGGACTTAAATAGGATCCACTTTTCCTTGTCTATTCTGCACCCTACCAGAGACCTGCAGGCCCTGGCTCTTTAGACAGGACAGCTGGAAGGCCTGGGTTCTTTCTCATTCAACGAACCAGCCCTACCGTGGGAGCTGTGCTGTCTGGGGATTTTCCAGGGCTTTCTCTGGAGGCTGCCTTTGCATGCCCTGTCTTCATGCCTCACCAACACCTGGGTGCTGCCTGAGGCAGGGCAGTGATCACAGGCCTGTGCACCCCTGCCTCTGTCTGTCATCACTGCGTCTAACGGCCTGCACTTCCCCCACCGTGCCCACACTCACTGGCTTATGGTTCAAACAGACCAGACGTGCCCAACTCACCGCCCACCTTCCCGTCTTCCTCCCCCCTCTTGCCACTGCAGCCAGTGCTAGAGGCAGATCCAGGTGGCTCCTTGGTTACACTTAATTGTCCAAACAGAAAATAAAGAAAGAAATAGAGACTTCTTCAGCAGCCCCTCCCTTCACCCCCGTGAGATCTGGACCCCAACTTTGAGACAACAGGAGGCGATGGATCATCATCTAGGAAATGGTTGTAATTTTTTATCGATATGAAGAAGTTGTCAACATCACAGAATATGGTAGAGGAGAGATAGCTCAGTTGGCTGGTACAAGCATGAGACCTAAATCCCATCTCCTGATTCCACATGAAAACCCAGGTATAGAAGCACATTCTAATAACCCATGGAGGTAGAGACTGACAAATCCTCGTGGCTCAATAGTCAGACAGCAGCGTCTAATTGGTGAGCTCCAGGTTCCTGTGTAGGAGATGCTAATCTTGAGGGGCACGACCTAGAGTTGACCTCTGACCTCCACATGCGCAATGACACACACACATGTACTCACAAAAACATCCCCACCCCACTGTACATGGAACAAGCACTTCGTCTCTATTCCTTGGGGGGATCCTATGTCTTCCCTGAACGATTGCTTGGGGACTATTTTTCTCTGCCCACACACAGAGGACATCGTCACCACAGCCTTAGAGTATAGCATTCAGTGTGACAAATCTCTTGTTTGCAGGTTTGACAATAGTCAGACACATCTAGGGTCAAAGGTCAAAGCTGTTCTCACAGAACTGTTTGTTTTATGCTGGGAAATCTGAAGCTTAGGAACCTCCTCAATGGAGACCTTAATGTCTCCTCTGTTCCCTCTGTAAGCTAAGATGCCGTCTGGGAAAATCTTCTATATGTCTGTGCTTTAGAGTGGGCTTGGAACGGGGAGTCCTGATGGATGTGGGATGTGTATGTGGTTGAGCATTGGGAGTATGCCTGCAAGATGATCTACTTGAGCCCACAACCATCATGAGTCTGCTTGCAGGGTGCCTGGCTTTGATTGGGAGTTGTCTTTCTGGGATACGAAGGTGTTCTCAGGTCCTTACTGTTTCTTCAACGAATCACCAGTATTTCAACTTATCTTGCCTAGCAGCAGCAGCTGACCTTTAGAGTCATTATACCATATAGATAATTTTTAAGAGTTTCATTAATTCAGACTGGCCAGTCTAGTTTTTGTCTAATGTGAGGAGCTGAGGAGAGCATGCATCTATTGGTCGGGCTTTGACTACAGACTCAGCTTCCATCAGCGTCACTTGTGGGCCAGCTTGTATTTGCACACAGCCTTTACCATATGTTCAGGAATATTACCGCAGGGCCTGGGGTGACAATCAAATGGGCTGTGGACAATTCTTTGTCAGGGAGAAGTGTTGCCATGCTAATTGGTTGAAGATAAAACTGTGTGTGTCTTGAATAAGCCAAGTGGGCTTGCTGCTGAGGATGGTGAGTTGTGAAAACATAGTTTCACATGCAAAGTAAAGAAATCCTTGCGAAACCCCTGTAAATCCCAACACCGGACACAGGCCATGTCATACGGCTGGCACTCAGTGGGCTTTGTCAGTGATGGAATGAATGCTCCTGCCCCAACTATGACAGGCAGCAGGATTAGCTTGGTTTCTGTAGCTCGCCTGGACAACAGTTTGACAATGTGCCCAGATATTTCCACGTCCCTCTGCCTCGCACTGTGCAAGCCTTTAGAGACCACCACGGGGCTTCTGACTTTTAGGAAATAGGTACCTGTTCCAAGGTTCTACCAGACAGGGAAGCAGAGCACACGGTTGATGGAACACTCTGGGCTGCTACTGTCTGGCTTGGCTCCAGCCACACCCCTCCTGCTGGCTAACTCTGTCCTTCTTGGTTTCTTTTTCTTTTTTTTTCTTTTTTGTCCCAGCTGCCTTTCTGAATCAGTAACACCCCCGAGGCTGCGAGGTGAGCCAAACCTACTTCTGCAGATGTTGACACAGATTGCAGTGAATCTGGGTGTTCAATGGGGTGCAGCCCTGGAAAAGCCGCCTGTGGCATCTTTCTATGAGTTAAGGACCTGTGCCTTAATTTCCAAAGCTCTGAGAACATCTCCAGCCTGGTGGCTCTGAGCGTTTGAAGGCACATGCAATTTAATGTTACCCTGTGTCTTAACCAGAAGTAGGTGGAAATCTCAGGGGACGGGTCAGTTCCATCTCCAGCTAGCTGGGGATCTGAGACTCCACCACTGTGTCTCGGAAGCCCCAGCTAAGGAAGGAGCAGCAGTGCATCTCAGGATGGTGCAGGGGTACTGTCTGTGGCAAGAACACCTGGTTTAGGGTGCTTGTTGCCTGTATTTCCCTAGCACACAATTGTGTAGTCTGGGAAGAATTTACCTAATGACCAGGGCCTCTGCATCAGCCTCACCTTGGCCTCTACAATGAACAACATGGAAACTGTATTTAAACCAAACTGCTGTCCTATTGAACTTCATTCCTGGAACACAGTGGTCATTTAATTGAGCAATTTTTAAAAAATTATTTTTATGTATTTTACTGTTGGAAAAAAGTTGAGATAATCTGAGTTAAAATTTTCAGAATTGTGGACTCCTTCCTATTTCCCATGGGGGGAAAACCACTTCTTTCTCTGTTTTAACAAAAGAGGGAAATCTAAGACTTTTTCAGGCATATAACTATTGATTTAGCACACCATGCATATCTTATACTTGTCTGTATTTTCAGGATGACACTCAGGCTCGTCATACACTGAAGACTTCATCATCAGCCTTTCAAAATGCTGGGGTCAAGAGGGATACAGAGTGCCCACAATGGCTATATTCCCACCATCCATTTAATCAAGGTTCACTCCACCATTTGACTTTTCCTGGGAACTGCTGAGAGCTGTATCTTTGTCAGAAGATTATGTACATGACTGTGGTGCTCACCAGTGGCCTGACAACTTCAAGACGGAGCCAGAGGGTGGGGTCCAGTCCAGAAACTCCCAGAGTGTGGAGAGGAGGCAGAGTCCCAGGGCACCCCAAACCCTGGGCTCTGGGTGAGAGCTGCCAAATATCGTTATAGCGGTGACTTGTAGAGCGTGTAGCTTCTGCAGGTCCCCACACGTGAGGTCTGCCAGACTTGAAAGGCAGGTCCAGTCCTTTTGGGTTCTGTATCTCAATCTGTGATCGGCTCCAGTGACCCTAAAGGAGCACTGTGTTAGCTCTGTTACAAAAGGCACAGACCCCTCTTATTTATTTAAAACGCCTCTAGCACTACATCCTTGCCTTGTGGGCAATGTGATTGTCAGAACCACAGTTGCTGATCCCAAAAGCAGGAGCCTTTTCTTATTGCTGTTCCTTCCAGGGACCTTGATGTGCCGAGTCCGCATGCGGTCTGAGGCATCCTTTTCCTAAGGCGAGACTCATGAGCTAGATAGAAATCCTCCTCTTACCAGCAGTATACTTAACACACACAGTGTCACTGGTTAGATGCATAGAACAGACATATGGAGTAGCGACACACACACACTGGGAATTTTCCCGTACATACGTCTGACTCCTCCCTTCAAAATTACTAGAATCGTCTACCACCAACTTCCTCTGTCTCTGTGTCACTTGCTGCCCTGCGCCCTCATCCACTGGTTCAGCTTTCACATTCAATCTGTGCCCTGGGTGGTGTGGGAGCAATTTCACCAACACACAGCCACCTGCTGTTGCAACATGCCCTGAGCCTTCTACCAGAAGTGTGGCGTGGTTGTGATTATTATTATTTTTTAAAGTAAAGAGGATGGACATTCACCATATTCCATCACTTTATGATGTCCTAGGAGATGATGGGTACCTGTTGGCTGTGCAAAGACTGGGTGGGAGTGGGATGCACCCTCTCCAAACTGGATGGAGGTGGGTAATGGTGGCCCTTGATGAGGAAGGGGTAGAAGTGACCACAGGGTTACATCCGGATCCTCCTTGTGTCTGCAGCATGGAGTGCTCTAGGAACTTAAAATATAATAGGAAAGCTGCCTCTTTAAGTGTCCTTCTGTTTTTATTGTTGCTAGTATCATTTGCATGTCTGCCCCAGATAGCATGCTGGAGAAGCAGCATCAGAAATGGAGATGAGCCCCTTCCTTCCACCTGCTTTGCGTGTCCTGATGGCTCTGGCAGGCCTGGCTGCGTGGTTGATCGAGATGGAACGAGGAGCATCATGGATGACCGCTTTATGATTTTTAAGTGTGGGCAGCAGATCCAGAGAATATGCTAAGGAAGCTGATCAGTGCACGCCAGTGTTCGCAGTGAGTGACAACCCGACAGCCCCTTGGAGATTTCCCTGCATCCCCGAGAGACACAGAACAAACTGCTTGTCCATTTTCTCCCTTGAAGCAACAGAGGGCAGATTTGAAATTACGGCAGCCAATTAAGATACTTGCTGTGAGGGTCTCTCCTCCATAGATCAGGCCAAGAATTCTGAGGTCTCGCAAGACAGTTGTGCAGGTATGGGTGATGGTGTTGGGTAGAAGAGCCCCCAGGAATCTCCTCCCAGAATTCTTGTATATACCATTGGCAAGCACTCCAGCAGCTGTATTGGGGCTGTCTGGGAAGGGAAGTGCACACCTGGGCTGTGCATGTTTGGTCTGCTCTCCAACAAGGCCATGTAGGTCTTTGTCCCGTGGGTCCTGGGGCAAGGCCTATTTATGTCACCTCTTACTTACCCTTGGCCACTTGCACTTTCTTCTGTGGCTGTACCTGTGTGAGCCCAGTGGTGGTGTGTCACAGAACCCGTTGCTGAACTCTAACTGGTGAGATTTCACAGGGGACCAAGGTCTCTGTTGGGAGCTGAGCTAGAAGGGCTCACTCAAGTGATAGTCTGGAGAATAAATTGGCCTCGTTCTGTGACCTGAGAACTCGAGTGAAGGTGAATTAAAAACACAGGTCAGCCTGCTCGGAGGAGGAAATTTCAAGACGATGTCACTTTCAGGCTGTGGCGTGATTTTATCCACATGTAAAGTGAGAGAGTGCAGAAAGATGCAGAAATATAAAGTTTGATGAGGAAAGAGATATGAGTGAGTTGAAGCTGTGGAAAAGGGGGGATTATAAATGTTGAACAGATTCAGATCATGGGGGGTTTGGAATGATAATATGCTCCATAGTCTCAGGCATTTGAACATTTGATTGGTGTAGGAGGTCCTTCTGTTTATTGGTTAATGAATAAAGAAATTGCCTTGGCATAGTTGATAGGGAAGAACTTAGGTAGGTGGGGAAAGACAGAAATGAATGCTGGGAGGAAGAGAGGCAGAGTAGGAGTGAGACGCCGTGGAACTGCCAGAGACAGACATGCCAAATCTTTCCCAGTAAGCCACTGACACATGGCGATATACAGATTAATAGAAATGGGTTAAATAAAGATGTGAGAGTTAGCCAATAAGAGGCTAGAGATAATGGGCTAAGCAGTGATTTAATAAATACAGTTTCTGTGTGGTTATTTTGGGGCTAAGTTACCCGGGTGGCTGGGATGAACAAGCAGCTTCCTTACAACACTTGATCCCATGTAGGTGGTGCAGCCTTCTTGGTCGTCCACTGTACACGTTTCTTTGGACATTCTGGTCTTCCAAATGCCCTATAGAATGACTCGATGAGCTCTGCTCCAGCACAAAGTCCCAGACTCTTCAATATTATGACTTAAAAATCAGCTCCAAAGGCCTAAGAATGACAGATCATGACAGGCACATATGCCACTTCTAGCCAACACCACCCCTACCATGATGAACTCTGATTGCTCTGGAACTATAAGCAGAAAAATCTCTTCTACAAATTGCCTTGGCCTTGGTGTTTTATCACAGCAGTGGTAACTGATACAGACCATTAACAAGAAATCTTCTGCTATGCCCTGGGTTAATAGGAAAAGTTCCATGAGGCAGGACCCCAAACACTCAAAGCTCCATTTTGTGAAAATCCAAATTCAAATCCAAAATAATTTGAAGAGAGAGAGCCTAAATTGAGACAACAAATCTTGAAGAAAATATTTACTCAGAATCAATCTTTCTCAGGTTGTGGTTGTTTGAAAGAAAATGGCCTCCAAAGGGAGTGGTCTTAGAAGAAGACTGGCTTTGTTGAAGTAGGTGTGGTCTTGTTGGAGGAAGGGTATCACTGTGGAGGCAGGCTTTGAGGTCATGTATGACTAGGATATCACCCAATGCCACAGACCACTTCCTGCTGCCTGCAAGATGTAGGACTCTCAGCCACCTTACCATGATGTCATGTCCCACCATGATGATAATGGACTGAACCTCTGAAGTGTAAGCAAGCCACCCTACTTAAATGTTTTCCTTTATAAGAGTTGCCATGGTCATGGCGTCTCTTCACAGCAACAGAAACTGTAACTAAGACAACCTGGAAGGCACACTGCCACTGTGGGCCAAGGGGACCCAACTGCATTTCAACCTGGCAGGACTTACCAGTGTTATCCACATGGTACTGGTTTTATAAGCATACTGGATACAAGTATGAGAGTCATGGAGGCTTGTGCCAAGATTCCAGAAGGTTCCAGAAGGCAGGCAATATGTGGAAGGGCTATAGTCACTGTATGGGGCACCTGAGGAGTTATTGTATGAAGCCATGGCATTGAAGCCTAAGTTCCAGTGGAAACTCCAGGATATTGGAAATGCCAGGACTGTGGACCTCCACATAGGGAGGAATAGGATTGGTCCAGGAGAAAGGCTATGTATGCTGTATCCTTTAAGGCTGAATGGAAGGGGTATTCAAGCCCATGGGAATTTCATCGTAAGTTCACAATGCTGGATGTGAAGTCACAGAGTTTGGTCTTTGTCGTGTTGATTTTCAGTTTTGCTTTGGTGCAATATTTCATGCTATATTCTACTACACCTTTTGGAATGGGAATGTTTACTCTGTGTTTTTGTATAAGGGAAATATGCAACTTATTTTTGATGTTATGGGGGCTTGCAGTTAAGAGACCAGTTGAGTCTCAGAAGAGACCCCACACTTGCACTTTTGAACAGTGTTGGAGTCATGAAAGACTCTGAGGGATTTTGAAGTTAGTTTGAATGAACATGGCAGCATGAGCCGGCCATAAGCCTATGGAGACATGGGATAGAAGGTGGTAGCTTAAAGTGGTGGACAGAGTAGAGTGATCGTGGTTGATATTAACAGATGTAGAAGCACCTGTTCTGTGGATGTGTCTGTGATAAAGGTTTTAGGTTTAGTTAGCCGGGGTGTGCGAACCCACTGTGGTCAGTACCATCTCATGGGCTGCACTACTGACCAAACAAAAAGGACAAAGTGGACTGAGCACTGACTTCCCGCTTCCCGGATGGGGAAACAGTGTGACCAGTAGCCTCAAGGTCTAGCTATTATGATTTTCTGTTAGGGACTCCTACTCGCAATCTGTGAGTCAAAACAACCACTCTCTTTATAAATTGCTTTCGTTGGGTATTCCACTGCAGCAGCAAGAAAAGTTAACTGATACAGGATCAGAAAGTAGCTGGCTGGATGGAGTCTTCTTTTCAGTATTTCCCTATCCAAGGCATAAAAGCAACCATTGTCCGCAACTTTATTTTATAGGGTTGTAGCTTGTAACCACTCTTGTGTTCAGTGACGTGATTTGCAACCATATCATTAAGTTTCCTTTAAACGCTGCTGGCAGGATTTGGACCTATGTGCCCCGCCCCCAGGATGGGCATGTCTGGCGGTTGTTCAAGTGGAGCAACTTGGAAACTCACAATCCATAGAAATCTTTTTAAAATGTTTAGGTTCAGCCGGGCGGTGGTGGCGCACTCCTTTAATCCCAGCACTTGGGAGGCAGAGGCAGGCGGATCTCTGTGAGTTCAAGACCAGCCTGGTCTACAAGAGCTAGTTCCAGGACAGGTTCCAAAACCACAGAGAAACCCTGTCTTGAAAAACAAAACAAAACAAATAAAATAAAATAAAACAAAATGTCTAGGTTCATTACCAAGTGTCTACCCTGCTTTCTACCCTACCAGGTGACCCCCAGGGAAGTTTGGTTAATGCCTGGATCTCAGGGACCCGTAGACCGTGCCTCTAAATGCTGGCCAAAAATCATGCAGACCCTTGTTGATTAGGTTTGCTGTTCCACTGTCCTTTATGTGAGTGTTGGGGCTCAATCTATCACGAGTCTGTTCTTGAGGTCCTGGACTGTAGAAGAGGGCTGCCTGGGTCTCCTTCCCAAGGAGTTCTATTTGGGGTTCCATCTGTGTTGCTATGTCTGGACAGCTGGACACATACCTATCTACATAGTCTCTGACTACTTCCTGCTATGCTGAGTTGTCTCTGGACTACAGGGGCAGGGTCCTAGGCTGAAGTTCCAGTGTTAGCACCTGCCTGAGACTCTGATGTAAAACCCCTCAAGCCTGTCAGATCGGGAATTGCAAGAGGGCAGCAGCTGTGCAATTCTGCAGGGATTCTCACAGCCCACAGGCTCTCACGCTCCCCTGAGGTTACCTTAGCCCAGCCATGTCCTCTGTCCCACCTCTGTCTCACTCTCTTTAGGGGTCCCCTTTAGCCCATGACTCAGTCAGTGTCATTATCTCACGTGTGCCTCTTGGACCGGGGAACCTGCTGCAGGCACATTCAAGTCATCTCAGAAGTTCCCTGCTTTATCCACTTCGCTCCTCAGGCTCCTTACCATAGACCTTTGAATCTTTCTGTTTCTCTTATACACCACACATGTAACGACAAGCCAAGGACACTCAGGCTACGGAGGCTTGGGGCACTGTAGAGGTATCTGCAATTGGACATTCGCTTTCCCATGTAAACCCAAGGAACAGGCTAAGGCTTTGTGCTATACTGTCCCCATTTAAACAGTCCACGGAGTCAGTGGGAAAAATAACAAAGTAAATGTATGATTTGGGATTTTGTTTTGTTTTGAGTTTTGGTAGTAGGGGCTTGGGCAGACTCAACAGTTGCTTTACTTAAAATTTTAGGATGTGGGGCCAGCGAGATGTTTCAGTAGGTAAAGGTGTCTGTTGTGAAGCTTGACACCTTGAGCACAATTCCTGAAATGCACACGAGAGAAGGAGAGAACTGACTCTCACAAGTTGTTTCCTTACCTTCATACATGTGCTGTGGCATGTGCATGCGTGAGCACACAAACACACAGATTTAAAACATGTAAGAATTACCCAGGCTGGCCTGGAACTTGGAATCTTCTTGCTTTAGCTTCTTCAGTAACTGGGGTTACAGATCTGATCACTTGTCCTGGCTTTGAGTTGGGACGTTTAAAAGATGATGTAAATGTTGATTTTGTATTTAAAATTACACAGGGCGTTTTGACGTGGCTGGAAGTTCTGTTTTCCAAAACAGCAAACCCAGAGCTCACAGTCCCTGAGAGCTGGCTGGCCGACGCTGTGGGTAAAGATGCTCCCAGGGGTCTCCTGTAGGGAACTAGAGACTCAGTGCAGCAAAAGGAATAGTATCAGTAGCAGCCTCACACTGATTCCATGGGACAGTAAGCTCTTGACTGTATTGGGTTAAATAAAATATGCTATTAAAATTACTTTCACCTGTTTCCCATTTCTTAGCCTAGGCATGGAAAATGCAATAATGCGGATGAGGCTTGTGTCTGTTTCTTTTGGACGTTCCGGTCTACGGGGTACCAGAAAGAGTGCATCTCAGCTGGGTAGGATGCCAAGCAAGTGGAGATGGGAAACCTACTCTACCCTCAAAGAGCTAGGCTCAGCCTGGGATCGAGCCTTGACCGGGAAGAAAACTCAAGACCGGAACCAACCATTTCCGGTCCTGGTGAGCTGGGCCAGGGTGAGACAGTCTGCTTGCTCACAGGAAATGATCTCTGTCTGCATTCAGGGTAATCTCTGCGGGGGGATGTCCCAACTCCTGCGGGCCCTCTCCACTGGCAGGAAGTGCTCCCTCCTGAACTTTCTAGAACACAGAGAGCAGCTGTAGCAGACATGCTGGAGACAAAGGAAACTTCATTCTGTACATTTCTGTTCCATGGGCTTGATGGCCACTTTCTTTGGATAAAGACAACTGAGATGTTTTCCTATAAAAACAAGACACCTGGCGATTATCCACTTGATGAAGAATTAAGGCAAACCATATGATTTGGATAACAGAAAGGATGTGGAACCATGACGTGCTATTTTATTGTCTGTGAGTCTGAAAGTCAACAGAACTGTATTTTGGAAGAGTTATTTTAATGTTTATTCATTTATTTATTTTTGTCTATGAAACCTTATCTTTACACCAAAATAGTTTACCTAGCGATGTAAATCTGACATGAGTTCAGGTGCTGGGGTCCTTCAGTGGCACTGGGTCCTCGGTCCTCGGGTTGGTTTGATTCTTTGTGGGTTCCTGGCAGGGTCACATTGACCTTACTGGCTAAACCTCTGGCGATGTGTGGAGTTCCTCGCAGAGGTGCTGTGGTGAATGAATGAAGACCCAGAACCAGCCAGTCCTTACAGACCAGCCATGGAGCTGATGGCACCCAGTGAGAAATAACAGCGGAGCACTCTGCCCCTAAGTGAGGATTGCTGCCATTTCAACAGCAGCCCTCCAAAGGAAGCGTAACGATTTATGAGCCCATGGTCTGTGTGAGTGTATGGGATGCAGCTGCAGAGGCCAGTCCTGCATAGGCGCAGCACCACTGGGGACCTCATGGGCTCCCTTGGCCGGGTGTAACATTGTCCTGTGGGGCCAGGACGGAGGGTGACGATGACCATATGATGACTTGGGAAAGAGTTAGGTGGCCAATGTGTAAGACCATGAGTGTTGATCATGGCTGGGTTTGGTATTCCCTTCTTGGGTTTCTAACTAGAGCAGGGGGTTCTGTTTTCTGAAAGGATAAAATACATCCAGGGAACTCGCCTGCCTGCTCATCCTCCCTCCCTCCCTCCCTCCCTCCCTCCCTCCCTCCCTCCCTCCCTCCCTCCCTCCCTCCCTTCCTCCTTTCTTCCTTTCCCCCTTTGGTTACTGTTCTATGGAACAGGAACTGTAGGACTAAGGGCCAGCCTCCTTCCAGTCAGCCTCCCATTGCTTTTTGTCCTATGAGGTGAAATGGTGATGCTCTCTTCCTATGCGGAGCCATTTCACTCCAATTTGTTTTTCTAGAATCTTAGAATCACATTTCCCCAGGTGGGCTGGTGGATCTGAGGTTTTGCATTCAGCAGAGATGCCCCCCTCCGATGCTGGGCTTTCACCGCACACCATCTCAGAGCTTCGTTTTCCCATCCGACTGTGTTCCACGCAGGCCTGGCATGGTCCTTGGAGAGCCATGGGATGGCTCTGTATAGTGTGGGCTCGTCTTCCTGGGCCCGCTCTTTAGCTTAGGAGAGCAGCATCCACGAGGATAGGCACTGTGGACTCCGTGCCTGGCTTCCGGCTTAGGAGAGCAGCACCCGCAAGGATAGGCACTGTGGAATCCGTGCCTGGCTCCCGGCTTAGGAGAGGAGCATCCATGAGGATAAGCACTAGTGGACTCCATGCCTGGCTCCCAGCTTAGGAGAGCAGCACCTGCGAGGATAAGCACTAGTGGACTCCGTAACTGGCGCCCAGCTTAGGAGAACAGCATCCATGAGGATAGGCACCATTGGACTCCGTGCCTGGCTCCCTGCGGGGGCACTCAGCCAGCTGCTCTGGGGCTCCTGTACATCGGTTCATCGACCTGACTCAATCTCTTTTGGTATCTGGAGCTGTGTTAATGGTGTCCTTCTGAGTATCTGTGCATCATCCCTGGGCCCCAGGTGTTGGGTGACTCACTGTGTCACCCTCAAACCAATTCATTAAACGGGCTTTCAATGCTGTTGGTAAGAGTGTTGCAGAAGTTTTTTGGCGCAGGAAAAGCAATTAAAACAGAGGACAAGTGTGAAGAAGTGGCCCGGACAAAGCCACAACTTAATTGGTACTTGTCACCCTTCTTTTCCAGCCAAGGCAGGTTGTCCTGACTGGCATTTGGAGGAGGGGGTGTGTGGTGCCCAGGTCCTGTGGTTTCCAAATTATGTTTCCGATAGAGTTTACCAGATCTCCAGGGAATTATGAACAGAATTTTTTTAAATGGTATCTGCTCTCTTAGACACAACAAGGCACCAACAGAGAGTACTTTACCATTTAAAAACTTCCTCACCAAGAGAAAACCAGAGCTAAGCATCCACATGGTTCTTTCCAATTCTAGCTCTGTTCTCCAGGTGAGGGTCTTGCTCTCTGCTCCCAGGTTTGGGTTTGGCTTTTCTCCAGGATACCTTCAAGAGTTAGTAAGCCCATATGGACTTGGGGAAATTGGGCAACCAGTTTGGGCAACCATTTAAAAGCGAAAATGATATGGAATCCTAAGAATTGCTTTTCCTCTTAGAATTAGATCCTCAATTTTCAGTAAAGGAGCCATAAAATGATGAGCGTGTCACTTGTAAAACCGAGTCCCAAGTCAAACGACCTGGACTTGTGTTTGGTCCTCACTCTGCGTCTCTCTTCTTCCCTCTTTGGCTGCAATAATGGGGCGTGTTGCGAGGGAAACGAACAATGGAAGCTTCACGAGTGACCGATTTCTCAGCTTTAAACATGGAACCACGAAAGAGCAGATGGATGAGATTTGACATCTCCACAGAGGAGAGAGAAACAGGGCAGCTTAATGGACCCCAGGGCTGCCCTGGGAGCAGGCACCGGCTCTGCCCATTAAATATTAACTGACTCTGTGGCATGTGCGCTGCAGCGGGCACTGTGGGCTCCCACGGAGGCAGGAGTGAGGTGCCGTGCCTGTTCTCCAAACGCTTACAGTCAAGAGGTTCTCAGTGAGACAAACCCACCCAGGCATCCTTGTAGACACAGAGCCAGAAACGAAACATCTTTGTCATAGTGACGAGCAGCTGTAGCCTCTGAAAGTTGATGCCTTTCCAATCCTCCCACAATGGCCAGCTGGTTCTGCAGGTCTGATTCCAGCAAGTCCCCGCTAAGGCGGTTGGGAAGCATGGGCTTGAGTTCCGGAAGAAATCTACGGGGGCAGAGATCCGCTGGTAGAAGCCCCTCCTGCGATTGACCGCCCTGGGTCTCACTCTGGATGTCTCCATCTTTGGACTAGTGTCTTTGGCTTCTCAATAGAGGAAGGGAGGGTGTGGCTGAAGCCACTGACTGGGTAGTTTCTAAGGATAAACTGTCTTTATTTTAGGCAATCAGGCCAGCCTAGGTTTGACTAAAGCAAGGTGTGGAGCCCACACCATCTCCTTCCCCTTTCACAGGATTCCTCCAAAGCTGGCTAGTATTCCTGATGCTTAGGTGAACTGCAGCACGACTAAGGTTCTTCCAGAATGAATCTACGTACTAGCTAACAACACGTAGTAGGAGACATGACTGCTGCCAGGCTTGGAACATAGAAGCGTCTACTCTGAATTCTCACATAATGGAGGTGGGACAAGGTCAGTGGTCACTGTGCTGTAGAATGTAAGACCCGTTAAAAACATATCTCATGGAAACTCAGAACTAATTCTGAGAATGCTGGCCCACTTGCACACCCCATGGCATACCCCATGGAAAATGGAACTGTATTTAGGGACTTTTTCTTCATCTCAGCATGAGCAGATCTTATGTAGTCACAATTCTGCTTCCTCATTCTACCTGGGGGACCCTGGCAGGCTGCAGTTCAACTGAAGGTAAGTGTGAGACACTACTGAAAGACACAGAGACAGAGATTTATCCGGATCTGGGCTGAAACCAGGAGAGTTCTTACCTACACGTTAGACTGACTGCAAGCGGCGAACCCCTGGGAGATGAATTCACTCCAGCAGTGGCAGCTCAGCGTCCTGCACCACGGTGCTCACACCTGCATGAGGATTATCACTGTTGGCCTGGAACTCTGAGAGGAGATGGCTCTTCCAACCCTTTCGTGCAATTCTGCTTATTCTAGATCTACGTTTTACTAAAATGCATGGCAGACAAGAAGGCAACTCCTGGTAAAATCATTTTCTGATAAAGAACCATATAGACAGAGAGATCTCCTACACCAAACCTCAAAGACGTCGACCAAGCCTGAGGAGTGCACAGTCGTTGATAGCAGGTGCTCTGCAGACAGTGTCTGCGCTGCTGGTAGAAAGAAAGAGACTCTGGGTGGGAGAGACGGCTCAGTTCAAAGACTTTGCTGCTCTCACAAAGGCCCCAGGTTCGACTCCCCGCACCCACAGATGTAGCTCACAATCACTTGTAACTTCCGTTCCAGGGGAACCTGATGCTCTCTCCCGTCTTGCACAGACACAGCGTGCACATCATGCACATACAAGCAGAATGGCACACACATGGCTGTAAGTAAACACAACATTTAAAAAACTTAAATAAGAGATACAGTGGCTAAAATACTTCAAGAAAATCTCAACCTGTGCCCCTTTAAATTGCCAGGTCCCTCTGAGACCTCAGATCCTCTACCGGGTCACTAAGTGTGACAACTCATATGCCACATGGTATATTTCTTTTATTTTACCTCTATTTTTATTAATTAAATTTGTTTTTTAATCGTTTCAGTCATGCATTATAATCATTCTGGTTGCTCTCAGCCTCACCGTCTCTTAGCTTCTCACTCTATCCACCTTCCCTTACCTATTCATTTTGTTTGTATTTCTCTGGTTTCAACCAGGGTGGTCTGGGTGGACTTGGAATCAGAACTACCCATTTGATCCTGGTGTGCACTGGGGAATACGCAGCTGAAGACAATGATTCTCCTATCCCAGAGTTCATTGCTAGCCTATTGCTCAACAGTAAGGGCTGGGGTTCTATGAACCTCTTCCCCAGTCTAGGACCAACTGTTGAGAGAGCCTGTTTGGTTCATGACCATTGCAAGTAGCTGCAGCTGCTGTGAGTGAGTGCGTGATTGCATTGCTTGTGTCCTGCTTAGAAGGTGGGATTTCACTGCCTTCCTTCCCTATTCTGGTTCTTGCATTCTAGCCGCCTCCTCTTATGGATTTTACCTGAACTGCAGAGGGATCTAAGGCTGTGTCTAAAGCTGGTGGACAAGCCTGGAGGAGTGTAAGAAATTATCACACAGTACTAGTTTTGGCTGCATGAAGAGGTTGTGGAAAGCAGATAAGGCTCGGCACTGTGTGTCATGATTGGAGTCTCTACGAGGACACTAAGAGAAGCTGCTGGTGATGGGGAATCCTCAGTGGCTATGTATTGAAGGGGTCAAGGAGAAAGGCAGGCTTGGCACCATGCAGCAGGGTATGGGACCCTAAAGAGGCCTGGACAGATCACAGACGAAGGCGCAGCCTCTGTTGCAGCAGAGACCACTGCAGATGGGAGATGCCAGGACAGTGAGGCTTCTCCAAGGACAACAGCCTGCGTCTCCTGAACAAACTGTGTACTGTAAATGGCAGACCTGGAAAAGTGGGATCACTCAAGTCTGTGGGAGCCCAGAACATCATACGTAAGTCCGGGTCACTGGACACTGAACCGGGGACACCGTGGAATGTTGGTTTAGCTTGGATCTGATTATAACGGTTCTCTCTCAGAGCAAGAAAGTATTGTTTTTATTTTATAGAAACCCACAATTAAGGGACTTTGGATAATTTAAAAAGACTTTGAAGTTTTAAATCATTGAAAAATTTAAAGGTGATGGGACTTTTAAAACTATGCTATATTTTATTTTGTTATATTTATATGAGCTCTTAGAAATAAAAAGGGAAGGTTGGATTAGTTATGGCTTAATAGTGATATGTACGCATTTCAGGTTGATAAGGGGTCAGTTGTGCTGGTTATACATTTGTGAACTAGACACAAACTGAGTTATCTGGGAAGAAGACACTTCAGTTGGGAAGTTGTCTCCATCAGATTGACCTGTGGACATGCCTATGAGACATTCTCTTGATTAATAATCGATGTGGGAGAATTCAGTCCACTGTGGGAGGCCCCACCCTGGGAAGATGATCCTGGGTTGTTTATGTCAGCAAGTTGAGTAAGCTATAGGGAGCAAACTAGCACACAACACTCCTTTACGATTCCTGCCTTTGTTACAGCTTGAGTTCCTGCCTTGGCTTTCCTCAATGATGGACAGATATCAGATGTGTAAGTCAAATAAACCCTTTTTTCCCCGACTTACATTGGTCATGGTGTTCTTCACAGCAACTGAAAGTAAACTTGGATATTGGTTAAAAGTTTGTTGATTTTGCTTTTCTTTTAAAAATATTTAAAAAGTTTTATGTGTATATGTGTGTGCTTGTATGAGTTTATGTGTATCACATGTGAGTAGGAACCTTTGGAGACCAGAAGAGGGCATCAGCTACCCTGAAACTGGAGTTACAGATGGTTGATATGTATTACAACATACAAAAATCTTTGTAATACAATAAAGTCAGCTCTAAGAGGAAAGCTTATGGCCCTAAGTACTTGGAAAAACAAGAACAAATCAACCCAAAAGCAATGGATGAAAAGAAGTAATTAAGATTAGGGCAGAAATAAATAAAATAAAAGCAAATATAAAATTATATGAAGAATCATTGAAACACATACCTTATTCTTTAAAAAAATAAATAAAACAAGGTTCTAGAGAGAACTTTGCAGTACAGAACACTTATGACTCTTGGAGCAGACCCAGGTTTGGTACCAGCATCAGCATGATGACTCACAACCATCTGCAACTCCAGGTTTAATATTTGGTGGAATATTTTGAGGATGTCTGTTATGTCCATTTGATTTCTGGTGTTATTTAAGCCCAGTGTCCCTCTGTCATTTATTTTTTTCTCAAGATGACTCAGCTATTGGTTAGAGTAGGGTATTGAAATCTCCTTTGATAATTCGTTTGGAGTTCATCTGTGGTTTAGATCTATTAGTGATTGTTTTACAAGATTACACACAGCTGTGTTTGGTGTGAATATGTTTAAGATTGTAGTGGCCTCTTGAATTGTTCTCGTAATTTGAATGAAATAACCACCTTTATTTCTTTCAATTAGTTTTAGGTTGAAGTGCATTTTTCTAGCTATCAGAATACCCATGGCATCTTGTTTTGTCGTTTGAAATACCCTTTCTACCTTTCTGTCATAAGGTTTTGTGTATTATTGGTGAAGTGTGTTTCTTGGAGGCTACAAAAAGGCAGATCCCATTTTTATCCAGTCTGCTGGCTTATCTTTTTATTAAATATTTGAGACCATTAATATTTAGAGTTATAGTTTACACATGAGTGTTTATCCCTGCCATTTTGCTTATTTTATTTGGTTTCCTTAGACTTCTTTTCATTAATTGTCTTGGTAGTATTTACACTTCCCCTGTGACCTCTTGGGTAAGTTAATTCTCCTCTTCAGTTTCAATTATCCCTTCCAGTATCATTTTAAAATATGGATCAGTGATCATTAATTCTTTTAGTCTTGTTTTATTGTGGGTGGTTTTTATTTCTCTCTGATTTATAGAAGACAGTTTTGCTAGGTAAAATAACCTGGCTTGGCAGTTGTAAGCTTTCAGAACTTGGACTCTTAGTTATGTCTTAAATATCATCTAAAGTTTCTCCTTGAGATCCCTTTCTATAGGATTGGTGACTTTGGGGAGAGGAACATATTGTATTTTTCATATTGCTTGTTATTATTATTTTTTGTTTTCCCAAGACAGGGTTTCTCTGTGTAGCCCTGACTGTCCTGAAACCTGTTCTATAGACCAGGATGACCTCAAATTTAGATTTATACCTGCCTTTGCCTCCCTAGTGCTGGGATTAAAGGCGTGTGTCACCACTGCCCAGCTATATTGCTTATTTATATATGGGTCACCTGGTAACCTGGAAATACATTGTTGGCTGTAAATTTTGATGTACTTGAGTCCCACTGAAGGTTGGTGGGTCCTATGGAGGAGAGGGGAACCGTGGGGGAAGGTTCCTGAGTCACCAGGCTGTGGGTCTTGGGTATGCACCCCTGTTGGAACAGATGGGTAGGGAAGGTCTCATATGCTCAGGTCTTCTTGCCCTGGCTGTGCTGTGCAGCAGAGAAGTGTGTGATAGTGGCTGAGGTAACAGGGAAGGGGGTATTGCTATGTTTTGGGATCTCTAACCTTGTCAGCTATGTAGAACGGAGAAACGGGACAGTTGTTGAGGCAATGAAGCCTGGGTTTAGGGTCCTGGTATTTTGAGTGTCTTACAACGATGACCATGTGGAGTGGAACAACAACAGAAAGTTATGGAGGGGTTCAGATGGCAGGGCCAGAGGGTTTGAGATCCCGAAGAGGAATTCAGCTGACGGCTCAACCTGGCTGTTGAGGGTTCTTTGTCTTGCTCATTGCATGGTACCAAGCATAAGAAGCATGCTGTATCTCATAATGTGATTTTGTTTTGTGGCTTAAATAAAGTATATGTTCTGTATTTTCTTAATAGTGCAGTTAGTTGAATTTCAATTTAAAGTACATAAGCCAAAGATATTAGTTTTTTAATCAGTATTTTAGAGTACTAGAGATGTTTGTTATATAATAAATATTATAACAATATTGTACAAAGCAAGAGGAATTTGGTTTCATAATGTTTTAAATACAGTGAAATATCAGAACTGTTTGCTTTATAAAATAAATGAATTGGAGAAACTGGCGGCAGATCTGAGCCACTCAGCACAAGAGCTACCACAGGGAGTGTTTCCTAAGGAAATACTTATTTTGCAGCCTGTGGTCTCTCCTGACCACATTTGAAAGCCTCTGACATCCTAGCTACACACAGACATCCATCCTCTGCAGAACCCTTCATTGTCTCGGTGGAGAAGACAGTGGATGATGTGGATTATTCTCAAAAACCAGAGATGTCCCACTGTGGTACCTGAGGATTTGCCCTCATCGCCCGTAAGTGACCCTTGAGACCCAGCAATCTCACCCATCAAAACCTGAAGTCTTTGTTCCATGCTAGATAATCTTCACTGTCAACTTGGCTGGATTAAGAAATACCCAGGGCATTAGTAAGGCACACCTTGGGGTGTGTCTATGGAAGGATTTTCAGAAAGATTAACTGAGAGGCAAATTTATCTTGAATGTAGGCAAGATCTTTGTATGGGCTGGGGTCCAGAACTGCCCCAAAAGGGACTATGAGAAAGCCAGGTGAGCCCTGGTATCCCACCCCTTTTTAGCTTCCTGATTTGTTTAGATGCAAGCAATTAGTTTCACATACTACAGGCCAGGACTCAGCCACTCCCAATGCATGCCTTCCCTGCCATGAAGGACTACACCTTCCAATCATGAGCCAGGGAGCTTCTTCCTGCCTGGTATTGTCTTTTTATGTCAGGTGTTTGATTATAACAAGAGATGCAGCTAACATATAAACCTGGTACCAAGAAGAGAGTGTGCATTGCTGTGATAAACCTGGTCATGTGGTCCAGATCTTACTAACTGGTCCCTAGAAGGAAAGTGAACAGTTTTGAAACTTTGACTAGAGAAACCTTAGAGTTTGGAAGAAGAGCTTAACGAAGTATTTTAAAGGAGAATTTGGACAGTAAAGACTGCTCAGAATATTCCAGAGAGGAATAAGAACTCTATTAGTGTAGTGGTATTTCCCATTATTTGTGCTTTGATAAATAAATCTTGCCTGAAGACCAGAGGCAACCACTAGAGGTCAGGCAATGGTGGCACACACTTTTAGTCCCAGGATTTGGGAGACAGAGTCAGAGGGATGTCTGTGAGTTCAAGGCCACCCTGGGCCACACAAGATCAATGCAGAAATAAAACCAGGTGGTGGTTGCTCACACCTTTAATCCCAGTACTAGGGAGTCATACATCCTTAATCCCAGCACTAGAGGGAGTACAAAATGGGAGGATAGAGAGGCTGTCTGCTTAGTCTGTGGTCTCCCAGCCTTGGTAGAGGTAAGACTTCTCTAGTGGCTTCTCTGTTTTACTTTTCTGGTTTTCAGGTTGAACCCTAATATCTATCTCTGGGATTTTATTATTTGTACTACATATTAGGAACTGAAAGAGGTCATCCATGTTATCCTCTGGAAAAACACTGATGTATAGAAGTCAAGGTGAAGGGTGTGTGTGCCCCACAGTGTTCACAATGCAACAGTTCATCAGAGGCATAGGTATACAAAAGTTAAGGTGTGTGGAGGTCAAAGTGAGGGCTCTGGAGGTCAAGGTGACGATTCCAGGCTATAGAGTGATCCACTTGAGGCAGTGGGAAAAATAATGGTTGTGTTAAAATCTGGCTGATTGGTTGAGCAAGGGACCCAAACAGCCAAATGAACATCCCTGTGGTTCCCCTAATGGTAAAGGACCTTTTGTGACCCCCATGACCCACCAGCCAGTCAACTGAGATGGTGGGAGAGGTGGTGATGGGCTTTTCAGGGGTGTGTGCTTTCTTTCTACGAGAGCAGAGGAGCCTAGGAAAGTCTTTCTAGACTTGGGAGGTTGATCATCATTTAAAAGACAGCGTTGCTGAGCTCATGTGACACTTCTCAGAGCATAGATCAGACTAAGCCCAGGGCCACTTGTCTTGTGGCTCAGCTGTGGTGAATTTGACTTTGTCCTATTGTTGGGGCTATCTTTTCTCCTTGAGGGAAGGGAAGGACACAGTGCTGGGTAGCTGCTCTAGCAAGTCATACCCACACATGGCCATTTTGCTGTGATCTCTGACCTGACAATCTGTCTTTTGGAATCCTTGCCAGCCAAACTGCCCAGCCTCTCTGAAGAGGTCACTGGCTAGGAAGATATCCTACAGAGAGAGCACGTGTCTTCATGAGACCACCCAGGTGCAGAAACACGTGCAAGACCCAAAGCCATAGTATGAGCTGCTATCCATCCATCTCAGGGCAGCAAAGGGAAGTTTCCTTGATAAAAATTTCCACTGGAGAAAAAATAAGGACTTATGTAGTCAACAATATAAGTTCTAAAAAATGCAATTTCCGGATTAATAACAAAGACACCGTTCCAAGGCACACACTCCTTTAGGACGTGTGCTTTTGACCCACAGAACATATTGTGCCCTGTGGCTCTCAGCTGAATCGCAACTTAACAGTCCTCCTCCTTTTAATGCCTGATGTCTATTAAAACGAGTCACTGCCTGTACCAGGGCCCCTTCTGGAAATGAGAATCACACCTCCATGGACTGGCCACTGGTTAAATATTAAGCTGGCAACTTTCATATTTGTGTGTCTATATATTGCATCAAAGTACAGAAAAATTTACAGGAAGACTTCTTATATGAAAGCTTCAATATCCCAAGCAATTTTGATCTCTTCTATCCTTAGATATATAAAAGTTTTACACCAAGAACATATCTGAACACAAACAAAATGTGATCTGCCTGTCTCATGTGTTCATTCCCATGCAATACAAGCCTTAACATACACATGCGTGCACATATAAACATGTATTTATGTGCACATGCCAGTGAATTAATTAATTAATGTGCTAAAGCCTTTTATGATTTTAGAGTCAATTTCAATACTTGTGCTACTGGGCTAAGAGAAAGACTGTGCTTGTATTTAAATAGACACCCAGATATTTCTGTGATATGTTGACTTTGAGTCTTTCAGGTACTAATTTGGAAGTGATATAGTTGGTTCATGCTGATTTCTGTGAGGGCTGGGTCAATTAGTATCCCCACCAGCAGTGTGTAAGGGTTCCTTTTCTCTACATCCTTACCAGCATTTGTTCTTGCTTCTTTATTTCTTAATAGTAGCCATTCTGACTAGAATGAGATAGAATCTTAACATAGTTTTAATTTGCATTTTCAGATGGTTAAAGAACACACACACACACACATGCACATTCACACACTCACACACATCTCAGGAGATGCCAGAGACAGGGAAAAAAAGGAGAGACATAAAGTGATGGAGAGGCAAGTGTGGTAAAGTGCACGACATGCTTGAGAGAAATTGCTTCTTTGAAATCAACACTCTGCACAGTGAATATACACCAATAATAAAGACAAGTCTCAGAGCAAAGTACATGTCATGACACAATTACTATCAAAACAGAAAACCCCTCAACTACAGAACAGGGTCACATCAACTCCCTGCCTTCTCCAACGAGAGCCAATAAGCGGGAACCCAAGTGTAGAGAGCCAATCAGCAGGAACCCGTGTGCACAGTAGGTCAGGGTAGGTGCAGGTGAAGAGGATGCACAGTCGTAGGCACAGAGGTGGACCACACAGCATGCTGGCCTTCAGTGTGGCACATGGATAGAAGCCCAGAGAAGCCCTGCTGTGGGCGCTGAAGGTTCTCTGCCAGACACTGCAGCAAGGGGAGCAAGCCAGAGGTGAGAGGGATCTGGGCCTTTGAAGGAGACTCAATGTGCAGCGTAAGCAGGAGGTCAAAATATGAAACTTAGGTTGGAGAGACAATTTGGTGGTTCAGAGAAATATCTCCTTTTCCAGAAGACCTGGGTTTGATTCCCAGCACTCACGAGACACAGACACCTGTGACCCCAGTTCCAGGGAATCTAATGACCTCTTCTGGCCTCCACAGGCCCTGCACAGGTAGGCACATACATGTGTGCACAGGTTCATACATGTGTGCAAGGCATCCACGCAGGCAAAACACTCACATACTTGAAATAAATTAAAATTAAAAAAATAAATCTAAAACCCAAGATTAATGCTTTCAAAGTACTGAAAATTGCTCTACTGTGAAGCTACTAAAAAATGAATCTCTATTAAAAGGCAAAATACATAATATTCATCCTGATCATTGTCAATTATTTTAATGAATAAAGTAGATATTTGAATACATGGTCTCATTTCTTCCTATTTCTTGGCCAGATATAGCTCACAAATTAATAAGTGGCATTTCTTTGAAAATTCATATACTGTGAATTAAATCTAATTGCTTAAGGTGAAATGTTCAGATGTCTGACTTTATGATAAACTGAAGCAAATTTTCCAAAACACCACACAGATTAACCTGATGCTCCAGGTGGGACATGGATGCATATCTCAGGTGTGACAACTGGTCCATGGTTGGCATATTCTTTGCCATGGGTCACATTCTGAGGCATGAATGGGGTGTCTGGGCCCTGCCAGGGCACAGAGAAGAGACGGCTCTAGAGATATTCTGTTCTTTCCTTACTGCATATTTGGGGTCTGTGAACCTGTTTCAGGAGAAATAATGGCATCCATTATTTAGAGTGGCTGCTCTCTTGGCTTCTGTTCTCATCACAGATCATGTGCTCTCCAAAATTCAATACTTCCACACACACACACACACACACACACACACACACACACACACACACACATATATAGTCATTGGATCTATTCATCGTGATGGCCATGGAGAAGGCTATGATGACATGGCATGGTCATGGGGAGATGATCAAGATGGTAGCCATGAGTAGACATTATAGATGCTGATGGGTCAAAGACAGGAATCTTCCACAGTGGGTTATATCAAGGTTGCAGGCAATTGGCCTAGGACAGTGGTTGTTGGTGATGTTCATGGGAGAAGGTAATGATGAAAGTCACGGGTAACGTCTCTGGGCATCAGCTAAAGTGAAATTCACAGGCCATTGACAAGGATAATGATTATGAGTGACAGGCATCTGAGAAAATCATGATGATTATTGATGGCAAAGATCACAGATACCTTGGGGGAAAATATACTGCTTTAGGGACACAACAGATGGACCTTGGAACCTCTGGAACCTCTTCAAGTCCCCAAGCAGAAGGCGACCTATAGCCCCTGTCAGTGATGGGGAGTTGGTGGGAGAATCAAACATGTCCCATGTACAGTGTGGCATGAGGATGGGAGACTGTATGCACTGTGTAGCCTCCCATGAAGACAATCATAGTGTCCCACCCCACTGTCCTTCAGCAGCACCGTAACGAGAGACACATTTCTATTTTAATTGGTATTGCATACTTCTACAAAGATTTTCATTGGAAGGTAAAAGAGAGTCATTCCCAGTGGTTTCTAGGGCTGCATTTGAGCTTCTTTCCCTACCTGGACTCTGGACCCCTCTTTGGTTTGACGCTCTTCTTAACTAGCCAGGTGCAAATGTTTTGCCTTCCATGGCTGGCTAGTCTTTTTTCAATCTTACAAGGCAAAACAGATGTGTAGGTTTAGATGGAAAATTCTGAACAACCTCACCTGTGTGTGGAAGTTAATTTTGGGAAAGCTGTAATCTCAAGTGTGAGCTTTGGAAAAGGGGCAAGGGCCATGGCTCTGAGGCCTGGGTAGGAATCCACCTTGCTCACCAAGGGATGTGCGTTGGTGTTCGGCGTGCAGTCTAATTTCACAGCTGGCGTGTTTTCTGTTGACACGGCACTTAGAGAAAAGGACAACCAAAAGGGGGGTGGGGGGGACTTCAGAAGGATTTTGACACCATCAGTTATGGAAACTGAAAGACAAAATCTACTGGGCTGGAACTAGACAGGTTTGTAAGGTTCTGAGTTTCAAAAGTTAAATCTGGAGGCGCAGAAATGAGACAGAGCAGATGAAGAGCAAAGCAGACATTGCCTCAGAAATGTGTTTTGAAGATGGGATTTGCTCTGATGATTCTCTCAGTTCTTTGAGTGTGCACTGAGATGTGGTCCAGCCACCAGTGTGGAGGGATCAGTGTGTGGGTGTGCTATTCCTATGCTTTTTATGAATGTGAGTCCTGCTCCTGCATCATGTGGATGAGGGGGGGGGATAACTTAGCAACACTGCTGCTTATATCCTTTCAAGTGGAAAAGCAGGCCTGACTAACATCTGGACTATGGGGTCTAATGGGGCCTGGGAAGCCAGACTGGTAGTGTCAGGAGTCAGACCACATCTGGGGTGTGCTTACCCCTCAGGGAAACTTTCACTTCACTGTCCTGGGTGGGGTGCCATTGATCAAGCTCGTACAAGTCTCAAAGCTTCTTATAGCCCAACAGGCATGGAGAAAGGCTTCGTCCATTCATACTATACTTCTTGGTGGTGTGGGAGGTCCTTCTGTCTATGTGTTGCTTTCATTGGTTAATGAATAAAGAAACTGCATGGGCCTTTTGATAGTGCAGAACTTATGTAGGTGGGGGAAAACAGAACTGAATGCTGGGAGGAAGAAAGCAGAGTTGGAGAGAAACCATGGATACTCCGCCTGAGATGGATGGACCCTGGTTAGACTCTCTGGTAAGCCACTGCCATGTGGCGATACACAGATTAATGGAGATGGTTTAAATTAATATGTAAGAGTTATCCAATAAGAAGTTAGAGCTAATGGCTAAGCAGTGTTTTAATTAATACAGTTTCTGTGTGGTTATTTTGGGTGTAAGCTAGCTGGGTAGCCAGGACAAACAAGGGACCCTCTTCCTGCAACACCTTGGGACTTTTGCCACAAAAAGTGCGTGATCACTGTCATCAGACACAATCATTCTCAATAGCTCTGCCTGGAGAGGTGTTCAAGCCAAGCAGAGAACTATGGATTTCCTGAGCTGAGTTCCAGTGGGGCAGCTCCTCTTTGCTGTGAAAGCATACAATATTCACCTGGACAACAGGTGAAACTTCACTTGGGCAAACAACACAACACAATCAGAGGACAAACAGGATTGATTAAATAGAGCAGGGCCCTTTCATAGGGCACAATGAATGTGGGGATGCTGGGGTCATGGAAGAACCACCAGTTTGACACCTTTGAGGGTGCCTGATGATGGAGTGGGCCATCATGGTTCTAGTGAGGGGCCTTGTTGAAACAATGCAATATTTACACTGGCTTGGGATGGTTTCTTTGGAGAGAAGAGGAGGGCAGGAGGATGAGTGGAAAGTAAATGATCAAGTTTTAAAGGAATCATGGTGGAGTCAGGACTCAAGGCTTTCGTTGACGGGCACACGGTGGAAAGAGCCATGTCCTGGGGAGTGCATCTTGCTGCAAGCCCAGGCATCATTATCTGAAGTGGAACAGGACAGCAATGGAGAAGACATAGGAACATATGGACTTGGAAATGGTCAACAATCAAACCAGCTCAGTGATTCTGTTGCAAACAAAGGCAATGGAGCATGGGTGAGCAGTACAGCACAGAATACAGAGAAGGCTGATTTCCTCAGCTCAGGCTGTCCCAAGAGACTGTCACAGGATGGCATATGCCTCATGTTCCTGGTCAGAGGCTAGAATTCTGAGATGGAAGTTTAAGGCCTCCACTCTTGGATCACAAATACCATCTTTTCTCTGTGTCCTCTCGTGGTTGGCTCTTTGTGTATCTTGATATCTTTTTAATAAGGAAACAATAATACTACTGACAGGGTAACTTCTTTGAACCTTCTCTTAAAAATGTCCAAGTGTAGCTGCATTCTGATGTTTGAAGGTTGAAATGCCAGTGTGTGGATCCAAGGAATCACAACTCAACTCTGAACAAAGTCAACAGTGTAGGTAAAGAATAAGTAGGATGCCAAGAAAGAAATGGGACAGGGGTTGACAGACAACAGGGCTGGGGAGTGGCTCAGAAGTTCATGTTAGATCTGCTGCTAGTTCTGGCTGCAGGCCACAGCCTTGACATGTGACCCTGGAGTCACAGTTTGCTATTATATTTTATCTGTCTTGTGACAGCTGCCTTGGACCTTGTGTCCTGGCAGCTCCTGATTCAAGTCCAAAGGAGAGAAGCCAGTGTGGCCTTGATAGAGGTGTGTCAGCATCATGGGCTGCCATTGCCATTCACCTCCACAGCAGCAGATGCCTTTGTGTCCTGGAGCCTCATAAGAAGTCCCAGTGCAGTGGAAATTCACATACAAAGAGGCCCGAGAAAGACAAGAAAAGACCTTTAATAAAACTAGATACAAGTATGCCAGCGGGTATGCCATCTACTTTTCAGGGCAGAGTGAAGGAAATCCATGATACCCTGAATCTGGTCGATTTTAGAATTCTGGAAGGGTGTTGTATATGATACTCAAGGAGAAAAGTAATCATCAGTCTTACCCAACTGTGAACCCTGAAAGCTACCGTAATTATTGGCATGTCAGGATGTGCCCAATGGTGCAATAGTGGCAGGGATGTTATGGGAGTAACCAACCACTTTCTGATTGCATTTAAGTCCAGATCCACAAGATGGAACTCATGCCTGTTACTATTAACAGCGCCAAGAACCCAATACTAGGTAGGTCCTAGTCCCTAAGGGAAAACATACCGCTATAATTCTGTTGATGGTTATAGCATATTTAGCCAACTCCTATTGGCTTATTGTTATATCCATAGATGAGGGCATCTCTTAACCCTCATTAGAGAGGCTTCTTTCTGGTGTAGATGGTGATTAACACAGAGTCCCAGACAGGTGAAGGTGTATACAACCAGAGATTGCAGAATGCACAGCCCTAAGTGAGACAGTCACGGCACATGTCCTCCTGAGGCTCAGGGATCATCATAGAAGGGTGGGTAGAAAGATCATAAGAGCCATAGGCAGTAAATGTCCACAAGGAAATAGTGTTTTCTGGATATCACAGTAGGTATGATCACATGCACAAATCCCATAGACAGCAGAGGTAGTTATGAAACCCACCCTGAGATATTGGAGGTTGGTAGCTTCTGGGGAAGCATGTGACTTCTTTTGTGTAGCTCAATGGATGGCAATACAAGAATATAGGGATGGCACAAATTGAACATGATGGGTTAAAAATACAAAGACTCAAAGTTGGGTGGGTCAGGATGGTGGTGGATCTGAGAGGAGTTGGGGGAGGGTGTGAATATAACCAAAATACATTGTGTGAAATTCTCAAAGAATATAAAAAAGCTTCAGATTTGAAAAAAACAAAGGCTGAGAGGAGGGGTGGTGATTTACTTTGGGATCTGCTGGGTAGTTCTCTTCCCACCAGATTTATCCACTGGCCCCTGAGGTCAGGGACTTCAGGGTGGTTGTGCACTGGCTGGTCTTGGGGTGCTCAGCTGAGAGCATTCTGCCACATCGTGTGTACCATGGTCCAGCAGTATCCCTAGGTCTTCTTTCAGTGTATCCAAGGACAACAGCTCTTCCTCTGTTGTCTTCTATTGGCCAAGGCAGGCTACAGGGCCAATTACACAGAAGGGTGAAGAGACAGAGCTCATCTGTCAGTGGGAGGTTTGGACTGTCCCTTTGCAAGTGCAGGCATAGGGCAAAGGGAAGATTATGGACCACTGATGTTCCCCAGGAAGAGTTCTCCTTTCCAAAGATAACAAAGACAGACCTGTAAACCTTGGTGTATGTGTGTGCGTGTGTGTGCATGTGTGTGTATGTGTGTGCACGTGCATATGCATGTGTGTATGTGTGTGCATGTATATGTGTGTGTGTGTGCATGTATGGGGGACAAATAAGTAAAGTACTTGCTGTGCAAGTATGGGAACCTGAGTTTAATTCTTCCCATGTAAAAATTCAAGCATGGTAGTGAACTCTTGTACTCTCATTACCAGGGAGATGGAGAATGCTGGATTCATGGCTCACTGGCCAGTCAGCTATGGAAAGTTCCAGGTCCCAGTGAGAGACCTGATCTCAAAATCAAGGTGGGATCTGGAGGAACAACACCTATGGTTTCCCTCTGGTCTCCACGCACATATGCATACATGTACATGAATAATGCACCCCCCAGTGACATCTTGGATTTGAAGGTTGACAGAGAATAAATGGGATCAGGTTCCAAGTCCAGGCCTCTGTGGAGTAGAAGTCTGTTTTCTGGAGTCCAGGACACCACATGGGATCTAATCTGTGAAGGAGAGGAACTTGGAGGATGGCTGCTCCATCTTCCCAATGCCTGCCCACATCCAATGGAGCGGAAGGGCCTGGGTGACAGCCTTCCCCAGCCTTGAACCTATACAACAACAAAGACATGGTGCTGTGGAGAGGTTGGTGTGGATTTCCCAGCTTTAACCCCAGACAGCAGTTTATCTTCTGTTGTCCAGATCCTCCCAGGCTCGTTTTGCTTTGGGGACTCCTGGCTTGTGTTAGCACTATGTTTTCAGGAAACCCAGACCTGCTCAATGAAGCTGATTCTTCCACAACACCTAGATGATGTCTCTCAGTTTCAGACAAAGAGAATCCTCCCCAAGCCCTTCCTGTGATCTTGTGTGCTCCACAATCCCACATAGACTGAACCCTTAGAAAAATGCTCCCTCTCTGAGAGGTCCTGGAGGGCGATGTGAGATAAGTATTATTTATAAAAGTAAGACTTTTCAAGATATAATTTATCAGCAATAAAATGTACCCATTTTGGGGCACAGGTTATGCATCTGACAAGCCTGTGCACCCGTGTAATCACTATGGCCCCAGGGACAGCAAACACACTCCTACCTACCCCACAGTGCTCTGGGCTGCTCCCCCCAGCTCCCACATCAACCTTGCCCCAGGCGGCCACCATCTGCCTCCTGTCACTCTAGTTCAGAGTTGTGGAAAGTTTCCCTTGAGAAACATGACTGACTATTCCTTTTCTGTTTTTCATTCTTTCCCTAACCAAATATAAGACATTTACCAGTTTTCAAAGATCTCTTAGATAACACATCGTTAGCTTTTTATTTCTATAATAATATTCAAAATAAAATAATAGATCAGTGCCTACAACACAAAAAAACCTTAAGAAAACCAACAAAACAACAACAAACCCAAAACCTGGATTGAATACCATAAGGAGGGGTTTTTACTAAACATCACTGCCTTTCTCTGTACATCAGGTGCTCAGGTGAGCTGGTCTTTGGTCTTGGGTTAACTGGAGTCACGAGGTAAGGGACAGGGAGTGACTGCTGCTTCACTTCCATCTCCAGTCTCCACAACCCTCCAAGTCAGTGTGTGAGTGTATGTGTGTGTCTGTGTGCGTGTATGTGTGCATGTGTGTCTGCACGTGTGTGTGAGCGTGCGTGTGTGTGAGTGTGTGAGTGCATGTGTGTATGAGTGTGTATGAGTGTGTGTGTGTGCGCATGCATTATGTGTGAGTGTGTGTATGTGTGTATGAGTGTGTGTGTCTTAATGTGTGTGAGTGTATGTGTGAGTGCATGCGTGTGTCTGTGAGTTCATGTGTGTGTCTGTGAGTTCATGTGTGTGAGTGCATGCATGTGTGTGTGAATGTGCATGTGTGCATGCATGCATGTGTGCATATGCATGTCGTGTTAATGAGTATGTGTGCCCTGCTGGGTAGTAGTCCAAGAGGAGCCGTCCTGGGAACTCTGTGAAAGAAGAGGGATGTGTGAGATCTTCCTGGCAGCTCCCATGCAACATGGTGTGTATATGGTGATAGGGGAATCAGTCAGGCCAGGAAGTCCTGGGAGGAGATTGGACTTAGCACAGCAGAGGAAAGGAAGGGCTGAGTGACCTTATATGCTGTTGAGTTCGCTGGACAGGAAGCCAAGGTGTTCGGATAGTAGCCGTCAACTTGAACTGTGGGGCAAAGCCATCCTATTGCCTTGAGTGAATGCAGGGGACTCTGGCTCAGAGTTCTCAGTAGTGACTGTATGCTGTAGCCAAAGTGGGCCTAGACTGCTGTGTAGACAGAGTTGGTCACCGTCTTGTGCCACCTCCCAGTGTAGGGGCTGGGGAGAAATCAGTGGGAGAAACACAAAGGTGCTCAGTTTGGACTTTGAAGGGTTAAAGATCTGCATTGAAAGGCTGAGCTGACCCAAGGGTGGTAGAGGCTTTGTGAGATGAGTCTTTGGGGTGGGGCTCAGGTGTGAAGTTAGAGACTCTGTAAGCAGGGACTGTAGATGCATCTGCATGCTAGGTGTGTCTGTTCCAGTCCTGACACCTGGGCATGTGTAGGAAGCAAGCTCAGTTGATGGGTATCTGGTGAATATAAGACCTCCCTTCTTACCCGGCTGCTGGGGTCCATAACCAGCAGGGCGACCGGGACCAGGCCATCTCCACAAACATTGCCAGGCTCCTCCCCATAGACCACAGCAGACTATCTCATTGGTCTGATTCTGAATTGCGGGAGTGGGCATCTGTGGAGTGTCCTGAGCTGGTGTTTCCTTTTCACCTTCCCAGTAAACCCCGCCTACTCACCATGCAGATGGGCATGGTGGCTTCCTAGGTGGCTCAGGATTTTCTGGGCCAGGCAGACTGCATCCGATGCTGACAGCCATGTGCTTCTCTCGGGACATTCCAGACACACCTCTGTAAGTCTACAGTGAAGTCTCATCACACAAACAAGTCCTTTTGGGTTCTGCTCCCTCCTGCTCGTCACACACCTCCCATCTCAGGGTCACTGAGAGGATATTTTGGTGATGACAGGATTAAAATCTTTGACCTAAACCTGGCCTTGAAACTCAGTGAAATCACCTCATGGAAGCCAAAGGCTGAGCCACGGCCACTGTCAGCCTCAGCAGGGGATGTGGCCCTTTTATGTACTTAATCCATATAGACAAATGGCAGCAAGAGACCAAGTCTCCTCAAAATAAAACTTCATGGAGGGGAAGAACATGATCAAAATATATTTTAACTTAAAATTGTTTTAAATAATAAAAACAATATAAAAGTCAAAAAGAGAATGAGGATGATGGTAATTTTGAAGTAAAAGGGACATGCTGAGTTCTTGCAATATACATACATACACATACATACACATATATACATAATGTATACATCCATCCACACATGCATACATATATATGTGCATATATATACCCACATACACATGCATTCATATAAATACACATACACACATACATACATTCATGCACACATACCCACATATATGCATACACATATACATCCATCCATATATACATGCATATACATACATGCATGCATGCATCCATCCATATATACATACACAATATACATACATGTATGCATCCATCCACACATGCATACATACACATGTATATGCATACATATACACATACATTCATATATACACACACATATAATACATTCATGCACACATACACACATATATACATACATGTATACATCCATACATATATACATGCATACATACACACGCATCCATCCATTCATATATACATACACACATACATATATACACACATCTATCCATCCATCGATATATACAACCATCCATCTGTTCATACATACATATATACATATACATACACATGTACATATATATACACACATATATATATGTAAATGGTAATTTTATTGTCTCCAGACATGGAGAGCTGGAGGAGTGACCCCTGAGCTGTGGCCGAGGGAGGAAGACTGGACTCTGCCAGCTGCAGAATATGGTGGCCAGGAGGTCTCGAAGTGGGAGCCCTGTCTCCCAGCACCCCATCGACCTCTGCTTACATTACAGGTATGGTTAAAGCTTGAGACACAGGAGATCTTGGTCACAGTGGGTCTTCTGTTAGCATAGGAGCAGTACTCCAAAGAGGCTGTGCACCTTCCTCTGATGAAGAAAGGGCAAATCAGAACTAGTTTGAGCAGCTCACAAAGTTCAATAGAGAAAGGCAGAAAACAGAGTCTGGTGCCCTGCACTGCCCACATCTCCAGGTGGCCTGCATTGACTCTGCCTTAAAGTGCCCTGCACTGCCCACATCTCCAGGGGCCCTGCATTGACTCTGCATTAAAGTGCCCTGCACTGCCAATGACCTTCAGGTGCCCTGAATTGTACACTGCATCCAACAACATGTGTTGCCTACCGACTCCAGGTACTCTGCCCTGCCCACTGCCTACAGGTGCCTTGCATAGTAGTGCCCAACTTCCTTTCTCCATGTCCTTCAGATCAGGATTCCTTGCTCAGGGTTAGTCCTGCCCACATTTAAGATGGTTCTTCCCACATCAAGTAACTTAAGACAATCCCTCACAGGCAGTCTCAGAAGCTAAGCTTAGTCTAGAGAATCCCCCTGGAAACCTGCTCTCTAAGTATCAATGAGACAACTCCAACCATCGCATCTTACACTGATCGCTTCTTCCAGGCACCCCACTGCCCACTGCCCCTGGCCTTGGCTATTTTGCATGGGAAAGGAGATGATATGAATATGAATGTTGAAATCTCATTCTAACCAGCAGATGCAGATGTGACTGCTCCATGAGCCAGATGTGTGCCTCCGAGACCCATACTGGTTGCTGCTCACCTGACCTCTTAGTTATACTTCCTGTGATTGGAGGAACTTGCCAGGCCATTCTGATGATCACAGAGTATAAGCCAAGTCACCCATAGCTGGGAAAGGGCTGTCCCGGGAGCTGCTGATTGAGGGTTATGGGGAACAGATATAAAGGATAAAGGCAGGGGTAAAGTGGGCAGCAGCTCCAACGTTAGTTTGTTTTCGTCACAGCTGACACCATTTGTCTTGGGAGGAATCCATTTGCTCATAGACTCAGCAACACTCACAGATAGTGTCCAGGAAGATGGAGACTGGCTGAGCCTGCTCTGTCAGACTTGTTAGATCACCACCAGGAAGGAGAAACCTGGGGGACCTGGGGCAACCCGGAGCCATGCCAGGCTGGAGGAGGCTTGACTCCAGCTGGGGAGCGGAAATGAAGGAAGGCAGTTTTCCCAGATGCAGGAGAGAAGGAGAAGTCTAAACTTGGAGCGTAGCAGTGATTTGGAATTCTTTCCAGAGGCACCCAGCCATCCAGCGAGTTCCAGCGTGAGCAGACCTCTCCCAAGCTGAGTTCTGGAATGTTTCCTGGCCAGGAAGGAGACTACAGAGGGGGCCTTCATGTCACCCCTCTTTTTAGTCCCTTGTTTCTCTGCACTTTCTCTGGTGTGTCCCTCTTGGCCTGGCTATCTAGTCTGGGCAAGCCTGTTTGTGGGACCTTTGAGCCACCCTCCAGTGCTTTTGGAGAGGTATGACTGTAAGCATCCTTGTTTTTTTTTTTTTTTTTTTTTTTTTTTTTTTTTTTTTTTTTCAGGATGCACATCCTTGTGCCTTTGTGACTCTTCGGCAGGTATATGCAGCCTGTCCCATTTTTACTTGGACACAAAACACAGTGAACTTTCAAGAAAAGGTAGAACAAAGGCTCCCTTTCTGCGTGGATGGACTTAAAGTCCCAGCAGAGGGGACCACACCAAATACTGACTGCAGGGGGACAGCGTGGGGAGAAAGGAGGAATCCTGTGGGTTCCTTCACAATTGGACAAGGATGCTTTTGCCTCTGAGTCCTCTGACTCTCAGCCACATCTAGATAGAATTAGCAAGCCCCGTGAAGGCATTCCACTGCGGGTGGGGAGTAGTGAGAACCTGATGCAGATCTGTCCCGGCAGCTCTGGGAATTGACGGCCCACAGTGACCCCGAGTCACACTAGAGCTCTGCCAGCCATTCCAAGAACCAATTCCACATTGACACTCATCTAATTCATTATTTATGTAGCAAATTATCTTCCTCCACAGCAAGCAGAGGTCTTGCCAAATAGGCCTCCTCTGGGTCTTCCTGATTTTCTTTTGTTTCTTTTTGGGGAGGGGGCTGGGTTGCAGCTGACTGTGCAGAGAGGACCCCAGGGCTATCTGTGTTAGGCTCAGTCTCTATTCATCTCTGCTGTCTCCTTGCTGCCTTCTCAGCAGAGCTGTCCCCTACAGCCCAGGTATCATGCATGTGAGGTCCTTGATGGGGGATTCAGATGCTAGCCTAGGGAAACCCCCTGCCCTTGTCACAGGGAGGCCCTATCCACTTTCCAATCCTCTGTGTGTCCATCGATGGTCAAAGGCTCACGGGGCTTATGGACACCTCAAGGGAACTGTTGGTGACTGTCGTGTTGGTTCATTGTGCAATGGTTGAGTGAAGTCTGTCAGGGAGAGCACAGCACTGCTCACATGGCCTGGTCAGGGAGGTGTAGTAAGGCCTGTTTCTGAGTGTTTCTCTCTGTGTGTAAGGGGCACAACCAGCTGCCTTAGGGAGTAGAAGTGATGTAGGGGGATGAATGAATTTGCTTTTCTGAGGTAAAGAATTCACACCTAAGTTTATTTATAGGATGACTATTGCCTATTGTCTAGTCTGTTAGTCCTGACACTTTCTGTCCCTGTCTTAGAATGCTCATCTTCATGAACTGCAGCCACAGAGATGCAGAGATTGCAGCCATCAAAAAGAAGCAGGCATCAGGTGCTATCATCCAGCACCTTCCGTGGGAGGAAACCAGGGGAGACGTCCCTTTCCTCAACAGAGACGGAGGCATCGCCTGACTGTACCCACCACCCTCACCTGGGCTGCACCCAGATGTGTCTACACCACTTCCCGAAGCCTTTCTGAAACAGCTGCTCAGATCTTGTATTTCTGCTACAGAACAGATCCCCCAGTGCTTTAGAGGAGAGACTCTAGGCTGAACATCACCGTTCAAAGACCTCTGATTCAAAACACTAAAACGCTACAAAGCCAAAAGAGTTTGACCAGAATCTACAAGCAGAAAAGTCCATACTGTATGCAGCTACGGTATTTCAAAAAGCAGGGTACAAAATTATCTCCAGGTGATGTGTCTAGGGTTTGCATGAAACGTAAGTGAGTTTTGCTTCTGACTTTGCTCCACCCCAGGAGAGCTCATTATGAGTAGGGAACTGTTCAAAGGAACCTGCAGCACATAGCGCTGGTGCTTGGGGTAAGAGACATCAGCCTGCAGGCTTGGGAGGACTGAAGAGAACAGAGCTTATCCCTTCTTTGAAACCATTCAAGGGCCCACTCTATGTCTTAGAGAGACTCTGATGGCTGCTTCTTTGTCTGTAGTTGAAGCTGGGTACCTAGACTGTAGGGTCCTCATGGCCAGGGCTCAAGGAAATAGGAGGTGCAAGATGAAAGAGAGGTACTGCCTGGCAGGATGTAGATGAATATAAATGAGGTCATTTAAGTTATGAGTTAGTTGAGATAAGCCTAAACTAAAAGCTAAGCTTTCAAAAGTAATAAGAAGTTTCTATGTTGTTACTTGGGGCTGGTGGTGGAGAAGAAAGTCTATCTGCACCCCCATAAATGACTGTGTTTAGTCACCCTGGGTTCTAGGGTGAGGCTCTGCAGAGACAGTGGCTGCTTGCTCCACATAGATATGTTCTAGTTTGGATACCTGGGTTCTATGCTCTCTGTCTCCCTGAGATTCAGCAATCTGGCTAGATACTTGACAATAATTGCAAGTTATATTTTCTCTGCAATACCTAGGGCTCTCTTAGAGAGTTCAGGTGATGGATGAGGGCATTGTTGTGTATGATGATACTCTGGTGTACAGGGAAACAACCCAGGACTGTTGTTGGCCACACACATACTAGGGGATCCATGATTCTGCTTTTACATGTATGGGAAACTCCCTGATGGTGATCTCTGGCAAAATAAAGAGGATTTGAGCAGTGCCAGTGTTTTTCTTCTTCTGCTGTGTGATGCAGGATTCCACGTGGACTATGACCATGCTGTAGAAATGGAGGGTGAGTCTCATACTTGGACGGTCACACTTGCAGTAATTATTCTGAGGAAATTCTCAGAGAAACACAGTAAACTGCTCACCAAAATGCTGACTGAAGGAAGCAATGACAACAGCAAAGGGACAAATAAGCAAATTGCTACACAAATTGAGCTGCATCTTCCAGAAGGGCACACGGCAATCAGCCCTGCTCAGAGCTGCGGAACATGACTTATTCAGAAGAATGGTCTTTGTGTGTGCAGTTATAGGATGAGGTCAACCTGGAGAAAGGTGGCCTGTGATCCAATGTGACTGATGTGTGAACTAATAGTATGGAAGACATGTAAGGATGTAGTCACATAATGGTGGAGGAGGAGCCTGGCTCACAAGCCCAGGGTGTCATGGTGGTTAGCAGGTACCAAATTCAGGGGAGTCCTCAGGACTTGATCTTGATCCCCCACAGCAGGTTCCACTGAAACCTCAAGTTTGGAGTCCCCATTCTGAGAACTGAGAAGTCACAAAGTCACCTGGAGTGTGGGATTTATTCTCTAAGACCAGGAAGCCACACAGGAGTTGGGACTCTCTCATGGTTGACTTTGCCCATCTGCTAGAAAGCGATACTTTTCCCTCCATTGGTGACAACCAGAAGGTAGCTCTTGGGACAGAGATAGTGCCATGGTGAGTGTTTGGGTTAATTAAGATAAATAAAATTGCAAACAGCATGAACTGCATGATCCCAGTCTTTAAAAACAAAATGCATTTTTTTTATTTGCAGAAAAAAAGATTAGAAACCATGCTGTGAAAATGGATGTATTCTCCCTTAATATGAATATTATGAGAGGTTTCTATTTTCTCAATTTATTTCAGTTTCTTTCTCCTAAATGTATGTATACCACTTGGATTGGAACAAGAAAAAGTGCCAAAGAGTATCTCTCTCTCCTCCTCACTTCCTTTCCTCCCTTCATCCCCCCCTCTTTTTCTTTCTTTCTTCAAGACACATGAACTGTTTAGACGTTTATTGAACGGTGTCTGGGGAAGTGGTTCAGTAAGTTAAGTGCCGTGCTAGCATGAGGAGCTGAATTTGATTCCCATAACTCACATAAAACAAAGAAACAAACAAACTGGTATGGTGGTGTGTACATGTAACCCCAGGGCTGGGGAGGTAGATGAAAGTGAATCCCCAGGGCTTCCTGATCAGCCAGTCTAGTCTAATTGACAGACCTCACACCAGTGAGAGACCTCTCAAAATCAGGGGGCTTGGTACTTGAGGAATGGCAGCTGAGGTTGTCCTGGCCTCCATCCACACGTATGTTCACGCTCCACATGCATGTATACCAAATACACACACAATAAGACCAATAGATTCAGAGAAAAGTTCTTATAAGGATTGATTAAAGAAGGGTTCATTGCAATAGTAACGATAGCTGTTGCAGGTTTACTTTGAAGTTATGTGTGTTAACTGATATTGAAGGCACAATTAAAGATCTGGCCTGACATTCTCAAACCCAGTCAGGGTCTTTGTTCATACTAAAGAAGGCAGATTAAGTTGTGGCAATGGAAATTGGAATGATACAGGACTATGAGCAGTGTTCAGTGGGACGTGTGCAGCCAGGCACAGGAAGCACTGGGGTAGAGAAGGGAAAGAAAGAAAATACCTTTATATTGTGTTGGGGATCTTAAGAGCTAGCCTGGATTCATTTTTCAGAATCTATGAATGAAACTACACCCAACTGGTAGTCCTCAAGGGTTGAGGTTTCTCATACACACTTGTCTTTGGGCCATGTAGACATTTGCCAGAATGACTCCATCTTGACAATGTCACTTGCTGGGACTCTAGTGGAGACCCTAAGCATTTTGCTCCGTAGAAGCTAAGTGAGATCTGGGCAGAGGACTGTGAACTCTGCTACTAGTCTTGGATTTGGAAAGTGGGGAAGGCTGTTGCATTCAGGAACAAAGGCATTGCATGAAAGGACAGACTTGTTCACCTGTTCATTTTGGGTCTGTTTTCCTACCTGTTCATTGTGACATTAGCCATCTCTGTCCTAACCTCACAGAGACATTCCTCAGCTCTCATAGAACAGGTGCCAAGCAACTGTTTATTCTGACAGTTTCCCTTGGGTACTTCGTGTTCTTGGGATTGACCTCCCCAGATGGGTTCTGAGTAGTACTGAAGAGATGTGAATTTCTTATGAAGATAATCCTAATAAAACTTGGAAATATGCTGTCTAAAATAACAGAATTTCTACTAAACTACAAGGAATCCCAGGAAAAGACAACTTAATTCATACATCTGTTCTTTAAACTCTGACAGTTTTATGGTCTCTACTTTTTGGGCTGTATTATTAGAAACATTATTAAGAATTTTTAAATTAGTTAAAATTTTATTTTAGACTTATTTATTTTATGTATATGACGGCTTCATCTGCATCTTGTCTGTACACCATAAACATGCCGGTGTCCGCAGAGGTCAGAAGAGAGCATTGGATCCCCTGGACCTGGAATTTGGTTGGTTGTGAGCCACCATGTGGCTGCTGGGAACTGAGCAGGGTTCTCTATAAGAGCAGCAAGTGCTTTTAATTACTAAGTCATCACTCCAGGATTCTTTATTAGTTTTTATTTCTGCAATTGTTTATCTCTTTATCTCTGATAATTTGGGGATTGAACTGTACTTTTGTGGAACACAAATGCAACTATAGCTACATTGACATTTGCTTAATGTAATTTTGCTGTTTTTCTCTTTCTTTCTGCATTTTATATTAGAACTGTCTGTAATGAATATGACAGAGTTTCATCAACTGCTGGATAGGATTTCTTTGCATTCATTTTGATTACAGATATACTGAAATTGAATTAAAACAACAACAACATATTTTCTTCAATGAGAAAACCTGAAGGGAGGGGTCTGTGGAAATTACTTGGTGGGGGTCTTAGTTAGGGTTTTTATTGACATGAAGAGACACTATGACCACAGCAACTCTTATAAAGGAAAACATTTAAGTCAGGTGGTTTACACTTCCAGAAGTTTAGTCCATTATCATCATGGAGAGACATGGTGGTGTCAGAATGACATGGTACTAGAGAAGGAGCTAAGAATTGTACACGCACATGAAATGAACTGAGCTAGGTGTAGCTTGAACATGGGAGACCTAAAGCTCACCACCACAGTGGCACACTTTCTCCAACAAGGCCACACCAACTGCAGCAAGGTTATGGCTGCTAATAGTGCCACTCCTAATGGCGTTATGGGGGCCAATTATATTCAAACCACCATATTCCACTCCCTGGTCCCCATAAGCTTAGAACAATATCATAATGTAAATTGCATTTAGTCCAACTTCAAAAGTCCCCATAGTCTATCACAGTCTCAACAATGTTTTAAAGTACAAAGTTCAAAGTCTCTTCTGAGATTCATACATTATCTTAACTGTAATCCTCTATAAAATATAAATAAGAAAGCTAATCACATGCTTCCAACGTATAATGGCACAGGATGTACATTACCATTCCAAAACATAGGGAAAGAAGCACAGTGAGGAAATACTGGACCAAAGCAAGATAGGAAACCATGTGGTCAGACTCCAAACTCTATCTCCATGTCTGATGTCAAAGGGCTCTTCAGATTTCCAATTCTATTCAGCTTGACTGCAACAGTTTTCTTTCTCTTGTGCTCTTTCCACTTCCTGTTGGCAGTTTTCCTAGGCAGGTATCCCATGACTCTGGCATCGCTAACATCTTGGGGTCTCCAAGACAATCCAGGCTTCTTGCTCACAGCTTCATACAATGACCTTTCTGGCTCCGGTTAAAAGGACACCCCCGATACACACCTGACCTCAGTGACTTTCCTTAGCTGTGGAGGAATATTCTATAACCCCTTTCTTCTGCCCTTAACTCTAAACTCAAACCAAGTGGCTGAAGTTGCCAAGTTCTGCTGCTTGCTGGGGCTGGAACATGGCCCCTTGTTTAATTACATCTCCACCAGCTTTCTGTTTTCCACAATTTCCTTCATTGCCTAAGCTTGACTATTCTGGAACTCTCTCTGCAGATCAGGCTGGCCTCAAACTCAGAGATAAACCTCTGCTTTCTGAGTGCTGGGATTAAAGGTGTCTACTACTGCACCCAACTCTAAGCTTTTCTTTAATTCTTTTTTTACAAATTGAAAACTTAACAGGGTGAGATCCTGTCCTGAGGTCCCCACCCCATCTCCTCCATTCCTTTATCTGTTTATCTCCTAGGTGGACTTAGTTCCACTCCACTTCCTGGGGGCTCTTTTTTCTCCTCAAATGGTAAATTTTGTGTTTTTCTTTGCTCAGCTTCCTCCTTTTCTTTATGAATCTTTATAAGCGTGAACACTAGTAACCGCATGGCACAGTCTATACTAGGCTGTTTTAAGATTTCCTCTGCCAATGGAATTAACCCAAATCTCTTCACATTAACTTCAAGCAGACTCTTCAGACAAAGGTAAAAAGTATTCACATTCTTTACCAAAATATCACAAGAACAATCTCTAGGCCACATATTAATATTCTCTCCTCTGAAACCTCTTGAGTCAGGCTCCCACAGTTCATCAGATCACACTCAGCACCTCTGTCTTACACACTCTTGCTACTATGGCCATTAAACAGAACTTAAAACATCTAGTTGCTTTTCTAATCCACAGTGCCAAGGTCCGTAATCCTTCAAACAAAAGCATGTCAGGCCTATCCCAGAAATACCCCAGTCTCTGGCACCAGACTGTCTTAATAAGAGTTTCTGTTCCTGTGAAGAGACACCATGACAACAGCAATTCTTATAAAGGAAAACATTTAACTGGGAGGTTTACAGTTTCAGAGGTTTAATCCATTATCATCATGGTGGGACATGGTAGCTTGCAGACAGACATGGTGCTGGAAAATGAGCTGAGAGTCCTACATCTTGACCTGCAGGTAAGAGGAAGTGAACTGAACTAGGTGTAGCTTGAGCATAGGAGACTTCAAAGCCCACCCCCACAGTGACACACTTCCTCCAGCCAGGTCATATCTCCCTATAACCTGAGTACCTGAATTTGGATTCCCAGCAGCCATCCAGCAGTCATGACAGTGGTGTGTACCTGCAATCCTAGAGCTGAGGAAGAATTAGAAGGTTCTTTGGGGTTCCTGGCCATCTAGCCTAGCCAAAACAGCAGCTCCAAGTTCAACGAGAGACCTTGACTCAGAATACAAGAAGGAAAGGGATAGAGACAGACACCAAGGTCCACCTCAGGCCTGCATGTAGACATGTACAGGAAAGTGCACCCATATACACATGCATACATGGACACACAACACACACACACACAAACACACACACACTAGAAATGAATGGAACGATGAAGGAAAAGTGAAGAAAGTCAACTGTGTGTTGGTTTTTTAAAAGAAGACAATGAATCTTCAAGCTACCTTAAGGTCCTTGTGCATAAATTTCACTAAGCACTCACTAATACAACCTTGTTCCAGACAGGCTGATCTATAGTTCTACAGGAACTTCTGTGAGTGCATAAAAATCTAAAAATGGATTTAGATTAACAGTTGTATTATGCTCTTAGCCTCAAGCTTTGAATCCTTTCTGGTCTGTATTTATGCTGACATATGATATTAAAATATATTAATTTTGATTGCTATCATCTACCTTGAATAAAAGCAAAAACAATGACTTTCTGGGTTAATTGTTCATTTTTCAAAATGACTTTTACTAATGGAAGTCACAGCCCACGCCTTTACCTAGGCAGTTAGCGCTCCTGGTCTTGGGAGTCTTCTGTGATGTAATATCACACAGGCAGTAGTAGGGTTTCCCCCACACACATCTTTAAAACATGGATGTGTATTTGATAGTTCGGCACTCAGGCAGCATCATGGGCACTTGCCATGGAAATATTAAGACTTGCAAAGGTTAAAAAAATACTGAGTTAACCTCAAGCCTCTTCTAAGGGTGTAGAATGGTAGGGATCCGCAGGCCAGACCTTGGCAATGGGAACCAACACCATGACTGCAGGTAGAGCTGAACACATGCTATTCATGAGCACAGTGGGGGCTCTGGCCACCCTTGAGTCTGGGCTGGGGAGGTGGTACCCAGGAGCACCGGGGGCATGTGAGAATGTGAACCAAGTGTTTTGGATAAGAGGACAGCCCAGGAAGGCATAGCCTGAAAGGAACTGGTAACTGAGGGGCTCTGGCCGTGGCCCTTTCTTCCCACTCTTCCGACCTTGCTGTTCTTTCTTTCTTTCTTTCTTTCTTTCTTTCTTTCTTTCTTTCTTTCTTTCTTTCTTTCTTTCTTTCTTCCTTCCTTCCTTCCTTCCTTCCTTCCTTCCTTCCTTCCTTCCTTCTTTCCTCTCTCTCTCTCTCTCTCTCTCTCTCTCTCTCTCTCTGTATTTATTGTGTGTGTGTGTGTAAGTCAGAAGAGGACATCAGGTCCCTTGGGACTGGAATTTCAGGTTGGGGTGTGTGTGTGTGCACATGCACGTGTGTGTATGCATGTGTGTGCGTGCGTGTGTGGAGGTCAGAAGAAGACATCAGGTCCCTTAGAGCTGGGGTCTCGGGGCTGTTGTTTATTGCCCAATGTGGGTGTTGGGAACTGCATTCAGGTTTTCTGAAAGATCAGCAAGCGCTCTTAACTTCTATGCCATCACTCTAGTCCTAGAAAATCAATTATTCTCATTCATTCATAATTTTTAAAATTTAAACTTTATTTTCTTTATAAATAGTCCACAAACCATGCAGCTGAGCTCCTGAATTTGGAGAAATCTAAGGGGTCAGTGCATCCCAAGTGCAACGGATGAGCATTCTGCTGGGGAAATCACCTTGACAATCACGGTGTCTTTCTTCTGTCCCCTGACAGGAGAGTGTGGGAAGTCAATATTAGTACTTTTGCTTTTAAGACTTAAAAAAAATTGTTTGGAATTTATTCACTTTAAATGAGCAGAGAAATGCAGGGGGCTCAGCAGCTTGAGTATTAGGTTTTGTTTTCGTTCTCTTTCCTGTGGGTTCTGGTTCATTTCTGCGTCTAAATCTCCACCTCCACAAGATACAGTCTGATACATAAACTCAGACTACTCCAAATGACACATGAAAAGAAGAATCACACTTTTGCTGTAAGCATTCTTTGATTGTATGAAAAGGATTCCAGATATCTAATGTTGCTGGAGATCAATAAGACAATTTAGGAACCTGTTTTTCTCCTATCAGAACAATGATTTTGCTTACAAAATCCAGTCTTGCATAAATGCTTTGTATACGGCTTGTGCCGGGTTCAGGTCTCTTTATTTTTAATTTGTTGAGGTTTTTATTTTTTGTCATGGTACATTTTGTCAAGCGTGTTTCTTGCCTCAAGTATCATACCCTTGCTTCCCTCCTAAAGGCGATATTTGCATTAATAGGTCTGTTTATGAGTCTACCTTTGTATTCTAGGATAAGTTCATCCCTTCTTAGGCTGATGAGTCACACTTGCTCATATTTTCAGGAATTTCAGTGTCTGTGTATAAGGAATGGTGTTTGTCTTATGTCAACTTGACACGAGCTAGATTTATTTGAAGGAGGAGAGGCGGACCTTGATTGAGAAAAAGCCTTCATGAGATTCAGTTGTAAGGCTTTTTCTTAATTAGTGATTGATGGGGAAGGGTCACGCCCATTGTGGGTGGTGCTATCCCCTGGGCTGGTGGTCTTGACTTCCGTTAGAAAGTAGGCTGGCAACCCAAGAGGAGCCAGCCAGTAAACAGCACCCCCCCATGGTTTCTGCATCCACTCCTGCCTCCAGGCTTCTGCCCTGTTTGAGTTTCTGTCCCGACTTCCTTCAGTGATGAACAGTGAGATGGAAATGTGAGCTGAATAAACCCTTTCTTCCCCAACTTTCTCTTGGTCCTTGTTGCAGCAACAAAGCAGTGGTCCAGGCTCTCTTGAGATGTCTTTATTTGACTTCAGTGTCAATGTGACATTGCTTCTTTGATGAGTTAGGAGATGTGCAATAGAGCGACCCTTACTGTGGAATTATCCTTTTGTACACTGTGAAGATTTGTCACTGTGATTGGTTTAATAAAGAAGCTGACTGGTTAATAACTGAACAGAATAAGTTTAGGTAGGAAAGCCAGAGAATTCTGGGAGAAAGAAGGGCAGAGTCAGAGAGTGGCCAGCCAGGAAGAGAATAAATTGGACACACAAAATAGGAAAGATGTAAAAGCCACAAGCCTCAGGGCAGTACATAGATTAGGAGAAATGGGTTAAGTTGTAAGAGCTGGTTAGTAACAAGCCTGAGCTTTTGACCAAGCATTTATAACTCATCTTAAGTCTTCATGTTGGTTATTTGGGTACAGGCAGTCAGGACAGGAAAACTCAACCTACAGACCTCACCTTTTCCTTTGCCTTTTCCTCATTCTTGCCCTCTTTCCTTCCCTTCTATAAGATTTGGAAAGCCCTGGCATCATTTCCTTCCTAGAGGGCTGACCCAATTCATTGAGGAAACCATTGAGTGGGAACTTTCCTTGATGGGAAACCCTTAATCGCTAATTCACTTTCTTCTTGTAGATCTATTTTCTCTTTATCTTTCAGTCAGTTTAGTAATTTGTTGCTTTCTAGGAACTTGTTATTTTCTTTTAATTTGTCTCACCCATTGGCATGAAGTTGTTTATCATATTCTCTGTACAATCTTTCAAAAATCTGTGAAATAAGGCACTGTAATGGATGTTCCTGTTTCATTCCCTATTTTGGTAGTCTCTCTCATTAATGTGCTAATTTTCTTTTCTTTTTTATTAGTTTTTAAAGTTAGCATACGAAGTCATAGGTTTCATTGTGACATTTTCATAATGCTTAGTTCGTACATGCCCTCTCCTCTCTATCACCATCTCCCTCTTTGTTTACTTCCTCCGTCCAGTACCCCTCTTCTATTTTCATGTCATGAGGATTTCACAGCCTTTCCTCTCCCTACCCTAAAGTCTTATCCTCTCTCCTGATCCCCTTTCTAGTCTCATGACCTATACTCACCTCTCTTTTTGTGTGGCTGGGTGGGACAGAGCCTACTGTTCTTGAAGGTATTGCCACATCAGGTTGATGTATGGAATGAATGGAATCAGGTTGAATCAAAGCAAGCTCCTGATCCATCCCTGACCACTAAAGCTGCATTGGCCTAGTCAACAAGAAGAGACACTGCTTTTTGTTTAGTTTAGTTTTTTGAGACAGGTTCATAGGATTCTCTGTGGAACTCACTCTGTAGACCAGGCTGGCCCTGAACTCACAAAGATCCACCTGCCTCTGCCTTCCAAGTGCTGGGATTGAAAGTGTGCACCGCCACAGCCTGGCTTGAGGCACTGTTCTTGATTTTAGCTAGAAGCTTGAGTGTGTGGTAAAGCTTCAATTTGTGTCCTCATTGGGTGTATCTACTTTTCCTAGTCTCTTTTTTTATTTCATTTCCAACTTGATGTTTATTTTTTTTCTGTATTCATTCTTTGGCTCAGTTATGTTTTTTCTTTCTTTCATCTTAAATATTTTCTTTATTATATGTGTAAGGGTGTTTTGCCAGCATGTATGTATGTATACCACAAGCATGCAGTGCCTGTGGAGGCCAGAAGAGGGCACTATATTATTCTAGAGCTGAAATTACAGATGGTGTGAGCTGCGACGTGAGTGCAGGCAATCAAACTTTTGTCCTCTGGAAGAGCAGTCAGTGATCCTAGACACTGGATCATGTCTCCAGCTCCAGTGCTATACGGTGGAACCCAGGGTACTAATTCAAGGAGATATTTTCACCTTTGACACAGTCATTTGAAGCAAGACACTGCCTTCTAGGCAGCGTGTTAGTTACATCCTCTTCATTTCTGATATGATATGTTCCCAATTTTATTCACTGTAAAATGTGTAATAGACACACCCCTGCCCCCCCCCCACACACATGGAGAGAGAAAGAGAGAGAGAATTTATTAGAGTGGCTGTGATCTTGCTAATCTGACAATAGTTGTGTCATGATAGAAAGACCAAGAATTTGGTTGTTGATCAGTTCATGAAGTTGGATATTATAACAGTGAGAGTGAGGGCAGGCAGGTGAAAAGCAGTCTCCTCTTCAAAGCCTTGTATTTAGACAGCCACCAGATGGTGCTACCCGGATTTACGGTGGGTCATTGTGCTTCAACAATCTGATCAAGAAAATTCCTCACCAGTGTGCCCAGTAGTTTGGGTTTTAGTTGATTCCAGATGCAACCAAGTTGACAGCCTCATAAGTCATCACAAAAAGTATTTTTTAATTTCCTCTGTGACTCCAAAGTCTTTGATCAGTGAGTCTTTTGAAAGTGTGATTTTCCTTCCAAGCATCCTCAGATTTCCCACATTTCTTACTGTTGATTTCTTACTTCATTATAGTTGGTGAACACTCCTCTTTCACTATTTTTTAAATTTGTGAGAAGTGCTTTGGGGCTTAGTGTGTGATGTATGTTGAAGATCATGCTTGGCCCCTGTGCAGGATGCCCTTGGAGATGAGTGTTTGCTGTATGTCAGCGAGGCTGGCTGCTGTCCCAGGACCTCTCCTAGAGAGTGTTCTGTGCTGTCTGCTGTCCATCATCCTATCTGGGCTTTTAAAGCACCTAGCTGCCACTGTGGCATTGCCTATTTCTCCCTTCAATTTGATCAGACTTTTTTTCCTGAAGTTTGAGGCTCTGTTGTATGTATGTGTTTGCATTTGCCATGTATTTTTTTTGCAAATTGATGCTATCATCATCATCATTATCACCACCATCATTACCATCATCATCATCACCATCATCATCATCATCATCACCATGATCATCATCATCATTATCACCACCATGATCATCACCATCATCACCATCACCATGATCATCACCATCACCATCACCATCATCATCACCATCATCATCATCATTATCACCACCACCACCATCATCATCATCATCATCATCATCATCATCATCATCATCATATCTTCTCTGTCTTAAGTGCATCGAAGGGCATCTGAGAAACATGTTCTGGATTCCACAAAGCTCCATTACGCTTGTAGAGGCCTTGGCACGATATTTATTTTGGCCAACTCTGATCTCAGGATGCCTTGCTCGCTGGAAGGGATCTTCTGAACTCTACCTAAAAACCACACAGACTGGACTCATGTCTCTCCCCCTACATCTTATCATAGAAAAGAATAAGCTTTAGTTTCCTTGAGAGGACAGACATCTGGGTATGCCCCTGTGTCCTGTGACAGAAGAAAACATTTTGTTTCTGTGGATGCAGCCCTCTGGCCTTCCCTCCAGCTTCTCTGGCAGTTCCTTGGTTTCTCTCGGGCCTTCTGCAGCCCCAGTTCAGCATTGGTCCATCCACCCAGCATCAGATCTATGCCAATTTTAGGTGTTTCAGTGCTTGCTTGGGCAGCATCTACCTGAGGGTCAACCATTTTTGGTCTTTTATTCCTCTGAATGGCTAGAACACTATTCCATGCAACCATGGTCAGGGATCTTGGAGGGGCTCAGCTAAACGCTTGCCACTTCCTGCTCACGAGCTTGGGGACAGAGATAGGTTGCTGGACAGCCAGAATGCTTGCTCACAGCTTGGTGTCAGTGTAGACTACTGTCCCAGAACAGGTGCATAAAAAGACCAAAGTGTTTAAATGGAGGTGATGTGTGTTCTGAGACAACCATGGTGATTGTTCCAAAAGGGAGCATTCGGAGGTGATGTACCTATGCAGTGGATTCTTTTTCACACCAGGGTGGAAGCTGTGGCCTCTCACTTAGCCCTGGGAGTCATGCTCGGTGACATCTGTTGGGTGACTTTGGCGATGGTGAGAAGCAAAGGCCAGTGATAAGTCAAGGGAAGAGGAAGGAAAGGGTAGCTCCTGATGGAGATGTTAACCATCATATCCATTGTCATGGAGACACAGCTGTCCTGACTCTGCATCACCAGTCTTTCCTCAGGGGACTTCCTGTCTACCTGGCCCAGTAAATCCACTATGGGGCTCAACACTGCCCTTGACTGCCTAACAACCAAGGAACAGCATGGAACTTTCCAGTTTCTCTAGAGTCATGACCTCCACTGTCCACTCAACAGATGTGATCTGAGAAGCTAGCAGACTTTTTGTCAAGTGCCAAGAATGTGTGGAGGAACAAGGGACAAGTTTGGACCACAGTTGTATAGTGTGCCCATTCCCACCCTTCTGTTTGGCATCAGATGGTCGTTCTAGCTTCATCTGCTTCCAGTGTGTAGTGTGTGTCTGAAACCTTCAGTGCACTCTGGTTAAATACATGGTTGGAAGTGACTCTGATGTCACATGCTTGTGCCATTTGGTAGAGTGTATTTACCCAACTCCTAGTCTTCATACTTGCTTTGATCTGTGACAGAGAAGGGAGCTGAAGTCCTAGGAGGTGAGCGTTTTCATCCACACTGCTCTGAAGCCTGAGCGTTCATGGGCCGAATAACCTAGGCAGTGCTCACCACTTATCTGCTTGGCAGTTGTACACACATGCTCTTCTACCCAGGACCCAGAGGGGGCCTGGTAGGCTGTGTTCTGCCTATGTGTAACTGCCTCTACAGAATGCAAGCAGTATTGGGACATCACACAAGAGTCCCGAGATTGAAAAAGACCCCTCTGAATTCCCATGATTTCATCTAAACTGACAATTAAATATTAAAAATATTGCATCATGCTTATTACTTCTCCCACCGTAATAACTTTTTCTGGCATGTAGATGTCCCCTTATATTTTCATTTTGCAAGAATCCCACTGTCTTTTCAACGTTTCTCCTCACAGCTTCCCTTCACTGAAGGCAGCACCTACTTCGCCTTCAGCGCTGGGGTAAGGACACTTTGGGACAGGTGAGGCCCTCTCCCTGGTGTATGGGCCTGGAGGTGTCATGGAAGCATCCACTTGCTAGCTTTAACACACCAACTGTAAACTGCATACTGTCTCTAGAATCACATTAGTCACTGAACTCAAACCCCTGCAGAGTCCGACTAACAGGAATGCGGTGCTCACTTTCGACCAAGTCCCACCTAATTCCAGCCCAGCATGCCTGTTGGTTTTCAACGACCTTTATTGTAAACAAATGACATTATAGTGTAAGAAACAATGATTAGACTAGACATATATTCTACTCTTACAGCTGTAACTATGATACAGGTGCATTCAGCATGTTATTTTATACACACAGACATTACGTAGTTGATATACATATATCCATGAGTAACAAATCTGTATGCCTCCTTCCTTCCCCCATTCTTCACCTGTACACAGTCAAATTCCTTCCAGGTAGATTTTTGTGAGTTAGGAGGCAAGTATATTTTCACATAAGAAAAGGGCTAGATATATCTTTTCTGTGCATAAAAAGTTATAAAACCGAAATGTACACAGTAACACAGAACTATTTCATGATGATAGTAAGTTGCAGGATGCATTCTTGTATTTGTTAATACAGGCGGAGTGGTGGGCTTCCTGGGGGTAGAGAAAGATTCTGTACACAGTCAGAGATGACTGGGACACTGAGTTCACCTCCTTTCCTGGATGCATTAGGAAGATATCTGCAGCTATAAACTTATTTTTTGCATGGATTTCACGATAAAGTTTAAAGAAAAGCCTAGAGAGGCAAAGCCCCCTAGCTCACGTAAGATGACTGTGACCCTAGAGGACTGAAAACCCGTCTTGCTCTAACACTCTCCTGCCTCTTCTTCTTTATGGAGAGGTCACGCTGACTTGTGAGCAGCACTGTGGACTCCAGGTCATCCTTTTAGGCATTTCTGAACCCGGGCTGGACCACAGCAACAAAGGTCAGATTCCTGAGACACTAGCTTTAGATATCGCAGAGATGCTGATGTTTAACACTGTTCATGAATACATTGTAATTCTGAATTCCACAGGGTCCTTTGTGCTCATTTCTAAGGCAATCACTAAACATGTCTTGTTACTTATACTTTTTAAAAAGATGCATTCATTAAAAAGAAACCGCAACAAACTTGGATAGATAAAATGTGTTCAATTGTCTATCATGGCTACTTTCCGTTTGGTGGAAGCAAAGTACAGTTGAATTTGAAAAACCTTCAGCAAAATAGTTTTTCATGACATTAATCTAAACTCATATGAAACTACTAGATTAAATGCTGTATTAAGAACTGAGTTCAGACCCCCAAGCCTGCCTTGTCTGCAAGGTCCTTTACTGTGGAACAGTTTCCTGCCCTTTCACTGAGGCTACCAACCCAGAGTAGTGAGGGCCTGACTAGAGGGCAGGCCTCAAGGTCCCCGCCAGGGAAAGCGGGCCCCCGCTGCTGGGGCTGCAGTCTCTGCTGTGATCTCCTGGACCTGCTCTGCCTGCGCCCTACTTCCCTTTGTCCCTGGCTCATTGGGGCATCCAGGAGTTCCTGTGTAGGTGCCGAGAAGTTTCATCGGGCGGGTGAGTGTGTGCTATCCTGGGGCAGACGGTCCCGGTAGAGAGCACAAACGCCCCTCCCCCAGCTCCTGCTCCAAAGCTTTCTCTCCTACACACCCGCCCCCACCCCCACCCCCAAGCCTGCCTTGTCTGCAAGGTCCTTTACTGTGGAACAGTTTCCTGCCCTTTCACTGAGGCTACCAACCCAGAGTAGTGAGGGCCTGACTAGAGGGCAGGCCTCAAGGTCCCCGCCAGGGAAAGCGGGCCCCTGCTGCTGGGGCTGCAGTCTCTGCTGTGATCTCCTGGACCTGCTCTGCCTGCGCCCTACTTCCCTTTGTCCCTGGCTCATTGGGGCATCCAGGAGTTCCTGTGTAGGTGCCGAGAAGTTTCATCGGGACGGGTGAGTGTGTGCTATCCTGGGGCAGACGGTCCCGGTAGAGAGCACAAACGCCCCTCCCCCAGCTCCTGCTGCAAAGCTTTCTCTCCTACACACCCGCCCCCACCCCCACCCCCAAGCCTGCCTTGTCTGCAAGGTCCTTAGCTGTGGAACAGTTTCCTGCCCTTTCACTAAGGCTACCAGCCCAGACCAGTGAGTGCCTGACTAGAGGGCAGGCCTCAAGGTCCCCGCCAGGGGAAGCAGGCCCCTGCTGCTGGGGTTGCAGTCTCTGCTTGTGATCTCCTGGACCTGCTCTCCCTGCCCCCTATTTCCCTTGGTCCCTGGCTCATTGGGGCCACCAGGAATCCCTGCATAGGTGCTGAGAAGTCCCATCTGGATGGGTGAGTGTGTGCTATCCTGGGGCGCACTGTCCCGGTAGGGAGCACAAACGCCCCCCCCCCCCAGCTCCTGCTGCAAGGCTTTCTTTCCTACACACCCGCCCCCCACCCCCACCCCCAAGCCTGCCTTGTCTGCAAGGTCCTTTACTGTGGAACAGTTTCCTGCCCTTTCACTGAGGCTACCAACCCAGAGTAGTGAGGGCCTGACTAGAGGGCAGGCCTCAAGGTCCCCGCCAGGGAAAGCGGGCCCCCGCTGCTGGGGCTGCAGTCTCTGCTGTGATCTCCTGGACCTGCTCTGCCTGCGCCCTACTTCCCTTTGTCCCTGGCTCATTGGGGCATCCAGGAGTTCCTGTGTAGGTGCCGAGAAGTTTCATCGGGACGGGTGAGTGTGTGCTATCCTGGGGCAGACGGTCCCGGTAGAGAGCACAAACACCCCTCCCCCAGCTCCTGCTGCAAGGCTTTCTCTCCTACACACCCGCCCCCACCCCCACCCCCAAGCCTGCCTTGTCTGCAAGGTCCTTAGCTGTGGAACAGTTTCCTGCCCTTTCACTAAGGCTACCAGCCCAGACCAGTGAGTGCCTGACTAGAGGGCAGGCCTCAAGGTCCCCGCCAGGGAAAGCGGGCCCCTGCTGCTGGGGCTGCAGTCTCTGCTGTGATCTCCTGGACCTGCTCTGCCTGCGCCCTACTTCCCTTAGTCCCTGGCTCATTGGGGCATCCAGGAGTTCCTGTGTAGGTGCCAGAAGTTTCATCGGGACGGGTGAGTGTGTACTATCCTGGGGCGGACGGTCCCGGTAGAGAGCACAAACGCCCCTACACTAAGGATACCCAACCAGAGCAGTGAGTGCCTGCCTAGCGGGCAGGCCTCAGCAACCCCCGAAAGGGAACGCAGGCACCTCCAGCTTGTACTGCAGTGTCGCCTGTGTTCTACTTGACCCCGCCCGACCCCTTGCATTCGGCCTTCTTTACGCGGGTCATTGGAATACCACGCATCCATGTTTTGGTGTTGAGGAGTTCACCTGGAAGAGAACGGTTCCTGCCCCTACACTGAGGAGATACACCTAGAGAGTTAGTCACAGCAAAGACTGGTCCAAGACATCAGGCCTCTCCTGGCTCCATTTGAAGGAAAAGATGGGCAGGCGCCAATGCAAGAATTCCCCCAACAACTTGAAAGGCAACGTGACATCACCAGGATCCAGGAATCCCGAAATGAGAAGTGTACACCCTAATCCAGAAGAATTAGAAGAATTCGACTCAAAAGTGAATTTTATGAAAATAATAGAGGACCTTAAACAGGAGGTGAAAAACTGCCACAACCAATTAGAGATTACAAACAAAAAGGTAGAGGAAATGAATAAATCTCTCAAAGATACCCAAGAAAACCAAGAGAAACAAGAAAAAGTAATCAAACAGGTAAGGGAAACGGTTCAAGACTTGAAGAATGAAGTGGAAGTAATAAAGAAAACACAAACCGAGGGAAGGATGGAGATGGAAAATTTGAATAAACGAACAGGAACTACAGAGACAAGTACCACCAACAGATTACAAGAGATAGAAGAAAGAATCTCAGACACTGAAGATACCATAGAGAAAATAAACACTCTCATCAAAGAAAACAGCATAACCAACAAATTCTCATCACAAAACATTCAGGAAATCTGGGACACAATAAAAAGACCAAACCTAAGAATAATAGGGATAGAAGAAGGAGAAGATCTACAGCTCAATGGTCCAGAAAATATATTTAATAAAATTATAGAAGAAAACTTTCCCAACCTTAAGAAAGATATTCCTTTGAAGGTCCAAGAAGCATACAGAACACCAAATCGACTGGATCAAAAAAAAACATCTCCTCGTCATATAATAATCAAAACACAAAACATACAGAATAAAGAAAGAATATTAAGAGCTGCAAAGGAAAAAGGTCAAGTTACCTATAAAGGTAAACCTATCAGACTTACACCTGATTTCTCTATGGAAACCATGAAAGCCAGAAGGTCCTGGATAGATATACTGCAGAAACTACGAGACCATGGATGCAAGCCCAGACTTCTATACCCAGCCAAGCTTTCGTTCACTATAAATGGAGAAAACAAAATTTTCCAGGATAAAAACAAATTTAAACAATACGTAGCCACAAATCCAGCCCTTCAGAAAGTAATTGAACGAAAATCACAAACCAAGGAGTCCAACAATGCCCACAATAACTCAGACATCTAATGACCCTTCACCAGCACAACTTGAAGAAGGGAAACACACAAACTCTACTACCAAAGGAAAGAAGGAAAGAAAGGAAAAATGACTGGAGTTAACAACCACTGGTCATTAATATCACTTAATATCAATGGACTCAACTCACCTATAAAGAGGCACAGGCTAAGAGATTGGATACGAAAACAGGATCCAACATTCTGCTGCTTACAAGAAACACACCTCAACCACAAAGACAGACATCTACTCAGAGTAAAGGGCTGGGAAAAGGTTTATCAAGCAAACGGACCTAAGAAACAAGCAGGTGTGGCCATACTAATTTCTAAGAAAGTTGACTTCAAACTAAAATCAATCAAAAGAGATGGAGATGGACATTTTTTACTCATAACAGGAACAATTCACCAGGATGAAGTCTCAATCCTGAATATCTATGCCCCTAATATAAAAGCACCCACTTATGTAAAAGAAACGTTACTAAAACTCAAGGCAGTCATCAAACCACACACACTAATAGTAGGAGATTTCAACACTCCTCTCTCACCAATGGACAGGTCAATCAGACAGAAACCTAACAGAGAAATAAGAGGATTAAGGGAGGTAATGAATCAAATGGACTTAACAGACATCTATAGAACATTCCACTCAAATAAGAAAGAATATACCTTCTTCTCTGCAGCTCATGGAACCTTCTCGAAAATAGACCACATACTCGGTAACAAAGCAAACTTACACAGTTACAAAAAAATATCGGTAACCACCTGTGTCTTATCAGATCACCATGGATTAAAGTTAGAATTCAACAACAATGCTATCCCCAGAAAGCCTATGAACTCATGGAAATTGGACAGTCAACTACTGAACCACACCTGGATCAAGGAAGAAATAAAGAAAGAAATTAAAGTCTTTCTTGAATTCAATGAAAACGAAGACTCATCATACTCAAACCTATGGGACACTATGAAAGCAGTGCTAAGAGGAAAGTTCATAGCATTAAGTGCCCACATAAAGAAAACGGAGAAAGCACACATTGGAGACCTAATAGCCCACCTTAAAGCTTTAGAAAGAAAAGAAGCAGACTCACCTAGGAGAAGTAGAAGACTGGAAATAATCAAATTGAGGGCTGAAATCAACAAAATAGAAACACAGAAAACAATCCAAAGAATCAATGAAACAAAAAGCTGGTTCTTGGAGAAAATCAATAAGATTGATAAACCCCTATCCAAACTAATCAAACGGCGGAGAGAGAATACGCAAATTAACAAAATCAGAAACGAAAAGGGAGACATAACCACAGACACAGACGAAATTCAGAGAATCATTAGATCTTACTACAAAAACCTGTATGCCACAAAATTGGAAAATGTAAAAGAAATGGACACTTTTTTAGATAAGTACCATATACCAAAGTTAAACCAGGACCAGGTGAACAATCTAAATAGACCCGTTAGTCGCGAAGAATTAGAAGTTGTTATAAAAAACCTTCCCACCAAAAAAAGCCCAGGTCCAGACGGCTTTAATGCAGAATTCTACCAGAACTTCCAAGAAGACCTAATACCTATACTCCTTAATGTATTTCACAATATTGAAACAGAGAAGTCATTGCCAAATTCCTTTTATGAAGCTGAAGTTACTCTGATACCAAAACCACACAAAGACACAACCAAGAAAGAGAACTACAGGCCAATCTCACTCATGAACATCGACGCAAAAATACTCAATAAAATACTGGCAAACCGAATCCAAGAACACATTAGAAAAATTATCCATTATGATCAAGTAGGCTTCATCCCAGAGATGCAGGGCTGGTTCAACATACGAAAATCTATCAATGTAATCCATCATATAAATAATCTGAAAGAAAAAAACCATATGATCATTTCATTAGATGCGGAAAAAGCATTTGACAAAATTCAACATCCCTTTATGATAAAGGTCTTAGAGAGATTAGGAATACAAGGGTCGTTCCTAAATATAATAAAAGCTATTTATAGCAAGCCGTCAGCTAACATCAAATTAAATGGAGAGAAACTCAAAGCTATTCCACTAAAATCAGGAACACGACAAGGTTGTCCACTCTCTCCATACCTCTTTAATATAGTGCTTGAAATTCTAGCAATAGCAATAAGACAACATAAGGGGATCAAAGGGATTCAAATCGGAAAGGAAGAAGTTAAACTTTCATTATTTGCAGACGATATGATAGTGTACATAAGCGACCCCAAAAACTCCAGCAAAGAACTCCTTCAGCTGATAAACACCTTTAGTAGCGTTGCAGGATACAAGATCAATTCCAAAAAATCAGTTGCCCTCCTATACACAAAGGATAAGGAAGCAGAGATGGAAATCAGAGAAGCATCACCCTTCACGATAGCCACAAATAGCATAAAATATCTTGGGGTAACCCTAACCAAGGAAGTAAAGGATCTATTTGACAAGAACTTTAAGTCAATGAAGAAAGAAATTGAGGAGGATACCAGAAAATGGAAGGATCTCCCTTGCTCTTGGATAGGGAGGATCAACATAGTAAAAATGGCAATTCTACCAAGGGCAATTTATAGATTCAATGCAATCCCCATTAAAATCCCATCAAAATTCTTCACAGATCTTGAGAGGACAATAATCAACTTTATATGGAGAAACAAAAAACCCAGGATAGCCAAAACAATCTTATATAATAAAGGATCGTCTGGAGGCATTACCATCCCTGACCTCAAACTCTATTACAGAGCCTCAGTATTGAAAACAGCTTGGTATTGGCATAAAAACAGAGAAGTCGATCAATGGAACCGAGTAGAAGACCCTGATTTTAACCCACAAACTTATGAACACCTAATTTTTGATAAAGGAGCTAAAAGTATTCAATGGAAAAAAGAGAGCATCTTCAACAAATGGTGCTGGCAGAACTGGTTGTCAACGTGTAGAAGAATGAAAATAGATCCATATCTATCACCATGCACAAAACTCAAGTCCAAATGGATTAAAGACCTCAATATTAGTCTGAACACACTGAACCTGATAGAAGAAAAAGTTGGAAGTACTCTACAACATATGGGTACAGGAGATCACTTCCTACGTTTATCCCCAGCAGCACAGACATTAAGGGCAACATTGAATAAATGGGACCTCCTGAAACTGAGTAGCTTCTGTAAAGCAAAGGACACTGTCACTAAGACAAAAAGGCAACCCACTGACTGGGAGAAGATCTTCACCAACCCTGCAACAGACAAAGGTCTGATCACCAAAATATATAGAGAACTCAAGAAACTAAACTTTAAAATGCTAATGAACCCAATAAAAAAATGGGGCACTGATCTGAACAGAGAATTCTCAACAGAAGAAATTCAAATGGCCAAAAGACACCTAAGGTCATGCTCAACCTCCTTAGCGATAAGGGAAATGCAAATTAAAACAACTTTGAGATACCATCTTACACCTGTCAGAATGGCTAAAATCAAAAACACCAATGATAGCCTTTGCTGGAGAGGTTGTGGAGAAAGAGGCACACTCATTCATTGCTGGTGGGAATGCAAACTTGTGCAACCACTTTGGAAATCAGTGTGGCGATTTCTCAGGAAATTAGGGATCAACCTACCCCAAGATCCAGTAATACCACTATTGGGAATATACCCAAGAGATGCCACATCAAATGACAAAAGTATCTGTTCAACTATGTTCATAGCAGCATTGTTTGTAATAGCCAAAACCTGGAAACAACCTAGATGCCCTTCAATGGAGGAATGGATGAAGAAAGTGTGGAATATATACATATTAGAGTACTACTCAGCAGTAAAAAACAATGACTTCTCGAATTTTGCGTGCAAATGGATGGAAATAGAAAACACTATCCTGAGTGAGGTATCCCAGACCCAAAAAGAGGAACATGGGATGTACTCACTCATAATCGGTTTCTAGCCATAAGTAAAAGACATTAAGCATATAATGTGCGATCCTATAGAAGTTAAATAAGAAAGTGAACCCAAAGAAAATCATATAGTCATCCGCATGGAGAGGGGGAAGTAGACAAGATTGCAGGGCAAAAAATGGGAACTTGCGGGTGAGGTGGCATGGGGCAAAGGGGAAATGGGATGAGAAATATGAGAAGGGGAGGATGGGAGGAGCTCGGGGGATTGGGATGGTTGGGATATAGGAAGGATGGATACGGGAGCAGCGAAGTATATATCCTATCTAAGGGAGCCATCTTAGGGTTGGCAAGAGACTTGACTCTAGAGGGGTTCGCAGGTGTCCAGGAATATGTCCCCAGCTGGTACCTTGGGCAACTAAGGAGAGGGAACCTGAAATGACCCTATCCTATACTGATGAATATCTTGCATATCACCTTAGAACCTTCATCTGGTGATGGATCAAGGTAGAGACAGAGTCTCAATTTGGAGCAACGGTCTGAGCTCTTAAGGTCCAAATGAGGAGCAGAAGGAGGGAGAACAAGAGCAAAAAATCAGGACCACGAGGGATGCACCCACCCACTGTGACAGTGGAACTGATTTATTAGGAGCCCACCAAGGCCAGCTGGTCTGGGACTGAATAAGCATGGGTTGATTCCGGACTCTCTGAGCATGGCGGTCAACGAAGACTGATGAGAAGCCAAGGACAATGGCACTAGGTTTCAATCCTAATACATGAACTGGCTTTGTGGGAGCTTAGCCTGTTTAGAAGCTCACCTTCCTGGACGTAGATAGAAGACCTTCGTCTTCCCGCAGGGCAGAGAATTTGGACTGCTCTTCAGTATCGAGAGGGAGGGGGAATGGTGTGGGGGGAGGAGAAGAGGAGTGGGGATAGGGGGAGGGGAGTGGGGGGAGGGGGCAATATTTGGGAGGAGGGGAGGGAAATGGGAAACGGGGAGCAGGTGGAAATTTTAATTAAAAAAGAATAAAAAATAAAATAAAAAAAAAAAAAAAAAAAAAAAAAAAAAAAAAAAGAACTGAGTTCAGATAAAGGACATTGAGATTATAATTCGTGATTCTAGAGAAGCTAAATAAGAAGGTGAACCCAAAGAAAAACATATAAGCATCCCCCTGAATATTAACCTTCATCAGGCGATGAAAGAAGACAGAGACAGAGACCAACATTGGAGCACTGGACTGAAGTCTCACGATCCAAAGGAGGAACAGAAGGAGAGTGAGCACGAGCAAGGAACTCAGGACTGCGAGGGGTGCACCCACACACTGAGGCAATGGGGATGTTCTATCGGGAACTCACCAAGGCCAGCTGGCCGGGGACTGAAAAAGCATGGGACAAAACCGGTCTCGCTGAACATAATGGACAATGAGGACTACTGAGAACTGAAGAACAATGGCAATGGGTTCTTGATCCTATTGCACGTAATGGCTTTGTGGGAGCCCAGGTAGTTTGGATGCTCACCTTAATAGACCTGGATGGAGGTGGGTGGTCCTTGGACCTCCCACAGGGCAGAGAAACCTGCTTGCTCTTTGGGCTGAGGAGGAAGGAAGACTTGATTGGGGGAGGGGGAGGGAATGGGAGGTGGTGGCGGGGAAGAGGCAGAAATCTTTAATAATTAAATAAATTAATTAATAAAAAAAATTAAAAAAAAAAAGAACTGAGTTCAGAAGTGTTGCAATATTGAAAAGAAATAGGCCTTCGGGCTGTCACTAAGGCAGCCTGAAACCCCCTTGTCATTTGAGACTCCTGGAATGAGGGTGAATAGGGAACCCCAGAGGCTTCAGGGAGCAGCCACCTCCCGTCACGTGCAGTGTGAGCCCGAAGCCAACAGGTGGCACAAATGCATTTGACTTACACATGGGCCACCATAGCCTGGAACGCCGCTCGCTCGCTGCGCCCCCTGCTTTCTAGAGCCCAGGCAAACAGGCTCAGTCGCCCTGGATCCCTTTAAGAGCCAGGTCCTCCGGGACCAGGCTACCCAGACGGGTCTAACTGGGTCCTGAGCCGTCAGCCGCTGAGGATCCGGAGTGTTCCAGGCAGCCCGCCCTCTGCTGGCCGTCCACGGACTCGCCGCTGCTCCCGGTCCACTCAGAACTGTACCCGGAGTTGAGACAGGGATGGGAGGAGGTGGCAGGGGAATTAGGACCAGGCAGGGAGGGACCTAGTAGGCGGAGTGGGGGGTGAGGGATGAGTGGGGGTAGGGGAGTGGGGTAGAGTGGGGGTAGGACTGGGTAGGGCCAGGCAGGGTGTGAATAAGGTTTTAGATGTGGAGCTAGCCCCACACACTCCCTGAAGAAATTGCCAGGGACCAGGAATCACAGTTCGAAGTGTCTCAAGACTCCGTTTAATGATGCCTCTACAGGCCTCCAGCTGGGAGAGCATTGTGAACCTAGAAGTATTGACCAGCTAGCTCCACACACAGCATTCTGGACTCTTTCTTTTGTAAGGCTCCGGTTTGAGCTGGCAATCAAGGAGGCAGGAGCGGCTCAGCTGGGGAACGAAAGCCTGTCATTCCCAGGTTCCATCTCACTGGAGAGGAGCCCCCCTCCCCCCTTCGAACTTGTTTTTAATGTGTCAAATCACAGAGGCAGCTTCCTGGCAGTAAAGTGTGAAGGGGTTACAGCCTCCTCCACCCCTTGGAAGCCAGATACAGGTCTCTGCGGAGTGACAGGCCTGTTTTCATACCAGGCAGCCAGGACGTGGCCCTGGGCTCTTGATCCTCATCCCACAATTTGTCACTTGGACACCTCTTCATGCCCACTTTTATCACTGTCAGGGACACCCGTGGCTCCTGGTGTCCCTTCCCTGTAGGCCTGGACTTCTCAGAGCTATGCTAGCCAGAAGTTCCTGCTAAAGGCTCTGTTTCCCGTTACCGGCCCAGGAAGGTGATGTTCTCACCAGATCCTGCAGTGTCCAAAGGCAGAACATCAGCTTAGTTGTGTTACTTTCCATTTATGAGCATGGGAAGTACTTTAGCTTTGTCTCCCAGTGGGACTCTGGCATCTGCCTCCCTGCTGAGGGCAACAGACCTTGCCATGAAGCATGGATAGAAGGGATGGACAGAGGTACCTAGCCTTGCCAGGATTCCTTGTCTTGTCACTGAACTGCGTGCAAACAGATCACTCAGTCTGTCACATCTAGCAATCTGGTTCTGCTCTTGTCCTCATTTTATAGAGAAGGAAAGCAAGACAGAATTATAGGCTTGCAGAGGCTGAGCAGAAATGCTGGTCTGTGTGGTCCTGCAGCAGACCTGGGCAGAGAGGTAATTATTCCTTCCTCGGAGGTGGTGTGTGTTCCATATGCTCTGGCCAGCAAAAGGGAGGGGCCAGGCATCCTGGCTTCAGGGACACACAGGGCTTAAGACACTCAAATCTTATCTTGTCACCAGCAGTGGGCCTTTAAGGTCTCTGGCTGACTCCCCAGGCCACTTCTAGATTCCTTCTGCCCACATTGAGGGTCCAGGAGAGTGCAGGACAGGGCAGATCTCACAGGAAATAGAAATTCCTTTATCTCAGACACGGTGGTAATATAGTTATTTTAGGTTGTCAGACCCATTCTAGTATCCATGGAATAAACTGTCAGAAACTGAAAGTTCTAGATTTTACACAACACACACATACACACACGCACACACAAACACAAATACCATAAATGCTTTTTTTAATGTTTTGATCCCATTTGCTAGATTTACAAGGAATTGAGTGAATGGGCTTCTGAGAGGGCAAGCACAAAGGATTTGAAATTCATCTTTGCATCCAGACTTTGGGCTGCGGGAGGGTCAAGGGCTAGGGCACCATCATGGCTAAGTGGATGTCTGCGGAATGACGAACGCACTTGGTGTAGTTTGAGAGGTGAATGTATGAGGTTGACATTTTAAGAAGTCACAGCTTTAGCTCATTTCAAAGAGTGGAGTGAACCCAAAGCCTCGTGGCTTCTGGTGGCAGCTGGTCCAGATTGAGGTCTGACTTTGAGGCAGTGTTGACCTTTTAAAAGTCCCTGCAAAGTGCAAGGTGGGAAGCTTTGGAAAAGCAGTCAAGCCTGTTTCGTCTTTAATTGATACCATTTAAAAACACGAGTGAGGGCCAGGACATTAATTGGCAATTACCTTCTCAGAAATTTGTAGGAACACATGGAAACCAAATAGAAGGGGTACGAATGGTCAGAGCACAAGGACCAACTTGGAAGCCCCACATGAGAGGCGCTGCCAAGCCATGCAAATTAATCAAACAAAACCGGGCATGTCACTCTCCACCCCTCAGACGGACATTCATCTGGCTTCCTGGCAGGCTTGCGTTGGCAGTGGCTTACGGTGTGTGGGTGCTGGGCACCATGGGTCAGGAAAGCTCTAGTGCTGGATCTTTTAGTGACGTTTCTCCTGTGTTCTGTTCAGTTGTCTTGACCCAGTGACTCCCACGCATCCTAGGAGAGGAAGTTGCATTTCTGCAGTTTGCACCAGAGTGTAACTGGCCGTGGGGAACTGGAAAGAGCCCTTTGTGCAACAGTCGAGCTGACAGCAGAGAATAGTGCCCCACTGGCTCTGCCAGGTTGCCAAGAGGGCTAGCCTAGGCTAGGGAGGTGGCACAGTCCATAACGTGTCTGCTGTACAAGGGTATGAGTGGCAGAGCCAGATCTTGAGAATGTATGTGAGCAAAAGGCCAGCATAGTGGAGTTACTGTGATCTCAGCACGGGGAGGCGTACACGGGTTCTTCCTGGGGCTCATTTGCCAGTGAGCCTAATCTAAGAAGTGAGTTCCAGGCTAGTAAGAGACCCTGTTGTGAATGAGGAGAGCAGTGTTGAGGAATGATACCTGACACTGGCCTCTGATCTTCACACATGTGTATATACATGTGCATGCAGACTCTCATGCAATGCATCTACACACTTTCACACATGCAGACAGGCTGAGAGAAAGACAGAAAGACAGACAGACAGACAGACAGACAGACACACTCTCCCTCCAGGCTTTATCAGTAGTGCTGCGTACAGAGAAATAATAACAACAAAATACAAAGTAAGACAGAGAGACTAACGTGCTGTAACATGTTTTGAAGTAAAAAAAAGCAAGGCAGAAAAATCACATGAACAGAACACATGCAAATTTACAAAAATCATATACATGCATGCATTTGTATATAGAATATGTTGTGCATGTTTGATATGTTTAATATATTTAAGTGTGCATTAATTATAATATATACTAATAAGTGAATATATACATATATTTACATCACACAGGAAAATAAGACAGTATATTAGTTATTAGTATGAAGTTTTCATTTCATGTTTCAGTTTTTCTAAAGCCTTTAGAAATGTGGTAAAGCTATCCCACCTGAAGGCGGTTAGCTTACCTGTCATGCCTGCACCCAGACAGTATCACCGTGACACGTGTGTTTAAAGCTGTTGTTTATTAAGAGGCTTTGTCTTTTCCCTGGCAGGCAGCTCCCAGGGTCACTCTGCACCACCCAGACCCTGAAGGCTTCTGAGAGAGTAGCCTCATGACACAAAGGTTCCAGCTAACTGACAGAGTTCAGAGCATATCTCTGGAGGGGCAGGGTCTAGGCAGTTTAATCATAAAGCCATCATTTCAGAGAACATTTTGGCAAGCAGACTGTGATGGGGAGGTAGCAACCTTGGCTGACACGCTGGCCATCATGTGGCCACGTTTGCTGGAATGTTGAGCTTGGGGTGGCTTCAGAGTCAGGGGCACAAGTGAGACACCAAGCACACTTCCTTTGAGCTGTGCTAAGGGTTACTGACGGGTCTGAGCAGTTCTTTTATTGTTTGTTTGTTTTGTTTTGTTTTTAAATAAAGCACATGGGTTTAGCTCGTTCCAAGGATTCAGAACACAGGACATTTGAAACAGCCCATAAGAAAAGTCCCTGCAGAGGCCCGAGAGACGGTCACAGTATTCTATGGTTATTTTGTTTAATCTTAATTTCTTAATATTTTTAAAATTTGTTTTAATTTTTTGTGTATGAGTGTTTTGATGCACACATGTATATGAGCCACACCTATGCCTGGTGTCCTTGGAGTTCAGAAGAGGGCATCAGATTCCCTGGAACTGGAGTTGTAGATGGTTTTAAATCACCATATGGGTACTGAGAGCTGAACCCAGGTTTCCTGGAGAGTAACTTCTCTCAACCATCTATCTCTCTCAACTCCACAGCAATTATTTTAAGTTACGTTTCTTCTTAACAAGTTTTCTCCCATCCTTACTTTGTTTCCATAAAAATGCAGACCCTTCTTCTTACTAATGAGATTTGTGTATGCATGTGTGTGCATGCATGTACACTGTCCACATGCTAAGACATGTGTATGGAGGTCTGATGTCAACTTGGGGAGTCCGTTCAGGTGTTTTCTCCCACCATATGGGAGCCTTTACCTCCTGAGCTATCTTATCAGCCCCTAAGCCGACAAAGACCATCTTCAGAAAGCACAAAGGTGTGGTGGCCAATGCCACAGTGTCACAGAGGAAATACAGGCATGTAGCTGAGGTGAGTCTTGGGACTGTAGAGGTGAAGCTGAGCCAATGCAGTGCTGTGGGTATAACTGTCTCCCTAAAAGATACCCAAGTCCTAACCTGCAGTTCTTCTGAGGGCGACTTTATTGTCAATAAGGCATTTATATGGGTAATCAAACGAAAACAAGGTTTTTAGGGTGAGCTGGATCCAGCACGATTCAGTCCTTTCATGAAAGGGAAACTTGGACACAGAAACATGCAAACACAAAGGGAAGATGGCTTGGAGAGAGAAACACGGACCATTTTTGGGAATTACATCGGATATGTTCTAACGAAATAATGGAGAAATCAGGAGAACCACTGAGAAGACACAGACCTGGGGCAAAAGTGAGCACAGCGCAAGGCGCAATGAGTCTAACTTCTAGGATGACCGTTTTAACGCGAAGAGAGCAGCAAGCCAAGAACACAGTTCTACCAAAGCAGCATCTGTGAGGAGAAAAAGCATGTTGGTGACTTACCTCATTGATTTCATAATGCCTTTAAAACATCAGATACTATTTGGACAAAGTAGAACACGTTCTTGAACCTAGCCTCTAGAGGGCTGAGGCAGGAGCATCTTATCTTGGAGGACAGCTTGGGGGGCAATATGAATTCAGAGCCAGCCTAGGCGATATACTGAGGCTTTGTTTCAAAAATCAGAAACAAACAAATAAATAAATAGATACATATAAAATGTCAGATCTTAACAACAAGATAGAAGCAGGATCCATAAAAACAATGCAATCAGAAACTCCAGGAAAACCAAAGATCCATGAAAGGAAAGGAAAAAGATTCCTCTTGTTTGTAATTGCTTTTTCTAGGCGTTACAATCCGTCAAGACAGCTGAGTGATGATTTTGTAACGAAATGCACAATTGACAGGAAGTGAAACAGAAAGGGAATCTGGGAGGCAGAAGAAACCAGATAGAGGGAGAGCATCCACAAAGTAGGAAACAATGTAGGCTCTCAACCATTTACAGAACAAATAGTAACACTCCAGCCTTGGCAGGAAAGTGATCACCCCAGGATCTAAAGATGGTGTAGAGAGTGCATCAGTCAGAGGGGGTGAGGGAGGAACTACAGCCTCCCTATCAGTAAATAACACCCTGAACTGACAAATTTGTAAGCAGTATCAGGAGTGTATTATTGAGTCAGAGAGCAACAATAAGAAGAGCAATGAGCAACATGGCTGATTGCATGGCAAAGTGGGGATGGATATCGACCTTTTACTTTTTTACTATTTGACTAAAAGCTGACATTCAAATATATTCTATTTGCCAATTTAAAGAATTTAAAATTTTGAGAAATTTAGTAACTCAGAAAGCCCTCTCTCTCCTCTCTCTCTCTCTCTCTCTCTCTCTCTCTCTCTCTCTCTCTCTCTCTCTCCCTCTCTCTTTCAGTGCAGGTCATTTTAAAGCTAAATGTACTCGTCACCTTGCTCCCCTCCTCTTGCAACAGATAACTGTGAACTGATGATTAAGAAACAAAGAATTTAAAATGGCTGCCATGCAAGCCAACAGCTGCCTCCTCGTTGGCATAATTCATTCCCAACAGTGTCTTCACAGAGCCATTTCTAGTAACTTCTGCTCTCAATGGTGAGGAGCCCTCTAAGAGGGGCAGAGGGGCCTATTGGCATGTCCTTCTTCTGCACCATCACTGAAAGCCTTCTGCCCTGCAACCTGGCTCTTACTGCCACAACTATGCATAGTGATACCTTACCAGAATTACCTTCATGTCACCCCATCGCCTGACAACCAAGCTTCATGCACGCCTGGAGCTGAGCCTGTGAGGAGGTCTAATTCTTTCTTGGATTCTGATGAAGTATTTTCCCCAAGCTTCTGAAACCAACACACAGAAGGTCTGAGTGAGAGACAGGAGTGAAGGCTGAGGCGGCAGGTGGGAAAAACCAAACACCTTTGCTAGGAAATGTAACCATCTTAACTATTGTTGCCCTGACAAAACACTATGACCAAGGCAACTATAAAAGAAAGCATTTAATTTGGGACTCACAGTTCTAGTATCATGGCAGAGAGTGTGGCAGCAGTCATCAGTCAGTCAGGCAAGCAAGACAAGCAGGCATGGGATGAGAGGAGTAGCTGAGAACATATATCTATCTGATTCATGAGAGAGGGAAGGTGGAGAGGGAAGGAGAGAGGGGGGAGGGATGGGGAGAGAGAGATAAAAAGAGAGAGAGGAAGGGAGAGAGGGGGAAAGGTAGCGAGGGAGGGAGAAAGAGGAGAGAGAGAGAGAGAGAGAGAGAGAGAGAGAGAGAGAGAGAGAGAGAGGGGAATGGGCTTTTGAAACCTTGAAGCCCACGGGTAGTGGTGCACCTCCTCCAACTATCCCACACCACTGACACCTTTCCAGAGAGTTCCACCAACTGGGGACCAAGCAGATCCATGTTGTCATTCTCATTCAGATCACCACAGTAAGAAGCAGTCCAGCTTGGCAGTGTGCCCGTGCAATCTCAGGTTAAACAACCTCCAGCACCAGGCAGGCTACATCCTGGAATCCCAGAGTCAGGCTGGAAGTGACCCAGTTCCTTTAGTCATGGATGAAGTGACCGACTGACCTGTCACGACGGCCCCTCAAATCTTCATGGCATGTTTAGATTCCTGACATTAGGGAGCTGGACTGGACCTAGGGTGTCGGTTAAGTATGTCCATGATGTGCTTTCACGTGTATTTGTAACTGGTGGAACGCTGCATGTAGGTGCTTGCACAAAGAAGACCTTGGTGTGAATGGGAGACACTGAACTGATACAGCACACATCCCGAGGCTTCCTTTCTGAAGAGCTGGTACAACAGCCATAAAATGCCAAGCCAGGATGCAGACACATCTAACTCAAGGCTGCTCGGGGCTGGTGGTTCACCTATGTGTCTCCTATACACGACCTCACCTGTGGCCTTAGGGAAAGCAAGTGGAGGAGCTACTAAATGTCCCAGAACTCCATGCTCTTGACCTGGAGAGAGGAACACCCAGCCTCCAAAAGGAAATCTGAGTCGCTAACATCTAGCCTTGATAGACAAAATTAGATACCAGACTCCCACTGGCAAAGAAATATCCCAACTCCTACTGGGGACATGGATGAACAGATATGACACTGGAGTCAGAAACGGGAATATGGGGACATAACACAAGATGTGGCCTGGGTGGATAGTGTGTTTCCCAATGCTGTCCACAGTGAACAGGAGTGTAGGGGTTTCAGGACCCAATGCTGTCCACAGTGAACAGGAGTGTAGGGGTTTCAGGACCCAATGCTGTCCACAGTGAACAGGAGTGTAGGGGTTTCAGGACCCAGTATTCCCTTGGAAATAATCAGGGGACATTGAGTGATGGGGAGAAGGAACTGACTACATCAAGCATGGTAATAGGCTCTTTGCAGCAGGGTTCCAGGGAAAGCTGGGCTTTCTGGTTCCAGGTTTGGTTTTCGTCCTGAATTTAACAAGAAAAGATTTGGGGACACAATGGAGCATTGAGTTAGGTCAGTTTCCTGCTGTGCATGCTGGGCAGACATTCTGTGAATTCTAGAAAGTTCCAGAAGAGGCCAGGACCACTTTATTTCCTAAAGAATTTTTTTTTTTAATTAACATAGAAATGCATCCCCTCAAAGAGCTCTGAATACACACAGTTACAGGCTGGCTCTTCTGAGACGGTGGCTACCTCGGGCTTCTTCAACCCATTCCCCATTGTCCTGGGATCTTACCATCAAGGGGCATGGCTACAGGAGATAACTTGGAGAAATGTCCTTCTCCATAGCCCTGGCCATCACAGACAGAGCCTCCTGTCTGCACAAGGGGAACCCCACAGCCATTTATTTTCCCATTAAAATAAACAGCGAAGTGCTGACATTTTCTTTAGACTGGTTTCCCACATCCTCATTTTCATGTGTCAGATTCTCATTTTATTTTAAAAAGTTAGCCTTTAATTGGGATTTCTGTTTCCTCTCTGAATAGCTAGTTAGGATTCTGTTCTTCAAACTGCGTAATTGGTCTTCAGTTTAAATTTGTTATTTGCTTTTAATTTTTCGTTGTTGTCCCTTAACTGTGGTATAAAGGCAGCTTTCAGTATGTTCACTAATGGTTTCTTTGGGTACTAGGATATGATTATTTTTATAGTGTTTGCTTGTTATTCTACGAGACAGTATTCCCCATCCTTGGAAAAGCAGTTTGCTAGATAGCCATTACCCAATCATTTATCTACCTTGATTTACAAACCCTGTTGGTTTTCCCCACTTAATCTGTCAAGGGCTGGGGAAGCATTTATTTCTGATGAGTCTTGATGTAAGCGTAGACGCCCCTGTATTTCCAGCCGTCTTCTTACCGTTGAAGCTAAGTGAGGCTTGTGACAGCAGGTTCTTTTCAGCGCAGGGCAGCTCCTGTGAGTTGGCACAGCCCATCCGAATGCTTGTTTGTTCTACATTTGGCTCAGGCTGCGATTGGTACAGATACGTGGCCAGGATGGCTGGGTGACCACCCTGCTTGCCATATCTCCTCTCTGCCATGGAATTTTCCTCCCACACCTTTAGCGTCTCCTTTGTGGTTCTCATGAAGGCTGGAGGACACCCTCCCTGCTGGCCTTGGCATGGCCACAGTCTCTGATAGACAGGGTCCAGCAGCTCTGTCTCTCCTGTGGTGTTTAATCTCTACCCAGGATGGACAGAGATCTCAGAAACCAGAGACCTATACTGAAAGACTCATGACTCTTACTTTAACAACTATTAAACTGTTGACATTTTCAGACTCTTTGAACTGGTTGAGACACCATGCTTCCTGTTATTTCCTGGACCTTGGCCTCAGATTCCCTTAGCCCTAGGTGGGTGTTTGCTTAAGTGAAATCAACTCTAAGACACTGACTATACATACGAGACCCCTATATCCTCATACTGTCTCAGACCTTAAGACAGTACCACTAACTAGGCTATAACTAGGCTAGGAACTGGTGTTTAAGCTTGGGTTAACTGTTTACATGAACTGGTAGACACAAAGTTCATGGCTGGAGAGACGGTTTATCCCTTAAGAGCTGCTTTCCAGAGGACCTGGGTTCGATTCCCAGCGTACACTTGGCAGCTCACAACTGTCTATAACTCAGGAGTTTCAAGGGCCCAACACCTTCTTTTGGCCTCTGAGGGAACCTGGCATCTATATGATATACAGACATACACACAGGCAAAGCGCCCATACATGTAAAAAAAGTTAAAAATCGAATAATATGGAAACAACAGCAGAATATGTGGAGACAGAAGAATCACTCTGTTATTATTATTTTTGTGAGAAAATTTATACAAAGTACTGATCTCCCTAATAAAATCCCCACAACATACAACATTGACAAACCCTAGGCTTTGAGCCCATCTTGTAAGAGAAGGACATACATGCACGTCTGTTAAATTTCCCTGCAGGTCTCTTAGCTTGGATCTTTTCTAAGGAGTATAAGAAAATAGACGATTTTGTTCAAACAAGCAGGCTGTTAACATTAGTAACAATAATGAGAATAAATATAAATAATAATAAACATGACCCAAGCCCTTGTGAAATAAGAAGCCAGCTATCCTTCTGTGTTGCAGACATAACTCTGTTGATTTAATCTCGACAGGATGTAGCAAGGGGGGCTGTTTGTAGAAGAGATGTGAGCTTGAAATCCAGAGGATGTGACCTTGAGCCAGAGGAGAAAACTAGGGGAGATGGCCTGAAACAGGAAGATATTTCGGGGTAGCTCTTGGCAGCAGTCATATAATTTCATGTTGCTGTCTGAGGGTTCTTTGCCTTCTCTTCAGTGCAAACTGCATCTTTAGCTCCCTGTCAAGAACTGGTAATTCTGAAGTGGGCAAGGATGGTAGGGATGGTGGCGGCCTCCGCAAGATCTAATACCCAAACCTTGAACAAGGACCTGAGAACAATGTACAGCTACGTCCCTTGCACCCCAGATAGATGGGACTGATGAGAAAAAGTCGGGGTGCATTCAGAGCTGGCAGTGGGTAAGGTGTTGCTATAATCTGGTAGATAGACTCACTGTCAGTGTTAATGATGATTCTCTTTTTATTTTGAGAGACTAGGTCTCACTGTGCAGCCCTGGCTGGCCTAGAACTCACTGTGTAGACTGGCGTGGCCTCAAACTCACAGAGCTCTGCTGCCTCTGCCTCCAGAGGGCTAGGATGAATGGTGCACACACCACACCCAGCCAAGAATAAGTTCCTTAAGTAAATACTCCTGATGTTCATTTTCATGTAGAAAAGACCTTGGGTTGGAAAAATTTGACTCCCTAATTAGCATCTTTCAGACTCGTTTTTGCCTCCTTGTGTATTTTGACCAAGAGACTATTAAACAAGCCAGCTGAACCACCTTTAAGCTCAAGACTAGCCATCTTGAGTAATTCACAGATTCCTTGAGGAGACTACACAACAATTATAGCTGCTTGTTGCTGTCTTGGAATGGTAGTTTCAAACAGTCTGTACAGGACTCGTGCTCAGGGAATGGTGCATCCCACAGTGTGCTGGATCTTCCAACATCAATAATTAAGACGGTATTTCATAGCCATGCTTACAGGACAACCCAGGGTAGACAGTTCCTCATTGATGCCTTCTGCCTGGGTGAGACTAGGCTGTGTAAAGGTGATGACTAAAGCTGACCATATATTTAGGTTTAGCAGAATGGAGTTAACTGTAGCAGAATGGGGTGAGCTGGTAACATGAAGAAAGAAACAGAGTAGCAGGGTCCTAGGCGGCAGAGTGGTGGCGTGGCGTACCAGAGACATCACAGAGAGGCAGGCTGTTTGGCAGCCAAGGGCTCGGTAGGCTGAGCTACCGAGGTGACAGAACAGCTCCTAACATGACAGTTGTCAGAGGCAGATCCAGAGGAATGAGCAGGCAATGGCTTAGGGTAAGGTTCAGACAGGAATAAGGTAGACTTGAGATGGAAGGAGGAGAGGAGGCGGAAAGGAACCAGAGGAGAGACGGTCATTGGAAGATCTCCAGGCATCTATCGGATCTTCAGAGGCAGGGTCTCAGTCAAACCAGTCCCAGGGTGATGAATGACAGCTCTGGCTGTGGCCACAGCTAAGACCTGCCTGGAAGCAGCTGCCAGGGGCTAAGGAGTCTGGATTTTCTGACCTGCAGGATAGCCACAACACTAGGGGGCACCACACAATGCCGCTCCTGCCCACTGCTGCTCCAGGTCACTGTCAAATGCTGAGGGATATAGAAGCTGCCAGGGACCTTTGCAAGGGTTTTATAGGTAACTACCATGTATTTTTCTATCTTCTCTTTGATTGGATGGGGACAGACACAATCTGCTATTCTAAGTGAAGATGGAAAAAAAAAAAAAAAGAGGAATTGCACACCAGTCTTCTGGGCCTCTGTTACACACCATCTTGTCTTCTGGGCCTCAGTGGTCTTGGAGCTACGGTGACTGAGGGACAGTTACTTCTGGGAAGATCCCTTGGCTTCTGCTGTCCTCTGGGTACACTGCTCTGTGTAGCCAGTGCTCTCACTCCATTGTGTGTGCCACAACTCTCTGCTTGTCACTGTACTCAGTGGTCACCCTGTTAATCTCACTGCCGTGTCTTCTGACTCGGTAGGTTGCTGGCTGGACACGGTGATATGGGTCTACAGCTTCAACAAGACATATGAGGTTTAATGCCAAGGTAAAAGGCTCCTGGATTTTAAGAGATTGTTTAGCGACAGATGTTACAGATGTGAGGAGTGGGTGTGTATCTACAGCTCTGTCCGAGATACATTTAGGTGGTGGTAACTTCCTATCTGAAGGGTCAGCCTGGCTGTGGGAAAGCTTTTAGGGAGGTGTGTCTCTGAGATATATATACTTGAGTACTAGGAGTTCCTTCTGCCTGGGAGGGGCCAGCCCAGCCCTCAGCCGTATGGACCACCATTCTCTTCATGGCCAGCCAGCATCCTCACTCATTAGCATCACCCTCGCATCCTGTGACTGTGGGTGTAAACCTCAGATTTTATCTACCTGTCTGGATCTCAGCTGGGATAGGGTAAGCGAAGGGACAGCTTCAGGATTCAGGAGTACCTGCAGACAGGTGCAAAAGAAACATTTATTTCTAGTGTGCACACAGACTGTTTTATTCTTGTTCCTTCTAGCAGTGGTTCCCACTTCATAGGAACTACATGACACCTGGCAATGAGCAAATGGCCCGGACAGAAGACAAGGCAAATGAGGAATTGCTGGGAAACCTGTCTTCTAAGGAGCAAGGACAAGCCCTCAGGGAATAAGGCTTTCAAGCCCCAAGTATTTGGAGGTGGCAGAGAGAGACCGGGAGCAGGAGAAATGTCATGTGCTTCTTCGCACAACGCATCTGCACTGGGCGGTTTAGAGGCCTTGGCTTTTTGCCTGTGGTGTTTGTCCATTCTGCACAGACCATGTCTGTAAAGGACTCAGGCAGAGAGCCAGGGCTCAGAGTACTATGTTCAGGGACATCAATATTATGAAGAAGAGAAAGGAGGAAATTCCCCAAAGGAGAGGATGCAGGGATGGAGCTCCAAGCCTGCATTTCATCTGTGTGGAACTGTGGAAGTGACATATGTGTGGAGATGACCATGTTCCCAGCAAAATCCAAAAGTTTCAACAACCATGAGGATGGAGAATAGAGTAATATACACTTAGCTTTAGTCTGCTGAGAGAGGGAGATGAGGTTTCAGGTGAACTGGAAAAGGTGACCTACCTCTATGAAAAGCCACTAGTCACAGGGGCAAGGTCAGGATGTGGGACCTTTGCTATTTGCCATACACAGTGTCTGTGGGGCAATAAAAATACTATCTGAGGAACAGGGCATGTGATTCAGGAAAAACAGGCAAAAGAAGCCAAGGAGGCATGCCCACTGACAGAAGAGGCAGCAACTGTAGAGCCGCCAGTGGGGTCAGGATTACCAAGAAACCTAACGTTCCCCACAGATGGAGGTGGGAAGGATCTGTCCAGAAAACAAACTCACAGTACTTGAGGAAGTCTAGATAGACTTCGCACCCAAGGTAGCATGGAAGAAATGGGCTTGAGACAGAACGATGAAAACCTAGGAAATAAACAAAACAAATAATAAATAAAAACAAAATCACAAATGCTTTTATTTTTAAGTTCTCAAGTTTGTTTGGCTCTTTATATTTCTGCTTTTTCATGATACTATTTTTCACTTAGTGTGTTTTTGTAATTGCTCATAAAATTGTTTCTGTGGTGGTTACTTCAAATCTGTGAGATGATTCTGTCTCCTCTGTCATCTCATATTAGCATCTGGTGGTCCTTTCTCCCATCAGTTTGGAATATCCTTGTCAAAATAGAGTATATGAGCCAAGAATGGATGCCAAAAATATGACATATGGTGAGAAAAAAACAAAAAACAGCAGGGTTTAACCCAATCATACAAGGTTGATTTTCACTCAGAAACCAGATAATTTAATTCATAATCTTAATGAAATAAAGGGGAAAGAATATAATTTGCTCAGTCAATATAAAAAAGAACATTTCACAGAGTGAGCACCTGGTCCTGATGAAGCAACCTAGGAAAAGGCGGGACTTCTGCATTGGGTGAAAGGCATTCTTTTACATTTGTGTTTGTTTAATTAACTATTTACTGTGTGTGAATACAAGTGTACACATGTGCAGATGCTTGGGCATATGCATGTGCATACCATGGCAACATGAACATGGAATCAGAGGACAGTTTGTAGGAATCTGCTTTCTCCTTCCACTGTATGAGTTCCAGGGATCAAACTTAGGTAGCCAGGCCTAGCAGCAAGCACCCTTATATTCTGAGCCATTTTGCTGGCCCAGCAAAATGTATGTATCTGTGAATCACCATCAAGGTGAAATAGTGTTTCCTCCAAGGGTGAGGGATAAAGAAAAGCGTCTCTTCCATGCTATTGGGTTCCATGTCGCAGAGAGCAATAGTTATCAGAAACAAATTTGGCACAAGGATGAAGAAATAAACCACTGGAACAGAGCCCTGGGCAGTGTCCTTGTCACAGGAACATTGAAGTGAGTCATAGTACTGGATTCTGCAGCTTTCGGCATGGTTAGAGACAGCCCAATGCATAGTCAAGTATAGTTAGAGCCTGACCACAGACCCCAACTTAAAAACTACACAGTTACTAGAAGCAGATACCCTGGTAGTATGCAAATGTTTCTTAGAAGGATATTAAAGTAACAAATCCTCAGACAGTAAAAAGTTATACTGAATCTTCAATTATAAAAATAAAAAATCTTGGTACTCCAAAAGACATCACAGAGAAAATGAGCAGAGAGACAAGACAGAAAAAATACCCACACGGGGCACGTCTTGCAAGGCACCAGTGTCTATGATGTATGTAGATGTGTCTACAGTGTAACCAGGGCAGGTTATTCAAATGGCCTTTGTGGTGGTCATCTGTCAGACTGTTCCATCAAAAAGAGCTCAACAATGTTTTTTTCTTTCTTTTTTGAAATCAGAGTTATGCTAGTTGAAGTCACAATAAGATAGAACATAGATGCTAGAAGAGCTAAAGTTAAGAAATAGAAGAAATAATAGCAAATTAAGTCAGAATTTTGGAGCATCAAAACTTCTACAACCTTTGTGAAAATGTCCTGACCATTCTCCACAGAGCCATCAGACTGGCACAGAGGCTCACACTTGTCTTCAAGGTACCAGAAGGTAGACGACAGAGGAAGACAGGAATTCAAGGTCATCCTTATCTGCATAGTGAGTTAGAAGTTGAGATAACACCTTATCTCAAACAAAATGAAACAAAATAAAACACATTAACAAAGAAACAACAAAATGAAACAAAATAAAAACATTAACAAAGAAACAACAAAATGAAACAAAATAAAACACATTAACAAAGAAACAACAAAATGAAACAAAATAAAACACATTAACAAAGAAACAACAAAATGAAACAAAATAAAATACATTAACAAAGAAACAACAAAACAAAAAAACACATTAACAAAGAAACAACAAAATGAAACAAAATAAAACACATTAACAAAGGAACAACAACTGCCCCAGCATCTGTGACTCAGCCTGGAGACTTCTAGAAGCTGATAGTCCTGTAAGAAGTGAAATTTCTTTCTGACAAAAGATTTTACAAAGCATTCTGTCTTACTTTTCTGCTAATGTAATTTTAAAAAATGACCAAGATGGCTTATAGGAGAGTGTTCATTTGGCTTATGGTTCCAGAGGGATATAAGTCCGTCAAGGTAGAGAGGCGTGGCTACAGGAGCAGAAGGCGGAGAGCTCATATCCTCAATCTCAAATAAAAGGCAGAGAGAATGAATGGGATGCAGGGTGAGACTATAAACACCCACAGACCACCCCCACTGACATACCTCCTGAACCTCCACAACAGTGTCACCAACAGATTACCCAAGAGTTCAAAAGCCCAAGTTTATGGAGGGAACAATCTCATCTAAACCACTACATATTCTGAGCAAATCAACTCATAATGGTCCTCATACTGGAGTTCTCTAAAAGTTCATCTGACATAGTGGGTTAAAGAAACTGTGCATGTTCCCACAGTGTAACAAAGATTGTAAAAACAAAAGAAGCCACAGTGAGAGCCCAGGTGAACACATTCAGCAAAGGAAGGCAGAACACTATCAGCTTCCTTGGCTCTGCAAAGAGGCCTCGAGCAGCTGAGGCTGATTTGCAGTGACAAAATGATGGAAGTTCTGGCAGGAGGAGCCCTGCCGGGAAGGCAGGAGGGGACCTTCTAAGGGGTGTTCAATATTGCTATGGGTTACATGGGTGCACACATTGATCAGGCACCATCAAACTGCACACTTTCAATCCGTGCATCATCTAAGTGTGTTGTAACTGAGGGCAACGGTCTTGCTTTGATCACGCTTAGGCATAGATAGGTTCGTATGAATGTTTTCCATGTCTTCAAGGCCTCAGCAAATATGTATCTCATCAGTGGTGGGAGACAGCAGCACTCACTGTGGTAGGAGATACTTAGGATTATGGAAAGGAAAGGTGGGACCATTCCCGGGCTTTTGTGTTAGAGGCAGAGATGTTTGTGAACACAAGGTCTCTCTTATATCTAACAATAGGCAGGTGGGCAGATAATCTGTCTATGCCTGCATCCACACTTGTCTCTCTCCTCCTGGGGTGGCGGTACCATGAGGAGCTGGAAGAACTTCGGACAATGCTCCCAGCTTCCCATTTCCTCGTCTTCTAGAGAATACAGCAACTACAGGGGAAGGTGGAGGAAGAGACGTCTTGCTTGGTTGGAGTATAAGAAGTTGTCCATGGAATTATAACAGTGTGTGTAATCGTGGAGATCCTTCAGTCAACCACCTCAATACTAAGTTACCCAGACCATGCTTTATTATCATGACACACTTCTGTGGGCTGTGACCACACTGGTCAGTGTCCTCTTAGGTCTTTGGTAAAATGTTGCTCATTTCTATCTGGGGTTATTATTAAATAATGCAGTTTGATTATCCCTTGTCCTAGCAGTTGGGATCAGAAGTGTTGGACTTCAGATTTTTTTCTTGTGTTTTTTACTATCTGTATATAAGTAAGAGACATCTTAGGGGTGATAATAAATTCCAAAATAAAAAATTCTTTATGTTTTGTGTTTTCCTGCATAAGTGGGTTAAAGGTATTTGGTGTAACATTTTTTTAATTTATTTATTTTTATTTTATGTGTATTTGCTGTTTTGCCTTGAGTGTTGGGTTCCCTGGAATTGGAATTTTAGACAGTTGTGAGCTGCCATGTGGGTGCTGGGAATGGAACCTGGGTCCTCTGGAAGAGCAGTCAGTGCTCTTAACCGCTGAGCCATCTCTTCAGCCCCATTGGTGAACTACTTTTAGTGTGATTTTTTTTTTTACTGTGGTCTATAATGCATGGACTGACTTCATGTGGTGTGAAGATCATATCGACATTTCAGGTTTCTGAGCATTTGGACTTTCAGATTCTTAGCCAACAATTGGAATGTGATTTGGTTTCTGTGAAATGAAGAGATGGTCTCACAATGACTCAAAATGACAGGGTAACATTCCCTCACCTGAGGGGTTCAGAGAGCAAGCCACCCAGGTGCACAGTAGTGTGCTTCATTCTCGTGCTGGAGACCTGAGGTCACCAGTTTATCACAGGGTTGCTCTCTGTTAGGCACCTTCAACAACACAAATATTTACTGAACAAAACTACATAAATGAGTCTTACTGGACCCCCTAGTCCCCCCTGCAGTGCTGCAGGATGGCTGAGTGGTAGAAAGTAGAAGTGGGGAGATGGAGACTGTCTAGGATGGGCAGCTTCACATATTTTTCCAGAAACAGTGAGTGTTGGAGTCCTAGACTTTGTCACTTGGGGAGCTAATGCTAAAGGGGAGGTTCCTATGCTTTTTAAGGGTTTAAATGTAAATTTAGCTTGTGGAGGAGGAAATGTAGGAAGAGGTCCTGCAAAGTCCTTGCCTCGATGAGGTCCCAAGGAGGACATGGGCAGCTTTCAGATGACTGACAGGTGGGAGGGCTGTCCAAAGCTGGTATATCTGCACTATACTGTACAATGTAAGGGTCACCGTGGTGACACTAAGACTTGAACTCAAGACTTGGCATCAAGGGCTCATCCTAGCTCCACTCCAAACTTTTGATCATCACTTTCTCTCCCTACCAAGCTCATCCTTAATCTTGATGCATGGACAACTGTAAAATCTTGGGCTCAGTCAGTGAAGTACTTGGCTTACAGATGCAAGTACCTGAGTGTGATCCCCAGAGCCAAAATAAATCCCATTTTCACAGTGTCTTATGATATAAACATGAAGGTGTCGAATAAACTACACCACCTGTAGGTGACCACCTCTCTGTTGTCCTGCTCACTGCCGTGATGGTCATAGACTGGCCCCCTGAAACTGTCAGCTCCAAATGCTTTTCTTTATAGGTTGCTTTGGTCATGGTATCTTATCACAGACATAGAAAAGCAACTTAGACACTGTTGGGAATATTTTTTCCTTTGTTTCTGCTATCAATTCAAAACACATCCCCATCTGGGGGTGTCCCTGGGTCAGGAGATACAAAGGAAGAGACAGTCTCCAGGGGGAACCTGATGCTGGGGCCTACTGATGGGAGAGAGGAGGAGGTCTGTGCACGACGTGGTTCAGGTGGTCTCAGGTAATATGTGACCTGTTCATTTGTTACAACATATTGACAGTCATTAGTTAGTGGGGAGGACATAAGGTCAAACCTACACCATTGCCACAAGTACCTAGCTAGGCCACAGTTTCCTGGGCCTCAGGAACAGAGACAGGCAGAGCCCATATGTGCCCCAGACATATATACCCCAGGGTCAACAGATGGCTTCAAAGGACTCCAAGCCCCAGCTGACACAGCTCTTCACAATGAAGCAACATCATGGTGCATCCACCGGACTATGATGTGTGTCCATGGATCCCAAGACCACTAGACTCGGCAAGTATTCTTTGCTCATCAGTGGGAAGTTCTCAGCGAGCTGGTGAGTGGAAACAGGAGGTCAGGGGCCACTTAACACTGAGGTCAGGTGCCCTGTAAATCCATCTGAGGCAACAGAGAGAGCACAAGGCTGGTTGAGGAATTTATGTAAAAGAACCAGCTTGAATGAGTATGAATTGTGAATACTCAGCTGTGAGTTAGACACATTCATACTGGCCGTACTGTTGGGAACCCATTGTACAAGATGGAAATGCTGGCCTCCCTTACCTTCAAAGTTCTCAGTTTTATCAGCTTTATAACCCTTAATGAACTGAACATGCCTAACAGAAACTTTAAGTGAGCTTAAGTTCAAGGGGTTCAGGATGCAAGAGGGCAGCTTGGTTCCTGATGGGATCCCCCAACACTCGTCCTGTGACTCCCACTGACCAGTGTAGGGAAGACTACTGAGCATAATGTACCAGGAAACTGATCCATTTTCTTTAGAATTTCAGATAACCACTGAGGTCTAGAGGAGTTGTTACCTTTAGCACAATGATTTAATATCACTCTTTCCAGATGTGTGGATCTTCCAACACCTATTCTGCAGCCTCCATGGGTGTGCACAGGTTGAATGTATTTCTCTGAGGCACTTAAGGCCCAAGGGCTCTGACTCTCATCACCTTGGGCAGAGAAAACAGCTAAGGCCTAATGCTTAGTCAGGCTCAGCTGATTTCAAGGTGGAATTAATTCCATTGACTCATCTCTGAATACCAAACTGCTCATCAGTTGGAGTCTTAAAGCCAGTCAATATAAGCTATCTTTCAGGGACCCCTACCCCAGGCAGCGGGTGTTCTAGACCAGTGGGGCTGAGAGCAGGGAGGTGCCTCTCACGGGATGTGTTCACAGCTGCTTCTGAGTCCTCATGTTAATGATGCACCCATTCCCGTGAGATGGGCATGTCTGTCTCTCTAGAATAAAGCTCACTGTTCCTTCTGAATTCAGTGTGTGAAGTGCTCTGGGCCTCCACGAGGCAGGCTTCAGGCTGCACACAGCAATGGCTGCCAACAGATTCTGGGGTTGACATCTCTATTCTTTTGTCCGACAAATCTGTGCACTGGCCTGTAAGAAAATCAATACTGCTTTTCCTGGTCCCCTGCACAGGTGCAGTGATGGATTATTGCGACCCCCCCCCCAACCCACCTCCAATTTTGTTATCACTTTGCTCTCTGCTTTAGGGCTAAGCGTCGATACCATCTCAGAGTTCCATGACCTTATCCCCTGGCGATCATGTCCCCAGTGACTGAGTGTCGGTGTGACCATAAAGCCAGACCCCTATATCTCCTGGGATCTCAGGACCAATTTATGAGGCTCGTGTTGCTGATGACACCCTGGAGCCTGGCCAGGATGATCTTTGAGGTTTTACTGCTGAACTGACCCGTGTGCTGTTCTATTACCCATGTTTGAAGATGCGCCTCTATTAGATCAAATCGCCTCCAGAGGCCAATTCTCTCTGTGGTGGCCGTGTGGGTGGCAGGAGCTCTGGAGACTGGCAGGCAGCAGCCATCAGTCAAATGTGGTCCTGCTTATCTGGCCAGATATCATCCCATCATGGGGAGAGGAATCAGAGCTTTCCCGCACAGGGTGATCTGTGGCTGTCTGTGTCCCAGCCTCTGGGAGGTAGGATGTGAGTAGGGCTTTGGAAAACCTGGTGAATGCTTTCATGATAGAGGGGATGGGACCCAACTGGAGGGAATGTGAGCAGGAATATGGGGTGCTGGGTCATGAGGGATGCTCTCCTTGCCCCCTAATTAAATATGGATTTTGTTGTCATCTCGTAGAGGATTTGGGAGGGAGGCATCTACAGGGGATGGTGTGAATAGCAGATTCCTTGTCACATATGCAAAGGGTTTCAAGTCATTCCTGAATAGTCTCAAAGGAGCAGAAGAAGCTGTGCCCATCTCTACCTCCCTGGTTCTCTCTCCTTTCCACTTTCTCTTTCTCTGACTCTTAGTCTCTCTGTTCCCATTTCTCTGTTTCTCACATCATCCTTTTCTCTCTTATTGTTCCATGTCCCTGTTTACCTGACTCGTCTGTCTGTCTGACTTCTGCATCAGGTCGTCCACTTCGTCACGTTTGACTTTCTATCTCTGTCTATCCCCGTCACTGTGTGTCTCTCTGTTCATCTACCCATCTCTCTTCTCTAGTCTTTGTCTTTTTGTCCTCTCTGACTTTCTTTTTCTGGGTTCCTTTCTGTCTTATGTTTCTCTTTCTATTTTTCTGTCTTTTGGTCTCTCTGTGTCTCTGTCCCTCTGACTCTTCTCCATCTTTCTTTCTCTCTGATGATCTCTCTCTTTCTCTCTCTCTCTCCCTCTCTCTCTCTCTGTCTCTTTCTCTCTGCCTTTCTCTCTTCCTATCTAACTCTGTTTCTCTGTCTTTCTCTCATTGTGTATCTTTCTCTGTCTCTGTTTCTCTCTCTGCCTTTCTCTCTCCCTATCTCTATCCCCCTGACTATCTCTAACTCTGTCTCTCTGACTTTCTCTAATTCAATCTCCTGGTTTCTCTTTAACTCTGTCCCTTGACTTCGCTGGTCTTCATTTGTGGCTCAGTTTATGAACACTGCCTCCTACAGGGGTTTCATTGGGAGATTCTGTTCTTTGCTGTGGACATAGAGTGTCTCCCTGTAAGTGGTGCTGGTGGCTAGTGACCCAGGTTTAAACTGTAGTGAACTTACCCCTGAAAGGGAGCCATAAGGTTCACGTTTCATTTATACATACTTTTTTGGTTTGTTTTCACTATTTTTTTTTTAATTTTAGTACTGGGGATTGAAAGCAAAGCCCTTTGAATGTGGGGCAAGTGTTCTTCCACTGGGCATAACTGTAGAATTTTTATCTTGAGACAGAGACTCACTCTGTAGCCCAGGTTGGCCCCAAAGTTACATCTTTTCTGCCTCGCCCTCACAAGCGCTGTGGATATAGCTCTCAGCCACCAGGTTTTCTATTCCTTAGGGCTAAGCTTGAATTAAAAGAATCTCAGGTAAGTCCAGGTTAATCACAGAATTTTAAAACTAAGTCTTCTTATACATGTAATTTTTTGGCATGATTTTAACTTAGTTTATTTTTACCATGGTCTTAAGTTCTTGGCTAGTCTTCTTGAGAACGTTGGTGGATGCTGGAGAAATGTATTTTAACGGGTGAAATAATTAAGACCTAAAGGTACAAGCAAGCCAGATTTCAATAAAAGTCAATGCCTGGCGACTCTTGGGGGGAAAGTCATAGGGATACACACGACTTGGTATCCCGCTGACCAGAGTGTGTGGAGACACTGGAACTGGCAGATGGTGATTTAGCCAGGTGCAGAGGCCACACATCAGCCTTTCCCATTCCCTGATGTAAGTCACCACAATGTCCCATTCAGTCTCCTCTGTTATGGGATGTTTGTGTATTGTGTATTGTATGAAGATCTATTGTTGTGATTGGTGTAATAAAAAAACTGAATGGCCAATAGATAGGCAGGAGGTATAGGGAGGAGTGTTCTGGGGGAGAGAGAGAGAGAGAGAGAGAGAGAGAGAGAGAGAGAGAGAGAGACTGGGAGGAGGAATCTAGGTGTGAGATTTCACCAGCAGACTCAGAGCAAGTTGGATGTGTTGTCTTAGTAGAGTCAAGCCATTGGCAGAAGGTAGATTTGAAAAACTATGGATTAATTAAGTAATAAGAACTAGTGGGGGAAAAAGCCTAAGCTAAGGCCAAGCTTTCCTAATTACTAATAAGTCTTTGGGTCTTTATTTGTGGGCTGGCAGTTCAAAGCTAGTCTGCAAAGAAAGCTTGCTGCACTCCTCCTTGTGGTGAGAGTGGTGTAGGCAGCAGCTTACAGCAGCATGTTCCCAGTAGTAACTGCTTTGTTCCTGTCTTGCTCCACACTCCAGCTACAGTCCTCCTCATCCTGTGTTACTGGGACCTGGGACCCTCATCCCAGCAGATCAGAACAAGAAGACACTGCTTTAAAGGCCACTCGTGTGCAAGGAAGAAAAGGGAAGACATAGGGTTTCCCAAGAGAAGAGGAGGAGGGCTGGGCTGGGCAATAGGGACAAGGCAAGAGCAGGCCAGTGTCTCTTGGAGGAGAGGTGAACAAAACTGGTCATGTGCCCAGCCAGCTGAGCAGTCACATAGCTGTTTGCTAACTGCCCACTGCCAGGCTTGTATCTGTGAAGTGAGCGTTCTCTGTGGATGAGACACCCTGCAAGCCTACAACCTTGGGCTTTCCAGACAGGGCTTGATGTTCAATTCCTCCTTCAGCAGACTCCTCAGAAACTGGTGTGGGGAAGCTCTCTGACTCCATCAAAGACACCACGGGGCTCTTTTAGCCTTATCATTCCAGTTATGAGAGATGAAACAGGTCTACATTCCTGCAATAAACCTGGGTTTTCCTCTTCACCATGAGACCCTGTAACATTAGCCTTAGGCTGCAGCACTCAGAAGAAGGCAGCCAGCCTCCAGATGTCTGGCCAGGGCCAGCTTGTGCTACTCTGCCTGCTGCATATAAGCACAGATGGAACTATAAGATCCAGTGAGGTAGCCTAGTGGAGAGGAACAGACCACTCCACAGGCTGCTGAGCCCACCAGAGAAGGGTGGTAGCACAGCCTTCTCTGTGAATGGTGCATGTTTGGTAGTTGAGTGTGGATGGACATCAAGGGAGACTCTGCCTCCTAGAGGTGTTCAGCCTTAGGATGGGTTGTCTCATTTGTTCATTGTGATAACTCTGTGAGCTGACGGGAAGCCTCCCTACAGATAAGAGAACCAAGATTCAGAGAGGTCAGGCTGTAATGTAGGATTACCTGAACCTGGATTTGTCAACATCAAAGTCAGGTCTAAAATCCCTATAGACAAGGCTTGTTCTTGTGGCCCATACAGGCGGACCCCACCATGAGAAGCTCTGGCCAGACCCAGGTCTATTTGTGTTACTAAGCCTAATTTCTTGGATAGCTCTTCACTCACAGTCAAAACTTAAGAGGATAAACCGATGAATAGTTAGATGATAGATAGATGCTTGTGTTTCAAACTCAGCTCACACCAAACCAAGATAAATGCCTGAGTTACTGGAGTCAGGCCTCGGGAGTTGGACACTATACTGTGCCTGTGTGAGTACACTTGATGTATTGGAGTCATTGGTTTGGTGTGGAGATGTGATTTTCAGAAAGCTAGTTAACAATTCAGTTTGAAAGACTTGCATGTTTTAGGCATCTCCCAGAGAGACAGGCAAAGGGCATGCATTCTTGACTCCAACCATTCAACTGCAATATGTCATATTCCAGCAGGAAACCCGAGCTGAGTGTTAGCTCCCTGCAACTCTGAAAGTCAATAATTCACCATTTTAGGTTTTGGCCCATTAACACAGAACAGCTTGAGACTCCATTGATCAGATAAACAAGTCCTCGGTATTTTATGACAAAGTGATGGACCAATTTAGCCATCTTTTCACCAACAATGAGCTTACAGTGGACGTGAAATGGCAAGAAGTCTGCTTCCTCAGGGAGGAGGAAGAAAGGAGCATGAAGCAGATGCGTATCATGGAAGTGGCTCACCCGGACAGCAATGTATTGAATTCCACTCAGACTTTGTGTTAAGATTTGCAGAACAAGGATTAGCTTTTTTTTCTTTGTTAATTTTGTTACAGACTATATTCAGGGCTTCACTTGATACTCATATCATAATCTCAACTTTACCTGTCTCATGGAAACAGATTGGTTATATATGTGAATTCTTAATGCATAGTTTATGAATTTTGTGGGTAAACAGTCATGACAGTGCCCTTCATGGTGACAGTAGACAAGATGATCAGATATAGAGTGGGAGACCTCTCTGCAGAGGACTGGAGAAGAGGGCACATGGACTTTGCTTTTCCAGCATTCTTCTTAGTATTTGGAGATATTTGTCTTCTACAGAGTCCCTAACGATCCTGGGGTGGAGGTGTGTGGGAATACATCCATGAAATGAATGTATGAAGGCCACAGGTGACTTCCTGGTCATCCCACATATGGCCATGATACACATACTTGGAAGATAAGCTTAACTCATTTCTAGCACAGATCTAAATAATCCTCTCAACATCCCGGGAGTCCTTGCTTTTGGAGGCTGAGGCTGCCCACAGCTGCCATTATCTTGGGGCACTGATACTTGGAAGCTTAGGGTCAGAGTGGAGAATATATGGACCAGAAGGTAAAATGTCCCAGAAGAGGAGGGCTTCTGGGGAACAGCATTGTCAACCAATGTCTTAAGAGTAAACTGACAGTATTAATTTTGAGCTTGTATGAGGATAATAAATGAGGAAAATAATAATCTGTTTATGTAGTTATAAGCCCACTAAAACAAAGAGGAGCTTCTGCTGCAGGAATGTACTTCATTAGCACAAGTCCTTGAGATGTCTATTGCTGAAGAACTCACACGGGCAAGGGAACTCTGAGAACTCATGTTTACACTGGGACCTTGAGGCTCACATAGAGGAAATCCCATGGAACACGTCTGTAGAGAATAAAACATCATGGAGCAGAAGGAAGAACCCTTCTGCAACCATGGATGGTAAGAAATAGAACCTCACACTCTGAACCTTGGAATTACCAGAAACAGACCTGGAATAAACATGATGGGTGTCTCAGAAAATAGGAGGTCATTCAAAATCAATGTGACTTGAAGTGGGATGTCCTGCTGTGTATGCGTTGCTTTTACTGGTTAATGAATAAAGCTACTTTGGCCTATGGCAGGGCAGAATATAGCCAGACTGGACAAGAAATATAGAGAGAGTAGGTGGAGTCGAAGAGACTCCATGTAGCTGCCGAAGGAGAGAGACACACAGAGCCTTCACTGGTAAGGCACATCCTTGTGGCGGTACACATGGCAGTGGACTGGGGATTCTCATGTTCACATAGTTGGAAAATGTTCTGCTGAAGGAATCTCAACTCTAGTTAACTGGTGTGGGAATCATGGCAACACCACGGTCTGGGCGGAGCTCACGGTACCCCCACCCCACACTTTGTTATGCTGGGGCCATTGCCATCTCAGCTGATTGTTACCCCAGCACTGTGTCACCCCATCATCAGGTCTAAATCTGCCCTGGGAAGTGATCGTTGTGGGAAAGTGGTTCCCATGACAGGTTTCAAACCTTCAAAACCCCAAACTACTTCAGAAAAACTCAATTGAAAAGGAGAAGAAAAAGCACAACATTTGGCAAGCAGATATAATAAAATTCAGCCTCCATCAAGGGCAAAACTATCCCCACTGTTCATAAAACACCAGCAGGAGTAGACTCAGGAAAATACAAACCTGGGCCAGAAGCAACAGTTAGAAGCTTCCAGGGAGACCTCAAGAGAAGGGAAGAAAGTAGTGACTAACTACCCACTTGCATCCAATATCTCATTAGGAAGTCAGGTGAACGTATCCTCAGAGGCAGTGGGGAAGGTCCCAGACATAGTCACACAGGGAGAATGGCCATGGCGACTTCTTTTAAAAAATTTTTTTTTCTTTTTTTTTCTTTTTGAGACAGGGTTTCTCTGTGGTTTTGGAGCCTGTCCTAGAGCGTGCCATGGCGACTTCTTAGGACCAAGAGGGAAATCGGACCTAATACGAACTAAATGTGCCTTTACAACTGCGAAGTTAAAATTCTATAGCATGAAACCCTGGCGATACGGATGTGAGTGAGAGAGGGTAGCTGATGAATGACTGATTGCAGGTAGTTGATGGATAGAGAGATAGATTTGTGATTAAAATGGGACTCACTGTCCAAACTAAATAGGAGAGCAAGACTCAAGGTGCCACTGGGAAAGAATATCACTTCACACACAATTACCTCGTGCACCCATAAATGTGACTAGGCAAACACTAATCCAAAAAGGACGGGGTGGCCATGTTTATATCTGAAATGAGTTTTGGAAGATAGAATGTTGGCATGTCTGCAAGTTAAGGGGGAGGGTTGTCTGTCCACAGCAATTTGTCAGGACAGGGCAGCACCCAGAATGTGAGCAAAGACTGCAGAATTCCAGATAGGCTGCACCAGTCGGCTGGGACTTCTGCATCAAAGCGGTTTAAAGGAAAACACAAGTCTGGACATGGAAGGTGAGGGTGCCAGTGGTGGAGCCTAGTGAGGGCATCTCCTGGGTGCAGACACCCCCCTTTTGTCCCGATGCAGGTTCTATGTTCTGACCACTTCACCTCTCAACCTGCATCACCCCAGCACTGCCATGTTGGGAATTACGCTTTGATTTGGGGGTGGGGGGTTTGTAAATCCTTTGCACTTGTGATGTCAAAACAAAACTGAAACAGCAGAATCTCTAGCTCTGAGCACAGGACAGAGAGGCTCTTTGCAAACAGGACAATGCCCCCCACAGGGGCAGCTACTGCTCTGCTGCTCTGGGCAGCTCTCCTGCCCTGGCGCCTGCAAGGATCCCTCTCTGTCCTCCCTCAGGGTGGTACCCCTCCCCTAATACCGTGCTTTACACATAGTTCTATTCCTAGACTTTTCATATATGATATGTTCTGTGGCAGAGCCCCCCTCTGTCCTTCAGGGGGCATCAATAGAACATGGGTGGGTGGAGTCCCCAGTCTTTGCCTCTGCTTTGGACCTTGAGTTTGCAAGGTGAACAGAAACTGGTCACACTGGCCCTTGAAGAGTTCATCTGAGGTCAGGACACTGGTGATGGGTTTCCAATGTAGTGTTTTCCTACCAGGAGGTCTGTTGGAGGATACAGAGCCTTTCCTCTAAGTTGCTCATTGACACACACCGAGCCCCCGTGTCTGCGTTCGGTGCGCTATTACCCAGTTACTGAGCTTCGGGCAAGGGGCTGGAGGTTAAAATACACAGACGCACACAGACAGAGGGACAGCGACACGGGTCATCCTTGAATTCCCCAAGAATGCCCCCTTTATTGTGTTCAGGGGCAGATTATATAGAGATAGCCACGCCCCAGCCAAACCCACCAGAAACCACTCTCCTGCCATCAGGAACTCCTGAAGATCTCATGCTCAGAGCAGCTGTAGGCACTCAGATCAGGGGATTACAAGAAATTCAGGATCTGGGGTCTCACTGCTCCCAACAGCTCATTGCTCTACTAGCTAAAACACAAACTTCTTGGGCACTCTGCTTGTGAACACTCAGGTGACCAACTTCCGCCCAGTGCAGCCAGTACTGTTTCTAGGCTAGGACCCTCCCTATGGCCCACGTTTGTCTGCTCAGTAGGTTTCCGTCCCTTTTCTCCCTCAGGAGCCATTACCCTGGGCAGACTCTAAGGTCTGGGATGCATGACTCTTCTGCCTCAGAGGCACCTCTCTGCTGAGGGTCCTGCTTCCAGGTTGCTGCATGTGCTTCTGGCTGTTCTCCATCCATTTCTAGGCTCAGCACTCATGACTCTACTACCTCAGCTCAGCCCTCTTCCCACCTCCATGCCTGGGCTCACTGTCTTCTGTTGCGTACCCCTCCCCCCAAACCAGGCCAGACTTGGTCTGCCTGCCATTTGAAGACATATTCTGAGTATTCGGTGGATAAGTAGCCAGTGTTTAGTCTGAATTAGGCAGATCCTTGCTGATCTTGCAGTGACTAGTGTCTTGAGTTAAAAAATACTGAACTGAACCTTAACCGATTGATGTCTAGAAAACATTAGACATTTCTTGCAGTTTTATTTTCTATTGCTGGAAACACTCGGAGTTGGAACCATCCCTGCTAAGGAACAGACAAAAATGAGCATTAAACATTCCTCGTGGAGAAATGCCTCTGCGGGTGGATGAGGGAGAGTGTCTGGAAGCTGGACATCCTCCCTACAGCCTCACCCATGTCTGGGTTTGGAGTGTGAGTATCTAACACACTCCTAGAAAAGCCCCAGAGCATCTGACCCAACATCTACGACTTCTCACCTCTCTGCATCCTGCTTCAAATCAAACCCCTGGGATTGGATGCCTGTGTAAGGAAACGCTCCCACCTCCAGCCCCACTAAATTCCCCACAGTGGCAGAGGCAGCATGCCTGGATTGCGCCATTGCCTGGTGTGTGTGTGTCCTATCTCACATGGATACAGACTTCAGATGGGAGCAGAACTGTATGCCGTGGTCTCTTCCAACTAGTGTTTTGTAACTTTAGCCCCACTGACGTTTTTTGTCTCTGTGTTTAGTTTTAAGGTAAAGGAGCAAATGATTTGCAATCAATAAAGTGGGATTTTTTGTTTTTGAGCCAACTCATCAATGATCACTTACCTCAGTTTTCTGTTTCCATGAATAGTGAAAATGTTTGAAATTTTACCTCACACTAACTATTCCAAATCCATATAACTTGAAGTATCTGTTCCTTCCCAGCATCAAGGAGAAGCAAGGCCGTGCTGTGACATGTCTCCATGGCAAATCAACAGGACACACAGATTCTAAGTTCTTGACTTATGAAGCTTAATCTATCCACAGCAAAACAGAACAACTCGTCACTGCTCATCTCTCCTTTGTAAACTTCTAACCAATATTTTTATCTTAAATTAAAATCTACCACTTAAAAGTTCTAATGAATTTTTTAAACCTGTTCACTGATGACTTCTAATGCTTCGAGTATGAAAATTTCTCAGTGATTTCACAATTACGGTTGTGAAACATCATTGTAAGGAGACTAAGTGTGTAGTAACTCTGAGCTCAGTTGTTTCAGAAAAAGAAATGAGAAGCCACTCTTGCCTTGTGCTGGCCAAGAGGAGCCTCTGTCAGGTAGCCCGGGGAGGTTCTGGGTAGTGTTTCAACGCTGATGAGGAAGGTTCTTCCCAAAGAGGTTGATGGTGGGAGGTCTCACCTGGAGTATGTGTTTAGGAATATTTGCCCTCAGAATGCCATCTGTCTCCCAACAGCTCAGCCTGGAGGGAAGGTACTGAGGAATCCAGACCTGTGCTTGCCATACCACAGGCAACCCCATGGAACAGAGGATTGTCCACTAGCTTGGTATTCCTTACTGCTCTCCTGAGGGGTTTCTCTGCACCCACTACAACCCCAGCCAAGCCCTATCATGTGTTGATGCTTGGCCCAGCCTATCTCAAGGCTGTTCAGTGTTCAGGGTGTGGATGATCTCTGATATTCCCAAGGTGACAGTTCCATACCTGCCCATGGAGTTTCCAGGTGCTGATGAGGGGACACTATATAGGTAACTGGAGCTTTGCTTTTGTAAATCCTCAGGAACTGAACCCGACAAGGGGGCATTGTAATGCAGGGAGCTGCCTCCTGCTAACCAGGGAGGTTAGCTATTCATTCCCAGAGATGGGATTCTGGGAGACAGGTGGAGCTGGGAAGCTTCTGTATTCCTTGCTGGCAGGGGACTTGTCAGAGACAACCAGCAATTCCCTCCTTGGTCTGATGGGTGAGTGATGCCATCATGACTGCAGAACCAAAACCTCCGAGAGACTGTGTGTGCACAGAACTTGGGAGCAGTAAGTAGCAGGGAGGGGAATGGAAAGGTTCAGGCTACAGTGTAGAGACAGCTACAGCCACAGGCATCTGCCTGGTCCCTGGGTTCCTTAGGAAGGTTTCCACCCCCTGGAGATCTGGTATGCACGTGACCACCCTGGAACACTTATTTCTGCTACATTGTTCTTGCTTATACAATTGAGGCTACGGCCATGGTTGGATTTATCCCTGGGGCTTTGAGGCCAGTCCTGGGCAAGTGGCCTTATGAGGGTGGGGCTGTCACACTGTTTTTCTTCTACTGTCTGCCTGCCTGTCTGTCCTTTTTCGTCCATAATCCCCGGAGTTCTGAGAGCTCTGAGAATTGGTGCACAAATAGGCATCCATTTTCTTATTCATTTGCTTATTTATATATTAAAAAACTTAAAAATAAATGTCAGCAGCAATGAGGGATAACCGATGGCAAGAGCAGGCAGCCCGTCTCCTTCCGGGTGGTGGCCGGCTGGGCATCGATCCTCAGTCTCATAATGTAGTCTAATAACAGCTCCATTACCACTGGCCGCCAATTGGCCCAGGCGCCCTCCAAATGAGCCACAAAGAAGCCAGCTTGTCAATATTAATTCCGCCTGGGAGATGACTTGTTACCGGAGAGCAAAGGTGTTCTGGCTGGGGCTGAACAACTTAACTCCTTGTCTCATAGAATTTAAGCTGCTATTGATTGCCTCCTTCTATTGTGTGAAAGATTAAACATGCGTGCTTGCATGCACACACAGGCTCACGCGTGGGCGCACGTGCGCACATACAGGGGCACACTTGGGAGGCGGTGCCCACACAGGCTCCCGCCTCGATCAGGCAGGCTCAGCCCCGTCTCCCCACCTACCCCGCATCATTCAGCAACTTGAAGCAAATTAAATCAATGAATTCATCCCAGCAGATGGCCACTTTAACACTCAGTTAGCCTTTAGATAATTGAGCGTTGACTCCGGAATCATAAAATGGATGGCTCGTTTGTACGTTTTACTGAAATAGATCGCTGAGGTTAAATAAATGAAATCCCATTTGTCAGGCAGTAATAAATGGGTTCCTTCTGCAAACAGCTCTGTTTGGCCTAATAAATACAGGGACGTTACAGCGCTCCTCCCGCGATGGGGTTACGGCTTAATGAAATGGTCTTCCCTCTGCTTGTTTTTGCCTCCTCCTGCACCGTGTGATAAGTAGCAAACCAACGAAGCTTGTAATTACAATCTTACAGAAACCCGGCCAATCTGTATATAAATCTCACCCTCCAATTACAAGATGTAATAATTTTGCAGTCAAGCTGGTAATGAGGTCTAATACTCATGCCTGCGATAATCCCCGCTGGATGCTGACTCTATCAGATGTTAGCTTTGTAATTATACTGGCAGAAAATCATTATTTCATGTTCAGCAGAAAAATGAGGTTGGTGGGAAGTTAATTTTCTCTATGCTCTGTGAAGCATAGACAAAATTTTAATGATTTAATCATTATGGTTATCCTTTTTGCAATTGACCCGCGTTACTTGTATAGAAACACTGGCACGCTTAAAAGTCCCTGTTACCCAGTAAAGCTTGCCAGGTATGCAGCTTTTAATGTAAGAATAACTGTACACAATTAAACTATTACCCTGCCGACAGGCAGGATTCATTCCGTCTTCAGTTTTCATTATTTATGTATGCCATTCATAGAAATGTTTGTGTCTTGCCCACACAATGACAAATGGCTGATTTATATAAAAAAAATCTGAACTGTGCTCTTCTGATGAGGTCAGACCTATAAAATATCACCATGGAAGAGCAACCTGAAGATGAAACCCGAGGTGAGTCTAGAAGGAGATCTTTGCCACGTCTCTGGTAAGAAATAAGAAGAGAAGAAGGGAGGGGTGGTTACCAGCCACCCATGATGGAAACAAAACTGACTTCTCAAATGTGAGACTAATATTTCTGACAGCATTGGTGGTTATATACAAACAACGTGCTTTTTAGTACAGTTAAACAATCTGCTAAAGAATTTTCTTTTTATATTTTTGGTGATTCTCTGTGGAGATAGGGTTTCCCTCACAGGCAAGCACACTGCGCAGAAGTCAACTCTGAGTCTGTCAGAGGGTATGTGTTGTTCCCGGGAGAAGTGGCTCACAACAGGCTCTGGGAACGGTGTGCCACTCCCAGGCCTAAGTTCCATGGCTAAGTTAGCATTGCTTTTGAGATGTCAAAGCATTGCTGTGTTGGAAGAGTGTTTATGTCTCTGGCCATGAGTGTAGTTAAGCCCCTGCTGTGTCCTGTGGCCTAGCACCAGGCTCTAACTGAGGCCACCCCACCCAGGGCTGCAGTGTCGGGGAGGCATCTCACCCATGATTTCATGTTTCTCCTTTTTCATTTTTGTTTTTCTCTTCTCACAAAAGAAACTCTAAGACAAACTTTGCTGTTGTCCTTCCCAGGACTGTCCCTGATAGGATGGACTCAGGACATAGGATGACAGAGCCAGTTCATGTCCTGTTAACATTAGGACTGTGCTGTGCCCTGAGAACGAGAAGACTTCCCAGAAAAAAAGTACTGCGGTAAATCCGTTTAGAAGAATTCCAGATAAGTGGACGAGCTTTGATCTATTCCTCAGCCATGAAGAGACGGTTTTAAATGACAGATTTCTACATACAATGTTATATGTGGGCTACACCATAGAGCAACTATGAACTGTGGAACCTTCCAGAAGCATGCTGTCTGTCATACCCAGGGTGAAGTGAAAGTGATTCTGGTTCACTTTGTGGTTAAAGGTGAAGGGTTCCTATCTCACCAAACACAGGGCTCACAGGAGACAGAGGACAGGGCACAGGGCTTATGGGGCATAGAGCTCATAGGGCAAAGGGCTCAAAGAGCACAGGGACCACAGAACTTACAGGGTACAGGACTTACCAGGGACCAAACTCAGAGTATAAGGATCATAGGGGACAGGACACAGGTACACAGGGCACAGGGCTCACAGGGCACAGGGCTCACAGGGGGCAGAGAACAGAGCTCACAGGGAACAGGGTTCACAGGGATAGGACTCACAGGGGAGAGGACACAGGGGATAGGTCTCACAGGACTAAGGGCTCATAGGGTTCAAGGATCACAGGGGACATGACACAGGGCTCACAGGAGACAGGATTCATAGGGGGCTATGTCTTTTGTTTCCAAGATTTTACCTGGCAAGTCTAGGGATTAAGGGTGAGGTTTGAGAAGGCAAGGGCACCTGTTTAATCTTAAGCATCTGTCACAAAATACGGCCAGCCCCACCTTGTGCTTGGGAGACCTGGCTAACCTGTCTTTTCCCAAGTCTAGCTGTGCTTCTTTGTTTTGATGGGTAGCTTCAATGATTAAGTTTCTGAAGCCAATGTGTCAGAATTGCTGAGATTTTTTTTTTGACAATGGAATAACAAGGTGTGGACTATCTCTAGACAAGAGTCCCTTCTACAGAATCTTCCACAGTGTGGGGTCTGTAGCAACCATAGGCCAGAGCTCTGCTGGACCACACTCTCTGTACTGACTTCATGCTTTAAAGTGTGCTCATGCCCTTCAACAAGGACTTAGAATTTTACTTTCTTTTCTTCTAGTCTCTTTGTCATTGAGACATAGACTTTTAAGTGGATTTTATGTCTAAAAGTTACTTAACGTTTAAAACATTTGCTTCAGGGTGAAACCTCCTATATGTTCCAGTGCCATGAGCTGACATCCATCAGAAGATAGTTTCCAGTATGTTCCTCCGCACACAGACTCAGAAGAGAGCATTTTTGGATTATAGGGTGATTTGGGAAAATTCTAAGTTCTTTTGATATCACAAACATGTTGGAACAGCGTGGAACACATTTACAAAGCCCCATGTGCCTGCCCTGGGGGGCAGCATTCCCAGACGCCAGGTGTTTCTAGGTGCATTTGGATCTCCGGATACTTGGTGGGCATGTCCCTCATTCTTGTATTCTAACTTCCTTCAGATCTTCCTGAAGCTTCCGTTCTCCTTCTGGCTGGCCATATTGACAGCTTCCGAGGAACATTATAGATGTTGCTCTTTATAGTCAAGCAATAACACAGAACATTGGAGTTTTTTTTTTATTTTGCACTCTTTGTTACCTATTGTGAAATTTCTCCTCTTTTGGTTAATACTTTCCAGCTTCTGTCCATCCTCCAGGTGCTAGCAACAGCTGGTTACTTAGTTTCTTCCTCTGAGATGAAGTCACCAGATCTCCACACATAGTCAGAGCATGCATACTTTGTGCCTAACTTACTCTGCTTAGGGTCACATTCTCCAGTTCCATTGATATTACTCAAGGGACACAATATCCTTCTTTTAAAAGACTGGGTAATGTTTCACTGTGGAAACGTTACGATGAATCCACTGGTCTTTTCAGCATTTGTTAGGCTGTTAGTTGATAGACTCTCGGGTCATTTCCAGTTCTCCACTGTTGTGAGCAGTGTTATGGTGAGAACAAGAATGTGGAAATCTCTTGTACAGACTGCTTTTTATATCCTTTAGATTTCTCTTCAGTGGTGGGATTTCTAGATTCTGCTTGGTCCTATCGCCTGGCTTTGGAGGAAGCCCCACGACTTCTATGGTGGCTGTGTTAATTATGATCTCACCCACAGTATCTGGGACTCCCTTTCCTCACATCCTCAACAGTGTTCACTACTTACTGCTTTTGAGGTTAGTCACTCTCACCAAAATGAGTGGTCATCTCTGGTGTGTCTATATGTGCATGTTGTATATTTCATGTGTGTGTAGGTATATGTGAATATGGGTGTGCATATGTGTATATCCGGAGGACCAGAGGACAATCTCAAATGTCATTTCTCAGGTGCTGCCAGCTATGTGTGTTGAGACAGAATCTCTCGCTGGCCTGGAACTTGTGAACTGGGCTAGGCTGTCTGGCCAGTAAGCCTGGGTCCCACCTGCCTCCATCTCTCCAGGATTGGGATTATAATCATAACTGGCTTTTTATGTTTATCTTTTATATGGTTTTGAGGGTGTCATGCTTGAAAGTAAACCATTACTAGCTGGACATTCTCACTGTGGTCTTGATCTATATTCTTTTAGTGGTGGATGTTTAACATCCATTCTTCATTTCTGGCCATTTGCTTTGCTTTTTGGGGGGAGGGGTAGGAACTCCATTTTAATGTGACCTAGCAAACGCTTTCTCCCATTCTCTATTGGATACAAACTCCATGTTAGACGTGAGCCTATAAATGCCTTCTTCCATTCTCTAGACCCTCTGCTCTTTTGTCTCCTTTGCTGTGCAGAAGTGTCTTAGTTTGATGGAATATTTGCCTCCCCCCATGGATTTAAGGGATGTTATATTCCTCAATATTACCTGTAATAGCGTTGTCTATCTTCCCTCTTTTCTTTCTTTAGTGGGTCATAATTTGGAGACCTAGGTTTAATTCCAGAAAGTCTATTGAGTTGTTTTGTATGTGTTACACAAGGTAAAGGTCGCAACTTGTTCTGCATTTAAAAATGCAGCTTTTCTAGCATTGCTTATTGAGTTACTGTCTTAGCTTGTATGTTGCCAGCAGCAGTATCAAAGATCAAACACCTCAGTGGGTAGCTTTTTCCTGGGCTCTCCCCTAAGCTCCACTGGTCCTTGCATCTGTTTCTGTGCTGGCATTATCCTGTCCATCCTGTCTGTCGCAGCTTCCTACTAGATCTTGGCATCATGTAGGATGTTTTCTTCTTATTACCCCACACGCCCTTCCCGCTGCAGGACTTTTGTGATGTCATGAAGCTTTTTAGGCTTCTTCTTTTCCTTTCTATTGTTTTCAAAATGATTTGTTTTTAAGTAGGTAGTGCAGTGTGTCTGCAGATCACTGGAGGGAAAGTGTCCGTCTTTAAATACCATCAAACTAAAGAGATCTAGTCCCATCTCTACAGTGTTACAATTGTTGGTGATTAATACCGTTCCTCTCTTTGACAATGCCTTCATTTCTCCTTTATGCCAGAGGGATAGTGCCTCTGGTGATAGAACTCATAGTTCACAGCTCTTTTATTTGAGCATTGGAAAAGTGTTGGGCCTCTTCCTTCTCCCTTTAACTTTTAAAATAACAAAAATCAGGTGTCATTTAAGTTGGTATTTCCTGTAATCATGAATAGGTGTCCCCTGTGGTTGTGCGTGGGTGTCTTCTGCAGTCACGACTGAGCCCTGAAGTCTTGAGTGCTCTGCAGTCTTGGGTGGGTGTCTCCTGTGGTTATGTGCTACTTCTTTTGATCGTCTTACCTTGTATTTGTCTTTGTTCCTTATTGTTAGATGTTTCCCTATGTTATCCTTGTGAGCTTCTGTTTGGTTTTTGTTTTGTGTGTCTGACTTATGTCTGCTCTTTGGGTTGGTGTAGGAATGAGTCTCTCTGTGATTCAGAGGCTTTTTTTTTTGTATAGTTTCAGATTCTTTCTTAACTGGTTTTCGTCTTTCTTCTGAGTCCTTAAGGACTTTAACATTGAGTCTTATGCTATTGTATCACAGTGTTGGGGAATATTATTTTAAAGTGTGTTGTTACTTTTGTTTCTGCTGCATTTGTTTAACTCTGTGAAACTCTGTTACTGTGCCTGTCTAAAACACCTGATGGTCCTAATGAAAAGCTGAGTAGCCAATAATGAGGCAGGAGCAAGTGTAGGCGGGGCTGGCAGGCAGAGAGTAGAAATAGAAGGAGAACCAAGGAGAGGGAGGAGCAAGAGAACAAAGAGATGAGGACATCAGAGTCCAGTCACCCAGATACATAGCAAGCCACAGAGAAAGAAGGAAAGAAAGGTATACAGAAATAGAGAAAGATAAAAGCTCAGAGGTGAAGGGTAGTTGGGATAATTTAAGTAAAATTGACAAGAAACGAGCCAAGCTAAGGCTGGGCATTCATAAGTAATAATAAGCCTCTCTGTGTGTAATTTATTTGGGAGATGGGTGGCAGGCCCCCAAAAGAGTAAACAAGCTTCATTATAGAATCCAGGACCTCTTTATTAAAATTTCTTTCTGCCTCTTTGAGTATTTGTGTATGCACACAAGTGCATGTGCATGTGAGTGCATGTGTGTGTGTGTGCAAGTATGCACATGTCCCTGAACACGTGTAGAGATTAAAGAACAACCCTGGTTCTCAGTGTTTGTCTTCTACCACTAGGCAGGATCTCTCTGCTCTTCACCACTGTTCATGCCAGGCTAGCTGGTCCACAAGCCTCTAGGATTCTTATGACTCTACTTCCCATCTCCTGTAGTAGCACGGGATACCAGTCCTGTACTATCATATAGGTCTTTACATAAGTTATGGCAATCCCAATCCAGGTCTTCATGTAGCAGAGCAAGTGTTTTACCCATTGAGGAATTTCCCCAGCCTGCAATTCACTTTTTGTGTTGTAATTTCCTCTGGGTTGAATTGGACACCCCTTCTAAAAATTTCTTCCCATTCCTTCCTTGTCAACTTGGCTCTGCTGTGAAACCTATCCAACCATTGTTCCACCATGTGATGATCCATCCAATCAATGTTCTACCACGTGATGACATATCCAGTCAGTGTTCCCCTATGTGATGGACCCGTCCAACCAGTGTTACACCAAGTAATGATACACCCATTTAATGTTCTACCATGTAATGATCCATCCATTCAATGTTCCATCATGTGATGGTCCATCCATCCAATGTTCTCCATGTGATGGTCCATCCATCCAATGTTCTACCATGTGATGGTCCATTCATACAATGTTCTACCATGTTATGGTCCATTCAACCAATGTTCCACCATGTGATTGTCCATCCATCCAGTGTTCTACCATGTGATGGTCCTTCCATCCAGTGTTCTACCATGTGATGGTCCTTCCATCCAGTGTTCTACCATGTGATGGTCCATCTATCCAATGTTCTACCATGTGATGGTCCATTCATCCAATGTTCTACCATGTGATTGTCCATCCATCCAATGTTCTACCATGTGATGGTCTATCCATTCAATGTTCTACCATGTGATGATTCTTCCATCCAATGTTCTACCATGTGATGAGTCATCCAATCAACGTCACCATGTGGTACACATCTGTCCAGTGTTCTACAATATGATGAACTCATATGTGCAGATTTTTACCCATGTGGTGTTTTCATGCTCTGACTTCCATTTGATAACCTTTTAATGTAACTTCTGCCAAAGTACCGACTTTGTCCATGGAGAGATGCTGAGATGTGGATTTCTGACCAGAGGTTTCTGAGTATTGGTTGAGGAGATGTCCACTTCCTCAGTCCGGCAACTGTGTAAGATGGGATAAAATGGGCTTCTGTCATCCTGATTCTTTCCATTCTAAACTTTATAAAACAGCTTCTTAATGATAATCCTGAGCAGGTACGTGTCAGGGAAGGTATATTTAATACTCATGTCACAAGAAACTGAATTCTAATCATTCTGTTCTGGCATTTTCCTCACTATTTAATTGTAGAAAAGTGTCAGTGAGTTCTCAGAACATACCTGACAGGGTGACTTGATTAGTTTCTTGAAAGAAGAGAGGGGACCTGGATGTCAGGTCTCCTTAATCACTGTCCAGTGTGTCATGAAGTCTGGCCAGCAGGGTGGGGCATCGGCTTGTCTCTGTCCACCGAGAAGAGCACTGCCTTGATGGAGCAACACAGGACCAAGACTTAGCTCTCTCACTCATGAGGGAAGGGTACAAAATATTAGGAATGTTCTAGAAATTAGTCTTGCATATCAGCCACACTGGAAGGCTCCTTGGGTAAATGGAAAAAATGTCTGGATGGGAAGAATGACCACAGGAGATGTCTGGAGTTATCCCCAGCCTGCTTTGGTTTAGGGACATACATCCTGGGATCTAGGAGAAGGGGACCAAAGTCATTAAACCAATCAGCTCTATTCTTAGGAGTTTCCTAATCACACGGAAATTAAGCATAAAGCTTTGACATTCCTGTATACTGTGCTGTACGCATCCTTCTATTTCCCCTGCTTCTGTGACTCCTCTGTGACTCTGATGCTGCAGCTCTGAGGTTTGTGCACCATTTTATCCACTGAAACTTCCCAATCCACATTAAGCTTCACCCTGGGTTTTAATAAAGATGTAAAGCAGTGTATCTCTGTCACAGAAGAACTAAGCACCCCAAGCTCTGCCTAAATCCCTCTCAGAGCACAGTCTTGAGCAGGCACAGCCCTTTCTGCTGCCTCCACTTCTCGTCCTTCTGAAACCTCTTGTTGGCATCACAGCCCATGTTCTCTTCAAATTGGCTCCACTGTCATCCAATACGCATGTTCCCTGTGCATCGTCTCCTGACTTTGAAGGCTTCTTCTCAGCACTGAGTTGTATCCTAATGTCTGCACACATGACACCTGCCTGACTGTGTGGTGGAGGGGAACATTAAGGGAAAGCGTTGTTCTTAAGTCTTAGGTGAGCATACTCTGTCCCCTTTGATTTTGATTTCTAGGACTTTAAAGTTTTCTGAAGCCAATCTTACAAACTATCGAGAAACAAATGAGTTGGTAGTTAGAAATTTCTTTTAGCTCCAACAGTTTAAAAAGAAAAGAAAGTCTGTAGGGCAGCAAACAAAATGACTGCTGAATATTTTTTATTTCTAGTTAATTCATAGTAAAGGTACCCAGTTTTAAACTATTGGCTGCACCGAAGGAACACAGATTATAGGTAGAACAAGACAGGGACTTGGCCAGAGGTGTCACTTGATCTGTTGATCTGGTTACCCTGCACTTGGTCCTGCAGTGAGGCCCACAGTGTCCCTTCTGCTGTGACTGAGGAAGACTAGGCCAAGCCCAAAATAATGGCAAGTACAGGAAGTTTGCCTCCTATCAGACACCGTATCTTGTCTCTTTTCTATTTGTCAGTAACCACACAGCTTCTCTGTCTTACAACAGGAGCTTTGAGGTTATCCTGGGGTAGGTGGGGTAGATGTTGCTTCATGCCCTAGCACAGGAAGTGACAGCTGCTTGCATTACTGTGTGATGTGTCTAACTACCAGGTAGCAGCTCCTGTCACTCTTCCTTTCTAGTTTTGGGAGGAGATCCTGACCATCACAGCACCCAGCTACTAGGACATCCTCCGATCTCAGTGTTCACCCGATGCACTGAGCACAGTAGGTGTTACATCACTCTTATGTCTGTGGAGACAGATGGAGATTCATTCTATGGTGCAGAAGACCAGCCAGCAGAAGCCCCTCCTATCTCTTTCTATGGTGCTGAAGACCAGCCAATAGAAGCCCCTCCTATCTCAGAGCTCCACTGAGCATCATTGAGATGCTGTCCCTCAAACCCTGGCCCAGCTCTGACACCAGACACCAGCACAATCCGTTTATTGGAACTTTAGTCACACTTGGAAAATTTGGCAGACGGCTTCTCTTCACATTTCTTCACCCCTCCCAATTTCCCTGCACCCCAGCTCCAGGCCCTTGACCCTAGTCGGATGGCTTTTTGTTGCCGGATCTAATCAGTATTGAGTTGGACAAGGAGGACCCTTTATGTGTCGAGTGTTGAGACAAGTGCAGGCCTGCTGTAGATCACTTCCATAAACAACCTGAGATTCAATTACAGTGCCGGGCTGGGCTTTTATCTGGAGGTGACATCATTTCAATCAAAATGTAAAATAATACAACCCAGGAGTTGCGGGAGGTGGAGACAGGACACAGACGGCTGCGCTCAGTCATTTCACAAAGTGGATGGGGGAGCAGCTCCTCTGTCGTGCAAAGGCCCCAAATGGAAGAGAATTGGAAAGACTGGAGCTGGGGTCTCTGAAGCAGGATACAGCCTAGTGCAGCCTTAGCCTTTGTTCGTCTAATTAACAATAGCGTGAAATCTTCCCACTGGCAGCTTTCTCCTGCAGCTTCTGTTGCCTTTTCTGCTCCAAGCAGGCTTTTGTTCATTTCACTTGTTTCCTTTGAAATTGTTTTAAAGGTGATGTATGCAAACCATCATGAAAAGGAAAACACAATTCAAGAGCGAAATAGGTAGACGGTGTACTTCTTGGGCTGTAGAAATGAGCAGTCACAGCCATTCATTCTATACAGCGCTTTTGAGGCTAAGTGTCTCTAGTTATGAGACATTCCCAGTTGCTGGGGACAGTAGCCCCAAGACTCCTTGCTTCTTATCAAAATGACAGCTGAAAGCCACACAGAGCAAAGGAGGCAGCTCTTCAGAGAGGGACTGACGTGGTGTCCCTGAGTTCTGGTTGTTGAGTTATTGACACCAGCCCTTGAATGGCCTGTTGCAGTTAATCAATGAGTACATTGCTTTTACTTGAACTGTATTTAGTTCATAGCAATCAATCATTTTAAAAGTAAATAATCTATTACCTATCAATATTTTTGATTTTTCTATATAGCTAAGCAGATCATAAAGGAAAAACTGATTTAAATGGGGGCTAAAATGAGGTCATGTCAGGTAGCAATTGTGCACAGCACTGTATAGTCACTGTGATGAACAAGGTATTTGTAATTAAACTCTTATTCTCTCTCTCTGTCATTATTCAGAGGGTTGTGATGGTTAGAATGGTTATATTGCCTTCTCTGAAGGGAGGGAGAGAGAGAGACAGAAGGAAAGGAGAAAGGTGGAAGGCAGGAAGGAAGAGAACAAGAGAAGGAAGTGAGGGAGGGATGGAGAGAGAGAGAGAGAGAGAGACAGACAGACAGACACACACACACAGAGAGAGCGAGAGCGAGAGCGAGAGCGAGAGCGAGAGAGAGAGAGAGAGAGAGAGAGAGAGAGAGAGAACAAGAGAGAAATGACATTTTTGAACTTGGCCTCAAGAGACTTGGAAGAAGGCTCCATTGGTAATATGCCTGCCATACAGCACGAGGACTTGCATTTGGATAACCATGGAAAAAACCAAGCCATCACTTGGAACTTCAGTGCTGGAGGGGAGAAAGCAGAAAGAGGCAGATACCTAGAACTCATTGACTAGCCAGCCTAACTGATTTGATGACCTGTCTATTAACCAGAATTCCCTAAAGGAAGAAAACTGATAGAACAGATATATAAGTTCTTGTAAGTGTGTGTGTATGTGTGTGTGTGTGTGTGTGTGTATGTTTAAAGGGGATTTATTAGAGTGACCTTCAAGCTGTGGTCTGAGTAGTCCAACAACGGCTATTTTCTGACCGAAAGGTCAAGGATGCATTAGTTGATCTGTCTACAAGACTGGATGCCTAAGCTTTCCTAGTCTGATGCTGGATCCCAGGGAAGCCATAGAAAGTGGCCAGTTTTTGGTCTACATCGAGATTCTGTTAGCAGCTAAGGAATGCCTCAACAACAGGATAGACAAATTTGGTAGTGAGTGTGAGAACAAGCAGGCCCAAAGCAAAAGTCCATGTCCTTTTGTGTGGGGCAGGAATGTGGTTCACATCTAGGATAATCTTTCATCCTCAAATGATACAGTCAAGAAAACCCTTCTCACCCATGCCCAGTGTTGGCATTAGTCAGTTCTCAATGCAGTCAAGTTGACAACCAGGATTAGACATCACAACCTTTAATAGCTCAAGAGTTAAAGATGTAGAGTGAACCAGGAAAAATGGCAGATGTCCACCTCTGACCTCCACATAAATGCACATATATTGGCCCACACACCTACATGTACAGGTGCAAACACCTACCCTAACAAGTACATACACACTGACAGATGAAACCTAAAAATAATATCAGGGTGTGCTCTGATAATATCTCTCCTTAGCCTATCTGGGCTCCACATGGGCATTAAGGATTTGATTGAGATGGGAGAAGATGCATCATTGTCTAAAGAGGGCATTATTGTTGTCACCAAGACTTTCCAGTGTCTAAAAAAAAAATGGAAACAACGACAAGAACTTCCTTCCATCCCACTTCCAACACAAGGGACATAACCACAGAGCAAGGGAACAAACCAGCTCTGGGACCACAAGGGAGAAACCAAGAGAGGTGTTGGAGGGGAGAATATGAAAACTTGCCTAGAGCCAACTGATCTTCAGCTTTTCTCTGGTTTACGTTTATCCTGGGAAACAAGGGTAGGGGACAGAGTACCCACAAGCTTGCCTCTGCACTTAACAAAAGGAACTGAACAGGTTACAATGTGCCCTTAGCAGTTGCAACCTGAAGATTTGCAGTCTGGGCTGTGGAACCAACTGGACTGGTTACATTTTGAATTTGTCCTTTTTGGGCACAAATTGTCATTTAGGGGATAACAATACAAACAGCAATAGCAACAACGATTTTTATGAGCCAGAACAATGGCAAACGTGGGCAAACCAAGAGCATCTTTAAGAGGATGTGAGCTGAGTTTGAAGTTCTGACTGCATGGTTGGATGTGAGCTCCACAGTCATTGGGAGACAGAAGTAGATGCTCAGGACTAGGCTATGAAGTCAGTACTGGAGTGCCATTGGCTCTGGGAAGCTGTCTGGGAGCAGAAGGTCCTCACCACAGTTTTGACTCAGTAGCTCCTTAAGATTCCTGGGGCACCTTGGCCTTGGCTTCCCAGGTACTGATGACTCCACAGTGAAGGACTCCACTGTATATCATACATTACCAAATACATTTCTTATGTGTCACATTTTTGTTTTAGGTTTTCTTTAAAATTATCACACTTTAAGAAAAGAGATTCATCATGCCCTAGAGATCACATTCACGTCATTCCAGTACTGAAGGTGTATGAAAGCTTTGGGAAAGCTCTAGTTTGCTTTACGCCCGTTTTTTTTTGCAAGTTTTATTTCATGTTTAGTGTGTTACCACAGTGCTGGCTTTGTGTCCAGTCCCTGAACGAATGTGTGAAAATGTTAAGCTTCCCAGTAAACAAGGAGACTCCGTCTGTGCACATGTACTTTATAGCTGCATTTTTTTCCCATCCCAGTCTTTGGCCAACCTTATCCAATGTCTTTACAAAAGAAATTTCAGAAATCACATGAAATATGTAGACTTATGCACAGTTTACTGAAATGCAATAGGTCACTAAGGAGAGAGATTTAAAAGTCTTAAAAATCAAAATAGAAATAAACTATATCAAAATAAAATATACCAGTTGCAGACATGTTCCACAGCGATTGGTGTCTACATTAAATCTCAAATAAGTTTTCTAGATACATCTCAAGCATCAAGCACTGTGACGAAAAATTAAACTCAGAATGAATAGAAAATTTTTTAAAAAAAGCGAAGATCTGTGCAGAAAGAATGAAGTGGAGACTAAAATAAATAAATGTAAACTATAAGAAAGGCAGACAGGATTGACGAGTTGTCAGCTACATTAAGAAAAAGAATGAATACTCTGATTTAAATTGAAGACGGAAAGGGAAGCACTAAGAACTGATTCTACAGAACACAACCAGTCAGTGGAAACAGTACAAGCGAAGGAAATCCAGGGCTGGCTGGCTTCACTTCTAAACACCACCAAAAAATTAAAGGCAAATCAAGACCAATTCTTATATACCAGGAACAAAATTGAAAAGAAGCATGACGGTGTCTGGATAGTGAAGCCACACAAGGACAGAAGAGGAAAAGTGAAGACCAGCAACAAGCCATTAGCATTGGGCTGACTGTGAAACCACACAAGGACACAGTGCCACTAATGAAGCCAATTAACCAAGTAATCAACTACTCAGCCAACCAACCAACTGATCAACCAACCAACCTATCAACCATCAGATTCCCCCTGACAGAGAAACACACAAGGACACAATAGTATAAATGATACCAACCAACCAAGGGGCTTCAGCCCTTGTCTCTAGTGAACACAGACAAAGACTCTCATCCAATAGTAGTAACAGAATCCAAGAACAGGTCATAAAAGATTCCTCTCCATGATATAGTTGGACTTACTTCAGAGATACAGGCATGTTCTAACACACACACACACACACACACACACACACACACACACACACACACACACGTGCGCCAGTAGTAGAATATATGACATCAAAACCCCAAAGAACATAATCCCATGGTCATTTTCATAGATGCAGAAAAAGTATTCAATAAAATCCAGCATCTCTTTGTGATAAAACCCTTGGAAAGACATACTTCAGCATGATCCAGACTGCATATCACAAACTCACAGCCTATATCAGGTAGATGTGAAAGGGCCAACAGACAACGGGGCAGGGTTGTCCGCTCTCACCTCTCTTACTCAATATGGCCTGGAAGTTTTAGCCAGGGCAATGAAAAGGCTCACATAGAGGAAGGGCGGATCAAATCACCCTGCTTTAGGTGGTGAGATTCTGTATTTGGGACTCCACTACAACTTACAGAACAAAATCAGCACGAGTGGGTTATTTCCAGACCTTGTGGTCTCAGATTATCTCATATTTGGGTCTTTTGTCCATTTTGAGCTCCTTTTCACACAAAGTTGTAGGAATTAAGTTTGAATCTTCTGTGCATCTTGTCCGCCTTTATCAAGAATGAGTGAGGTGTAGATGATGGAATGATGTCTGGCCACTCTATTCTGCGCCATCAGTCTGTTTTGAGGCCAGTGCCACGCTGTCTGACTAATGGCATCTTTGTTATGTCTTGAAATCAGAAGATGTGATACCTTAGTCTTTGTCTTCTTTGGTCAATATTGCCTTAGCCATCTGGCATCTTTTAAAAAATATCTTTGTATAAATTTTAAAGTAAAATAGAACTACATCACTTTACTCCCTTCTTTCCCTTCCTCCAAACTCCAACACCTCCCATGTCCTTCTTTGAAGTTAATAGCCTCTTTTAATGGAATACATCTATCTATCTATCTATCTATCTATCTATCTATCTATCTATCTATCTATCTATCTATCTATATCTGTATGTATACATATGAATAAATCTATAAATAAAATCTTTTGATTCTGTTTTTGCTGCTTATCTGTACATAATTTCAGAACTGACCACTTTGTAACATTCTTGTATATCAATACTGATATTCCTGAGGAGAAAAACCATGAGAAATGATCCTGTTCACAATAATGACTAAAAGATAACATTCCTAATGCAAGTGAGGAAGTAAAGACATCTACAGTGAAAACTGGGAAGAGATCACAGGGGATATGAAAACGGAAAGACCTCCACATCACACATTTGAATAATCACTAATCTTCCAATTTAATTAATATGAGATTTAAATGTCCATACTGCCGAGATAATCTACAGGCTTGATGCAGTCTTAGGTCTAAGTGACAGAGCTCACTTAGGAGCACAAAATCCCCTCAGTATTACCATGGTACTGGTCTTGTATAAGCAGCCATTTCTAGGAGAAACGGTTTCACAGCTGCCTGATGTTCTGGCCCTTACAATCTTTCTGCCCCATCTTCTACAATGTTCCCTGGGCCATAGATGAAGGGTCTATGATACAAATGTACTCACTGACATTGTTCTTACCAGTGGGTTCTTCAAGGGCAATGTCAATGAACGTGCTGATGGGGGAAGGGTGAAATGCCATGGGGTTTTACCCTAGACAAGGAACTACAGGGCAACTAGTTGGGAGACTGTGTGGGAGAGAGAGAATTATCTTCTTCCAGGGATGAGTCTCCTTACTAGTTATCCACACAAAGTGGCCAGCCCTGATCTCATATACACACAGCAAAAACAGACTCAGTAGGTAGAATTTACATATTTGTGCTCATGTACATACACATATTATGTATATAACAACAATAAGAATCAAAGGAAAAGAGGCTATTAATTAGAGAGTGGGCATTGGAGGTGTTGGGTAAAAGAGGAGTAAAGGGATGGAGTTTCATTTTAATTAAAAATGAATACAAAAAATTTAAAAGACCCCAGAGAGCAAAGGCAGTGTTGACCAGTGGGAGGAAAGATGGAGGTGTTACTTCCTAATTTCAAGGTATATAGCAGATCTGTCATGAGTCAAACAGCTTGGCACTGGCTTCAAGACAGACCAGTAGAACAGAACAGAGTGGTCAGACATCATCCATCCATCTACAGAAGATACACATAAAAGACAACAGTGGGTCCTTTCCACCTTGACTGGAGGTCAGAGCATTGGGGCCTCTTCTTGCTCCTTCAAAGCTATGGACGTGAGGTTTGACTTAGGTGTGGCCACTAACGAGGTTAACTTGACCTAGGGTGTGGTTACTTGGTGTTTTAGATAAGATGGTTCACAGATGTGGATCTGCTCCACCTGACCAAAGGTCAGAGAGTTCTGGCATATCTCTGCTCCTTCAGGAGATGGCAGAAGTGACTGCCTACAGGATGCTTGGCCCAAGGTGTGGTTGCTGCATGTCCTGCCTAAATAAACAGAATGCTTAACTCAGGGTATAGCTGCTTGATACTTTGGGTACTGAAGAGGTAATTGCTCTGTTTGTTCTTGGTATCATGTTAAAACAGTCTTTTGCCTTCTTTCTCCCCCACTTTTTGGATTGGGGTATACATGGTATATGAAAAATAAATACGGGTGAATTCAATATTTACTAGACTGCCCTTTTTGCTCTATTCTGTGTCTCTGTCTTTTTCTTTCTCATTTCTGTTCTGTCTACCTGGCATTTCTAATCCACCCCTACCCTGGAACTTGTGAATCCCATCAAGGCTGGAGCCCAACAGATGTCATCCCAACGTGGAACCCCGACAGGCTTCTTCAACAAATGGTGCTTGAAAAACCAGATGTCCACATATGGAAGACTAAAATTCAGCTCCTACACTTTGTGTGAAAATCAGCTCCAAAAGGACGGAAGACCTAAATGTGAGATCAGAAACTGTGGAACTGATATAAGAAAAATGTTCTAGAAATGCTTTAAAACATGAAACCCCAAATCCCTCTCCACAGCGTAGGCATCTGCTGCAGAAGGAATTGGTGCTTACAAAGAGGGTGCAAGGGGTGGGGGTGTCTTCATAGCGCTCAGTTAGATAGGGAAACCCACCCATGACTCCAAAGATGCTAGACCTGGGAGGAACCACCCGGCAATGATGACGAGGTTCGTTTTCAATGACAAGCTGTATTTGTGAGTGGCATCATCCAGAAGGCACGTCCAGCCAGGTGCTTTCACACACCAAAGAGCCCAGTGTCAATTAGCAACACCCAGCTGGTTGCCACTCTCGTTCTGTGAGCGATATCACAGACAGGACCTTCAGGAAGGGATCCACTGCTCCCTAAACTCTTGCTCCTCACAGACCCCCATGAAGTTCCAGATGGCTATTTAGTTTATCTGAATGGAACAAGCCTGTAACACAGATGTTAGACAATTGGGGGGGGGCATCAAGTTAGGTTGTATAGAGGTTAATTTCCAAACCTGCATACAAAACTCAGAGGGGAACCCCAAGTACAGGGTCGGAACTACAATGTCCCCACACAAAATTCTGTTGCTGCACACTCTAGTTTTATTGAGAAGCTCTCTGGGTGTTGACCAAGTCATGTGGAAGCACTGTGGAAGAGGAGATCTCTGACCAGTAGGCTAACGCCCTCCTCTGGGAACACCTATGTCTTATCAGGCCCAGGAGACAAACCTCAATTCTTATTCCCAATGCTTTATTCAGTGTGAGTGACCCATGACTCAGAAGGTAAGGTGTTAGTGTTAGGGCCTCTTAAACCAGAGTGACCATACAGTGAGATTCACTCTTGTCCTCCTGGGACCACGCCAGTCAGCCTGGGTCATGGGCAGGTAGCCTCTGACTTGGTGCTGATACATCTGGATATCTGGATATCTGGACGTGATGCAGACCTGGGAGCCCATCCCTGCATGCTCTGAAGGAAGGGAAGGTGGGTGTGCATCCTTTCATCTCCCTCGCTCCTCCTTTTCTCCTCCCTCCCCTTTATTTCCTAAACAAGCTAAGAATTTTTATAATTCATCACCTGGCTGACAGATGAGTCCTGCTGGAGAATATTAGAAAATGTCTCAAATCTCATATATATGCTAATGGTATGCCAAGACCGGCCGGTGGTGTGCCGGAGTTTTTAATCTGTCTTGGCCAGTGTGGAAAGTAGAGGAGACAAGTCACAGCCCCCGACAATTTATGATCAAACAACTGAATTGTAAAGGAAGAGGGACGCTCAGAAAGGGAGAGTAATTTTCTGATTTAACAGCGTTGTTACTACAAATAAAGAAATCTTGATTTTGACTGCTCCCGACATTAAATGAGTTTCCTTTGCCTGGTGCCGCGGTTTTTCATTTTCAGATTCCTATAAAGCACTCTGCTTAGATACAGGTGATAGATAAGGAAATGACTGCATATGGAAATCAAATGTGTATAATAAAGACATCTTCTGTTTATTAAATAAACACGTGTAGATTACTTCTGGGGGGGGGAGGCACTGATAATTCTTCATTGTGTCCCCCCCCCGTTTTTTTTTATAAGTCACAAAGAATCTTATCTAACAACAGAAATGCTATAGCAGAGCTCTCTTTACTACCTTCCCATTGTCCAGGCTGGGGTCTGAGACCCAGCCCAGGCTGGATTTTGGCTTTCCAGTCCAGTGTGCTGTGTATGGTTTCTGCACATCAGGAGCACAGTGGTAATGGGGGTGGGAGGACTGCATCATTGTGATGCGCTTGGCTGAATCTCCACATGGCGGAGACGGGAAGCAGAAGGGACAGGGATAGGAGCTTGTTCACAAACTCAGAATACGTGGATGGTAAGTGGGCAAAAGGTCAACAGAAAGGTGCATGTACCTGAGCTGGGGTGACTAAAGCTGCTCATTACTCTTGGCTCCTGCTGGTGCTAGAACTGATTGAGGTGGAGAGTTAGAGGATGCTAGGGACACGGGAACAATCATGGGTTCATTCAGTGACTTCCTGCAGCTTTTGTGAGAAAGAGTAGACAGACATACACACAGAGAGATATGCACACACAGAGACAGAGATGCAGACACACACACACCACAATACACAGAGAGAGAGAGATATGCACACGCAGAGACAGAGATGCACACACACACACACACACACACACACACCACATACTCACTCTTAATCTGGAAGCTTTAGTTGCCATTTTTTGAACTCTATCAACAAACTTCAGAGCATATTGGTTCAGTCACAAATTATTGAGCCATTAGAATACTTCAGAAACATCCCAAACTGGTATGACAAACCTTCATTTCTCCCTAATCTGTAAATCATTTGTAAACATTCTGGGGTGTTTTTGAGGGTGGAGTGGTCGGATCTTGGATCTGATCATTGGTTGGGTGTCAGATCTGTCCTAAGAAGATCTTTTCCAACTATTCTTCATCATTAGTCTTTTTCCATGAAGGGAATGTGTGCAGAGGAGGGTCTCCTAGCCATGGCTTCCTCTTCTCCCTGATACATTTTGGCCTCTGTCTCCAGTGGTCTTGACTGCTGGAGCTAAGACCACCACCAAAGCCATGAGTTTCAGCAGGGCCCATACTTCATTTGGTCTCCTAGTCCCTTCATTTCTGTTCAGAGCAGAGTGACTTCTTCAAGGACTTGGAATGTGTGTGGTTTGTGACAGGAATCAGGGGCTTCAGACCTTGGGTCCTGTCTTCCCTTGAGTGTTGGAAGGCATTGCAGTAATCAAAACTGTGGATCCCACACAGGTGTGGGCAGCCACACACTTGTAATTACTGAATCTCATGTGTTTATCCCCTTCCTGCCACAGGAAGATGCTGGTAATTGATGACAATTTCCCCAAGAGGCTGAAGCCAAGTTTCTTTTCTGAATAAAGACATCAGTCTTTTTTCCCACACAGACATAGAAGATTGACTGGGGTCTGTAGCTCAGCAGGAGAATGCTTGACTAAAATGCACCAGGGTCCAATAACACACGAACTCATTATGATGGCGCACACCTATAATGTTAGCACCCAGGAGGTGCAGATAGGATGATCAGAAGTTCAAGGTTATCCTTATCCACACAACCAATCTGAAGATAAAAACTTCTGCCTGGAGCCCTGGCATGATACCCACATGATACTTGATGCCAACGGGGCTGATCTCACAAATGCCACCCACCCACCTAGCTTCCTCTCTCCCCAGTCACACATCCTAGCAAAAACCCATTAGACTAAATTGTGTGTGAGCAACATACTTTTGTGAGGATGGAGAGGCTTTCTTACCTCAGTTCATGATGTACAACTTTGCTTGTCATTCTAATGCTCTTCATTCTACCAGAACTCAAGCCATCACACCCAACACTCATGCTAAAGACAAGAACTTATAATCAGATTCCAGTCCATTGGCTGCATTTGTGACCTCTGTCATGCTAAGAAATGATGGTCTCATTATGATGTTGAGCCATGAACAACCTGCAACAAGTCACTGGGAATGGCATGACCCTGCCATGTTATCCTTCTTTCCCTTCCTTCCTTCCTTCCTTCCTTCCTTCCTTCCTTCCTTCCTTCCTTCCTTCCTTCCTTCCTTCATCCCTCACTCCCTCCCTCCCTCCCTCCCTCCCTTCCTCCCTCCCTCCCTCCTTCCCTCCTTCCTTCCTACTTTCCTTCCTCTCTCCCTCTTTCCTTCCTTCCTTCCTTCCTTCCTTCCTTCCTTCCTTCCTTCCTTCCTTTTTTTTTTTCTGTGACAGACAAACAAATTAAGGAAAGAAGGTTTTGTTGTGGCTCACAGCGTGAGGGATCAGAGCCCATCATGGTGGGGAAGGTAGGACAGGAGGAATGTGAGTAGGCTCATCACATTGGTTCACTCTTAAGAGGCTAAGAGTGAAACCTCAAGGCTTGCCATTGGTGGACTATTTTTTCCAGTAAGGTTCTACAATCTTCCAAAAACAGAACCATCTGCTGTGAAACAAATGGTCAAACACATAATCCTTTGGGCACATTTTGTATTCCAACCTTAACATCTGTTCTGGATTCCTTAGTCTCCTGGACATCTCCTGAAGCAAAATTCATTCACTCTATTTCAAAAGCCTCCATAGTCTTTAAGTGTAAACACCATGGACAGTTCCAAAGTTCAAGTTCATTCTGAGAATCGAAGCAGTGTCTTAATTGTGATCCTTGGACAACAATATAGGAAAAATAGCCACATGCCTCCAATATATACTAACACAGACTAAATAGTTATATGCTAAATTTGAGGAACAGGAGAACATCAAGAAAAGATCAGATCAAAACAAGACTCAAACTCAGCAAACAACAAACCCTAAAGATCTATGCTCAGCATCTGGGGATCATGATGGAATCTTCTGGGCTTCAGTGGGTTTTGGCAACACTACCTCTCTATCTCTGCTGCCTTTTGCACATGTGATCTTTCTTAGACAGACTCCACACCATGTCTGCAGCTTTCCTTGTCAGACATGTCATGGTTCTGGCATGCCCATGACCCTGGGGTCTCCATTATGACTTAGGCTTCACACTCACAGCTTGAAGCAATGGTCCCTTGAGCCTTCTTACAGAAAACATAGCCCTACCACGCATTGCCTGGCTTCAGAAGATTCCTGGAACCTGTTTGCCAGTTTTTAATGACTGATTTGTTATTACATTCTGTGTATCTGTAGAACCAGCTCATGTGGAATACTTTCAGATTCTTTCTTCAGATCCAAATGTAGCCTGGCATTCTTGTCACAGCTGTAATTTGTGTGCCCTGGTGGCCAAATCTAAGACAATGCTTCCCTAGAGAATTGTTCCAGCAGACAATTCTTTCAGTGGCTGTCTTAAGGTTTCTATTGCTGTGGGGAGATACCCTGACCATGGCAATTCTTATAAAGAAAACATTTTATTGGGGTGGCTCACTTACACTGTTTCTGAGGTTCAGTCCATCATCATCTTTATGGGGAGCACGGCAGTGTGCAGGCAGATGAGGTGCTGGAACTGAGAGTCCTGCATCTTACAGGCAATAGGAAGTCAACTGACAGTAACACTGAAGGAAGTGTGAGCAAAAGAGACCTCAAGCCCACCCCCACGGTGAGGTGACACACCTCCTCCAGCAAGACCATACCTCCTAATAGTGCCACTCCCTTTGGCCATTTTCTTTCAAATCACCGTAGTGGAATTCTCAGTGTAGACTCTTCACCTTTTCAAGCCTATTTGCGATTTTAGGAGTTGAACCCTTTGATAGTGTTGCCCTCAGAGACCCTGTCCTCCTGTCCAGCTGCGGAGAACCAGGCTTTTAACAGTGCTGATTTCTGTAACAATTACAGTTGCTTTCTTAATAAACTCCCTGTCTGCAACTTTAAACACACTTATTGTCCTCTCCTTACTAAGCTGTACATTTTTCCTCCTTATAAGATTGTTTTATAAATAGAAAATATCACATAGTGAGATTATCCATGCCCAGAGTCTATACATCTCAGCAAATATCTACACAGTTATTGACATTCTGAAGCTGTGAGGTTCACATTTGATTTTACACTCTATCAAATATTTTCCCCCATTTAATTTTTCTTTTGATTCTTTGTGGATTTCACTTCATGCATCTTGATCTTGCTCATCTCCCATCCTTTCCCACCCACTCTCTACCCTTGCAATTGGTCCCCAGGATAAAACAAAATAAAAGTCTCATCATGGAAGCTGCAGTGTGACACAGTGAGCCACACAGTAGACCCTTTGGTTCATGTATCATTACTTGAGAGTGTTCATTGCAATGAGCATTGGTCTGCTTCGAGGCCTTTGGCGTCTGCTATTACCTCCATTTTGGGCCCTCACTGGGGCTCCTCTTAGATATCTTGTTGTTCTGTGTCATGGAGATCCTGAAACTCTAGGTCTGCAGAACCAGACCCTTCACATGCTCCAGCAGATCATAGATGGGGTGGGTACTGTTTCTAGGTCTCTGTGTGTGGTTGTGGGATTGGTCAGTCCACCAGCTCCCCGTTCTCCTCAACACCAGGGGGAGCTCTTCAGCACTACCCCCGGCTAGCTCACCCTATGTAGTAAGCAGTAAGCTGGTTTTCCTGACTGCATATCCTCTGGCTGGCTCACCATGCCTACACCACCAGAGCCAGCTCTACTCTGTTGCCCAGGTGAGGTGTAGGGGCCACTCTGCTGAGTGCTGCAGCTGGTGGGAGGCAGGGCCAGCTCTCTTGCTCTTTTATCCTTAGAGACAGCTCTCCCATCTGCCACAGGCCGTGAGGGGGTCAGCTCTACTGTGCTGCCCAGGTGAGTTAAAGGGTCCACTTTCCCAGGAGCTGTATCTGGTGAAGGGCAGGGTCAGTTCTCTTCCCTTCCATAGATGGCAAAGGGTGAGGGGCAGAGGGCATCTTTTTTTAGCTCTCACTACTACATGCCAAATGAGGGGTTCAGGGCTGGTTCTTCTACTCACATGACCTCAGGACAGGCTCATGTGCTCCCCTACCAGCAGGGTAAGCACTATTGTGCTGTCCAGGTGAGGTGCAGGGCCTGCTCTCCCACCTGGATGAGGGGCAAGGGCCAACGGGAGGTATCATGACAGACAATGTAGTGGGGGTAGCTCTCCCGTGCTCACACTAGCGGGATTGGCTCATCTGCTCTATCACCAGCAGGGTCAGCTCTATTGTGTTGCCCAGGTGAGGTGCAGGGCCTGCTCTCCCTTGTGCTGCAGTCAGTGAGATGCTGGACCAGCTTACCGGTATTAATGACCCCAGGGCCATCTCTCCCAGATCACTGGTGGTGAGGGGCAGGGGCAGGGATTAACTCACACTACCCTATGGCAGATGAAGGTCAGGGTCATGCCTACCAACCTCACATTCTCAGGGGCAGCTTTCCTGCATCCTGGGCAGAGGATCAGCTCTACTGTTTGCCCAGGTGAGCCGTAGGTCTGCCCTCTCTAGTGCTGCAGTTGATGAGGGGCTGGGTCAGCTCTCCTGCCCACCACAGGTGGTGGGGGCAAGGGAGGAACGGCATCTTTCCCTCGTCTACATCACCATATGGCAGATAATGGGGACAGGATCAGTTAACTCTCCCACTCTTGGACCCTTAGGGCCAGCTCACCCTCACCTCTGCCAACAGGGTCAGCTCTGTCATGCTGCCCAAGGGAGGGATAGGACCTGTTCTCTCCAGTGCTGCCATAGATGAGGGGCAGGACCAGTTCTCCCTAGGGTTGCAGTTGGTGAGGGGTGGGTTCAACTCTGTGCAATCCTCTCCTCTCTGCCTTCAGGGGTAATAGGAGCCACAGATATGAACACAGACCCTGCTGTGGCCATGGGTACAGACATGGCCCTTTGCCACAGCTCAGCCCTGGACTTCTCTGTGGCCCCAGGTGGCAAGCAGGCCACCCACCTCAAACCACTCCTCGCTGCCTTCGCCTCTTTAGACCTTTGCCTCTTTGGATTTGGCTTTCTCCACAGGACATGAACCATTCTCTCTCTCTCTCTGTGTCTCTCTGTCTCTCTCTCTCTGTCTGTCTGTCTCTCTCTCTTTCTCTCTCTCCTCTCTCTTCTCCTCTCTCTCTCTCTCCTCCCCCCTCTCTCCTCTCTTTCTCTCTCTCCTCCCTCTTCTCCTCTCTCTCTCTCTCTCTCTCTCTCTCTCTCTCTCTTCCTCTCTCTCTCTCTCTCTCTCTCTCTCTCTCTCTCTCTCTCTTCCTCTCTCCCCCACACACCCCACCATACATTTGCTCACCCCAATATAGCCCTGGACAGCCCAATTTTTCTCCTCCAGCAGGGGTGGAGAGCCTCAATCTTTGTCTCCGACTCATTCTTTCTGGTAATGGGTAGGTTCCTGTCTTCTCTTCTGGTCCATGGCAGAGAGCCCCGGTTGGCCTGTGGATCAGTCCTACAGAAGATGGGCAGGTTCCTCTCAAGTTTTTTAAATGCACTTATACATACCATAGACAAACCCCCAAACTCAAAAGCCAAAAACTGAAAATAATCCATAGCAGAGTTAAAACTGGCGGGAAAAAAAAAACAAGTTAGCTTTAAATTCTCCTCTGTAATTTACCCAAACTATACATGCCCAGTGTCTTTTGCTCGCTTCACTTGCCTCTCTCTCTCTCTCTCTCTCTCTCTCTCTCTCTCTCTCTCTCTCACACACACACACACACACTCACATTCACATACACACACTCACACACTCACATTCACATACACACACACACACACACACTGTAGACATGGCTGAGAGCCACAAACAGTAGCCATCAAGCAACCTGGATAGTATATTGTCTTGAAATTTATTTTACAAAACAAATTAGTCTGTTACTATTGAATTCAGCGTCACCCAAGGACTCAGGACAAGGGCAAGATTCAGCCAGCTTCCTTGCCAGAACATAACAGTACAGCCCTTGGTTCCTGACAGAACTTTTATTTCCCCCTGAGATTTCATGATGGTTCACATTTCTCTGGATTTCAAGTCATTTGAACTTTTATCACAATGGCCCATTACTGAGCTCTGCCTTTCCAGCTTGCTAATCCAAACTCTTCTACATTCCTCTTACCAGCTAGTTCAAAAGACCCAAGAACCCTGCATTGACTAAAGATTGTCTTTTCTCCCACGTGTTAAATATACTGTCAACCTGACAAAGAATAGAATCACCTGAGAAGGGAATCTTGGAGAGATTGCCCAGATCATATTGGCCTGAGGGCATGTCTGCGGAGGACTGTCTTCATAGTTAACTCATGAAGGAGGCCCAGTCTACTGGGAGCGGCAGGTGGTCCTAGGCTGTGTAAGAAAGGCAATTTAGCATGAGCCAGCAAGAGAGTGAGCCCACGAGCAGTGTTCCTCCACCTCCAAGGGTTTTGCTTCAGGTCTGGTGTCCCTCAATGATAGGCTGATCTGGAAGTGTAAGCCCCAAACCCATCTTTTCCTTTCCTAAATCTCTTTTGTTGAGAGTCTCAAACCAGAACATTACCCTTTTAAATGCATGGCTTTATCCTTGGTTCAGAGAGCCCTTGAAGAGAGGGACCTATTGCTGTAAAGTTTTCATTGTTCATCTTGTCACCGCAGATGGGAGACAGACAACAACTCGTCTTCCATGCAGCTAATTCTGACTCCTGTTAAGACACATCTCTGCTTCTGGGGTGGCTGCTGCTTGACTGGAGCCCCAGCTTCTCTCTGAAGTAGACAAGAAAGAGTGAACATTTCCTGAGAAAGGCATGCATGTGGCTGAAAGGCTGTGGGTTAAACGCTATTGATTTTAGGACGGGAGGGCTGTTTCCTCCTGTGTGATCGACTGGCAGGCTAGTTCTCACTTAATTAATTTTTGTTGCTTTGTATGTGAAGTTCAGGTAGGAAAGATTGGCCTGGAAGGGGAGTGTGCCATCTTCATGTGATGAGACCGGGGTCGGCGAGGCTCCACTTCCAGGAGAAAGACTGGTTACTTTGGAGTCTTTCTTCAGTTATCAGGAGACCACTTAGATGCTGCTTTCAACCAACTAGAAAAAGAAAGAGCGAGCAGCTGTATGGACATCTCCTGGGACCTACTGTTCGCCTGAGACTGGGAGGCAGCTCTGTAGTCCCCTTTACCTGTGGGTGAGGGTTACATGCTCTAATTCCAGTGAGACCTACAGCCAGACACCACCTACAGGGGCTGAGGCTGACCCTGGAGTGTACTGATAGTCACTTTCTAAACCTAATGGGATGTATGAATGCCAGAGTCACAGCGAAGTCCAGCCATCTCAAAGGGCATGCCCAGCAAGTGCCCAGCCAGGTGCTCTTACTCTCAGAACTATTTCTTCTCACGGAGTCTTGAGGATATGATACAGACAGGGGACACTGCTCCTTCCACACTGTTTACAAAGATTTTACTTTGTTTAAAAGTTTTGTGTATGCATTGCATGTGTGCATGGGTATGTGTCTGTGCATCTGCACGCACGTACACGTGTGGACATGCATATGAATGCAGATGCCCTCAGAAGCCAGAAAAGGGTGTTGGGTTTTCTGGATCTGGAGTGACAGGCAGTTGTGAATTACCTGATGGAGGTGCTGGGAATCAAACTTGGGTCCTCTTCAAGAGCAGCTAGTGATATTAACCACCAAACCATCTCTTTATTATCTGTACCAGGTTTAGGTCAGTGTCCAGCTGATGGTACCCAATACAGTGCTTGGTGTGGTGTTCGGGACTCCAGGTTTAGACCTAGGAAAGGTGGATGCCTTTCTATGAACCTCTCCACACAGGGTATCCGTTTCATTCTTCAGTTCAGTTGTAATATTAATAATCTTCCTGCTAAGCCTTGTCTTCCTTCTCTCCACCCAACCCTGGAGAAATGGGGGCAGAGACTTCCATCCTAGGCTCCCATGGGTTGCGGTGTGTACAGGGCCAGCAATGGGGTGGGTGGGATGTGAGGCAGTACACACCTGCTTCCAGGTGTCCTGCCTTGTGAAGATGAACTTGACTGGCAGGAAAGGGGCACCGGGAGAGCCATCCCACATACCTGTTTCTGATTCCTAGCTTAAGTCTACTTAGAACCTGAAGAAAACGATGCAAAAATGGACCTGGCACCATCTAGTGGCAACATTTCTGAACAGCAGATACAAGAGTCCTGGGTCCCAGAACCTGACATCCCTCCCTCCCTCCCTCCCTCCCTCCCTCCCTCCCTCCCTCCTTCCCTCCCTCTCCCCCTCCACTCTCCCCTCTGTCCTTTCTTCTTTCCAGTAGGGTCTCTCTGAACTACCTTCTACGTGGTTCTCCTCCCTCAGCCTCAAGGCTCACAGGTGTGTGCCACTGTGCCTGCTTCAGCTTGATTCCCTTGGTGGTTCATCGGATGCTGCCCCAGGTCTCTGGGCAGAGAATAAACACCATCTTGGCCTCATTGGAGACCTTGCAGCTTAGAGATGTCCACGACTCAGAAAGAAGCTCTGGGTTTACCCAGTCCCAGCCCACACCCACAGTTTAATCGTCAGCACCCACAGTTATTCACCCTCCGTTTGTGGTCATGTTCAAGCTGTATCCTCACTTGAGGAGACTGGGCACAGACGGTTCAGAGGGCTGCTTGTGCTCAGTGAATTAGTGACCAAGCTAGGCTGTGTCTGAACTTGCTCTGCAATGAATCCACAGTCCTCTAGGGCTCTGTGTTAGAACCCTTTCCCTCCCCTCTGTCTTTCCATCTCTTTCCTTTCTCATACTTTCCGTTAATTACCCTTTCCCTTGAGAAATGTATTCTGATCACACTGTATGTATCTTGCATGTACCCACCCCCCCCCCACGGCTAATCTCAGGACACAGGGCCAAAGCTGTTGTGTGGAGTCCAAGCAATATGCAGACAGAAGAGGACAGGCTGTAGGGACAGTGGTGCAATTGTCATAGCATAGCAGACAGGGACAGAACCCCGTATGACTGTCACTAAAAACATAAAGTGTAGCTGATGCTGGGGATCAAGACAGGAATGGCAGACAGAACTTCTGCTGCTCCCACCTCGCAGCCTTGCCTGCTTCCCGTTAGCTGCCTCCCGTCCCCTGAGGATGTCTATGCACAAACATGAGGGAGGACTTCTGACCACCTTCCAGGAAGAGCAGCTAGAACGCTGAGCCAGAAACAAACCAGGGAGATGATACATTGTTTCTTCCAAATCTGTCCATCATGGTCTGGGCTAGGAATAAAAGACCAGCAGGTCGAGGTTCATCTAAGACAGCTGGGGCATGGATTCACAGTGTAAGCAGGTGATCTGACTCCTCTATGGCCAGGAGGCAGGGACCTATCAATACATCACCGCAAAGCCCTTTCTGCAAGGAAGAGTGTGGACAGAGGGAAAGACTGGCCCTGTTTGGCAGTGCCCTGGTGCTGTTGACCCCAGCAGGAGCTGTGGTGGGTCCAACTGTGCCCTTAGAAACTCAATTAAGTCTCACCGATGCCATTTTCCCAGGGAACAAGCCTTCCAGCCCTTGCAGCCGATATTTTCCAAGCATTGGACTTTGCACAGGGATGTGCAAGGTGCTGCTTAGGAGGTGGATGGTGGGGATGAGCGCTGAGGGGGTGGGGAGGGAGGCTTCTACCTCCCTTCAATTGTGTCGAGTCAGCAGCTCTGGGAGTGTGAGATGTGCACTCCGAGCTCTAAGTTTTTAGCTTCAGTGTTGTCTTTTTAAATCAAAAGTAAGCAAATCCTGTGTAATGTGTCTGACATCTATTTATTACAGCTTTCCTCAGAGGCAATTTTCATCCCGATATGCCACTGCCCGATTATTATTAAAGAGTTAAGAAAAATGGGGCGTAGGAGATCAAGATTAGATTTTTTTCCCTGAGATGTAGCAGCAAAATGAATAGCGCATTATGAGAACATTAAGAAAGCAATAGAGTTTAAACTATTAAACAGATAGATGTCAATTGAAAGATGCTGGGTGGTTTATACTCCGTTGTCAGAATTATGAAGTAGGAGCAGTGCCGGGTATGGTTTGAGACAATTGAGTGGGAAGCTATACACGCTGGGAAATGAATCAGTTTGGGAGTCATGTCCATCTCGAAGACGATTATTTATTCTCATCTTTCTGACTTGAAAAGCAAAACCACAGCAATATAGTATACAGACAGGAGCCTCCCTCCTTGTGCGTGGAGACAGGAACATTTGAAGCAACGGTTTGCTTTCCCTGTGGAGTGACATTGCTTGTTGAGGAAAGAGTCCTCCTGCTCCTTGTCCTCCCCACCACAGCTGCTACCAAGTTCCTGCTGGTCCTGAACTTGGGGCACATGAAACCCATGTTCTTTCCCAATTGTAGTCTGTGGGCGGAGATTGCCTGTGGACATTCACTGTGTGATGACAGTGGTCCACTTTTTCCATGTGTGTACTTGGCATGGGCAGCGTGCTCTGGGGTTTGCTTTTCCTACCACTATGAGGACTACAGAGAATGGAAGAAAAGTCCTAAAGAATTTAGTGCCTCCAAACTGTGGGGCACCAGGATGGTGGGACCATGGTGGCTTCCAGAACATGATGCTGTCAGATAGCACACACTGTGAGGCTCATCAGCCTTTTTCCGTTACACATGGCTCCAAATGCTGAAAGGTACAATCAAGGTGTGGGCAAACCACGTTCCTTTCTCTGACTGTGGAGATTGTCTTCCTTCCTCTCCTATACTCTAGTGGCTCCAGGTGTGCCTGAGCTTCAGGGTAATCACTCTAGCAGTTGCCTTATGGGAATGGACTTTCTATTTCGTGAAGCTCTGTCCCAGGCTCCCTGTGTCTCTGACTTGTGTCATGCCAGACCTGGTGACCCAGAAAAAGACCCCTCCTCAGCCTTTAACACACTCGCATTTCTCCTACAAGGAAGGACTTCTTTCTTTTCCACACGCAAGCCCAGGGCTGGGGATAATGGAATACATCATTGGGTGTGGGGTAGGGGGGTTGATTGGTGGAGTTTTTTGGGCTAAATGACTTCTCTTGTTTCATTATGCATTTTCTCTGCATCTCCCCTGTATACCGAATGTCTTGCGTGTTACACAGCTTGATATACCTGTTGTAACATGAGCTGAGCAGTGGAGCCCTAACTATCATCTGATAAATGCCCTAGCCATGAACATCCTTCGCTCACTTGTCTCAGATGGGTCAGGAGTGAATGCTGAATGGCTGTGGTCTCTCCTCAGGGCCCAGCCGGCTGTTGTATATTCATCTCTGGAGTGCAAGCCTCCCCTCCAGTACATGGCTGCTGGGAGAATCCAGCCACTAGCAGCTGTAACACTGAGATGCTGGTTTTTTTCATTGTTCAGTTCCTAGGGAACCTGAAGTCTTCTGCTTACCAACAGCGCAGACCCTCACAATATCATCACACTTGTTTGTCTTCAAGGCCCTGGGGAGAGCTGCTGGCCTCTCTCTGCTAAGGCAGTCTTTACAGCATCAGTTGGCCTTGGATCATCAGTCCTGCCATGGCTTTCCGGAGTCTCCTTCCACCTTTGGCAGATCATCACTGTGTCCCTTTAGGAGTGGGGAGACCCAGCAGGGTTAATCACACGTCTCCTCTCAAGTCCCTGTGTGACCAGACATTGGCCAGCCTGGTGGCAGAAGGATAAAGATGAAAAAGAATCCACAGTGTAGGTCTGTAACCTTGACTACCCTCCCACACAGTACCCTTGCCCTCAACCTTTTGACCTCCCTGTGTGCAACTCATTCCACAGAGAATCAGGGTTCCTTTATTAGGTCCTTCCCAGTCAATGTCTTCACACAAGATCTTTGCAACTTCCTGAGTTTAACTGGGCTATGATTCTTCCGTTTGAAGTATTACAGTTTGATTTTTGAGGAGTGTCCACTTCTAACTACAGAAGACTTGATTTCAGTCCTGCAGTCCTTCTGATTCCTGGCCTAGGCTTGAACTAGACATCTAAATCCACCATTTCCTGTGTTGCCCCAACCATTAAGCATGCTGGAAGCGTCAAAGTCATGCCGTGGTTCTTATGCTCTATGCCCATACATGCACTTGCCGTCAGAAACTGGTGCTGGCCTTAGACTAGGCTGGCCGGTGGGGCAGCAGCAGGATGAGACAAGGAGCGGTGGAGAAGCAGCATCCTGTTTTTCTCACTTTATTTTTTTAAAACTATCTTTTTTTCATTTTACACACCAATCCCAGTTCCCACTCCTCCCCCTCCTACAATTCCCTCCACCCCCTATCCACTCCCCAGAGAGGGTAAGGCACATTGCTTTGAGGAAGGACCAAGGCCCTCCCTACTTTATCCAGGTTGAGCAAGGTATCTATCCAAAGAGAATGAATTCCAAAAAGCCAGTATAAACAGTAGGGACAAATCATGGTGTCACTGCCAGTGGCCCTGCCATCTGCCCCAACCATACAACTGTCACCCACATTCAGAGATTCTAGCTTAGTTCAATAATGGTTCCTTCCCTGTCCAGACAGAGTTGGTGAGCTCCCATTAGCTCAGGTAAGCTGTTTCAGGGGTGTGTCCTTGACCTCTTTGCTCATATTCTCACTCCTCTCATTCTTCTACTGGACTTTGGGAGCTCAGCCCAGTGCTCCGCTGTGGGTCTCTGCCCCTGTCTCCATCAGCTGCTGGATGAAGGTTCTATGGTGACATTTAAGATAGTCATCAATCTGACTGCAGGACAAGGCCAGCTCAGGCGCCCTCTCCACTATTGCTTAGGGTCTTAGCTGGGGTCATCCTTGTGGGTTCCTGGGTAGAGCCAGGTTTCTTGCTAGCCCCATAATGGCTCCCTCAATTAAAATATCTCTTTCCTTGCTCTCTGTCTCTGTCCTTCTCCATCTCCACTATCCCATTCCCTCAAGTTTTCCTCACTCTTCCCCTTCTTTCCTCCCCCTTCCCTTCCACCGTCCCTTCTACCCCCATCTCCATGCTCCTGATTTTGTCAAGAGATCTTGTCTATTTCCCCTTTCCAGGGGGATCTATATGTTTCTCTTAGGGTTCACCTTATTACTTAATTTCTCTAGGATCATTGACTATAGGCTCGTTATACTCTGCTTTATGTCTAGTATCCACTTATGAGTGAGTATATACCATGTTCATCTTTCTGGGTCTGGGTTACCTCACTCTGGATGTTTTTATTTTCTAGTTACATCCATTTGCATGCAAATTTCAAGATGCCATTGTTTTACCACTGAGTAGTACTCTATTGTATAAATGTATCAATTTTCTTTATCCATTCTTTGCTTGAGTGGCATCTAGATTGTTTCCAGGTTCTGGCTCTTACAAATAATGCTACTATGAACATAGTTGAACAAATGTCCTTGTAGTATGATTGAGCATTCTTTGGGTATATGCCCAAGAGTGGTATTTCTGGGTTCTTATAGCTGGAGAGATGACTTAGCCATTAAAGGCTAGGCTCACAACTGAAAATATAAGAAACAGGCATCTTCTGAGTTGCAGAAAAGGGACAGTCAGATGTCTGCATGCCACTGAGTGCTGATCCCTTTTCTTGCTCGGTTTGAGACTAAGGTTCAAAATGGAGTCTGAAGGAAGGGTCAAAGCTGCATCAAACACCAGGTTTCTCCACATCTTCATTACTTCTGCCCCCCTCAGTTTTCCTTTTGACCTCTTAACCGCAACTCAGTTAAGTAAAATTTCTGAAGGCAAGTGCTTAAAGCAGCTTGCCTCCCATAGGGGGCCCCTTCCTAGGGTGTGGGAGCAAAGAGGCCTTTCCTAGAGGAGCTCTGTTGGTAGAGAGTGATTTACTTAGTGAGAACGACTCCCGCAGACTCCTATGTTTGAGTGTTCGGTCCTCAGTTAGTAGGATTGTTTGGAAAGGATGAGGAGGGATGATCTTGTTGGAGGAAGTGTGACCTTGTTGGAGGAGGTGTGTCACTGGGGATGGGTTTTGAGGTTTCAAAAGCCCATGCCAGGCCCATCTCACTCTTTCTCTGCCTGTAACTTGTGGCTTAGATGTGAGCTCTTCGCTGTTGCTCCAGGGCCATGTCTGCCTGCCTGTTGCCACGCTGCCCACCATGATAATCATAGACTGGCCCTCTACAACTGCGAGCAAGCCCATGATTAAATGCTTCCTTTAAGAGTTGCTTTGGTCACTGTGTTTCATCACAGTAATGGCAGAGTAACTAAGACAACCAGTTTTCCTGGATGGTCAGCCTTTTCTCCTATGCCAGGTGGAAAGTGTTCCAGGCATGGTAGGGTGCAGGTTTTTTTTTTTTTTGTTTGTTTGTTTTTTTTTTTTTTTTTGCTACTGAGTGCCAGCTTATGTATAGCCATGGGATATGCTTACACATGATTACACCCAAGCCTCTGGGACCAGAGCAGAGTGGGAGTTACTCCAGAACACCATAATAGGAGGTTTCCAGACATGGAAGCTTGCTTCTTTGTGGAAGAGAACCCAGAGCCACTCTGGGGCTGATGAGCACAGACTGTGTGTATGGGAAAGAAAGTCTCTTCAACACTCCTAAATGCCACAGCACATCTCATACTCTACAGACCTGGAGCATATCATGTCTTCCCACAGAGCTCAACCAATAAAGTTATCATGGAATTATCATCAACTGTTCCTGAAATATTAATTCTCACCTCTGGGTGGGTTGTCTGCAGCTGAGAGTGGTATTCTATCAGGAAGTGGGAGCAGATCTGACAGGTGGGAGGGAACAGGGGGATGACAGACAGCACGAGTGTCAGGAACTGTGTTAACCTGGGTCACGCTGCAGAAGTCGTGTGCCTGCTGGCAGGACTCAAGTGATCACACCAGGGGAGAGAGCTACTTGGAAGCCATCAGTGTTTGGTGTGGCCCTGCAGCCTCAGGGACAGCAGGTAACAGACCTTCCAGAAAGAACAGGAAGAGGTACCAGGAATGTGTGGCATCCACAGCCAGTGGTGCCATCAGGCTGGATACTATGCAGGGGAAAGGCCATAGCTTTCCCAGAACTATGTGATGAAGATGCTATTCTAAATTGCCAATGAATTCAAACAAGAAAAGGATAGTCAGGTGCCCATTTTCTTCTGCTGAGCTTCCCAGACTGGGTCTGAAGTCCATACTGCTTAGATATCTGGATCCAGAGGACCCAAGGCTGGTGGCTTCAAAATGAGGCTCTTTGGGGAAAGCAGGTAAGAATCAAAAGTCCAAAAAGTGGCTTCAGGAGAAGGGGAAGTGATGGTTTGATGTAATGGCAGAGACTTGGGGAACAGAAGGGGCTTTTGTTTGACTCTCCCCCAGACCTAAGGAGGAGAGGGACCCTCACTTTCTTGTTCTTCTGGCAGATAAAAGAGGGCAAGGTTGGAGAGCAGTCAGGAGACATTAAAGTCTGAAGTCAGTTCTTTCCTGCTCCTCCAGTCTTCTCAGCGATGATGTGGAAATACCACCCTCAGAACACAGCCTTTGTTTGCTTTGCACATTGACCACTATACTTTATAAAACATATTTTATGTGTATATATCTTTCTTCATCTTCTCCCTCCTTCCCCTCATCCATCCTCCCATCCTCTCATTTATCTTCTTTATAAATTACTTGCAATCCATTTACTTAGATTTATTTACTTGTGTGTGCATGTATGAGTGCATTCCATGATGCACGAGTGGAGGCCAGAGGACAGCATGAAGGAGCTGATTCTCACTTCCTACCCAGGGGTCAAACTCAGGTTGTCAGGCTTGGCTACCTTGTTGACTCCATCCATCCTCTTAGGGTGTTAGAATGGGTTACCTGTCTCATCTGCACTGAATTTGTGTTTTTGCTTAGTGACAGTTGTCTGATGCTCTATCTTGGTCTCCTGTTGATGGATTGGTACTTTACTCCGGTGGTAGCCACAGGGTGACTGTTTTCCCCCAGCAGACCATCCTTATACCTGGAGGTTGTGTTAGTGGGACCTTCTGGCTCAAAAAGAATATTGTTTGTTTTTATTGGGCTATACATTTTTCTCTGCTCCCCTCCCTTCCTCTCTTCTCCCCTTCCACCCTCTCCTGTGACCCTCACATTCCCAGTTTACTCAGGAGATCTTGTCTTTTTCTCCTTTCTAAGTCAATCCATATATGTTTCTCTTAGGGTCCTCTTTGTTGTCTAAGTTCTCTGGGGTTGTGTACTGTAGGCTGGTTTTTCTTTGCTTTATGTCTAAATGCCATTTATGGGTGAGTACATATTATATTTGTCTTTCTGGTTCTGGGTTACCTCACTCAATGTTTTTTTTCTAGATCCATCCATTTGCCTGCAAATTTCAAGATGTCATTATTTTTTACCACTGCATAGTTCTCCATTGTGTGTATGTACCACATTTTCTTTATCCATTCTTTGGTTGAGGGACATCTAGCTTTGATAGTTAGTGTGTCTTTCAGATATCTGCTCTTCAACATACTATGACCCAAAGGTTACCAGAATTCTGTCCTCTGTGCCTGAAACACGCTTTGGGAGAGAGACAGAAATGGTCTGCGGATGGAAATTGTGAGAAACCTTGCACCATGGTATGAAGGTTGGTGTCTCTTGGAATATAAACCAAATGTACCCACTTGCCACTCCTCTGAGCAGTGGCCCCTCTGGCCAGTATTCAAGCCTTAAGCAAAATCCAGTAAGGGCCAGGAGTCATGCTGCAGGCGATCTGGCAGCTTACCTGACAGTTTCTCGAATGTTTTGCTGTATTTGTGTTTCTGTGGTCGTAAGTTTAGAATGTCCAACTCCTTTTTTGATGGCTGTCTATGTTGTATCTACAAAACTTCCACACAGAAGGGCTGTTGTTCCTTTTCCACCAACAACTCTGCTTTTTATAGTTAATATTCCCATGTTTAAGTCACCATTTCATCAGGGATTTGGGTTGTAAGGCATGACAAAGCCTGGTCATTCATCCACTTAGTAGGCAGGTCATATCAACACTCTTGGGATTACTGAGCTTACACCTGGTCATGTGACTTAACTTTCTCCACTAATTATCTGCATTTGAGCTTCTAGTTGGGGTCTTTGTTTTATGCTGAGTTCATGGCTTGTCCCCTAAAACGTGTTTCTTAGGTCTAAGAAAGCTGCTACCTCCTCTAAATTACTCTTTATTCAGAGCTTTCCAATGTAAAAATATTTCTGGAAGATCTTTAGAACCATAAGATTGTCTTACTGGCAGCCAAAATCAAAAGGTCTGTAGTTATCTAAGGGAGGGACACATTGAGAACATAGGAGCATTTGAGTGGCACTGATAACCACATGGAGGGAACAAGAGTTGCTGCTGTTTATTCTCACAGTCTCCTATGTCTTTACAAAGACTCTTAATGGTATTGAAAATATGATTCTTATATTTATCTTACATTTATTTATAGATATTTTCTAATTTGTTTCTGTCCATTCTGTATTTCTGAATAGTTATTTTAAATGGGAAATTATTGCTTTGTAATTTAAATTGGAAGTGAACCACTTGAAGGATTTCTTTTTTTATTTTTACACCTCTTTGTTTTCAGAGATTTGATTTCCTATTACACCAGGGTAATGCTTTTCTGCTCCTCCTAATGTTTCTTTACCTTTGGGCAGAGACCAGGATAAACTACCTAGTGCTTTGAGATTCTTTGCTTACTTTAAAATGAACATTCTGTCCCCTGAAATGGCAACAATATGAGATTGAGGCCATATGGAGCTGAGAACCCTGGTCCTTCCGTAGAGGGACAACTGCACTTCTGGAAAGTTTGGAGATGATTGGTTCAACAGTTAGCATAGAAAGGACAGGCAGAGTTGGGGAAACATGGAAGCCTTATCTGTGGGTGTTTGTCTTTATACCTGAGAAAGAGGTCAGGCTGATGTGGAATAGCCTTTTCTGATCCATGGGTATGAGCCAGATTTCATTTTATTAAGTGGACATGATAAACCCCAATTAATTATTACAGAGAAATTGAAAAAAAATAGTGGTTGAATCTCCAGACACACAAGTTAATGTCTGACTAGGAAAACCCTGAGAGACTCAGTCATCCTTGGTCAAGTATCAGCACTACAACCAGCTCCAGGAGACACCAGCAGGGTGGATTGACAACACTGGGTCTCACACTCAGGGTCTATCTGTCTTGTACTCAAGATGACGTCACTGAGATTCCTAGACTTGGTAGTGTACACATCAGGGACAGGAATGCTCAGGCCTGGAGTTCTGCTGATGTATCCACAGAACTGGCTAAGGACACTTACGTGACCTTGACTTTTCTGTCTGTCTCAGTTGTCCTTTGAGATCAGATTCTGTTGTCACACACACCCCCATTGGCAAGTCCCACCAGCTTCACTGAAAACCTACTGGTGATTTCTTGGCAAGGTGCAGCCATATGGGTTCCAGAGGGGCCCTGGGGAATGCTTTTTCTTCTGTTTTCTGAGCAACAGCCAGGTGGGTATTAACACATAGACCTCATTACCCTGTCATTGACCCCTCCATTGCAACAGAGAGAATTCCCAGCCTGACCTTGATCTGTAAACCCATCCTTTCTGTTCCTCCTCCAGCTCTGGTCTTGTCTGCCCTTCTGGGGCACACATTTCAGCTCTATCCCACCTGCCTGGAATGTTTTTGCCCCAGACTGACCTCTGACTCATGCTCAGAGGGACTTTCCTGACTGTCTGCTAGCGTCTCTCTTTCTGCTTCCTCAGGCTATGTGCGGCTTATCTGGTTGCTGGTTATTATAACCTGTTGGCCTATCATTCCATGAGAGTCACCCTGCAGATTCTAAGGGTCAACTCAGAGTGGATGGACTCACAGCATGTGGTGACTACAAGCCTGTTCTACGTACTAGACATCATTGACTTCTTTTAGTCTCTAGCTGTGGCTGGTATTTTGGTGACATCATTGATGACTGCCCCCCCCCCAAGTTCTAGATACTTTTCTATGGGTTGTATCAACTACTGATCATGCATGTGTCTGTCATGACTCAATATGTCTGTTGAATTGATGTTCATGTGTGTGTTTTGGATTGACTTCACACATGTGCCTGTTGCATTGGACTGTTCATATGTGGACCTGTTGCTTTTAGTGCTTATGTGTGTGTGTCTTGGGTTGATTGTTCCTGGGTGTGCCTATTGGATCTATATTGGGTTAACAACTCACGTGTGTGTTTGTTGATTTGACTGTCCACGCATATGCCTATGGCTATGATTATTCAGGTATGTTTCTGTGAGGCTGCTTATTCATATGTGTGTATTTTGGTCTGACTGTCCATGTACACTTCTTTTGGATTGAAACTCACATGTATTAGTGTGTGGAGTTGACTTTTCATGTGAGTGTCTATTGTGTTGATCTTTCACACATGTGCATGTGGCTTGACTTCCCATGCCTCTATCTGTTCGATTTACCATTCATCCTGTCAATGCATGAGTCTGTCAGATGGATCTTTCATGCCTTGCCAGACGGTTTGTTCATTCATGTGTATGCCTGTTGGATTGATCATATATGTGTGTTTCTGTTAGGTTGACTCTCCATGAGTGTGTTTGTTGGGATGGCTCTGTGTGTGTGGCGCACATGCTGAGGCTTTTTTATTACCATATTCCCTCTGTGAGCTAAGGAACCCACAGAAGCCTATAAGAGTCTAAAACCTAGACCATTTGTTAAGTAAACAACACTAGAGAATGCACACTTTGTTCTGACATCAATCAAGGGTTGGTAGTTCCCAAAGATCAGGAGGTAGGCCAGGAACAATGCTGAGCAGTCTGCCCTTGAGTTGCGGGAGAGAAAGTTAATAGTACCCTTTCCCAAGCCAGGACTCTTGCTGTTCAGTAGGACAGAATACTCTACCAGTTCCTCTACTCCTGAATCTTCACTAGCAAAGACTTTCCTGATGTGGTAATAAACTAAGGGGCTGGGTAGAATGCCTACAATGTCTCATAAAAACGGAAAGAGCATGCACACAGCTGTCTACCCTCCAATGAACAAAAGGAAGGTAAGCTTACCACGCCGTCCCTGTAATTAACGTCTATGAAATTTACTTAATAATTTCATAATTCATACTCTGTACATAATTGCTTCTCCTTGGTCTATAATTTTTCACAAAAGTATACCCAATGATAATATAATACCATAAAGACATCAAGTGCCAATGAAAATAAAAACAAGAGAAAATTTATTTCAACTAATTCTTCAAAGGTAGTGGATGTAAGATGGAGAATGCTCCTGTGTAATTGAACATGTGATTTCGTGTGTGTATGTATGCAAATGGGTGCATGTACATGAGACTGTACATTGCAGTAAAGGTATGTATGTGAGTGTGTATATACCCTGAGTTTGTGCACTTGTGCGTATTTTGCATAAGTATGTGTATGAGTCTTGACTGAGTCTGAGGCACGAATCCTTTGTCTGACTTTAGCTGGAGAACTCAGACTCCATGGACTTGGGTCTTTAGGGTATTTTCTAAAGGGGCAGAGAGTTTTTAGACCGTAAGGACTTGGACCCATCTATTTGTCACAACACAGTCACATCGCACCTGTGACTGGGGTCACCTGCTTTTGCTGTAGAAAGATCTGGGAAGCTCACAGTGAGCTTGAAGTTCCTGGCCAGGGAGCATCAGATAGAAAACCAACCACATTCTCCTTTTCCTGGTCCATTGGGAGCACGAGAGGCCTATGTTGACTCCAAATGGGGATCACAGGCTTCAAATATAAACAATCCGATGTGCTCTTAGTTGCACGAACAGTCTCAGGATTCAGCTCTACTCCTGGCTCTGCTAGTTCCCACTCTAGTTACGCTGGGTGTACTTAGAAAGTTTAGGGGTACCGTCCATGGTGAAAACTGCAGGGAAAAAGACATTTCTCATTTTGCATAAGTGGACACACACACATACACATGTTCATATTCCCAAACAGGTGTACACTTGTAACGAGTTTTTTCTGTTCCACCAGCCAACTCCCAAACAATGACACAGAGACTTCTTTTAATTATGAAAACTTGGCCTATAGCTTTGGCTTGTTCTTAACTAGCTCTTATAACCTAAATCAACCCATTTGTATCAATCTATGTTTTATCAGGTGGTGTTGCCTCTCTTTCATTTTGCACCTCTTGTTTCCTCTCCATGTCTCCTGGTATTTTCCATGCACCTAGATTCCTCCTCTTCTTCATTTCTCTCCCCAGAAATCCAGCCTATACCTCCTGCCTAGCTATTAGCCGTTCAGTTTTTTATTAAACCTGTACAGTAATATATCTTCACACACTGTGCAAACATCCCACAACACTCACTCTGTGTTGATATACTCACAGCTACATTTATACACACACAGACATACTAACATTCCCACCTATGTACATCATGCAAGTAATGCAGTTACACTTTCCACAAATGTACTTCCTCACATGCTTGAAGTCATGCATACCACATGCACTCACATGCACATGTATTCACATATTCACAAATACTCCCATTCACATCCATGCTCATATAATTCACTTTACTACCTCACATGTGGTCTAAGTAGCACACTCATACTTGAGCATGTTCACATCCACACACATGCACTTACATGTGAGTACACATGCATGTGCTAACCCGATCAGCAAGTTCCATGGGGCAGAGGTTGAGGATCTACCTGGGACTATCTCACCTTGCCAATAGTTTTACTGTTTATCCCAGGATCCTTATATCACTCCTCTTCCAGACTCCTGTCCTTGGTTCTGTTCCCTCCTATGATCGCTCTCTCATCTATAGTATGGTACCCTCGCATGTTCTTGTTCATGGTCTTGTGCCCTCCAAGACCACAACCTATGACATGGTCCTCTCATGATTCCTAGGCACTTCACACAGACAGCATTTAAGGACTGTCTCCAAATCTGCTTCTCATGTAGTCCTTACACTGCTGAAGAGAATCACCCAACAGCCTTCCTAGATGTCTCTTGTGATCTGTCAGGCCCTGGAAGAGGGGCTTGCTTTGGAGATGGTTTTCATGGTGACGAGTTTATCCAGTTTCCTTCAGGCTGCCAGGAAAGCAAAGTCCAGAGCCACCTGTCTCTTGGTATCTGTCTAGACTCAGGTATGACCGGTGTTCTGTGGAAAAACTTACTCTATAGCTGGTGGATAGACCCCTGACACGTCCAGCAATCTCAGACCCCTGAGGTCCCTCCCTTTCTCAACCATGCTGCCTCTCCTCCAGGCAGTGTATCACGGCGCAGGAAACACGCTTAAGTTTAGTGGCAATGTGAAGTTTCCTTGAGAAATTAGTGGGGTGTTTGTGTAGGAGGACACCATGCAGTGAGGAACCACAACCCCTTCCAGGATAAGACACCCCTGAGTGACGACAGCAGATCCAGTGCCAGCAGTCTGTAGTCATGTGATGTAGGGACACACATTCCACCCATACCTTAGAAAGCCTGGACTTCAACTGACCTCCATAGGTCTCAGGGGACTCAGGAGCCAGCAGACCATGAAACAGCTGTCTAAACTTTATGGTGGCTGATCACTCAGACAACCCACTCTCATAGGCGTGGAGGTGTGCAGTCTCACAATGAGAAACTTCTTTCAGGGGTGCAAAGAGGCTCCAGTGACTTTACTATGACGAGTGGGGGCAATATTCAAAAACATTTATTAACTAATTTCTTAGATCAACTTCCCCACACTCTGTTCCGAAGCAGTTTAGAGACATAAGAGAACATGTAGGACAGGAAATATGACAGTAATGGGGGTGAGGTAGGGGCAGGACCAGGGAGGTCCTCTAAGGTATTTGGGTCACTTGTGTACAACCACAGTTAGACAGAAAGTTGGAAAGGCTGGGGCCTGGCTTCCAAGCAAGGGGAAGATTGTTTAATTATTTAATGACTGGGCACTCATTTAAGGGCCGTTATGTATATTTTTAAAACAGGAAGCTCAGAGCCCTTTATTGTTGGCCAAGGAACAGGTCTGAGCATGGCAAGCGGTCACTCCCATTCTGTGAGGCAGTTAAGCAGCTGTAGGACTCCAGAGAATGGCGGCCAGGAGCAGCTCCCCTCTGGGTTTGCCAGGGTCTGCATTTGAGGCTGGTGAGTTATGGAGTGAGGACAGATTCCTAGGGGCTCAGAGAAGCTGGCTTCTGTTGAGGAAATCATGCTGAGTGACAGGGTCAGTTGGCTTGTCCCCAAGGCTTCCTTGTGAGATGAGTGCCCTGTAGGTGAGTGGTTTGCTCACTGGTCTGGCTGGAGAGCTGGCTTGGGGCTCTCAGGGCAGAGACAGGTCGCAAACTGCTCTACGAGCTTTCCCTCAAGAAGATGAGTAAGCTGAGCATATGCAAAGACCCAAATGCTGTTTGTTTTTTGAGCTGGAGGAGAGTACAGGTGGCGAGACAGGCTGGGAGGATGTGCCCTTCATCTGGACTACGCAGACACCTCCCTTGAGACAGGCATACACAAACAGCTGGACTGGTTTGGATGTGTGTTTCTTTTTCCAGATGTGCTATAGGTTTCCCCTTCGTTTGGTCCAGGTAACAGTAAAAACGGACTTGTGGGTCACAGGGACATTTTCTGAGAGGGGAGACCATTGGTGGGGTTAGCTTCTGCCTAGACTGTGAGTCTCTTCTCACTGTAGTTACTAGACTTGCCAAGTGGTCCATACCTAGGCTTGAGACAGTTACGTAGAACTGATGGGAAAGTCAGAGGCCTACTCCTCAGTCAGCTTTCCTCAGGCCCCTCCACCAGCTCCTTACAGTTACGCCTCCATGGATTTCTACACCCAAGGACCCCACACAACCCTTCCCATCTTGTCCTCTCTCAGGTCTACCTCTCTCTAGTGGTAGCCCAGATATGTTACCATGCCATTCTTTAGGCTTCTCATTGACACGCCGACAGGAAATTATTACACGTCATTACATTGCTTCAAACACAATTTCCCAGCCGTTCAAAACACTCTCAGCCAGAGTGTGGGAAATGGGAGCTGTCAGCTCCACTTAAGCGCCCTCTCACACTTTCTTCTGGACAATGGACAATTTATGTTTTCTCCTTGTGTGTGGGGGGGAACGTAGGAAATATGTAAAACTAGTTTAGTAGGTAATGTTCTGAAGCAGGAAGCAAAATAACCCCTGCTAGTTTCTTTGCTCTTGCTTGCTACACTTAAGTGCTTTAACAATCTGTGCCCCAGGTCCTCTAAATTTCCACACAAGTGTTCTGGGCAAATGTGTTGAAGAGTCAAGGAGCATTCTCCAGTTCTGGAAGGGACTAGCCATCCTCGGTGGTCTGTGCTGCACAGAGGTGGCAAACAAGTAGATGCCAAGCCTCCCGACCCATCACTCACCGGGAGCAACCTCCATTTTTTCCCCTAGCTGTCGCTGTGCCTGTGTGACTCTATCATATAGCCATTTGTCTTGGGGTCTTGTCTGAAATAATTTGAACTGCCAAATCCCGAAATGAATAGGTTTTGCTAACACAAAAGGCTAAGGAACTGGTTGGAAATTTTAAAGAGCTCCCTGGCCCTCGTCTTAACCGATGATATTGTTTGGCTCCCAGGCATTCTTCTGTCACAGCGCTTCTGCCTCAGTGGGTGCAGAATGATGGATGGCCAGGCTGCTGGAGATGGAGAGAAAGAGCGCCGGCTGGGTCTGGGAATTCGCTAAGTACTCTTGGGCGCTTCAACCTCATCATGGTGCGCGGTGAGCCGGCCTCTGTGATTTATAAACTGGGGCGGTGATTAATGATCTTTTAAGTGGACAAGCCAGGGCAAAGCCTCACAAACAGGGCCACTCAGACATGACTACCACTTGTAGCTGAAGAATAACAGCTTTTGCTTGTGGATAATTGAGGCAGATCCGAGGAGTCCCCATCCATCAGCTCCAGAATCCACCTACTTTTGACACTGGTCTCCTGACCAAGGCTCGTGGGCAGTGTCCAGAGCAAGCAGAGAGGAAGGACATGCATGGGATGCAGTGCTGTTATTGCAAAACCAGGGCTACGTGGGAGGCACGCTCACGGCAGAGCGTCACGCGGACCTCTGTTCTCGTCAGTGTCCGCACCAATCTGGACAATGTGACAGGCCTTGCATTTCTGTTACAAACTCCTGGGCTACTCTGATTTTTGTGTAGGGTTCCCTTTTGCTTTCTGAGTGGTAAGTGCATGGACCCACTAGCAGGACTGAACACAACAAGTCCCTCCGTGCCTGGCCTAGCTTCTCTCCAGCTGTTTCCAACCGCAAAACACCTCTCAGGAGACTACAACTACAGTGATGGGCAGCCCTGGAGATTCGCTCTGCCCGATGGTTGCAGCTTTGTCAAGTTAATGATTATAATTGGAGCTGGTGTTGCTGCGGCGTCGTAAATAAATGCAGGCAATGCGACACTGCGGCTGCAGGTGAGTGGGGAGAAATCAATATCGGAAAACCAACTGCTGCCGGGAGAAGAGCGCTCCGCTCGCATCTCCCCAGAGGGAGATTCCAAAACCATTTCAATCTATCCCGGGCTCCGGGGAGAAGGCACAGGGCTTCCACGGAGGCAGGGCGGTGGCAGTGGGGGCAGGAGACCTTTGGGATGGATTCTCTGGATGTCAATTAGAGTCCCGGCAGGGAGAGGAGGGTACCTGACTAAGCACGGTCCTTGGCTTTTGAAGAATGTGCAAGTGAGCCTGTGACATCTTTTTTGCAGGAGGTGTGAATGAGAACACAACAGTTCCTCAAAGTTTTCTATCGCCTGGGGCAGGGACACAGTACAGAATGGGAAGCAGGGCCGGGCAGAATCAGACTTGAAGAAGACTGCCCCTGCAAGCCAGGGCTCCTTTCCCCAATCTGCCCAGATAAACTTGTGGTTTTTGTGTCTTTTTTTTTCTTTTTACATTGGGATATATTTATTGTTCCTAGTAACAGGTTTTCAAGGGTGTTTCCCAGCCAGGTACTTTGTGTTTTGTCCCCTCAACAGCTCTGAAGCAGGTTTTCTTCCACTTTCATGTAATAGACGCCTGTGTTAGTGAGTCTCACCTTGCTCCATGGCAGGGTGGAGAGGCTGGGAAAAGAGAAGTTTGCAATGTGCCCACTCTGCTCATTGCTATGGAGGTTCCTGCTTTTGAAGAATCCAAATCTTTACCTACTTGCATAGCATTTTCCGGGCCTGCTGTATCATTGCTTTGATTTCAGTTTCTTTCTACCTAGGAAGAGGCTCAGCCTCCAGACGCCTTCTTAAACTGTGGGTCATGACTCCAGTGGGGAACACGTATGACTGAATGCCATAAAAATTTGGCAACAGTAAACAATTTCCTAACATACAATGACCAAACTTAATTAGAAGTCAAATATGTAAGGATTCCAAGTTGACCCTGGCCATGGTGCAACCCAGGACTCCACTGCAGCTGTGGTTTGAAACATGCAACATATATGTCTTGAGTACCACATGCCATAACACCAAAAAAAAAAAAAAACCAAACCAAAACAACATACAAACCAACACACAACAGCCACAAAACACTAAACATGGTTGCCTGGAATACCTCAGTCAGATTCTGGAGGAGTCTGTACTGAACTGCAGTAAATTTTACTCTACGTGTGAAGTTACTGCTCCTAGAGAAATGGAAAGTTCAATTACAGAAAACAAAGATATTTAGTGTTTTCCCATGATCATTCCTTCCTCAACATGTCAGTATCAAGTTTGTATACCTCCAGACTGTATTTTGAGAACATGGGCAGGTGCCAAACACAGGGTAACGTTTGATGCGTTCTGTCTCCGTAGAGAACCCGTGAGTTCAGGTGGAGCTGGCCGTGGAGGATCTCAAAGGTTGCTTGTGAGAGATCCTTGTTTTCACGGTAGTTTCTTCCCCAAAGTTTGATGATCAGTCATCCAGGGCTTGCTCTGATTGGTTCAGTTTTCAGCAAGTCTCCTTCAAGCCTCCTGTGAAACTGGGACACTTTACAGGGGATCACAGGCTAACGTGCAGCTTTCTAAAGAAGGAGTCAAATGAATAGTAATAATTGCTAAATGTAAAACACACAAAAGGGAGAAAACAACATCCTGGGATTGTAAAAGACCATAGAATATATCTGAATTTCCCCCAGCATCCACAAACCCAGCACATCCGTGGCTCTTCCAGGCTGTTTCTGACTATCAGAGATAGACTCTTTCTGTGTACCCACAGGAAAAAGAAAACAGCTCGTCAAGGCCTGGAGAACAAAGGCCTCATTTATAACCAGTGTTTTCACTGAATAAAGTGGCTTGTGGGTAGCTGCCTTTGGGGGTGGGGCTGCTTTCAGAAAGAAAGCGGCATGTGTGTGGCTTCTTTATCCGCAACAGACGACGACAGGCTCCTGCAGAAGCCGCTGAAGTGTCTTTGGAAAGTTTATTTTGCCATGGGTTGTTTCTTCCTCTAGCAGTTGTAGTATCGATTTCTCCCAGAGGATTAATTATCGGAGGCAGTCTCAGGCTTCACTGAGATGGGCGGAAGGAGAAATGATGTTTTCATTTCCACGAAGCCTGCTAGTCATCGTGCTGGGTTTCTCTGGAGTCCAGGGATCAGGATCCTGCCAGGGAAGGGCTGTCTGGAGTATCATCCATCTGCTCTGCGGTTGTCTGGACTGACCCAGGCACCGCAGACGGGTTCCACGCAGTCCTCTGCCTGTGTTTGTAGAAAGGAGCCTTCGGTGCCACAGGGTGGGGGTGGATGGGTGGGCGCAGACCGGCACAGATGTGTTAAATAAATGTGGTGATGCTGCATAGACAGAAGACATTTTAGGCTTTGCAGGAAAAACTTACTCCCACGACACACATATCCGTAGGGCCAGGCCTAGGAGTTGGTCAATAAAACAGAGCTGCAGAATACTCTAGAGAGAAGCTTCCATGGATTCTGAAGACTGCGGTGAGAGGAGGGGGCAAAAGCTGATTCTGTGATTTGTCCTGACACTTGCTCATGTGGAGCTCAGGAGCTGTGCAAAGGAGAACATCACTGTGTGAACATCAGCATCAGCTTCTCCAATGTCTCCAGCTTCTCCAATGCCTCCAGCTTCTCCAATGTCTCCAGCTTTTCTAATATCTCTGGTTTCAGCTCTGAATCACCTCTGGGCAGAAGACACAGCAGACAATTTATGCACCATGTTTACTGCCCAAGTTGACTGTGGTCTTGGGAGACACTATTTTCAGCCAAGATCAGGGGCATCCCTGGACTTCCAAGAGATTCAAGGCCTGTTAGCAAACAACATTTTCTATAAAGAGTCAAATAAACTCTCACAGTTCTTTTGTTTATTAATTTTAGATTTTTTTCTCCTGATATAACTATAAGGTAACAATGACGGCATCATCATGCGTCAAGGGAGAAAACATTGAATCTTTGTGCTTTGAGTCTTCGAATCACTATCATAGTGTTCTATCACAGCGATGGAAAAGCTGCTAGTTCAGAGGGCCAACTGGTGTGCTGGGGTGGCCTGGTGTGTGTGTCAGTCAGTGTCAGCATGTCCACAACTTTAATTTCTGTGATTCATAAAGTGTGCATCCCATTTATTTAGAGGTCTATTTCAGGCACCAGATCCTGAATAGATTAGCGTGTAGATGCTTCCATTTTCCTTTCTTTCTGTCCCTTAACACTATGCTTTGAGACACGCTGACCTTGGTCTTGCAGTGCTGACCTTGGATCTTGCAGTTTTTCCAAGTCAGCCTTTTGAGCAGCTGGATTTGTAGCGCTAAACCGCAGGTCCTGAAGAAGGCGGTGCCATTGCACCTGAGCATCCTGGAAACCAAGACAAAAGGAGAAATCAGGTATTTCACAAGATCTGCTTGGAAGCTTTGGTCGTCATTCGCCTTTTGGGAGGGACTCAGAGAAGTGCTGACCACCAAGCCACTCTCTGGAAGGAACGAGAACTGGACATTGTTGGCGAGTTAATACACTTAGCTGGAAATTGCTGCTGCTTTGGGAGTTTCCGTGTGTGAATTCCATAGCTGGGCAGCAGAGTTGCTCCTGAATAGCCAGCAGTCTAAACTCTTCATGTTCTTGATCTTTGGCTACCATGACCTTTGTCCCATCTGGTCTACCTCTCCAGATAGACAAAGGTGGCCACCCGCCTGCTGTGGTGCCTGCCCTTCTCCAGGGCCCGACTTACCCATCATGTCTCTGTTCATTGGTGCTCACAGTGGGTGCTCTTTGCCACAGCAGCACCCTGTTATTTCATCTTAATTCGTGAGGACTTGACATCGAGAAAGGACCTTACCTTCTATTCTAATTACCTTTCTGTTGCTATGATGAAACACTTTGCCAAAAGTGGCTTATGGAAGAAAGAGTTTATTTTGGCTTTGGTTCCAGAAAATAAGAGTCCATTGTGGTGGGGAAGCATGGCCCCAAGCAGGAGGCATGTTTGGAGGGCAGAGCAGGAAACAGACCTTATCATCAAAGACAAGCGTGAAGGAGAGAGGATAAACTGGAAGTATGGTGAGATTGTAAACACTCAAAGCTCACCCCTGGCGGTGTACCTTTCTCCAACAAGGTTCCATCACACCTCCCTAAACATCACCACCAACTGAGAACCAAGTGTTCAAATATCTGAGCCTATGGAGGACTTTCTCCTTCAAATCACCACACCTTAGAAAGCTCTTGGAGCTGGAGAAAGTCAGGAGCTTAAAGTCATCATTGAAACAGAGGACAAGGAACCCAGGTGGTTCATCAGACCAGGTTGAGGTTCTTCTTGTCCCCTTGCTGGCTGCAGCCTGCAGAACTTGGGGACTGAGAAGACCCTTACTGTTGTAATTTATTTAAAAACGCCATGAAGAGAAGTCAAACCATGCAACAAGGTTCACATAGGAGGTTTATTGAAGGAGGAGAGAGAAGAGGCAGAGAAGAGTGAGAGAGGGGGACAGAGACAGGTCCCTGGGGACAAGAGTGGTGGGAGAGAAAGAGAGAGAGAGAGAGAGAGAGAGAGAGAGAGAGAGAGAGAGAGAGGAAATGTGCACGGAAGGCGAGCAGCTCTCAGTGGCTGCAGCTGAGGACGCATCCTGTCAGGACCCTAAGGGCAGGCCAGTACAGATGCCTGAATACTAACACTTACCCTTAAGAATGTGGTGTAGAGGGAACAAATATCCCATATTCCTCAAGAAGGGAGCTTGAGAACCGAGCACAAAAGCAGAGTGGTCACTACAGTACTAGGTGATAAGGTAGCCATTGAGAGCCTCGAGGTATACGGGGGAACTGTGGTACAGCGTGGGTCTCTCACTCTGAGCAGTTTTGGAAATACTTCCCTATGATCTGGTTTCTAACTGCAACAGAGGCAATGGCCATGTCTGCCTCATAGCTAAGTGAATATGTGTCAAGGTCTCACTTTCTGTATATTGTCTGGCTATGAGTCCATTTGTACCCATCTGCTGCGCAAGGAAGCTTCCATGATGATGGCTGAACAGGGCACTGTTCTATGAGTATAGCAGAATCAAACTTATTCTTTTAAAAATCCTTTGAAGTATTTTATTTATTTTACAAACATGTAGGTATTTGGTTTTTCCCCATTACTGATTTCTATTTTAATTCTGGTATGACCAGTGTGTGACTTGAATTCCTTCAGTTTTCTTAAGCTTGTGTCATAGCTCAGGGCACAACAGGTCTCTCAGCTTTGTGTTTGGACCTGAAGTGTCCGTATTTGGAGGTTTCATCATGACTCTGTGGTCTTACTGAACCCTTCAGGAAGTGGGACTTAGTGGAAGGAAGTTAAGGTCTTGAAGTCATGCTTTTGAAGGTGGTCTTGGGATCCTGGCTCCATCGCTTTCTGTCCCCCACTCCATCTCTGACCTTCTCTCTATCTCTATCTCTGTACCTCCCCCATCTCTCCCCATTTCCACTCACAGATGGTATGCTGCCTCACAAGTCATTGACTGAGGCCTCAGAAACCACGAGCCAAAACAAACCTACCTGCCTTTAAGTTGTCTGTCTCACATTTTTATCACAGTGACACAACTCACACACTTAGTAAACACTCAGAGCATCTTTAAAGCAAATAGTTCTGCTCCATGTGAGATAACACGAGGCTGAGAAGTACCAGCTATGCCCCAGTCATTGTGTCTTTGCCATGAGTCTCTGACTCAGGTCACAAATTTATTAGCATTTCAACTTTGTATTTTTACTGAGGTTTTATCTGCTTGCTTGATAAAGTTATTGGTGAAAAAGTGCTGATATCTGTAACTTGGCAGCATTTTTCTAAAATCAGTTCTTGTTGTGTGTATTTTGAGTTCTGTTATTGGCTGCATAGACATTCTTGGTGGATCGAACGTGCCGTTATGATGGCGTGATAGTCTTCATCCCCAGTAGCATTCTTTGCTCTGAAATGTCCCTTCTCTGGAGTTACCTCCACCAATTCCTTTGTTTATTTTTAGCATGTCATCTTCCTATCTGTTCTTCATATTTAAAGTGGGTTTTTGGTACAGGGTAAAAAATTGAAATTTATGCCCTGGCAATGCTGAAGCATGCATATATAGGGTTCTGTTGAACTTGTCTGTATTGGGTTTCATGGTCTAAGTTTATGAGGATGGCTGACCAGCTCTCTTCTACCTGGGTCTTATTTTTTTTTTAAGTTTTAATCTGTCTTTTATTAAGGAAATTTGGACCATCTAACAATGATTTAGTTCTCTCTCTCTCTCTCTCTCTCTCTCTCTCTCTCTCTCTCTCTCTCTCTTCTTATGTAGCCCAGGTTGGCCCCAAATTTGCTATGTAGTTGAGGATGATCTTGAACTTCTGACCCTCCTGCCTGTCCCCTTACCTCCTTAGTGCTGTGATTACAGATGACTGTCACATCTGGTTTATATAGGGATGTAATCCCGGGCTTCACCCCTTGGTATTTCTTTTTTTGTTAATCTTTTCCATTTATTCTTTGTCTTCTTTTTTTTTCTATGATTCTAATTTGTGTTTGGTGGTTTATTAGCTGTAAATCTCTTTAGTGATTATTTTGAATTAGAAACTAAATTTGGACTCATTGTTGACAATCTTCACATTATTTCCTTCTCTGGGAATGTGATCTGTGTTCTCTTTGTTCTTTGTGATGTTGTTTTGAACTATAGTTTAGGCATTATAGATCTCTCAAAACACTACTGTGACTTTTCTTCAAATAGTCAATATGCTAAAAATATTAGTTAGCACAAAATGTTATTTATATCCACAATTGCAGTGGAAGACTTTTTATTTTATGTTTTTAAATTTTCTTCTAAATGAGTTCCTCTGTGTCATCTTAGGTGCTGTTTGGTGGCTGAGGAATAACTGTGGTGTGTGTTATCTTGACATTTTCAGTGATAAAGGTACATAGGACCATGTCACACTGAAGCCTATCACGTTGTACACTTAGCACATGACTGATGGAAGAGACCCTCTATATGGGCTCCAGTATCTGCCTGGCTACAGATGCCTCCAGTAGTGATTGATGGGGGAGGGTCGAAGGCATTCTTCATGGTTCTATACCTAGGCAGTGGTCCTAGGTCCTATAAAAAAGCAAGCTGAGCAAGCCATGATGAACAAGCCAGTAAGAGCACCCCTCCATGGCCTGGGATCAGTTCCTGCCTCCAGGTTTGAGCCTTGATGAGTTTCCGTCCTAGCTTCCTTCAGTGGTAAACAATGATGTGGAAGTGTAAGTCAAACAAACCCTTTCCTTCCTACCTTGCTTTGTCATTGTATTTAGTTACAACAATAGTAAACCAAACTAGGTCAGAAATTGGTACCGGGAGTGAGGTATTGTTGTGAAAAGTCTGACTATGCTTCTTTTTGGAGGAATGCAGAAGGCTTTGGAACTTTGGGCTACAAAAATGGTGGATGCTTTAAGTGGAGCTTAATGGCCATCCTAGTAGGAATGTGGAAGACAGTGCTAAGGGAGATTGGAAGATTTGAGATTGTGGAGTCCAAGCTCAAGAAGTTTCAGAGGGGAAGAATATTCTTAAGCAGCCTAAGGATCATTCTTAAGATACTTGAGCAAAGAATGTGACTGCTTTTTATACTTGTTCTAAAAATCTACTTGAGGCAAATTGAACAGTTTGGGAGTAATGGCTTTGGCAGAGGACATTTCAAGATGGACTAGTATTGGCACTGTCCTATGGTTATTAGTAACCTCTCTTTGCATATCTATAATGAAAAGAAGTAAGTCAGACAAAGAGAAATACAAAATGTACAGTTTGAGGAGAAAATGAACACCAAGAAATATAATGTGCTATGGAATAATTTTGTACACTGTGAAAATGCATTGCTTTTATTGTTAATAAAAAGTTGATATGCTGTGAGCTAAGTAGGATTTTCAGGGAAGAGAAAATGCTGGGAAGAAGGATGTACTCTCAAGAGTTATGAGAGAGAAGCAGGAGATAAACACGCCATGATGAAATAAAATACTGCCTGATGGCAGAGGGTAGATAAGAAATGTGGGTTAATTTAAGTTATAAGAGCTAGTTAGTAACAAGCATAAGTATTAGCTGAGCATTTATAATTAATATTAAGTCTTTATATTCGTTATTTGGGAACTGATGGGTGGGAAAAAAGTTCACCTACAGTAGTGGACTTAAGTCCATTGTTTAAGGAGTTAAAAATTTAAACAAAAGCCTGGTGTTAGGAGTAAAGAGATTGCTGGCCTCAATGCAAGACTTCTCTCAGCTAAGCTTCCAACTGGTGAAAAGAATTAAAGAACACTTAAGCAGTGATGTAAACCATTAACAACAGAATGCTGATTCAAATGTAATTGAGCAAAGTGGCCAGCCCCATCAACTAGTAGAATTTGTCAGTTTGGGACAGATGGTTCTGGCTTTAGAGTCAGGAATTCAAGATAGGGGTTGTGGAATTTCCTTTGTAACTAAGGAAAGCCACTGAGGCCAGTCAAGGGCCAACGGTGTCCCTGAATGGAGGTCCAGGAAGACTATTGCCTGAAGTGCACCAGAATTTATCCCTACTACATGTACTGGCTTTTTGGGAACCTATTCTCTTTGGATGGATACCTTGCTCAGCCTAGAAATAGTAGGGAGAGTCTTAGACCTTCCACAAAGAATGTGCCTTACCCTCTCTGAGGATTAGGTTGGAGTGGGGTGGGAGGGTGTGTGGAGGGAACGGGAGGAAGGGAGGGAGTGGGAACTTGGATTGGTATTTTTTTTTAAAAAAAATCTAATAAATTAAAAAAAAAAGAATTGCCTTGGTCATGCTGTATCTTCACAGTGATTAAGTCACCAACCCAGTCACACACCCTTTGGGTTACAGTGATGTCCTGGCTGCAAAATAGGCTAGGGCAATGGTGGTACAACACTTGTGGGAGTCACCAACCAATGTCTGATTTAACTTAAGGCTCATGCCAGAAGATGAAACTCATACCCAACACAGTTTGGGTAACCAAGGACCTGAAGCTAGATAGACCGGGGGGCCTAGGGCAAAACCAAATACTATTGTTCTTAAACAAACAAACAAAAACAAAACAGTGTAGCAATAAAATGACTCCTAAAGATTGTCAACTATACTCATACATTCAGAGAAGCTTCCTTCTGCAGCCAATGAGAACAAATATAGAGATCCGCAGTCAGACATTATGGAGATACTGAGAGATCTCGGAACACTGAGCCCTAAATGGGATGTTTCCATTAAGTTGCTACCCCCAAGACTCAGGGAACCCTGCACAGTGTCCTTTCAGTATAGTGTTTTTTGCATCTTCTCTTAGACTCTTTCCCTTGTGTTTGTTTTTATCCAATTCTGATGTATTAGTTTTTGTTTTATTTTATTATTTTCCCTTAGAAGCCTGTTTGTTTTCTATTGAGAGACAGGAAGGGGGTGCATCTGGGTGGGAGGAGAAGAAGAGAGGAAATGGGAGGAGAAACAGCAATCAAGTTATATTTTATAAGAAAAAGTCTTTTTTCAATAAAAAAAAGGGGGAATTGCTGTCCTTGCCATTCAGTTCCTTTAGGACCCATCTCTCTGTCCTTATATTGATGAGGCAGGTTTGTCCACTGTAAGAAACAAGTACTCAAGTTTGGGGTGGATAAATGTATTGATTCATTACTTACACAATGTAGAGATTTGTCTTTCCTAGTGGCTGGATTGAGATCTCCCAAATACTTTAAACTCAGCTGTCACAGGATAATTCTATTTATTGTTAGATCCATCATTCATGAGGAATAAAGGGGAAAAAATCAAGGAAATTTTAACTGCAGAGTTTTGCCCCAAACTGTTGAAGCATTTTAGGGCCCAGATACAAACGTCAATTATTTTGAAGTCCTCAGTGGTGATGCAAGCCTCCCAGTGACAGTCCTGCAGGCTGGACTCTCGTCTATTCAACTTGCACAGTGCTATTAACACTACTCCAGATGTGTCCATATAATGCCTAGTTTCAGGTCCTTGAAGGGCTCCTTGGTTCTGAATACTCACAGGCTACAAATGACACCTTTGCAAAACCCCTCAGGTTGCAGACCAGGGTGATGTCCAGCTCTTATCTTGCCTCCTACTGATCAGTTCACCTAGCTTTTGTCCATACCTGCCTGCTCTGTTCTTCTAATGAGACAGTTTGTGGATTTCTAAAAGACGGTGCTCCCTCTAATTGTACCATATCCTAAAGCTTGATTTTAAAAGACCTTCACATGAACGTTTGATGATCTGGGTCAGTACTAGCCTGGGACCCTAGTACAAGATTTCTAAGTCCCTGCCCATCTGATTACCCAGCCCTGAGGGGCCTCACCATGTTGATCCTTAGTGTGTTTTTCGGTGTCTTCTTAGGGCTAGTTCTGACAGCGATGGGACTTTGGGCAGGTCAGGGAAAGGGTATTCTACTAGACATTGTCCAGATGCCTGCTTTGCCTGTCCAAGACACTGTCTTCAATGTCTGAGCAGGTGCTGTGTATGCACACATCTCTGTGCATAAATTCTGGAGATAACTTAACTATGGCCTTTACTTGTCTAGAAAATCACTGGAGAGAATGGGAGCTCTGAAGACCTTACAATCCCATGGCTCATTAGTGAGGATTCCAAGGTGAGGAGTCACTGGAGGTACTTGAACCATGGGGCCATGCAGCATTCAGATCCCAGGTCCTTGATCTGGACAGCATGTTCCAGCTCAGAATGTCCCTGACCTGCACTAGCCAATGTTGAGAAGGCACAGCTTCCTGTATCTGCATCATCAGGGATGAGAACTTCATCTTTCCCTGTGTTTCCCTCCGTGGAGCAGGTGTTGTGGGTGTTAGCCATTACTGGATGCACCTGTAAGTTTCCCTACATAGCCTGTGGGAGCAGGGCCACTTTCTCAAGGTAGCAGACAGGCCCTGTCAATTAAGGATTGCTTCCAATTTCCCTGTTTATAGTCTTGTGGCTACTAAAAACCAATAATTCCACCTGGCCTCCTTGTCATGGGGAGATTGATGGAGCACGTCATCTCTCACATAAGGATATTTAAATGAGGATCACATTCTGTCTGCATCCCATTTTCCTGCTGAGCTGGAGTGCAACCCTATTAAATCAAATTATATGTGACTTTTAAAATGTCCCTTCTCAGCATCCAATTGAAGAGACAAATTCCATCATAATACATTGCCCCCTTTATGAGTAAATTGACTATTCAACCTCTGGGGGGGTTTTCAAGATCCCCTTTCATATTAGGAATCAAAAGTCATGTGCCAGGCTTGGCAAGAGAGACCCTGAGCTCTTGGTGGTACTGTGACCAGATCTGGAGAGATGGTCCTGGCTATAGCTCAGCTCACCTAGGAACTTCTAAAACTCACTGGGTCAGCCCTTGGGCACAGCAAACAGATTCTATGGGTATGGAGTAAGTGAACTCCAATATCTGGGTGAGGTAAGCAAAGGATGGAAAATAAACTGAAGTCAGAACATTTAGATGACGGTGGAGACAATGACAGACCTGGAAGGAGTCAAGTCAAGAGAGACATTAGAATAATTAGAGCTATTATTATAATTGGAAGTGTTATATTCCAGTCAGGAGCTGTCACCACAGAGGTGAGCATCTCACTTCAGAGATTGCTGATCCAGCTGGGATTTCCTGTGCTTTGGTTGGACAGGAGTCATCTGATTACCAGACACACATTTATATCCACACCTCCCACATAAACCCAAGAACACAAGGACACACCCGTATACCTCCCAGACATGCAGCTTACATACTACACATTCATGGATGCAAGCATACACATAGACATAGATAAAACATCGACACACACAGGCACACCATGACACACACGTGCATAGGTGCAGAAACACATCTGCATACATACATACATACTACACACCTGCACACCATTGCACATACATGTGTATGAGTAGGCTCAGATATTTACGAATAGACACATGCAAACATCAGCAAGCTGGAATGAGCTATGGGAAAGTGTGCAAAAGGCTCTGATAGGAATCCAAAAGAAGAGTAACCAAGCATTAAAAAGGACTTTTCCTTTTTAATGTTCCCTTTTGTTAGAAGATAAAACAAACAAAATGGGTAATGGAATGTATTTATTAGTGTGTATCGAATTCCTGGCTTGCTGAGTCTGGCATCTGCGTCTGTCACAACACTGCCAACCTTGCCCGACATCTCCAGTCCAGGAGTGTCCAGATGGCGTGTGAGTGCCGTAGTATTTCCATTTCTTTGTAGATACTCACTGTTTCCCTTCACCTCTGAGAGCATCTGGAATTTACCCTTCATTCTTAGAAATCAGACTTCACCATCCATTTTCTGATGGATTCAATAGTCCAGATGTCTAGTCCTGCCTTAAAATTTGAGAAGCTCCCTCACATATCTTCTCTTTCTGGAGCCATAGGTTTTCGGGCTGTGCCTCGGTTCTCTTATTCTCTGTTCTGGGCGTTGTGCTCAGAGCTCTTCTGCTTCCTGTCTTCTTATTTTGCTGGGTTGTTTGTTGGTTTTGGGATGTGGAGTTTTCATTGGAAAACTCTTCGCTTTAGGGAGTTTTCTATTCCATTATTTCATTTGCATATTTCCCCCCTCCAATTTCTTCATGAGTTCTATTTTATCTTCTTTAATTTCGTGGACATCACAATGCCATGCCATTCTGTCTGATTCACTGATATATTGGGCCATGTCCATTGTGCACAATGCTAGGTCCGTAACATTCAAGTATAGTATATATTTTGGCCATGACCTCCTTCAAACCCCTTTTCTCTCCATCCCACTTTCCCCTCCCACTCTATTTACCACCCACCATTCTCTCTGGAAAATACCCAAAGGTGGTAGTGCTGGGTAATCTACCATGTCCATGGCTTTCATAGAGACTGCATGAGTTTGCATTCTGACCAGCAGTGAGTCAGACTCTGTTTTCCAGCATCATCACCAGCGTTTGTTATTACTGGTTTTTGTGATGCTCATCATTACCCAGTGAGGTGGGATGACAATACCTGCCCCTCTGTCCTGTTGTGGGTCACAAACTTATGCAAACCATACCCCCGTGCTCTTTTTCTCACAGACATGTTTGATTAAATATGGAGGCTGGGAGAGGCACGTTCTAACTTTCTACCACTGTAATGAAATATCTGGTGTTGTTAGTTTACAAAGGGAACAGGCTGATTTAGGCTGAAGTTCTGGAAGCTCTGGTCCTGGCTGATCAGCCACAGTGGCACATTTGATGGATTAAAACTGATCACCTCATGATCTCGGAAACAAAGTGGATAGAGAGAGACTGGAGATCACCTGGAAAATAGGCAGCAGTCAGGCCATTACCAGAGGACCACGAATAAGGACCCCATGGGTTGGCTCATAGTTCTGATTAAGAAGTAACTATTCAGGTGGTGGCAGAACTTTCTGTTAAGGAAGCTTCTCTTTGTAACAAGTGGAAACATTACAGAAAACCACAGCCAATCAAAATGTAGGGCTATGGAGCCCTGCTGCTACGTCTACAAAACAATTTCAGCACCTAAAGGGGCATAGAGGAATAAAAGACAGAAGATGGTAAGAGCCAGAGAGACAAGCTGCTGTGGCATGGAGGAGCCTAGAGAGGTCAAAGGTTATACATAAGGATGCTGAGAGCAGATAGACAGTCTTCTCCAGGGAGGAGCACACCAACTGCTTGTCCAGTAGCGGTCAGCACTGAAAACATATGTACACACATGTAACACTACATAGATTAAGGAATTTAATAATATAAATGTGTGTATGTAAAAACAATTAATAAAAAAGAGGCCACTGATTGAAAGAACAAAGTGGAAGAGGTGGGAGGTTTTGAAGGGAGTAAAGGGAGGGAGGAGATGACATGATTATAATCTCAAAAAATAAAAAGTAAGTAATTTTTAATGAAAGAAGTCTGCTGTACCAACAGAATGCTTAAGTGATGTCCTATTGAGAAGTTAACTTTCTATATTAGTCAGGGTTCTTTAAAAGAAAAGAATGGATAGGATGTGTGTGTGTGTGTGTGTGTGTGTGTGAGAGAGAGAGAGAGAGAGAGAGAGAGAGAGAGAGAGAATGTGTGAGTGTATGTCTGAGTGTGTATGTGTGAATCTCTCTGTGTGTATGAGTATGTGTTATCTCTGTGTGAATATGAGTGTGTGTATGTGTGTGTGTGTGTGTGTGTGAGAGAGAGAGAGAGAGAAAGAGAGAGAGAGAGAGAGAGAGAATGTGTGAGTATATGCCTGAGTGTGGATGTGTGAATGTGTGTGTATCTTTCTGTGTGTGAGTATGTGTATGTGTGTGTGTGTGTGTGTGCACGCGCACGTGATTTATTAAACTGGCTAACAGGTTATGGTTTGGGTAGTCCAATGGTTGTTTCAAGACAGAAAGTCGGGAATCCTGTAGTTATTCAGTCCACGAGGTTAGGTGTCTCAGCTAAGAATGCTTTATTTTAAACATTTCAGTTTCTCTTTCTGGCTTTAATTTTATTTAAAATATATAAATATATTTTGGCTTAGGATTAAGACAGAATTTCCCAAAATTACCAAGATGGCCCTAAATAAACTTCTGCCATTTGTAGTTAATGTTTTTAAGAAACCATATTCTCTGCACTTACAATTTAAAATGAAAATATTAGTCAACTCTGAACAACGTTGAAGTTGCTATGTCCTGCAATAAGATCAAATATTCAGCCAAGATCTAATGTTCTTAATTAATTTTTCTTAAAACAATCTTTTCTCATTTTATATCTCTATCCCAGTTCTCACTCTCTCTCCTTCTAGCTCTCCCCTCACCTTCTCTCCACTCCACCCCCATTCACTCCTCAAAGAGGGTAAGGCCTCCCATGAAGAGACAACAAAGTTTGAAGGCAGGACCAAGGTATCCCTCACTATATTTAGGTGGAGCAAGTTATCCCTCCAGAAAGAAAGGGCTCTACAATGCCAGCTCAAGCACTAGGGATAAATCATGGTCCCACTGCCAGTGGCCCCACAGACTGCCCAAGCCACTCAACTGTCACCCATATTCAGAGTACATAGTTTGGTCCTATGCAGGTCATGATCAAGTCAGCTTCATCTCAGAGATGCTGGGATGGTTCAACATATAAAAATCTGTCAATGAAATCCACCATATAAAAAAACTGAAAGAAGAAAAAACATATGATCATCTCATTAGATGCTGAAAAAGCCTTTGACAAAATCTAACGCCCCTTCATGATAAAGGTCTTGGAGAGATCAGGGATACAAGGAACTTATCTAAACATAATAAAAATAACATACGGCAAGCCAACAGCCAACATCAAATTAAATGGAGAGAAACTCAAAGCGATTCCACTAAAATCAGGACCAAGACAAGACTGTCTGTTCTCTCCATATCTCTTCAATATAGTACTCAAAATTCTAGCTAGAGCAATAAGACAACAAAAGGAGATCAAGGGGATACAAATTGGAAACGAAGAAGTCAAACTTTTACTATTTGCTGATGATATGATAGCGTATATAAGTGACTTCAAAAACTCTACCAGGGAACTCCTACAGCTGATAAACACCTTCAGTGATGTGGCAGGATACAAGATCAACTCAAAAACATCAGTAGCCCTCCTATAGACAAATGATTAAAGGGCTGAGAAAGAAATCAGAGAAACATCACCCTTTACAATAGCCACAAATAGCATAAAATATCTTGGGGTAATACTAATCAAGATCTAATTCTTTAGCAAAAATAAACAAGATCATCCAGTCTATTGGTATGCAAATTTGTTTTAATCTTTAATAAATGATATAGCAAAAATTGCATTAAAGTACATTTTTGTAATTTTTTAAATCAGTAAATATTTGATTTTTATGGTGACTTTATATCCTTAGGTACTCATAGGAGTATAAGTATTTCCCAGGCAAGAAAAGGGATCATTATCATTAGTGGAGTCTACAAACTCTCAACAAGAAGAAATCTTATTTTATCTTAGTGACCAGGGTAGTTAATGCTGATGTGAGATGCTATCAGATTTAGGCAACTGAAAGGGTGAATTGGTGTGGTCAGGGAACACTAGGAAGGTCTGCAAAGGCCCAGGGACCTCTCTAGTGTCCCCTTTGGGTCCTCAGAGGTCTTTGCAGCAAACTTTACAGCCCAGAAGAGTCCAGGTGAGAAGGTGAACCCTCAGATGGCCTGGTGGTAAGCTTTTAACTGTCAGCAAGAAGACATCAGGGAGCAGGAGTGCAGGCCAATTCAGCATCAGAGTCTCAGTGGAGGTTTTACACTGAGAATAGAAAATGCTTCTTAGATACTTGCAGTAAAGTGGATGAAGTTGTTTTTCTAAAAGAAAAAAATGTAAATGGTTATTTCCTGTTGGTATGTGGGAAACATTATACTGTGGGGTATCAGCAATAACAACAGAAAAACCAATTTGGCAGCAAGTTGTAGAAGCAACTTTTGGATCATCCCGTCTTCTTGTGTGGTGCGACTTAGCCCCAAACTCCTGTGTGCACTGCACCCGTATGGGGTGGGCTCTGAGCAAGCTGAAGCCACAGGCCTGACTCACTCATGAGGCTTTGCCAGCCTATCAGATGACCTCGGCCTCAGAAGAGCTTCCTCTCTCCAAGCCTCTTGCTCTGGTCTTCAGAGGCTATTTCCTCATATTCCTGGTCTGCAAGAGAGGGGCAGCCCCAAGAGTCAGAGAGCAGAGGTTGGAAAACACCACCAGCAGAGTATATTAGTTAGGGTTTCTATTGCTATGAAGAGACACCACGACCATGGCAACTCTTATAATGGAAAAACATTTAACTGGGCTGACTTATATTTTCAGAGGTTTGGTCTGCTATCATCAAGATGAGACATGGTGGTGTACAGGCAGACATGGTGCTGGACAAGTAGCTGAGTGTCTGACATCTTTTTGCAGGCAGCAGGAGTATTCTCAGACATTGGTGTGGCTTGAGCATATATGAGATCTCAAAGCCTGTATCCACCATGACACACTTCCTCCAACAAGACCACAGCTACTCTAATGAGGCCACACTTCCTAATAATGCCACTCCCTTTGTGGGCCATTTACTTACAAACCCCCACAAAGAGACTGGAGTCCTGCACCCTGCCTGGTGGGGACATTCAGTGGGGAGCATCTAGAACTGCCATCTGTTTTCTGGCTATTCTTATTGAAGCTCATAGCATGCTCCTTGGTGCCCTCTTTGGCTGCCCAGAGAACCATTCTGAGGCTGGGTGTTGTGGGAACTCCTTGAGCCAATACCAGCCCACTTGGGTGTGGTGCCTTGTGCTGCAAATGCAGACATAAATTATAATCAAGCAGTCTCACACTGTTGATGCTCCTGCAGTGAGTGTAGCATTTTACCCATTGTTTTTGCTCCAGCTCACCCTTAGAGAGATTTTCCTCATCACCTTCTCCCATTGCCATCATCACCACCTGTGTGTCTTCAGCTCTGTGAGCTCGTCACTGGGTTCCTTTTAGTAAATTGCGTTTTGATTAGAAATAATGAGTAAGGGTGCTTTGGCTTTTATAATAAACAGGACTTAATTTAATGTATTATCAAAGTGCCTCTAATAAAACCTATTTGGGTGCACCGTTTCTCAGATAAGCTATAGGTAATAGCTCTCTTGTCATGGAACCAATGACATTTTATCATTAGTAAGAACAGCGTGCCCCCTCCCATTTAGGAAACACCGATGCCAAATTGTCTTCCTAAGGGAATGGGTTCTGTGAGGATGTGACGAGACACAGTCTGCTGCTGCCACACAAATAGAGTGGTAGGCTCCAAGGAATCTCTGCTCTGTAGAGGAGACAGTAACCTGTCTATGGATATCCAAAGCAGATGCCCAGGCTGGCCTTGCTTGTCAACAAACCTTCCCTAGTTCCATTGGTTTCCCTGTAAGATGTCACTTGGGGGCCAGCAAACTGCTTGCCTTGAAAGCATGAGGACCTGTGTTCAATCCTCAGAAGTCACACAGGAAGACAAGTGTAGTGACATGTGTAAGACCCCAGTGCTAGGGAGATGGACAGGCAGATCCCCGCGGCTTTCTGGCCAGTTAGCCTGCCCTTGTTTGCAAAGTCAAGGACAGTGAAAGACTTTGTCTTGATAGAAGGTAGGCAACACTGAAGAATGGTGAGGAATGGAACCTGAGGTTCTCCTCTGGCCTACAGGCACGCACACACACACACACACGCACATGCACACACATGCACGCACACACACACACTAACACACTAACATGGTTCCTTCTAACCACCTTCTTCTTCTTCTTCTTCTTCTTCTTCTTCTTCTTCTTCTTCTTCTTCTTCTTCTTCTTCTTCTTCTTCTTCTTCTTCTTCTTCTTCTTCTTCTTCTTCTGTTTTCCCTTGTGTGTGGTTTTGCTTTCACGTTCTGACTGTCTCCATTCTAGGGTTTTATTCATGAGTAGGCCTACTATGTCACATTGGTGTGCACTGTACTGTAATTGGCTCTGTACCCTGTACCCTAGTAGTATGTAGACATGGGGCCTGGGTTCTCAGGAGTGAACCCTTTTGCTGCCCCTCCAGGATGCCAGGACACATCCTGTGGGTCTGCGTGGGATTAACCTGGGACTTGAGAAGACCAGGAACAGCACTGACATTCCTTCCAGATCCACATAGAATTCTTCATCTGGTAAAGGGCAGGCTAGTCACAGATACCGCTCTGCCTAGACAGATGCCTGTGTGTCTTTGTTGTGACTGATGACCCTAAGACCACAGAAAGAACCTTTGCCTTAGTGGCTTCCCTATAGGTAAAAGCACAGTTTCTGCCTACTCTCTGGATGATGTCTCTCTGTGCTAGGTTAAGAAGTAGAAATTGCCGAGATTACTGGAGGATGATGTTAGAATCCTAACGGGGGTCTAGAAGATTCAAGCTGTATCCAGCATTCACAACACAAAGAGCACCAAGGCCCCCCACAGACTGTCGGTATATGTGAGGCTGTGGATGGTGGGTGGGAAGGGTGGGGCTGATTGCCTTTAACCTGTGTATCTGAAGGCAAGCGATCCAGTGCATAGGCTTCTAGAGCTTCCTGTAGAACATTTATTTCCATCCACTTAAACTGCAGTTCTAATTAGTTGTTCATCTGAGTTACTAGAGTCTAAAACACTTAGGTGAATTTGCACATTTTCCCCCATGGCCACCTGGCCACATCCAGGCAACAAAGCCCAGGTCTGTCTTTGGTTCTGACTGAGTGTAGATCAGCCTGCCTAGTCTGCCTCTGCCTCTCTGCCCCTCTGCCCCTCTGCCCCTCTGCCCCTCTGCCCCTCTGCCTCTCTCTCTGCCTCTCTCTGCCTCTCTGCCTCTGCTGCTGCCCAGGGGAAGCTCTCTACCCCTAAACATGTCTCTACCTTCATCTCTCTGCTCAGGGCCAGCTTCCTTCCCTCTACTTATGGAAGTCAAACGTCCCGGATTCAAGGTGTGACTCTGGACAGAAAGACATGCTGCGTGATGTGGGCACAAGACTCCTGACCCTGCAGTTTCCTGGGAGCTCTTTCAGCAGGGCCCACTGGCTGCTTCCTTGACACGCTTCGCTACCCCTAATAGCTCCCTATTACCAGCTGCAATTTAGCATCTGAGCCAGGAGCTGGATGAGGGAAGGGGGAGAAAAGAGTGTAAATTATACGGAGTAGCGGGGAACAAAGGTTTTATTTCTCCTGAGCACAACCCTTTGATAGGAAAAACGGGGGAGACAAATGTGTTGCTAATTTAATTAAGTGGTATGAGATTTCAGGGTCTGCAGATGCCGTTTAGAAGGGGATTAATCAAGAGCAGGTGACGAAAACGAACAGGCACAATGTTAGCATTTTTTAACAATCCGACACAGTCGAACGGCATCAAGGGCTCTTCAAAGGGGACACGGTTTGGCCGTGCTGATCCAGCTCTGCCTCCCCTCCCCCACGGGGCCTGGTTTATACTCTGAGAAGCCTTTCCCTATTTCCTTTAAGTAATCAAGGTGCCTAAAATCCAGGTACCATCCATGTACCTGCCTCGTTCTCTCCCCGTTCTGGTCTCTCTGGGAGAACAGGTGTCCCAGGTGTATCCCACAGCCCTTTCTGAGTTGGTCCCCAGCCGTATGTGTGTCCTGGCCTGCTTCCAGGGCTGACCACAGGACACATGCCCAAAGAGTCACTGTGTGGCAGCAATTCTCGGTGTCTACCCTTGACTTTGGGGTTTGAAGATCAAGGAAGCAGGACACCTAGAGCTATAGTGTGGGTGTGGGGGTTCAAATACCGCCAGAAGGCTGGGGGAAAGACCCTGTGGCACAGGGCTCCTCATATTCAAGGCTGCCATCACCCACCCCCCTCTTCAGCTAAGAACTGGGGGCTGAAGAGGATGGGCTATTTCTTTCTGGAACAGCTCCCTGCTGGCTCCGGTGGGATTGGGACTTGTGGAGCATGAGTTTTGGGGACCTTGGAAGACACTTTCTAGAAAAGAGCCTAGGTGGCGTTCCGAACTATCCAGGCTATGCCCTGCTTCCGTATTCACATACCATGGATGGCAGAGGAACTGCTTTAGTTTCGGGTGTCATCTACAGTCTCAGACGCCAAAGGGGTTAGAGAACAGGCTAGTGAGTTCATGGTCAGGCAGGCCATCTATAATAAGGCTATGGAATTAAGCCAGAAGGCTTTATTTCTCCAGACCTAGCTATCCGTCAACTCAGAGCCTTCACTGACTGGGACAGAGAAAGTTCTAGACATTTCCTGGTGCTCAGTAAGCAAAAGACCAGGTCCTGTAAGCACAAAGGCCTGTAGGGTCTGCAGTGGGGTTCCTGGGGCAATGTTTGAGGTTTTATCAAACACTTCTACAAAGAGTTCGGGGGACCTGAGTGCCTTCAGAAGACTTTACATTTGGTTGTTGCTGGGAATTGTCCCCGGGTGGCAGCTCAATTTGGAAGGTGGAGGGAGCCTGAGAAGGTAGGGTCTACCTGGAGGAAATTGGGTCATGGAGGGTGTGCCCCTCGCTGCTTGTGACCCTTTCCTCCCTCATGCCCTTCCTCTGTAATGTCTGTCTTGACACAAGCCTGCCAGCAGGGGATCTGGCCAAGCATGGACTAGAAACAGGCAGAGTAAACTTTTCTTTCTTTCTCTTGGATGTTGGTCTCCATGACTAAAGGTCAAGTATCCCCTCCTCAGGGCCACAAATCACAGAAGTGGGTTCTGTTTCCTGCTGAGTGCTAGAGAAACATGGTATCAGGGGGATCATTGGACCACACTTTCTGCAAGAAGAAATGGTTTAAGAATGGTGGTTTTTCTGGCAACAGCTTAAGGTGCCTAGAAAACGTGGACCTTCTGGGGCCAGCAGCTTCCCCAGGAACTCAGGAGGTCCTACCTCTTATGTCCACTGCTTGAGCAGGTGGGAGCTGGCAAGTCGGATTTTTATTTTTTAAACTTTGCTTTCAAGCTGGTTCAAAAGAGTTAAAAGAAAGCTCACTTTTACTCAACTAAGTGAGAGTCAGGTCCACAGGTGTCAGGTGAGGAAGAACTTCCCCCATTTATTCTATGAGTGGAAACTGTTGGCTGCCCTGCTCAGTCTCTTCAGGGGCACCAAGGACCTCTGAACACATAGCGTGGGCAATGAAGACCAGGGCTGGAATCTATCCATTCACCAAGCAGCTCCTTTTTACCTACATTCCATTTCCAGAGAGTAAGCCTGCTCTTTGTTAGATCCAGTTCCACCTGGATCTGGTGCTGCCCGGGCTCTGGTAAGGGGAGGCCAGGGAGGGCAAACTATCTTTTAAAGAGAATGCAGATGGAAACAGAAGAAATGGAGAACTTGAATCTGAATCAATTGCATTTGTCCATAGAAATGCTAATGTCTTAACAGAGGCTCCAGCTTTGACACGTGGTGGTTTGGTCTGTTCCTGGGTATTCTTAAGTCTTAGCTGCCTCTTGTGAAAACAGAACAGATCTTGTCAAATGGTCCCTTCCTGAAAACCTCATATGTTACTTTGTCCTCTGTTGCTGCGATCAACCACTCCAATGAAAGGTAACTTGGGGAGGAAAGTACTTACTTGGTTTATATTTCTAGGTGATAGTTCATCACAGAAGGAAGTCAAGGCAGGAACTCAAGCAGGTACCTGGAAGTAGCAACTGATGCTGAGGCTATGGGAGAAAGCTGTGTCATAGCTTCCTCTTATGGCTTAGACAATTTGCTTTCTTAAACAAACCCAGGACCACTATCCAAAGATGGGCTAGGTCTTCCAACATCACTCATCAAAAATAAAATAAAATAAAAAATAAAAAAAAATGTCTCCGTAGACTTGCCTACAGGTCAATTTGAAACATTTTCCCAACTCAGTTTTCCTCTTCCCAGATGATCCTTTTTTTTTTTTATCAAGTTGGCAGAAAACTAACCAGCACCCCTACCCCAAATCCCAGTCAAGCCAGCTAGCGTTGCTTCTGAGAAAAAAAAGTAAGAAGGCTGCCACTTCCACTAGTTTGACCACTCCAGTCCTGTTGTTTTGATACAGATTAGTAGATACGTGACACATGCTATCTGGTGGAGGCAGTGTGTGCTCTGCATAGACACAGCCCATTCCCGAGAGAGATACATAGCTCAAAGGTGTCTGCCAGGACCTCAGATATGCCAGAAGTCCCAGCAACTTCTGTCTGCCCCTGTTCAGCTGCCCTTGTCTCTCAGATGCCCACCTTCCTGAAGACAACTGCCAGGAAATGCTCAGCTAACCTTCCTCTGGGCCTTCCCGGGATGCACTGGGGTGTTCTGAGCTGGCATTGGTATTTTATCTCCTACTATCCAGCTGCAGTTGTATAACTGTCCCTGAAAGCATTTCCCCAGCTAAATAGCAAGTCACCATAGATGGAGATGCATTCTGAGGTAGTGTTTCTGTTTAGGCATCATTCATTTCATGTGACTTTCCTGGCACTCATTTTGGGTTGGTAGCACAAGGAGGTAAAAAAAGGGGTTTCTGGTCAGAGCCCAGCTTTACCCAATATTGATAGGTCCAGAGCCCCTGGGACTTAGCTTCCTTCATGTGGCAGGGCAAGAGATCAGGTAATCATTCAGGGTCACTACTAAAAACATTGGCCATACCTGGAACAAGCTCTGTGCAGGTGTCAGGGCCACTGTGCCCAGGAAGATACCTTCTTGTTTCTACTCTTTGCAAGGAATTGTCGGAGTGCTGATAGCAATCTGAGGTGAAGTAGAAGGGTTTCTCAATATGTATGACGATGCTTTCAGATACTTTTCCTGGAAGACTTAAGACCCCCTTCTTGACAGTTTGTTATGTATCTAAATTCTTAATGGATCTAAATCCATTGGGCAGTTCGTAATGATTCTAAATCATGTTCCAGGTGAGGGTGTGAGGTCATAGCTATAGTATAGTCTGGCAGACCTGCCATTAATTTAAGCTAGCATTTTCTAGTTTCCTTTTTGGAAAACAATCAGGTGTTTGGTTTCAGCTCAACATGAGAGCTAGTGAAGGGTCAAGGATGAGGTAAATGCAGGGGGCTCTCATTTTCTTCAGTTCTTGTCTGCTATGCCAAGCCAGGTAGGAAGAAAGACTAGGGCTTACAGAGAAAGGTTATTGCAGAACATTGCTGCAGGGAGCTTCATAACAACCTTGGGAGTCAGTTAGTGACCCAGTCCCTCTTCTGTAAGATTGCAGATGCCAGTATGACCTTCTTGTGGCTCCCTGAAAGAATATCACAGGGTGGCTCCTGCTTGTGTGCTGTAGCCAACAAATACCAGAGTAGGACAGAGAGGGCAGGGGCTTTAGCTGCTGGCCTACAGGTGGTTTACATTGTGATGCTGCAAAATTAATTCATGCTCAGGAGAATCTGAGGTTCAGATTTTGCATTTGCTCTCCTTCTGGGATAGCTATATGCACTGTGAACTTGCTGCACTGGGCAGCACAGCAAAACCCAACTCCAGCCAGCTCTGCGGGGGTGAGAGGAACAGCTGACACTCTGTACTGTTCTGTGTCATCAGAGTTGGGCGGGGTGTGTTTGGTTTTGTGTGCTTCCCAGCGTGTCCTGAAAACACCCATCTAGGAATAGATGAGATGATCAATATTTGATTAAAAACGTGGCTTTTTGTTAAATAAATTTGCCCAATTATAAACTAATAGAAGCAAGGCGGCTGAGGTTTGATACTCAGTAAGTTGGATGTATTTTCAATTCAGGGTACTTTCAGTTTATGGTGACTTCCATAGGGACATAATCCACAAATCTGTGTTTAAGGACTAAGATAATTTTCATATTCATCAGTAAGGCCAGTACACTCCAGTGAATTGGCCTCCTTACTTTGGATATTCTTTGCAAACCTATTTGTACCAGCACCAGTTTAAAAACACTTTAGTATTCATCTCATTGAGTTTATTTCCATATTCTCAAATTCAGAAGGCCTGCAAAACTTCACTTTCACGAAAAGAAAAACCATGGCATTTGATCTGCAGACTAAAGTAAGTATCCACAAACCAACCTCACTGTCAGGTTAACACTATGCTAACTGAGACAACCATTTTCCAAATATCACACAGTAATGCCTTAAACACTGTAACTTTACATTCAAGGCCTTGTAAGATCAGATCTGAAATATTTGAGGGCGCCTGTATTTCCAGGTTATCAACATATTCCCTTTCTTTGGTGGCTGTAAGAAACTGAGACCTGGCTGAACTGTCCTGGAAAGCTGATGAGAGAAGAGGAAGAAGAGAGAGAGGAGGAAGAGAAAGAGGGAGGAAAAGGAGGAGGAAGAAGGAAGAGGAAGAAGAGAAAGTAGAAAATGGAAGAAGGAAGGAGGAAGAGAAAGGAAAAGAAGGATGGAGGAAGAAAATGAGGAAGAAGAGGAAGAGGAGAAAGAAGAAAGAGGAAGAGGAAGTAGAGGCATGGAGAAGAGGAAGGAAGAACAGGAGGAAGGAGGAGGCTGGTGCAGAGTGGAGTGTCCCAGGATGAGTGGAGAGGTCAGCACTGGAGGAAAGTGATTAATTATGAATGTGCCCACAGAGAATCTATTATAAGGAGCTCTGAGCTCTGCAAGATACATAGAGAGAAATTCAGACTCAAAAGCACAGCCTGCCAGTGTGGGGTGTAAAAATGAATAGGGATGTTTTCTTTTTTTTTTCTTTATTAAACTAATGTACCATTTGGTTAAACAGGGAGCTAGGTAAGCTTTAGTAAGAACGATGAAGTCAGTGGAAACATGTGGAAATAAATGCGTTCATATTTCTTATTAATTGTTCAATTAATTCAGGAAAAGATGGAAAGAAATATCTGCAGTTACAAAGTCCCTGAGTGTCTGAACCCTCGAAAGCAGGTCTCCTTGGCAGTCCAGTTCTGTGGGAGTCTACATCAGACCAGGATTTCTGACACTCCCAGGAACTTTCTCAGGACCCAAAGGTGCCAGCTATAGGCCAGAGATGAAAGCCTCACCATGTTTGGTGACAAACATATTTAGAGGAGGAAATTATACCAGAAAGGTGCTAGATAAGAAAAGAATGCAGAATCTCTTGGTGCAGATACAGAATTCTGATGCTGGGGGGACAGCCCCCAGTGTATGATGCTATAGGAGGGAAATGAGGGAAGAAGAGAATCTTTAGTACTAAAAATTATTGTTTTCTTTACTTGGAAACTTGTTCTATTCTTAAGTCAATATTTGTGCTCCCCATCCGTAAACATAGCTATCTGAGGGTCATGTCTCTACAGGCCGTGTCGGGATTCAAATCAGGACTCACGACTGTTGCCATGACATGTAAGAGAAGGAAAAAAAACCCAAAATGATCAGAGAGAAAGGACCTGACAGCAACCCAGGCTGGACTCCCGTGGAGATGGGCTATGCTCACCCAGAGAGTCGTGTGGGTGCTGCAGATAAAGCTCAGTGACAGAGTGCAGACCTAGAATATCAGAGAACCTCGTTCAAAACTCAGCATTGCTGAAAATAGGCTAATGGAGGCACACAGAGCATGTCCACCACATACGGTCTCCAGATATCAGCAACCTTGTGCACTAGAACTGAGTTCAGATTCTGTGATTTCTCTGCTCCTTGGTAGGAGGTACTTCTGAGCTGTGAGCCAAGAGCTGAGACAGGGGAGCCCCTACTGCACCCCATAGACTTCCTTGTGGGAGCTAGGAGCAGCCAGCGAACCCATGGGAGAGACAGTGACAGAGTCTGTACTTCAGGGACAGGAAAGTCACATGTACACAGATACAGAGGGGAAGAGAGAAGCCAGAGTGGTCAAGAGGAGAGAGGGAGGTGGCCCCAGGATTTCGATGGCAGTAAGGTGACAGTGGCTTGGAGGAGCCCAGTTTCTGACCCTGTGTGACACCACCAAGCCTCTAACCTGGAGGCAGAGGCACCCTTTAGAAGATGGTATGGACTATGGGGGCAGGGACTTGGAAATCAAATATTGTGGGGAACAGAAGAGTTGGCCATTGCTACCAGGGTTTTATTCCACCCCTAATCACACCCTCCCCAAAGGTCCCAAGAGGAGGCAGCCACTTGGCTGCCAGAACGTTGATGCAGATGAAATGGGAATTTAACAATGTCTCTGGGTGAATGCATGTTGTTCCCCACCTCCCTGCTTTTTTTGAGGGTGTCACATGATCTCACTGTGTGACATCTCAAATCTCCATCTTGCTTTGTTAGGCCTCTATGCATGAATAATTTTCCCAGTGCTTGTTTTTAGTGGGGCCAGAGAAAGAGCGCTTTACAGGCACACAATCTCCTGTTGTCCGCTATCAGCATTCGGGGGGCTGAGCTGGCTTACAACAGTGTAAAGACACCGGTGGCATGTGTTATAATATATGAGGCATTGTCCCCGTGAAGAACACACGAAAGAAAGAACATTGTTCTACGAGGGAGCAATTCACCGGGTTTTTCCCAGAGACTCTTGGGTCAAGTTTTCATGGGCCTATTTGATTTTCAAATTCTGTTTCTGCCCTCTTTCCTCTCTAGGAACAGAGTGTCCAAACTTGTCTATGCTCACTTCCATGTTTTGTGCATGGTCGATGTCCTTTAAAAAGAGTACCTCAAATAAGTCTTTATTCTTGTTTTGTTGGCTCTCATTCTGTGTTTTCATGAACTTTGGCCCCAGCCATGGCAACTGCGGGAAAATGCTAACAGTGATTGACAGGATTAGAGGAGCGGGTCCCCATCCGCATTTCAAACACTCGGGGAACAATAGGGATGGGGGTGAGTGAATTAATGAGGGACAGGGCTGTCAAAAGAGCACACATACTTTACATAAACCTGATTATCTTTGCATGGCAGAAATGGAGAAAAATACCGGAGGGGGCCAAGCTTGGCTCTCAGTTTGCCTCCAAAGGAGCGTGGAAGGCCCGTCCTGCCCAGCTCAGCTGGCCTGGCCTCCCTCCCACGCAGCATCCATCAGCCATGCTACTTAACAAGTCTATTCAGGGGATAGGGAAGGCTCCCAACGGCCCTCTTTTCAGAACTCAGCACCTCTGTGGGGTGGTGAGTTGTTTTGTTGTTAGTTTTCCTTGGGAACCAGTGCTTAATGTTATCTAAGAACACATTCCAACCCCTGGACTTGAGGTAGCAGTCAGGGTCCCCGCTGCTTAAGAGATGCATGGGTTCCTACTCTCAGAACCTTAAAAAGCCCAGTGATGAAGTATAGACTTACATCTGGGAGGCCATCAGCTGCAGGGATCCTGCTAGGAGGAATCCCCCACCATACCACACACACACACAGACACACACACACTCACACTCATACACTCACACACACGCACTGACACACACATACACACCTACACACACACTCAAACACATACACACACTCACACACATATACACACACTCAAACACACACATACACACATACTCACACACAATACACACACTCACACACATACACACACACTCACACACATACACACACTCACATACAATACACACACATACACACACTCACACACACATACACACTTACACATACACACACACACACACACGAGGACTCCTGTCTAACAGTAGATCATATAGCAAGGAAACACCAGGGCTAAAGAGGTCCCCTGTGGATGCCCTTCAGAGAAAGGGCATAGATACCATCCTTTCTTCATGTACTGTGTGCCCATGTCATTGGTCATTTGACAGAGAGAACTATTGCTGGCACTGGTTTGTGGAATCCAAGCTCTGTGCCGCATTATAAAGTAAGTAACAGCCACTCACAAGAAATTCATGAGCTCAGGGGACAGATGCATTTGGTGCATTTTTCTGCCATGCTAGCAGAGTCCCCAGGCACATTTGCTTCTGGGGACTGTTGTAAGGGCAAGTCAGCAAGGATGTCCAGAAACAGTCACGCCCCCACGTTCTGTGTTAGCAGACTGAGCTTGGTGCAGGATGGAGTGAGGAAGACTGGGAGCAGAATACTTCTCGCCTCTGGCCAGACTCCAGCCCTGCTGCCCAACACCCACCTTGCTAGCCTTGCTTTCCCAACACCAAGGTTTCAGGGTGTAAGGGAGTTTGCACTTACAGAATAACCTCAAAGCCATTGTGGTTCATTCTAACTGCACAGGTGTCCCACTAAACACCAAACCACAGAAACAAAACAAACCACCACCAACAACAAAGCAGGGCCCCCATTCACTGTGACACCCGCCCCCTTCTGAGTGGATACTACCTGTGGTGGGTGTGCTGGCTGCAGAGAACAGGCTGCAGGTTGGAGCTGGCAGGACTATGCCTGGAACTCACCTGCACAGCCTCACACCGTGTCAGGCCAGGGCAGATTCCAAACGCAGAACCTCCTTAATTCTTAAGCCTCAGGGCTGGCGGCAATACTTCTAACCCAGCCAGCAGATGGCTCTGTCCCACACATCCTCCTGGAGCCTGCCACCATCTCCTCAGGGACCCACACTTAGGTCACTGATTGGCTGGACAGGGAAGGAGGAAAGACTTCTTTGCTCTGCTCTCCAGAGAGTGAGGGTAGGGCAACCAGAGGGTATTGCAGAAGAAGGACAAATGCACTCTGTGTGCAGGGAGGTCGAGGATACTCTAATATGAGGAATCTGGAATTATCCCCATCAGGAAGGCCTCAGAGAGGCATGAGTGCTGTCAAAGACTGTGAAAAGCAAACACTATTGTGTGTTTACAGTGCCTCCTTCTTGGTGAAGTACTTGGACCTCCTATCCTGCTAGCAGCTCACTTCAGTCTAGAGTCCTTTGAAAATAGAGGGGTTCTATTTTTTTTTAACTTTTTTTTTTTTTTTTTTTTTTGATTTTGATTTTTTGAGACAGGGTTTCTCTGTGGTTTTGGAGCCTGTCCTGGAACTAGCTCTGTAGACCAGGCTGGTCTCGAACTCACAGAAATCCGCCTGCCTCTGCCTCCCAAGTGCTGGGATTAAAGGCGTGCTCCACCACCACCCGGCTCTTTTTTAAACTTTTTAAAATTGTTTTTATTATAGTATATGTTTTTTTCTGCTCCCCTCCTTTCCTCCTCTCCCCCCTTCTGCCTTGTCCTGTGACCCTCATGCTCCCAATTTACTCAGGAGACCTTGTGTTTTTCTCCTTCCTATGTATATTCATATATGTCTCTCTTTTTGTTGTCTAGGTTCCATGGGATTGTGAATTGTTAGCTGTTTTTTCTTTGCTTTATGTCTAAAAGCCACTTATGAATGAGTACATATGATATTTGTCTTTCTAGGTCTGGGTTACCTCACTCAATATGTCTTTTCCTAGATCCATCTATTTGCCTGCACATTTCAAGATATCATTATTTTTTACCGCTGAGTAGTCCTCCACTGTGTGAATGTACGGAGGAGTTCCATTCTTAAGAAAGTTTACCTCCTCTCACTGTAATGAGTACATTGATACTGTAAGTAAAGATTTGGCTGAACATTTTAATTACATTACATGTGTAGGTATCACGTCTTTTTAACGTTTCGTTCTCGGCAGGGTTGAATGAAGACAGTGGTTTGCTTCTGTGGCTTTGTTTCATTTCATTGTGGTTGAATCTAGTCAAGCAGCTTCCCCCAGCCACTAAGAGACTTGCCCATTCTGAGCCTTTAGATCCTCTAGAGCCATGTCCAGCTCAGAATTTAAAATACACTGTCAATCTTACAGGGACAACTGGCCTCTGATATGGGGCAGTAACATTCTGGCAACAATACATTTTGCTCTATTAGACTTTGTTACCTTTAGCTTATGTCTGTAAATTTAAAGAAAGCACAGCCTAACAAGTCTATGCATATTGCTAGTGACCTTTTAAAGAAAGAGGTTGAGTCAGGCTATTCCTGTGAAATTTATGGCTTCATGTAAGATGAGGCACACTGAGACATCAATGTCCTTGGTCAAAGAAGCTTGTGGGTAAAGCTTGGTTGGGCTTGAATCTCCTGAGATCCATTTTATTTGCCTGTTCACAGAGTTATTGGAGTTACATAGGATGGCTCTTCTCTTATGCCAGGCTCACTTGAGCATGTTATATTTTACTTAACTTTTTAACTAATGATCCTAAAACCTTCTCAACAACTCTTTCAAAGACTCTGGTTGACCCTTGACAGACTGACTGCCCTCCATGTGCTCAAACTCTCACCTGGCCAATGTGCTGCATCTGTCAGGCACCTAAGAGGCTGCCTCAAGTCAGGTCTAACCAAGGCCAAGGCTGAGAGCTTCCTGAGGACTGCAGAAGGCTGTCCAAGGTGCCTCTTGCGGGGATGCCTGCTGCTCCTTCTACACTGAAGGTCTTACACTGAAGGTGGGCAGCTTGGTCCCACATGCCCCCTGATCTGCAGATGGTTCTTCTAGCCACCCTAAGGCCTGGGTGGACCTAGTCCCTCTCATTTCCTATCGGGAAAGGTTAATATTGATCAACAACTTGACAGTACCTAGAATCATCAAGGATATACACCTTTGGAGATTCTAGATTTGGTTGGTTGTACCTGGAAGATGAGCCCTGAATATAGATGGTAACGTTTCACAGGCTGAGGTCCTGATCCGAAAGAAAGGAGAAAATGGTCAGAGTACTATCATCTGTCTCTCTGCTTCTTGGCTGTGGGATACAGTGTGCTCAGCTGCCTTGAACCACGACTTTCCTCCCTTGATACACCTTCAAACTCTAATAAGCCCTTCATGCCTTAAATCAATTTTGTTGGGTATCTTTGTCACAAAGAAAGCAAAATCCACCAGTAGACCACTCCTCTGCAGTCTGGACAAGGAGCTCCATATAAAAAGTCAAGTTAGAGTCAGCACCCCTGAGTCATTTGACACCATTAAGAATGTTCTTATCAGTAATTAATAGGCCATCCACGGTACATCTTCTAGATGGCAGAGGCATGGACAAGTACTGGGGTGTCCTGTCTGAGTGGCTTAGACTTGGGGAGAGATTCAGCACTCCACGGCAATCTCACCAAGGTATTTATTTGAAGTGAACTCACATGTTCTGGCTAACACTTGTGGTCTGTGCACCTGGTTCATACCAATTGTTAGAACCAGGATACCCTGTCCACTCATTGCTGCTGGGAGGCCACTCACCTCTTCCTGCCTGCAGAATAAATTTGTCAACAGTGACTTGTGGTCTCTGGAAGTTTAAAAATCTGGTCTGTGTTCAGTATCAAAGCTCTTTTGTAATGTCTGAAAACCTGTCCCCTTCAGCTTTTGTCTATACTATAAAAGCAGTTACTTGACTCTCTTTGGGGAAATGGGGAACCGGACAAGAAAGGGTTAAGTTGTCTGCGATTTCTCAATCAGCCTCAGGAAGCCTCAGGTCAATTTTGCTCATAAACTTGGCACAAGTATTCCTTTTCTATCAGAGGAAATTCTAATTCTGCACACAGTCCAGAGCCACTCAGATTATTACACATTATTAAAAATTAATTTTAAAAATGGCCTATTTTGTGTCCAGCTTTAAAATGGTAGTCACAGAAAGGATGTAGACCCTAGCGATTCTCTGAGGAAAGGGATGCCTGAAGGACTTCTCCTTCCGCTTGGTGAGCAGGAGCCACTGGTCCTACTTAGCTTCCTTGCCACTGTCACCAGGATGCTGACACAGCAAGGCCGGGGCAGGAGGGACCAGGGACTTCTGTGGGAGCAACTGCATAGAACTCAGGAAAGCCAGAAGTTAGTCAATGGAGAGGTTTGCTTCCTGAGCCCAGTTCCTATCCTCTGTAGGCCCCATCCCTTCAGGAGGGGCCAGCAAGCCTGAAGAACGAGAGAGGACACACTGGTTCAGCTGCTTTTGGATCCACCTGAGGAACCTGACTTACTCCTATTCAGTTCCTCACAGGCCCATGTCCAGATGGTCAGAACCTAGTGGATTCTTGAGGGATATCTCAGCCCCAGCACCAAGCCGAAGATGTGGACTGAGCCCGCTGGCCTTTAACCAGCCTCAAAAGCAGCCAATTTGCAGCCCATTTTGATCTTATTCTCACCCTCACCTCAACCCTTCCTACCTTGTCTTAATTGGGCCTTTCTGACAAAGACCACAGGTCTAGCCACTTCTAAATCACAGGAAATTGTTTCTCCCAGTGATAGAGACTGGAAGACCAAGATGGGGGTGAGTCCTGTTGAGGTTGGATGGAGAATATGCTCAGACCCTGACCTCCTGTAGATTCTACCCCTACTTTTGTATGTGTATCTGTGTCACTGGGACATCAGATATGTTGGTGGGGTCATGACAGTGACCTAATCTTAATCTCTCTCTCTCCCTTCCCTCCTTCTTTCTGTCCCTCCCTCCCTCCCTCCCTCCCTCCCTCCCTCCCTCTGTTTGTAGTATATTTAAATGGGAAATGGGAGAGGAATACTTCAGACCCAGGGATTACTCAGTTATCTATCCATGCATCCACCCACCTATCCACCCACCTATCCACCCACCTATCCACCCATCTATCCATCCATCCATCCATCCATCCATCCATCCATCCATCCATCCATCCCTCCTTCACTCATTTGTATATCTACAGTTATCTATTCATCTGCCCCCATTCACCCATTCTTTCTTTCAAATCTATCTATCTATCTATCTATCTATCTATCTATCTATCTATCTATCTACTATCTATCTATTATCTATCTATCTATTATCTGTTTGTCTGTCTGTCCATCCATCTGTCTGTCTACCCACCCAGTCATCCATCTGGCAATGTATTCATCCATTCATTTATGTATTTAATTATCCATCAATGTACCCATCTATCCCATTTATCAAATTAATATTTCTAATATATTCATCATCAACTACCCTTGGGAATCTAGGCACACACGTCACCTCCCAGATAGGAAGCTCTGTGTTGAACATGACTCTTCTTATATTTGTAGGAAGGCCGCATCTCAAGCTCCTCCAAGGCACAGTCTGCTTAACACACTACAGCTAAACTGGTAATATATGATAGGGTGTTTAATTCTGAAATATCATGTGACCCGGACCCACAACCAACTAAACTCACTGCTAGCTCCTGTTAGTGTCTTGGCCTTGGAATGCACTGCCAATGACTTCATTCCAATGCCCTGTGTAGCACCTGTCCCATACCTCACAGACTGCAGACCCCATTAGGAAAAAGCAGTCATGGTGCACACTGAACTCCTATCCCTTTCTGAGTGCATCTGCTAAGCCCCATCAGAAGACGGCATAACCCCTGCTCTTACAGAGGATAGACTTCAGTGGAGGCCATTGGAGACTTAGCAGGTCTTAGGGACTGGGCACAGTCGTGGCAAACCACCCAAGAACTTCAACCCGCATGGCCCAAGTGGCCTTTTTTTCCCAGAGTTTTCTGGAGGCAAATGCCATGCTGTGAGGTTTCTTGGCACTTCTTACCACTCGCACGCTGTGGCCAGGCTGTCAGGTCCACTCAGTGGCCAAGCTCTTTTCTCCTCCACCTGCAGATACCTTTTTTCCCTGCCTGGGGCTCCCATCCTCTTCTGGGGTGAAGCAGTGACTTAGAAGGGAATGCTCCTTGCTATTTTGGTATCCTGCACACTAGAATGCCAGGAGGAACTCCATGAGACTGTAGATAGGTCCTAGCTAGTGGATGTTGCCCCTGGGCTGGAGATGATGTTCTTCTGATACAGGAGAATATGACAGTATCTGGAGACCTTATGTGGCTTCCTGAACAGATCCTGAATGGACATCTTTCAGGGGATGTCAGTGAACCGTCATCTATAATAAAATGCCCAAGGCAGGCGAGAGGAGAAGTAGTTCCTGGTTTTGGAGGTCTGAAACCAAACACTAGGCAGTCCCTCCTTCCTAGCCTCTGGTTGGAGCTTTAGGAAGTCTGTGTTAACAAGCAGGAACATTTAAACAGGAAGCAAAAAGACAGAGAGGTGACCCACACAGTCCCTTCTGAGGACACAGCTCCAAAGAGCTGAGGACCTCCTATTAGGCCCTTATGCTTCAAGGTTCCCTCATTTCCCAACAGTGCCACTTTGGGGACCTTGACTTTGGGCCGTGGGAGCATTTTGCATTCACACCACAGCAGGCATCAGGATTCTGTCAGAATGAGGCATGCTTCTTGAGGGGTTGCCGTCTGAATGCAAGTTTTAGGAGGTTCGCCTGTTCTAAGTCTAGTTTTGCCATCTATGGCCTTCTGGGGGTGCACTGGACACCAGCACCCATGAGGATAGGGCTGCTTTTAGTCCTCTGTCTTGCTCAGATTCATCTTTCATTGTATTGGCACCTTTCTAGTCTGTGTATTGGGACAGGTAAGCTTTTGGCATAGAGTACCATGCTGTCAGTGGTGATGGGCTCCTGGCTCAGCACCCTGAGTAGACTCCTCTATGGGTGCCTTTCCCAGGATTAGAAGCTCTGCTACTATTCTTTGGGTTTTGGTATCCAGTGGTTCTGGAGTTCATCTAGATCCTAGTCTCCTGCAGAACAGAGAGTGCCAGGGCCTGCTGGAAGCTTAAGGGTTAATACTCAGAACTCCTTGAAGAAGTCAGAGTCCCACCTACTTACTGGTTTGCAAATGGATTTTCAGTGTATCTCCCACAATGACCATTGGTGGCAGACCATAACAAGTACAATGCTAATGTTTATGGTCGTGGGGTCTGATTATATCCATGGTCGGGCCCCTTGGAGTGGCTGAATGCCTCATCTGTACCTTGTGTGGCCAGACCCATTAACTTCCATGTGCTCTTTCATGGAGTCTTATTGCCCAGAGAGGATGGATCAATATTTCATCTGTGGAACATCTTGACCGAGGATGTCTGGGCCCATTGTGGTCCTGCTGATAATGGCCCCTTTATTCAAGCTGACTTGTAGGAACAAGAGATAAAGGGCTAGCATGTACTCTGAAGGTGTAGAGGTTATACACAAGAGGAAGGCCTCAGGATGGGAAGCAAGACTCAGGAGGAAGAGCAGAGGTTTGGAAAGCAGCGAGGAGAGAGAGGGGTCTTTCTCAACAAACTGAAATCTAGCTGGGCTTGAATAAATTTTGAAAGGCATTGCCTCATAAAATATTGGCGTTACTAACCTTTGTTTTGAGGCTCAAAACAAGGCTTACACTCTGAATAGTTACCCATTCTTTGTACAGATAACTGCTAGGCACTCAGAGTCCCCGAGGCAGCCATATTGACTGTTCTGAGATCACGGTTTTCCTGTGATTTCCATGTGTGTTCTCTCAGGTCCTCTGTTCAGCGGTAGCTGCAGAGGAGGAAACGGTGCAGTGGACAGTAGAGTGGGGTGACTGAGATCAACCTGGTCTTCCCCAGCTTTCCGGCTCACCCAGGGTCTTCCCGGTGTTCATGACCATGCATGTCAGGCATGGCCTCCACAACCATGGGAAGGGGTGAGACTTGATGCTATCCACCATGAGCAAGTGGAGGGCAGAGTTGAGGTGATTTGTAAGCCAAGACAGGGTTGGCATGAGTAGATCTGACTCTCATCCTCCCTCTCTGGCTACATTAGATTCTTTTTTTTAAATAAAATATTATTATTTATTAACCTCATAATCTGTGTTATTTTCCACGTGTCACATAATTTTACTCTTCCAAAATTCCATCAATATGCCAGCACACTTCCTTTTTAAATACCAGAAATAAGAGTTTGAGAGTCCCTTCCTTAAAGTCAGATAGCCGTATTTATTTCCTGTGATATGTCACCCCAATATTCTTTTCTCTTCATCCAGTCCCCTGCCTTGCTGGTGTCCATGTGACTAGGGTGAGTCCTCTCCTGAGCATGTCTGCGTCCTCCATCCTGGCCAGTGCAGCTCACGTGTCATCTCAGATTCCAAGGGTGTGTTCCTCGGCCCAGCAGCCTTTGCAGGCTCACCAAAGCCTGTGACCAACCTAAGTGTACCCTTGGGCATTTTCCCAAGATTGTCTCTTGTTATCAAATTCTGACAGGTGAAACAGAGATGTGCAGAATCAAGTTGCTATCATCCTCCTGCCCGCTCTCACAGAGTCTAGAATCCCCACAGGCAACATTTTCTTGTTTTTGAGTTTAAAATAGTTTAAGTTTCTATTATACTTTTATTTTCCAATTTTAATTGTTTTACACTTTCATACATTTATATAATTTTTTTGTTTTGACTTCATATCTTATCTCTCTCCCTCCTCCTTCTTCTCAAAGTCTCTCCTATTTTCACATCGTTTGTGTGTGTGTGTGTGTGTGTGTGTGTGTGTGTGGCCGACCAAGTTTAATTACAGTTTCTTGCCTGGGTGGTGGTGGAATGATACTCAGTGGAGCAAGGTCAATTTCTCTGTGACTGCATCCCTGAAGGAAAACACCTAGCCCCTAACAAGTGTTGATTGCTATAGTCCCTCTAAGAGGGACTTATGGACCCACCTCTCACCCATGACGAAATGTTGACAGACCCAATGTTGTGAAATCTATGGAGACATACAAACTCAGTGAGTATAACGGTGACATCATTGTCCAGGAGACAGCTTTCGCTGTGCGTCTTCCCCATATTCAGCTCTTATAGTCTTCCCACCCCCCTTGAACGTTATGTTCCTGAACTCTGGGGAGGGCGTTAGAGCTATTCCAGTTGGTTCCATTTCTGACAGAAGTAATGTGAAAGTAAGTTCTTTAATTCGAAAGCTTGTGAAGTAGGTACCCAACCTCTGTTGCCCTATTTCTAACTGGGTGTCACTGCGATTGGAGCTCCCTTTCTTCTGAGATGTGCTGAGATTCGTCAGTCCCGGTAGATATGTCACTGGGTGGGTTATCTCTTCTTGAGATGCATGTGCACCCATGGATCTTGGTGCAACTTTCCCCGTGAGATTGGCCGAGGTGGCCTCGAAGCCTGGTTCCTAACCCTTGCCTTACTAATTGAGAGAAAGAACTAGGGGAGGCGTGTATTCTCAGAATGGCCTCTGATGAGGGGTCCTTGGTTGAGTTCTGGGTAGCCCCACTGAATAAGTGGCAGAAGGTGTTGTAGGGGTGCTTTCTGGGCTCTGGGATCTGAGGGAAGATGACTGAGACTCAGCACTCCCCAGCACTTAGGGCTTCAATAAACCCTGTGACTATCCACCTCCCCTAGGACCTCCTCAGGTAGTGGGGCATCTACAGTACAATGTTTTAATCTTCTTGATGTTTGTTACTAGTATTGACTTAAGTATCCACCCCAGACCTAAAGCGATAGTTAGACACAAGAGTCTTGTGTGCTTGTTAAGATGCTTAAGGGGAAGTCCGTTCCAACACCTCCCATGATGTGTGCTGAGGGTACCTGCATGCAGGAAAGCCCATCCCTCACCTACCACTGCCTACAGGTACCCACCATAAAGGTCACCTGCAGGATACCTACACTATGACTTTGCTCTCAGTCTCTACCTCAGGACCTCATAGAATCTGTCTGTTCCAAGTGAATTCCAGTGGATGCATGGCCAGTCAACCCACATACAGCTTGATACCCATGGGTATGTTCAGTCACTGGATGCTTTTGTCTTTTCCTTTATGAGTAACTAGATCCAAGCTCCAGCAAGAGAGGCCTCTGAAAAGGGAGCCCATGACATCTCCCAGTCTGCTCTCATGTGGAGCCTTGCCCTGTGGGAACCTCTAAGGCTCAGGAAGGGTCCTGTTAGGGCCACCCTTGAGCATTGTCTCAAACTCTTCCAAGGGACAAAGGGTGGGGAATGACATGCGATCAGTTCAGGGCTCTGATGACAAGCTTCCCTCTGCCTTGTCTTTGATGCAGCCGTTTAAACGAGAACACTGCAGTGTGATCACGTGGGCAGTCAGGATGAGAGCTTCGCTGCAATGCTGCTTGCAATTGCAGTCTTACTCCTGTTTTTCTTCCCCCCCTCAGTATTTTAGATGCATAAAATACTGGACTTCCATTTTGCTTACTCTTAGCATTTCAGTTCCTCTTACTGGACTATGTGGGGATTGCAGCTTATCATGGAGGAACTGTAATTGGACCTGAGGATATCATGCACTGAAATGTTTTAGTCTATCCCACTCTCACAACACTCCAGGCTCAGCAGGATGGTACACAGTGGCTCTGGATGTGACCCTCTGGCCACAGGGCCAGGTGGGGATGAGAAGGGACATGGTGACGGCACGTCCTAGCAACCTTGTCATTCTAGTGTCTGTGATCATTAAGTTAGTCTCATTTTTCTCTTTTTCCTCATATTTACTCATTTTACATTGTATAATACCATAACTTGTGCACTGTGGAGCCTGAATTTTTGCAGGTGCCCACTGAGTGCCGAGACATCTTTGTCTACTCAGTAGGCATTTAACTTGTCTGCGCTCAGCTTAGCGTCACTTGTTTTTGACAATCCCCACCCTCTTTTCTTTCCTCCCTCCCTTTCACCTTCTCTCCCCTCTTTCCTCTTTTCCATCTTCTTTTTCTTCCACCTACCCATCCTGCTATAATTTCGGTATTAGGTAGCGCTAAAAGTCCAAAGCATCAAATAATCGGTACCCAGAGGGGATGCTAGTAGAATAGGTGGTGGCTGTTTAGAGACTTAATTAGTGGAGGCATGCTCGTGAGGGACAGTGTGGAACTCCAATCCCGCATCTCTCCTCATTCCCAGACACTAGGTAAATTGGTCTCCTCTGACACATGCCCTTCCTAACCTCTCCATGATGTAGCGGCCACCTCATCACAAAACCTTGAACCTATGGGCCAGAATGAGTATTTAACCTTTTAAATTTGATTATCACATGTTGTGTAATGTCTCTGCTCTTTACTCTTTTGGCTTTTTTGGGAAACTTGGCACCCAGCTCCCAAATAAATCACCTGGAGGCTCATATTTTCTTATAAATGGCCAGCCTTAGCTTGGCTTGATTTAGTCAGCTTTCCTTATTTTAAATTAACCCATCTACCTTTTGCCACTAGACTTTTATCTTTCTTACGTCTGTATATCTTATATCTTTCCTTCTTACTCCATGGTTCATTGGCTAGCTGTTTGAGTGGGTGGCCCCTGACAATCTCCTCTCCTTGTTCTCTTGCTTCTTCCTCTCCAAGATTTCTTCTTCTGTTTAAACTCTCTGCCTGCCATCCCCACCTATCCTTACTCCTGCCTCACTATTGGTCATTCAGCTCTTCATTAGGACCATCAGGTGTTTCAGACAGGCAAAGAATCACAGCTTTATTCGATTACTATGAGATTTTAATTTTTTCCACATTGTATTAACATTGGAATTTGTTAAATGGTTTTATGTACCAATTGATATTATTGCATTTTATGTTTTTAGTCTACTTATACAGTAGTTTACATTTTCAAATTTTGAGATAAATTTGCATGTTGGTAACAAATCCTGCATGGTTTTGGTATCTAATTGCCATCCCACATCCTTAGCTTTGACTGACTGGTATTTTAATCAAGGACTTTTTAATCTGTTTCATGGTAGATATTATCTTGTAGTCTGCCTTTCTGAAGTTCTGACCAAGTTTGTTAATAGGGCTGGTGTTAACAGAGTGAGCTGGAAAGTATTGTCTTCTGTTCAGAGCTTCTGGAAAGATATGGAACCCTGAAGTATTTTCCCTCAAATATTTGGAAAGAGTCATTGATGAAATGAACAAATCTTGTACTTTCTCTTAAGTCACTCATTTGATAGACACAGAGCCGCTGGTGAGTTTATGAGTTTTTCTCCCTCTTATTCAGTTTCTCAGGGGAGATTTGTGACGTGATGTATAAGTCCTCCTGGTCTCTTCAGCCAGTCAACATCATGCCTTTGAGCTTTCTATCATTTTGTTTGCGAATTTCTGCCCTCCTTTGATTGCTCCTTTTCTTCAGCTCCTTTCAGGCTCTTGCTGCTTGGCATGGAAGCTAAGAACACTTATTTTCATTCCTTTTTGTGTTTCTAACACACTGGTCTTTCGCTGTAAATGTCTCTCTAAAGTCTGCTTCCCTACAGCTTGCATCTTTGACTGCCATTGTGTTTTCATTTGGTTCAAAATATCTTTGCGTTTATCATAGAAGTTCTGTTGCCTGTGCATTCCGTTGCCTGTGCATTCCTTAACTCATTATTTGTAGAGGGAGAAAAGCTCCTTCAAGGAGATGGATTGGGGAGTGTGGAGCAAATCAGAGCAAGGCACAGCGATGTGTCTATAAAAATGTCTTAAGGAAATGCATTGTTTTGTATGCTAGCTAAAACAATCCATAGACATGATTTCTAAGTATTTGGCGCTATTCCTGCTATGACCTTCTCTTTCAATCGTACTGCCGTCAGAGACCACACCCTCTGGAACTTCCACTCTTGCGGATGGGTTAGGTGCTCTGTGCGACAGAATGCTGCCACTCTTGGAGAATGTTCCATCTGAGTTTGAGAGAAATGAGTCTTGCTATATATATCTGGACGTGGTGGTGAATGTCCTTAATCCTCGCACTTGAGATGTGGAAACAGGAGGATCTTGAATTCAGGTCAGTCTGCATTATACAGCTAGATCCTCCTGAGAGAGGGGGAGGCACACACACACACACACACACACACACACACACACACACACAGAGAGAGAGAGAGAGAGAGAGAGAGAGAGAGAGAGAGAGAGAGAAGTAGAGCCTGATGCCTAGCTTAAGATAAGAACTCAAGAATTATTTGTAGACTAGGGTAATGAATAAACTGGCACTTCTTCACACCACTGTGCACTTTACCTATAATCCCTATTGTTTGGGATTTTGTTGCCTTTCTTTTCTCTTTTTTTAAAAAAGAAAACAAACTATCTTTTTTCATTTTACATACCAATCCCAGTTCCCAATTCCTCCCCTCCTCCCGCTCCCTCCATCTTCCCCCACATTCCATCCCCTCATCCACTTCTCAGAGAGGGAGAGACACATTGCTTTGTAGAAGGTCTAAGGCCCTGCCTACTATATTTAGGCTGAGCAAGGTATTCCTCCAAAGAGATAGGTTCCCCAAAAGCCAGCACTAGCAGTAGGGATAAATTCTGGTGCCTCTGCCAGTGACCCCACAGTCTGCCCCAGCCATATAACTGCCACCCACATTCAGAGGGTCTAGCTTGGTCCTACGCTGGTTCCTTCCCTGTCCAGATGGAGTTGGTGAGCTTCCATTAGCTAAGGCAAGCTGTTTCAGTGGGTGTCTCCATCATGACAACATTTTAAAAAGTTGTTGCCAAGGAGTCCAGTCTCTATTTGGTGCAATCCGAGTCCAATTATAGACAAGCTGAGTGCATTGCATGCGTGTGCACAGTCCTGACAGAGGGTTCTTCTGTGCTCTTGCCGTCTGTGACACAGCTGCTGTTTCACCTGCCCAGACACTCAAGTCGCCCTGGACATTTTACCTTAGCTTGTCCCATATTGTTTTTCTTCTTGACATATCTTTTACTATTTCTTGAAGGACTGATCCACCATAATAAATTCCTTTATAATCTTTTTAGGGGGGTGTGGAGAAAAGCTTCTGTCTTCTTTCTCCATTAAAGGTTAATGTCAGTAATTATACACTTCTAGGGTTTTTCTGCCAACAATTCCAATCTTTCACTCTGCTCACTTCTTGCTTGTGGAGTGTCTGATAAGGTTCCCACTCTGACACTTCCCTTGGTCTGCATGGGTGAGGTATTGCTTTCCCTTTTGTCCTTGGATTTCTGCAGTTTGGAAATGGTTTGCTTTTGTCTTGTGTGCTGGGTCTCCTTCCTCCTGTAACTGCTCCTTTCAGGGTGTGCTGCTCTGTGTTCTTGGGGAACCAGCACCACAGAGATTTACTCTCCTCTTACTGCTCTTCTGTCCTTCACAGGTTCAGGAAGCTTACAGGAAAGCTGTCCATGGCTCTGAAATGGCCTGGACAGAACTGCTACATGGTATGATTTCTTGACTGGTGTCGCAGTGTTTAAATTCCTCCCCCGGATTCCAACAGCACCTTCGGGGAGCTCAGTGGAGTTCTTGGTAGTAAGGCCCAGGAAGGTGGGACCGGCAGGACCGATGCCTGCAGTTCTCCTGTTCAGGGCTCCCTGGTGAGCTGAACTGAGGGGTTTTCTGGATTTCTTTCTTTAAAGATGGATATAAGGGGAGGAGCTCGGCCCTTTCTCAACTTGATGTGCTGTGCTTTGTGCAAGCCCATGGGAGGCTTGCCCCTTTCTGAATGGAGATGGAGGGGGAGTGGATGGGAGGGGCATAGAGAGAAAGAGGAGAGACAGAAGGAGAGGAGGGAGGGGGAACTGGTTGGTATGTAAATAGATAAAAATTGTTATTTAAATTAAAAAAATTCACAGTAGCAGTTTTCCCCAAAACTCTCAGTTCCCCTGCGGATAAAGACAAGGTCCTGATTTCACGTGCTTAGCTTTCTGCTATTGAAACTACAGGAATTTTTCTGTACTCTGAGGTCCCTGCAACCCTTGGCAGCCTGGTCTCCAGTGACACCTGGTTGGATAGCAGCAATGAATGCTCTGTGTGGCCCTGATTTGCTTGGTCTCCCCAGAGCACCCAGGACAGCTCACCTGGACAGGCATCAGTTTGTGTCCACACAAATCCAGAATTTCCCCAGACTGAGTTCTTGGGCTTCTCAGAGTCAGAGTCATCATGGGGCAAGTTCATCTTGAGGGTCCCTGGGTCCAACCCAGGACAGCTGCACAGGGTTCCAGGCAGAAACACAAGCAGACCCTTTAGATATAGTGGAAACTGCCAGGTACCCCTTCGCTCTAAAAGACACATGCAAACAGTCACAGGATAGCAACGTATGCCTGTCCATAGAATAAAAGCTGACGGAATCCTTCTAAGACTGTTACCAAGTCTAACAGATATAACAAGAAGCACTGGAGAGAACCCCAAATCCTGATACACCAGGCTTTCTAATTTTTAGTCTCTCTGGAATATTCTTCTGCAGATAGTATCTCCGAGAGAAGGAGTTCGAATCAGACTCCTTCAACAAGCAGACTTCAAACAACCGCGTTCACCTTTCCGTGTCTGAAATGGTTGTTTGGGGAAGCGCGAGAGCGGCATTCTGAAACAGAAGTTGGTATATAACAGGAAATGTGCATGGATCCAGTGGCCAGCTCAGCAAGGACTCCACCCTGTGGGTCACATGCCAACCCTGTAGTCCCCAGGCTGGCCAGGAACCTGGTCAGGTCTCCTGTGCCACTGCCTTTTCTCCCTCAGTGTTTCCCTCCCTTCATCTTCACAACATTTGAACATCCCCCTTTTTGTGTGTGTGTCTCTCAGGTGACATTTCATAAATTCTCTTTTCTGGGACCACAGACGATATGTGCTATGTGCAGGAACAGCAGTCTCTATCACTAGTGCCAGAGGAGTAAGGAAAAGCCGACGTGTTTGCTTTAGGGCTGGAGACAGGAAGTCCAGATGCCCGTGCCCTGCTCTCTCCTAAGCTGATGCCACTGCTGATGAGACCCAGCAAACAACCTCAGAAACACATGTGATAATTAGTAAGAAATAAATGTGTGCTTAAGTATTAATGAGATAAATATTTAGCAGGTTATTTAAGATATCTATTATATCCTCTGATGTTTAAAAAGTAATGAGAGGTTTATTAAAACTTCAAGCTATGACTCAGTAAAAGAGTTTTCACAGTGTACGCTTCTCCGTGAAGTCCTCCAGAGCAGAGCGGAGGTCTGAACACTGCGTTGAGGTTGGCCATCCCTGGGAGAGATGTTGAGCTCATGCTGAGGGCCAAACACGACAGCTCCAAGAATCTGCCCCAAACTGGGATTTGATTCTGGAAACACATCACATACAACTTTGGTCAGTGCAGAGAAAGAGTGCTGATAACTGAAACCAGCTGAGGACCGCTATCAGAGGTCTAGCGCCCCCTACCTTACCACAACAGAGCGTGTTCCAGGGAGTAGCCACATACAGGCCTGCTGTGTAGCCAGGGCTGCTGTGACATGCACACCACAGAGGGTAGGCACAGGAGTAAGGAGCAAGCTGAATTCTGGAGGCTGTGCTCTATGTCAGTCTGGTGTATTTCCAGGTCTCCTGGTTTTCATCTCCTGTGTTCTCAAGAGCAGAGAGGTAGGGTGGGGGGCATGAGGAGCCATGTGCCAGGTCTGTAAGATCATGAGTCTAGTAAGAGGCCTATTCTTTTGATTAACTCCCTTCTAAAAAGTCTTCCCGGGTCATCCCCTGGGGACAGAGACACCCAGCTTCCAGTGCAGAGGCATCAAAAGATCCCTAAGAGCAGTTTTGTGAGCGAGTCTAGTGGGGGTCTCACCTCTGCTGCTCAATGGACACAAGAAGTCATTGGCCAGTGGAGAGATCTCCAGGTGACCTGGTCTTCGGGATGACCCTGGACTTGTTCATCATGTCTGCTAGACCTCGGATCAGATCCCATACAGAGACAGCTTCCACAACTGTAGGCAAGCTGATAGCTAAGACTGGGAAAGACCTAGTAAGGTGCAGGGTGTCTGGATACCTGGCCTGACTTGGAGCCATTCACTTATATTCCAGCACACCTGCAGTCCAGTACACCTGCAACTCAGCACACCTGCAGTTCAGTACACCTGCAGCCTGGCACACCTAGACCAGAGTGAAAATGTGGTCAAGTAGAGCCAAGTGCACAACTGTAACAGAGAGCACTGGTGTTCAAACACACTTAGATCCCAGTGTCCCAGCAGTCAAACACACACCTGTGGCTCAGCACAGCTGTGACCCAGCATTCTTGCATCCTGGCATGCCTGCATCACAACAGAAAGGAGCCGTGTTGCATGTCACTGAAATTAGTTCATGCCTATGATCAAGAGGCCACAAAATAAGACTTCATTCTAGGAGAATCAACCTGAGCCCTGCCCTTGCCACAGTCAGATTCTGAGTGGTCACAAAAGAGCGACCTTATGAACCACTGTACCTGTGAGGTGAGCTGTGCAAACACCTGCTTAACCATTACCTGGAGGGTGTCTGGAAAGGGAGGGAGGCCACAGCCCACAGGCTTTTTTGCCTGTTTCCCTCTGCTGAAGGCTCCTTTGAAGACCTTTGGTACCAGACTCACAGGGTACTTCCTCTCTGTGGATTTGAAAACCACGCCTCTGCTCCATGATGACCAGCGCTCACAGTGCATGCATATGTGAATGGTGTGGCCCGTATTCCAGGCTCTGCCCCATGGTGAACAATGCACATGGTTCGTGTGTGTGGTACAGGACAGCCAGTGCACACTGGCCAGCCACACACACGCTCTACTAGCCTTAGGCTCCCTATTACAGGACAGAGAACTGCTCTAAGGTCTGCGTACTTTCCTTTCTTCCTCTTCTTCTTAGTTTATTATTATTTTTTTTTTTCGCTTAATTTTTACTTTTTGGTCACCACAGATTCAAACTTCCGTTAGGCAGGAAGGTACCTCCATGTCAGTACGTTTTATTAGGGGGAAATCATAGTGCCACAGGGGGCAGCCTGAAAACCCTAAGAAAGATCCCCCGACAGAGCTACAGACGGTAAAAGGCTCCCTTCCTGTGTGTCTGTCTGAAAGATTAAACGGCAAAGAAAAACACTGTTTCCCATGGAAAGTGGCACTCTCTCTGTAACCTTCAGCATTCCTGCTCACCTGCAGAGCCCCTACCCATAATGCACTAAGTGGATGATTAAAAAGAAATGGGGGCTTAACCGAGGCTAAGCGTGGGGTCCCCGGAGCCTGGCGGAGCACTGAACCGTGCCTCTACAGCTGTCTCCACACGGCCCGACATTCTTTATTTATTTGTTATGAAATATTTATGGGTGTTATGAAAGGTTTAAAATAATGTGTCTGTCTCTCCCTGTCTTTTCCCCTTTGCCCTGGCGCACTGTTTTCTAATGCATAAATAATTCTGGGTCCGGACAGTGGGCGGCACATTAGGAGGGGCGGGCCTGCTGTATCACATTTTTTCTGCCTGAGAGAAAATATCATTCCTAGTAATTTTCTACACTTATACAATCGGCGTCGACAGTAAATAATTGATGTATGAATTTAGGCCTAACTCCAACACAATCTGACTTTATGCCAAGGGTTACTCCCAGCAGATTTTGAGCTAAATCATCTTGCAAAATGGGTTCTTTCAGGGGAGAGAAGAAAAAAAAGCTTTTTGAAATTATTTTAATGGAAAGCAGGGACCTCCACACAGCGCTTCTTTTGACAGGGTCTTGCTTTGCGTGGTTGGTAATAAAACCAAGCAAGCTACACATTAAGAGACGGGAAGTGTTTCATTTGCGATCACAAATGGATTTTTAAAAGAATGACACAGACCCTTTGGATGGTCCCTCCTTTTCTTCTTTCTCTTACCCCCTCTCCTTTTGTGAATGCATTTGCCCATGTGTATGTTTGTGAATGTGCAGCTGTGTGTCTGTATTTGTGTGCGGCACGCTGCCCTCTGCTTCCCATGCTGGCCCCTATGGGGGGGGGCAGTTATGGTTAAAATTACAGGAGAGATATGTTACAAAGGTAAGGGCCTCTGACCAGCAGAGGGGATTCAGAGAGGTGCCAATGTCCCTTCCTCACAGTTAGAATCCTTCTGGTCAGTGCATGGGAATTATTTGCACAGGGAGTCAGGGAGGAGTAGGGTGAGGAGAGAGCAACCAGCAATTGTTGTGTCCTCCCAGTTTTGTGCTGAGGATACTGGGAAGATCCTCCTGGCTTGTGCTGAGGATGCTGGGAAGATCCTCCCGGCTTGTACTGGAGGATGCTGGGAAGATCCTCCCTGCTTGTGCTGGCGGATGCTGGGAAGATCACAGAACAAATTGAAGAACAGGGGACTTTTCATTACTGTGTATTTGGAAAGCAGGATGGAGTCATCAGAAATCTCCTTTCAATGCATTACTTTTTGGTTGAAACTAAGATTCAAAGGCTGTTTTTTTTTAAAAACAAGGCCTATGTATCTTTAAATACATTTTTATAATTACATACTCTAGTATTTGCATTTGTGTAAAATTTTGTTCATTGTTTATTCATCATTTCCTTTAAGAAATATTAAGACCCTTCTACACCAAATTTAATTTAATTTATGATTAGGCTAATAAGTATAACTTAAAACTTTGACAGGAGCCATTATGATACAGGCAAAAAAAATTGACTTAAGAGGCAAAACAAAACGACTTTATGTTTCGAGCTCCTCCCCTGTCCCCAACCTTATCACGTGACTGTGTGTGGCAGCTGCACAGGGCTCTGACTTCATTCCATAGGTGGCAGTCATACCTTGATGCACGGAGACTTGTCGTAAAGTGTTTGATTTCGAGGAGCATCGTTCCTATTTCCTTACAACAAGCCTCTTCAGTGCATCCTCTTACTTAGTTCGCTCAATTCACAGACATGTGATGACGAGCAGTCTCAGGAATAGTGGCCAAGGGCTTTCCCTGTCAGGCAATGGATCAAATTCTTACATATGTGCATGCGTGTGCATATTCGTGTGTATGGGTGGGTACACATGGAGTGGGCACATTTGTACCACATGTACACATTGTATGCGGTTTTTTATTATTATTTCAGCACCATAGCAAACATAGCAGATGCTCTGGAAATTTCTTCAGGATCCAGGATGGAGCTGGAAGGAGGGATGGGTTCCTGACTGCAGGACCAGTTGCATGTCCATATAAATCAGTCACCTGCATCCTCACACAGGCATGCATGTCTGTGTATCTGCACACCTGTCTGTATGCATGTGTGTATGCTTCATGTGTGTGTGTGTCCTGGTGAGTGAAGAATTTCTCCAGAACTACACATGACAAGAAAGCTAATAGTCATGAAGCTGGTCACTGTCGTGATGCTCACAGCTATCTCTTCTTCAAGCTGGCACCCTGAATCTGAGTTTAAGAAATCAGTGCCTTAGAAACAACCTGTCCATACTGTAGAGACAGAAATACAGGTTCAAGGTGAGGCTTAATCCTGTGGGCCACACACTTGTGCCAGAGGAGATGTGTGAAGAGAATGTGTGAACTTGCACTGAATGTGTCTGTGTATGAATGTGTTTATATGCTGGCATACACATGTGTATATCTGTGAATATAAGTGGAAGACTGGATTATATATAAATATGTGTGTATGTAAATTACACATATGTAGGTGAATATATGTTTGTATCTGTGTATTGTGTGCTTAGATGTGTATGTAGATATGGCGAGGACTGTGTGTGTATGGTGTGAGGATATGTGTCTGTGTGTTTGCCTATATATGTGTGCACATGTAACAGTGTGTATGAAATGTCTTTGTGATCTCTCTGTGCTTTTGTGTGTCTCTGTATGTGAATATTTGCATCCATCTATGTGTATTTGTGTATCTGTTTCTGTATGCGCCTGTAGCTGTTGCTATGTGTCTCTGTGTAGTTGTGTATAATGTGTCTATGTGTACAAGTCTCTGCGCCAGTACATATTTCTCTGTGTGAGCGGCACTGTATGTGTATATGTCTGTGAGTACATGCTTTTGTGTGTGTGGATATGTCTGCATACATGCCTCAGTGTACGTAATTGTGTCTCTGTATGTGCCTCTGTGTATGTAGACACCAGAGAACATCTGGTTGGTGTCAGACAGGTCTGAGCTGAGGTCCAGTTGTCTCATTCCTCCTGATGGTCTCAAGCGAGTAATTCTCTGCCATGCTGGCCAGACACCAGGGTCCCCACTTGGAAGTCAGAGAAAGTGGTTGCTTCTTCCCAATACATCTCAAGAAGAAGTGGGTATGGTACCCAGAAGTTCCAGGATCTTGCGGACAGCCCGGGTCCATATGCACTGTTTCCCCTGCTTCTGTTGAGTACCTGCAGCCACCACACCCACTAGGTCCCTCTTGGCCCTACTTAGCCTCCTGGGCTAGTCCTTTTGATCCTCAGTCACTTAGAGAACAAGACATGGGATGTGACCTTGTTCCTCGCCAACTCTGGATATTCTCCTCTGTGTCTGACTGCAGGCCAGACAATGACCACATGGACCACAAGGTGCCCCCAACTGTAGGATCTGGGCCCTGGACAGTGTCTCTGTGAGGGCTCTCTGCCCTCCTACATGCAGTACAATCTTCTGTGGCTGACGCTGAGCCTTCTGGAAGAATTGTATTCTGCCTGATGTGGAACAGGCGCTGTCCCTCTCTGAAGACTCAGTATCTTATGGCCAGAATATCACTGCGGGATAGACAGAAGATTTCTAAAAAGTCTTCAAGAACTTTGTCCAAAGAAAAACATCAGTGTTTGTCCCCACATCCTCTTGCTTCCACAAACTAACACGCTGGCAAGGCAACAGGGAGTAGAAAGTCAGATAGTGTCGTGGAAGTGGCCCTGGCAGGCAGAGCTGTGTCAATCTCATGGTGTCTTCCTGCCTTCCTCTCAGCCTGGTTCACAAGGTACAGATGCTCAGGGGAGCCTGGTGCTCGGAATGAGGCCGCTGGGGGCACTGGGGACACGGAGAGGCTTGGTAGTGCTGTGCTGCTGGCTTGAATTCTTTGGAGAGCAAATTCTAACAGAAAATGTAATTAAATGTCTGTAAATAGAACACCTGATGGTGCTCCCTCTGGTGCCTGCATGCGGAGCTCTGCTGTTTGCCTAAGGAATTACCAGCAGCAGGTTCTCACACACAGGGCCCCCCACCTCCATTAAATGGCCTCTGCCCGTGGCTGGGTGTGCCGTTTCTCAGGCACACAGGGGAGACCCAGTGCATGTGGATGCCTGCCTTGCTCAGATGGGCAGTGCCCCATGTCTGGGACGGGACAATTGCTAATCTCCCTGATCGAGACTCTTCGTATTGGTCTTTGTCTCACTACTGTCTCACCCAGGTCTTTACATCACTAGCTGGAGAAGGGTCAGAGTTTTCCCAAAGAGCAGGGATGTTCAACAGACCCCGCCTGGCAGAACAGTCTAGTCTTCCGCAAGCCATTGTCCTCAACTCCTGATTAACAAGTTCATCTTTGGTGGTGAAAAAGGTCCCCTGTAGGGCGGATGTGGAATTTTCAGATTGGTCAGGTTATGTTGCTAGTGGTCATATGTGAAGGAGGGGTGACCTCCAGGTCATATGGTGGACTAATCCTTGCATTTAATGCAACTCCTCTTCATCATGACACCTTTGTGGAGAAGCTGGGAAGAGATCTGGGGCCCCTCTGTCCATTTGTGACTCATTCTTCTTGCAAATGAGATGTCAACAGGAGGGTCCTCACATGGTTCCTTATGGACAGGAAAGAGATGACAAGAAAGCTGTGTATATATGTGCATATGACATGTATGAACACGTGCACAGCACATATGGATGTGTGTGCATTTGTAGACATGGCATACATGAGTGTCATGCACAAGCATGTGAGAATGTTCATGGCAAGTATGAGCTTGTGCATGAAATATTTGAATATGTATATGTGCATTGCATGTGTGTGTATGTGTTGGTATGGTGTATGTGTAAATGTATGTGTGTGTGCATGTGCCAGTTGTGAGCATATTGTGTAGTGATTTCCTCTGGATTGAAATACTCCCTCCTGGAGGGAGAAGGGAGGCTCCTGATAATCAGGGAACTCACAATTTACAAGGCTCTGCAAGCTGAGAAACGTTGCCAGAATCACTCCACACTGGGGTCACAAAAGTTGTAAATTATTGCTGGGGAGATGAGACCTTTTTCAGTGGAGCTGACTTCCAGTCATGCTGGGAGCTCCAGTGATGAGCTTTTGGGGGTCATTACCCATGATAAGATGGTTTTTTTCCATGTTGTGGCTGCCCTGAGTCCTATAACTCACTACAATAAACTCACTGGTTCACTAAGCAGGACTCGGGTGGAACTTTCTCTGACTTGTCTTTGGAATCCTGTCTGGGAGAAGAGATGTGTATCCACATCTCCCCAGGAAAATTCACACAACAGTGTGTGTTTATGGTATGCAGAAGCACGTATAAGTGTACACACGGTATGTGTTCACGTGTGTGGTATGCATAAATGAGTGTCATGGGTGTATTACGTGTATGTGCATGCATGGGTGTGAGTCTACTCATGGGGGCTAAGTATGCTGGTGACAATTGACTTGCAATAGCAAGTTGTGGTTTTGGCTGCTTCTCTGCAGCTGAAAGGACCTTTGAGATCATCATGGGAGTACAAACATTACAGCTGCCTTTTCTAGAAAGAGCTGTTCTTTCTGGTGCCTTGGGCCAGGAGACTCGGTTTGAGATAAACGGAAAGCTGGTACAGAGGGGAATCCCCACATTGAAGCTGGCTCCACTAGCAATGGGGGGGCTGAGAGTCTTGGAGCAGCTGCCACAGAGTGGAGATGACAGAGAGGCACGGTTAGGAGATCTGTGTCGAACTGCATTGGGAAGCTCTGGGACTAGGGAGTAGACTGAACCTGAACCAAGGCTAGGGAATATTGGTAACAGTCATGGCCTAGTGTGGAGACTTCAGCTGGGGGATGGCAGACCTCAGACTGCCAAAGCCAAGGTTCCCACAGTGAGGGTTCCTGAGGGGGGCTGTAATTTTGATCCATGCTCTGGGCATCCTGTATGGAACAGTCAGTGTTCCTACAAAGCACCTTCTCTTTGCTTCTCCAGGACCTTGATCCACACTGTTTTACACACCACTCCTCACCCCATGTTAGGGTAGAGAGGGGCAAGAAGGAGACAACCTCTAGGAAGAGGAAAGATGTTCCATGCTTGGTGATGGACTCACGAGTACTTTTGAATTGGGATCCACACCGAGCAAATAATTGAAGGCACTTTGGATTCAAATGTGGTACTTGCTCTGAAGAACCCAGAAACACCTGGGTTGTTCTGAGGGCCACATATAAGATCACCAGACGGGCTGACTTCAAGAGATTCTGTGGTGCAGGCTGGACACAAATGCAGTCTGTTTGATGTGATGATGAAATACTAATTAAACTTCCTGGCAGAAGAACACAGCTCAGTGACCAATGTTCATGGCCTGGGTCACCTGCAGGTATTCAACGCCTTGGATGTGGTGGTAGAATTATGTCACTGCCTGACCTCAACCCCAACCTCTAGCTACATCTTATTCTTTGTGTCTTTACCGTAGAAGAGAATCTCTGAAGCCAGAAGAGACACCTTTAGCATCTATGGTGTCACTATATCTATCTCTGAGATATGCTGTAACCTAAGTTCATTGATGGTGGAATAACGTGGTGGAGGCTTGGGAAAAGCCTAGGCTGCTTGTGGGACCATGGATGTGTCTGCCCAGAGTCAGGAATCCTGTCTGTGCAGGGTGTTCAACCAGACCTTTGTAAGCCACACTGAGAGGAACAACGCACACAGAAAGGAGAAGCCTCATTCTATTCTTGGCTGGATTCCCCCCTAATCCTGATTTCTAAATGAATACAATCTACTCCAGAACTCTTTAATGTAATAAAAATATAGCTCAGGGTCAGGTATGAAATTAATGACACGAATTCAAAGTATTAATGCTCAGTGGGATGAAACAACTTCAATGAAGAAATAATCAAACTCCGTAACCAGAGCCAAATGGAAAAGGATAGATGCGGGGAACAATTCCAACAGCAATCTGTTATGAAGGAAATTATGAAAACATGTATAAAATATTTATTTTTAATAAGATGAATGTCCTATTTCTTAAAACTAAAATAAGATCAGAGCCCTATTATCAAAGCAGGCGCCAGCTGCCCAGCTCCCTCCTTGCGGATGGAAGTGCTCGGTTTATCATCTTAATTTGTGCAGCCTCACTTCTCATATTTTGTTCCTTTTTAAAGTTAAGTAAGTATCAATAACAAAGCTTTGGAATTCTGTTCAGGTGAGGTGAAATCTATAGAACAAATGGCCAACTAGGAAATTCTGTGTTTGTGTGTATGTGTGTGCAAGTGCGTATTTGTGTATGTATGTATGCCTCTGAGTGTGTGTGTGTACCCATGTGTGTACGCATGTGTGTGCAGGCAGGCACACAAGCACCTGTGTGTGCATGCACACATGTATGGGTGTGAATGTGGAGGTCAGAGGACAACTTCTGATTTCTATACTCAGGTGTTGTTTGGCTTAGTTTTTGAGAAGGCTGTAACTCTCCAAGTAGTTGGGCTAAACAGAGGACCTTTCTCTAACTCTCCAAAGCTGGGATTATAAAAATGTGCCACTAGCCCAGTTTTTAATTACCTGAGTTTTGAGTTCAAACTCAGGCCCTCCTGCTTGCAAGGTAACCACTTTACCAAGGTAGCCATCTCCCCATCTCCACCTTGGGAATTGAATTGATGAGAGCCAACACCCGTGGGGCCAGAAGAGAGTGATTTCCTATATCTCCCATGGTAAGGTGCCTCTTGAGGGGAATGGTGCTGATGGAGATAGGCATGAGCATCTCTAGGGCTAAGGAAGATATGGATCTGCCGGGTGCACGCTCCTGAGGAGTTGTGACGATTCCTGTGATGCCATGTTGTGAGGACCTGGGGAGAATCAAGCTGTAGCCTCATTGTCGTGTTTAATGCTCCTGTCCAGCAGTGAACAACACAGAGCAGACACTTGGGATGCACCCAGGAGGGTGAGTGTAAGGGGTCTCTTCTGGCCTTAATCAAGCCCAATTCTACAAAGTTCTCAGGTTCCTGTCTTCTGGCCCACGGGAGTCTTCAACAGAGGCTCCTGGTTCCCAAGGGTGGGCACTCTCAGTTTCTACCTAACACCAGGCTTGTTGTAAGATGTGATAAAGCACATTTGTTGAAAGTTATTTGGTATAGGACAACCTATAAGATCAAATGTTCAGAACAACTTAGACAACATCAGGTTAACTGAAATGAAACACATGAACACGTGTGAAGCCAGCAGCTGTGTTTGAGGGGCTACTTCGGTGGCAAGCTTGGCAATTATATCTGTAAAAATAAAAATATAAAAGAAATGCATTTGATATGATCTCAATTTCTGTAGAAACACATTTATCTTCATCAGCATAGGGCTTATGATTCCAAAACATGGCTTTATTCCATCTGTTTCCCAAAACAGTTCTTTAAGATTAAAATATAATTGTATTATTTCCATGTTCCCTTACCTCCTTCAAAACCTTCCCATCTGACCCTCCTTGCTTTATTTCAAATTCATGGCCTCTTTTTTTTCACTAATTGTTATTTACATACATATATGTATATGAATATACATGAAAATTCCTAAATAAAGAATGAATATGGCTGTGGACACAGGCACATACACAAAATGTCTCACTTGAGAAGCATGAACTGTGCCCTTATGATCTCACGATCTTTTTATACAAGTTCACGGCAGAATTTTTATATTGATCTTAGATTCATCATTTAGCTGAAAGCTTTGCATGTTAACAGATGAACACGTGGAGATAGGAGCCAAGTGTGGATAGTCGGCCTGGCGTCTTCGGTCATCTGGGCTCTGCTGGAATCTCTCCTCTCCAAAACTTACACAACTGGTAATTAAGAGTGATTGTTTTTTCCCCTGACCATTAATTTTACCTACTTTAGTATCTGTAAGTCTGTGGTGCTGACTTCTTAGGGGACATCTCTCTTAGATATACCAGTCCTTGGTGTTCATTCTCCTTTCATTTTTAGCATTATTCTTGCTCTGTGTTCTAAAGTTCTTCTAGTCATGTTGGATGCAATATTTTCACAGTTTGCCTTTTACACGGCTTTACTTCTTAAGTGTGTGAATATGTTCACACAGCCATATGTGTGTTGTGAACATTCTCACATTTCTTCACGATGCACACATTTGCAAATTTAACATGTTGTCTCCCCCCCCCCTCTCTCTCTCTGTATGTGTGTGTGTGTATGTGTTTCACTTTTCACTGTTAACTTTTTAACTACCTTTAGCTTCTCAGATCTGACCTGGCTGGCCTCCTTGGTGGTTCCCCAAATGTCCCCGTAGGTTCCCCTAAACCTGATTTTACACACAAGGAGCCAAGGAGCTGACTTCCATGGGAGTTTCCTCCAGGCTTCTGGTTGTGGCACTGAACTGAGTGGCTGTGATTCATTTGGGTCAAGTGGCTTCACCCCTTTCGCTTGCTCTGTAAGGTCCAAGCTAAGGGATTTGTGACACAGCCCCCGACTGCTATCACCGTTAATGCTCTGTGTGCCGGGTTTCCCCAAGGACTATTAGACTCTGCGCTTTAAATTTTTGTCTGAATGGCCTTCTACCCAGTGGATCCTCTGCCGTTCATCTCCATGTGGCCAGTGTCTGGCCCTCTGGCCCTCCCTTGTCACCCTGCATGTTCAATGGTAGGCAGCAACGAAATCTGTAGCCATTCTTCACCTGTCCATATCACCTACTCACCAGCAAAAGCATATTGTTTTTGCTATTATTGTATTAAAGGGGAAGGAAAACAGGAAGCTTGGAAAGATTTTCGAATTCTCTAGGCAATGGAGACTTTATGCTCAAACATGCACCCCCTTTCCATCACAACCCCAGAGGCACGTGTGGACTCCCCGAGCTAGCGTTGAAATAGGGGCAATTACATTTTTATCAATTCTCATTATGACTGAGTCAAGGGTAAGCCTGTAGTCGAATAAAGTCTGGAAAAGTCATGGCACTGAGACTCTTATTCATCTGCTGAGGCCTTGGTTTTTCTATCTGAGAAACAAATTACTTTAGAGCCCCTGAGATGGAGTCACAGGAAAAAGGCACTTGCCGCCAAGTCTGATGGCCTGGGACCACAAGGTGGAAGTAATGCACCAGCTCCTGAAAACTGTATCCTGATCACCACATGTATGTTGTGTCATGTGCGCCACCATATGTGACCATACAAGTATATAAGAATAAATACATTAATGGACACATAAGATAATATACAAAAGACAGAGGCTGGGGAAGCGGTTCCGTAGTTACGATCATATGCCACTCCTGAGGAGGACCTGAGTGGGAACAATGGGTGGCTTATAACCACATGTAGCTCCAGCTTCAGGGGAACCCCAAGTCACCCGCACTAATCCATACCCCTCCGTGCCGCACGTACAAAATCAAATATAAAATAACTTCTTTCAATACTTAATTTGACCTTCACCTTTGAAAAAGAGTACTTGAGAACTGTGGAAAGCTCACACCTGAGAAGCAGGAACAGACTGAATTCCCGCTCAGAGTGCATGGATTCTCTCAGGAGTTTTCCAGGATCCTTCCAAAGGCGTATGTGCCTTCTGCTAACCCAAGTAATGAGGGGCCAGGGGCTCGAAGCTGACCTTGCACTGGGACAGGAAAGGGATGCAGGACAGAGAGGTGACTGCAGCTCATGCCAGCAGGACAGTACTACATGTACAGAGGATGCAGCTCTGGGGATCCCTGCAGAGCTGAGGCAAGACTCTTTCCTGGTTGAAGGCTGTGCGGTTTGCAGTCACTGTCGGGTCCTGTCTAAGGGAATGTCCTGCAGCTGGTTCTCATCCACTGCCTCTGATACTGATTACAGAAACGTGAGATAAATATCCCAGCATTTCTTCTTACGTGATTATGCAAATGTTACATGGTGTGATTATTCTATAGGTATGACTGTATTTGTATTTCTTATGTAGGCAACTGGGGTGCTGACCAGACTCTTCCCAGAGTAGTTTCCTGCTTGGCTAAAGTGTGTTTGAACTCCCTGGAGTCTCTCAGAGGTGTTGTAGGTTACCCCAGCAGTACTGCCTATACTTAGCCAAGGTGGTCTCTTTAGTTTAAACAGTGCTTCCTCATTGCAAAGTATCCTAAATCACCTTTCACCAACGGCATCACTGCTGACTGGTAGGGGGTGTGGCCTGATCCTTCTGGCCTAGGGGAAGGAAAGTGAGGTTAGAGCAGGAATTTTTACAGGGATTAACCACTCCATCCCAGAGGCCAAAACTGTATCCTTGGACCCTCAGGGAAAGTGCTGTGAGTTAATCTAGTCAAACCCCACAAAGCCTCTTTGCTGTCAAAGACCTTGAGAAGTCCATGTAAGCCTGATTTCCTACTTTCCCGGAATCTGTTTACCCAAGATTTTGATTACCTTAAAATCTCTACGAATAAGCCCTAAGACATTAAGGCTTCCAACACTTCTCCTCAGGGTGCCCCAGACTCTCCATTCCTGTCTGTGTGAACAGTGCTCATTTCACAACCAAGCAGAGGTCGCTGGAGTGGACGACGAAACTGGTGCCATTTCCGTGAGATCCCAATGTGCAGCTCTCACAGTCAGCTTCACCTGGAAATTTTTTTCCCTCAGCCCTGCTTGCTCCTGCTTTCAGTCAGCTGTGTTTAACTTCCTAAGGGAGGGAAGAAGCTGCCTGGAGCCTGTGGAAGAAACACAGAAGGGGCCCCAGGAACCTGGGGATTCTTTCCCACATCTCAGCTCTTCCGTGTTGCACCTGCTTCCATGAACTCTGAGCAAATCAGGAGACTTTGGCCTGGAGGCAGCTCACGTTAGGGAGTGGCGGCCTCCACGTCACTTCTTTCCTTTCTCCATCTTCTTTTTCCCTCCTCTTACATTTTGTAGATGTTTTCCTTTAGACAGGGGCACTAGGGACCAGTGGTCTCCCTGGACTTCTGCCACCACCACAGACAGCATAACCCTCCCTTTCAGATAACAGCAGACACCATCGTGGGCTGGGTCCGACTGCCAATCTATAATGTTCCCGGCCATGATTAATCTGATAAATAATAAATATATCAATCTAGTCCTTTAGACAAGGACAAATTCTTAGCAGCAGGGAGGCATCAGACCTCTTTTGCAGCTGCCTGTAGTGCTGGGATTAATTATTTAATGCTTAATTCTTCAGGAAATGAGAAAGTTTTGATTAATGCTGTCCAGCGTCGTTCCTTGCTTGTTTGATGTGTGTCAGATAATTTTTCCTCGGCAGTCACTCCGAAGAAGCCAGAGGCAACTGTCATGGGGCTCAGACACCAAATTGCAAGAGATTAATTGAAATGAAAATTTAGGAAGTGTCACTGGACGTTGAGCCTGAGGTAACCTCCCTGGGTTAAATTGTGCTCCTTTCGTGCTGGCCTTTCTCTGCCCTTACACGAGACAGTGCTGGGAAAACCCACTTTGGCTTCCAGTTTTTTTTTCCTCTCACCCCTAAGTTGGCCAGATTGAAATACTTTGGTTGGTGGGTATTGCTCAGCAGCCTCCTGTCACATTAAATATTGGTGTCAAGTGTGTGTGCGTGCATATGTGTGTGTGTGTGCGCATGCACGTGTGTGCATGTGTGTGTGTGCATGTACCCATGTAGAGGTCAGAATACAACTTTGGTTGTTGTTCCTTGTATGGTATCATCCACCTTACTTCTTGAGGCAGGCTCTCTCACTGGGAAAAAACTCTCAAGACAAGAGTCTATTATGGTCAAAGGGCTGCTGTTTGGAGCATTTGCTCTGCAGAGATTAGACAAGTCCTTACTGATCCCTACTAACTATGGAAATAACTCCCTGACCATCACATGCCCAGTGGAGTCCACTTCCCGATGACAGAAGCAGTTATTTTCAACTTTCTACCTGCCCTTATCTCCGGGTCTCCATTTCCCCTCAGCCTAAATTGTTTCTCTGGTGCTCGTTTCCTCTCTTAACTTAGTGATTAGGAAAATAAGGAGCTACCTGTCGGATCAGTGAGAGGAAGCACCCAGGAAGATTTGGAGAAAACGGGGTGTATTTGTGACAGCATGGGCTCTTGCTCCTGCACAAGTACCCCCCTTTGTTTAAACACTGCATTTCCAATCTGCCCCCAGTTCTCATCCCATGCAAATGCACTCCGGAATCCTCCAGGTGTTTAGCTGACTCATCAGAAGCAGCCATGCCTGGGTTCCCCAGATGACGTGCCAGCAACTCACAGGTAAGATCTCCCAGAGTAGAACTTGGATAGATGGGGCCCAAAGCAGCCATGATGAAAAGCAGAGAGGCGGGCCCTAGGCTGACGTCATCTGTGCTATACAGTGTGTACGGTTGTCTCAGAAGCGGGACTGATGATAGACTGTTTTCTCAGGGCCCAAGACGGGCCTTTCTGGTCAGATTCACTCAGTCACTGATTCTGTTCCGTCTAAGTGTTGCGGAAATCCACTGATGAGTTCGAGCGAGTTGTTTCTTTTTGCCCAGGCTGGACAGATTAAAACACATTGGTGGATGTGGCCAGTTGTCCCACATCTGTATAAAAAGTGGCTTCTTAAAACACTTCACAGGCCTTGAGATGGCTATTGTCCTTGGTCGTCCCTCGGAGGTGGAAGATAAATCCCTTTTGCTGAAGTACTTCAGACACAGGGCCCAGAGGTCTTGGGCTGAGTCTGACTTGAAGACCTCCTTCCTGAGAACTAGGTTTCCCAGCACCAGAAGGTACCAGAGGTTCAGCTCTCTGGTTGAACTCAAGACTGTCTCAATTAGCCAGGCTGTGGTGGCACATACCTTTAATCTCAGGGGAGGCAGAGGCAGGTGGATCTCTGTGATTTTGAGGCGAGCTTGGTCTACAGAGTGAGTTCCAGGACTGGTTCTAAAGCTGCACAGAGCTTCGAAACCCTGTCTCAAAACAAAGTCCTTTTCCACAAAAGAGAAACCATGCTTGGTATTAGAAACTTAGCCAACTACCAAGGGCTGTGAAGTCATGGGTTTCGGAGGAGAATCTACAATTACCACTTTACTAAACTAACACAACCTTAACTACACTCTCTCTTAGACCCACAAATAAGCATAGTTCTTACCTCTCACCAAGGAAACTTCTCTTTACAAGACAGAGAGAGAGAGAGAGAGAGAGAGAGAGAGAGAGAGAGAGACCTTTACAGAAAACCACAGTTAATCAAAATGCAGAGTTGTGGAACCTGGTCGTAAGTGAAACACCTTTGGTGCAACTTTACCTAAAACTTAGCAATCATCATGGAAGAGGGGGCATAAAGATCATAAGAATGGAAGGATCAGAAAGTTTGCTGTGAGGTTATGTACTCTGGAAATATCAGAAGTTACACCCCCGGAGTCTTACAGACAAGGCTGCCTAAATCTGACCAGAACAAGGGTGAAACCAACAGGCCTGCTAACACAGAAGGCGGGAAACTCACAAGGCTCCACCCTTTGCAAAGAACTGTGAACAAACAACTAAGGAAATCTGAGAATGGTGGAAATATTTCTCCCCGGGAAGAGCACACCAGCTGGTTATGCCACACCAAATGGTCAGTCCCGAGAGCACACATGCACACAAGCAGCATTAAACAGACATATTGATGTATATATACATTATATATGCATTATAGACATTGCATATTATATACATTATATATACATATATATGTGAGGTCATGTATATGAAGAAGATCAGGGAAGGGGTATGTTGGAGGGTTTGGAGTGAGGAAAGGGAAGAAGAAAAGATGTGATTATATTATAATCTCAAAAAATAAAGGAAATTGAAAAGTGGGTATTGGATAAACTCTGCGTAGGTGATAATCAAATCCAGATCAGGAGTTTCAGCCTAAGCCTGGAAAGTGGAATCCCATGATGGAACGTAGCTGGTGGAGTGGGGAGCACCAGAGGCTTTCGCAGGAGAGATGACTCTATGCTGTGATCCACTTAGCTTTGCCACACACGGCCAGAGGAGAGCCATGACAGTTTGCCACGCAGAATGAGTTGTGTGTTTCCAACATTCAATGGAACTTTGATGCCCGTCAGGCAGGGTGGCTTCTTTTTCCCCAGAGAAGAATGGTTATTAGGCTCACTGCCTGCATAAGGCAGTGCCTTCTGCATGCTCACGTAAATGTCTGTTGTCATAGCTGGTCTGCTTCTAGCCGTGCTCTCCTGAAGTACACTATCCCCTCACCTCAGACTCATCCCTGAGAGGAGCGTCTGTACCAACACACAGCATCCCCTCTCCATTTGGGGCTGGGTAAGTGTATCCATTTTACAGATGAGGAAACTACTCTGAGAACTGATGAGAATGTCCCAAATTCAAGAACTCAGGGCGTGGACTGGGATTTTGGAGCCAAAGCCATGCCTTTTCCATGCAGAGGAGCCACAAGGCTGAGTCAACACCGGCAGGCTGTCCTGATGTGGTCCAAAGAGGCCCTGGGTACACTCCCAGCATCAACATAGGCACATTTTCAATATGATAAAAATTATTCCCAGAAGAAACACAACTGAAATTCTTTTTTCCATTGATTTCATGGTCTGAGCAGGTAGCCCTGGAATCAAGAATAGAGGGAGACAAAATCAGTCTCCTAAGGGTGCTGAATTGGGACTGGGATCCCTACCCTTTCCACATGGCCTTTATGTGGGGACAGGAGGCTTGATTGGGGATAGCCATCTCTGAGTGACTCTGTCCTTTTCCAAGCTCCCCTGGTGAGACAGCACTGGCTGAATCTGAGAGTTCAGTGTCTCTGAGGCTCCATCCAACCCTGGGAACATCTGAAAGGTTGAGAGACAGCAACCTAGGCAGGCAGCAAGAGGCTGCCCATGAAGCAATCCCAGCCCTGCTCTCCTGCTCTGAGGACAAGCCTCACGGGCTGCTGCTGAGTCGGAGAGTCCCACATTCCCCAGGGCTGCTCTGAGTTGAGGACAATCTCACCGTGTGTATGTCATTCTGATCATGCTACATAGATGGAACAAGGAACCCTGTTTAACACAGAAGGCCCAAGACTGCTGGTTTACAACATGGAATTAGTTTCAAATGCATTCAGTCTCCCAGCTTGCATGGCTTACTTCTGGGCATTTGTCTGTCTTTTCCCCACTCATTCGAGTTGATCAGCTTCCTGAAGGACCACAGTGACACCAAGGAACCGTAGGTCTCAGAACAGCACAAAAGCATGACAGGGGTGGAGCAAGCATGACGCCCACACCCCTCAGAGGCCTCCACCAGGGATTCTGTACTTTCTCTGCTTTCTTCTTGAACCTATTTGCATTTTAAATAATTAAAACATTAAAACTGAAAAATTTATAAATGAGTGTTGCTAAGAGAATCCTGCCTGGTAGATGATAGAAAAGGAATTTTTTACCCCATTAGGGTCATGTTAATGTCTTATTTGTCAGTCTTCCTGAGGGGTATCCACTGGTACAGCTGACCCCTGAAGCTTCGGGGTGCACACATGAGTTCACAGAGCACACGACCTGGTGGACAGACTTGCTTTCCACGATTACACTCCACACAGAGACATAGACACTCCCGCCCATCCCCCTACCCCCACCCTGCATGCCTGCCAGTCTTGAAACTCTCCCAACTGGTGATTGCTTGGGGACCCTATCCGGGCTGTGTTGACCCCATTATGGGACTCATGCCAACAGAACCTTGCCTGTCCTCAGGACCAACCAGACTCCCCTCTCCCCTCCCATCCAACACACATCTTAAAGTTCATTTGGGGAGGGAGGGGATGACAGGCGCTTGGTCCGGCGTGGTGGCTGTGCCTGGTTGTAACAAGCGTCGGGACATTAGAAGCCACAAAAGCCGGGTTGGCCGTATCATCAATCACTGGGCTGACAGTTGCCTTCAGTTTGTTTGTTCCACTCTGCATAATAAGTGATTGGATCAGGTTTAATTAGATATTGGGTGATCAATCATTGCCAACGAGGCTACTCAGCTTGGGATCTTGATGCTGCAAGGAGAAAGGGAAGAAAAAATAACCTGAAAAATCTCATCTCGTGTGCATAAATACTCGGGCCCATGAGCACACACCGCTGGCGTGTGACGAGAGAGGTATAGAGATGTCTGTAAGGCGCAGAGAAGAGAATCATTCACATCTGTGCCGCTGCTTGCCAGACAGTACCGCTGACATTTTACTTTCACTGCATAATTGCTTTTCAATATAATATAATATGCAGGACCTGAGGGTGGAGGAGAAGCAATTAGATTACACACTGAGCCTTCTTCCTACTACCCTCAGCAGTGACCAGAAGCGGTCCTTCAGAGGAGAATCACACTTCTTGTTGAGGCTGAGATCATGCATGGGGCGCAGGTTTGGGGTCCACCGTCTGCAGCAGGGACCGGTGAAGACCCCAGACTGCAGCTTGTCTCTCCACTGAGATTCTCTGGTGGTGCCTTCTGGCTTCTGTGTCCCTATGCAGCTCAGTAGAGCTACAGAAGTAATTGACCTCTGTGATGGGTTATTTGTTTATTTATTTACTTAGAGTCTCGTTTAACCTCACGGGCAGAAGTAACAGGGAACATCATCACATTCATTATAGAGAGGTCAAGGGTCATGTCACTGCTTGTCTGCATCTCATTACACACAAAGGCTCCGGGTCCAGGATGGGCTTGGGGACTCCATGTGTTCATTGAGGGTCAATAGGCAGACTCCTGTGACCCTCTGTGCTGCTGTACCTCTAAGACTTTGTCTGTGCTGTGAGACAGGAGCATGCCTTCTGACTCTGTCCATGAGTTCTGTGCCCAAGGATCCTAGACAGCCCATGCTCCTTGAGGCCCAGACTTCTCTGTGTATTTCTGGGTAGGGACCCAGGATTTATTCCTCTGGTCTGGCCAGACTGAGGTTAGGATTATCTGTTGAGGGGAAGGTACCAGCCCCCATCTGAAAGACAGGCATAAACATGCCTCGGATCAATCAACAACTCTGTGGAAGTTCTTGAGTGAGAGAGGAGAGGAGTGAGCAGTCCAGTGGATGGATGGATGGATGGATGGATGGATGGATGGATGGATGGATGGATGCATGGAGACTGGGTAAAAAGACAGATTGATGTGTGGGTGCAAAGGGTATGTGAATGAATGACTGGAGATTGATAGGTGGAAGGCAAGAGTGGATGGGGGAACCAGCGGATGGATGAGTGAGTGGATGGACAGAAGGATGGAAGGGTATGTGGATGGAAAGATGGACGAGAAAATGGTTAGAAGAAAGAAAGGATGAGTGATGGGTGGATGGGTGGGTGAATGTATAGATAATTTAATAGATGGGTAGAAGGGAGGGAAGTGGATGGATGGATGAGTAAATGGATGGAGGGAGAAAATGGGTGAAAGTATAGTAAATGAACAAACTCTACTAAATTGGTCCAGCATCCTTGAATATACTAATTAAGGAGTAATGCTTCAGCTAACACAGGAGTCCATGGATAATAGGATGACATATTACCCAGGAACATGAAAGTTTTCTTCTAGTACAGAAAGCCAAGAGAGAAGCAGGTGACCTTAGAATATAAGTGTACAATAACATCTGGTTTAAATGATTCATATGACCAGCACAGAACAGAAGAAAAGATGCATGCATTTCATTGAGTAGATGGGCATAAGTCAGGTGTACACCTAATGCCTACACCTCAGAGTCTAAGAATGATCAGTATTTCCTCATGGGAAGGGCTACTGGGCAGGTGAACAACATCCCTGCTATCTGTAGTGAGCAAGCAACCATTTGTTCTCCTTTTCCTGGGAGTTCAGAGGTCTCCAAAGGCCTAACATATGCCTGAGTTGTCCAGCCATCTTTCTTCCATAAAGAAAATGTGAATTATAAGGTAAGTCATCTGGTGCAAGTTTGTGTTACAGAGCAAGGGTACTCCATGCAGAGAGGATGCATTGGTGATCACTCCTGTGAGAATGGTGGTATCAGACATGCCAATGGCAAGCTGGGCTTATGGTGATGTTTTGTTTGTGATCTAACAAATAAAACTTGTGGAACTAGGTCACTAGTTAGCCATAGAGGCCAGGCAGTGGTGGCACACACCTTTAATCCCAGCACTCAGGAAGCAGAGGCAGAGGGATCTCTGTGAGATCAAGGTCACCCTGGGCTTCACAAGATTAATCCAATCTAAAAGAGAGACGGAGTCAGGTGGTGATGGCTCACACCCTTAATCCCAGTACTTGGGAGTAACTTTAATTCCAGCACTTGGTAGATACAGGAGGCCATATGCCTGGGTGGAGAGAAGAAAGTAAGGTGGGAGGAGACAAGAACTCACTGGATGTACTCAGTCTGAGAATTTGTGGTGACACGATTTTGCCCCCCTATAGTCTGAGGATTCAGTAAATGTAAAATGTGTCTCTAGTGTCTGATTCCTTTACTTCTCTGATCTTTCAGCATTTACCCAAATATCTGACTCCAGGTTTTTATTATTAAGATCAATTAGAATTCGTGCTACAAGGGCTCTTAAAGAGCTGGTCTCTGGGAGATTCTGTTCAAGTGCTTGGGAGATGGTTGAATATGATACAACCAGAAAGTAGTCTCCTGTGTTGACAAAGAAATTTCTACAAACATTCTGTCCTCTGCTCACTGCAGATTTTTGGTCTCTATCATGTTTCTTCTCTGGATAGGCTCGATGTTAAAATGCCATAAACAACCTCAGCAGACAGTATCTGTATACTTGTTCCCAATCACCAATTTATTTGTCTTTGGTGTTCCTTCGCCTGCCATGTGGTAACATGATAATTCTCTGTTTACACTAAAGTTCATCCCTCTTAATCCTAGATTAATCTTGTGGCCTCTTCTATAGTCTCATGGCTTGTAGTATTTTTTTTTAACCTCTGTGGGGTAATTAAAAAAAAAACACCAAGATCTGAGAGGCCTTGTGCTCTTATGAGGGAGACACAGGATCGTCCAATGTCCTGATAAGCTGGGCTCATTATTCCCTGGGCTTTGGTTTGTAATTTACACAGCAAGACAGAACTGGAGGTGCACTATGTGGAGAGAGAGGGGCTGCGATTTGGAAGGCATCCTGCGAACTGACCTTTGGCTCTGCCAAAGGGAGGGTCGCTACTCCCTTTTGCAGCGGATATGCCACCGAGCTTACCCCATTTCTTTTACCTTGCTTACTGTCCCTAAGACTTGACCTTGCATGATGAGGTTCTGCCCTCAGTTGGGGTTAGCTGAAGGTGGAATATGGTGGAGCAGGTCAGCAGAAAAGGATAGAAACACAGGTGTGATCACAGTGAGAACCACTTGATGACAGAACAAGGGAGTCACCGCACCCACGCCAGGGCCCCTCTGCATCTCTGCAATAGGACACAGCAATGATATCTCAAGATGTCATATTTTTCATATTGCTAGTCTGATCCGATCCCACCAGAGAGGGCAGTGTGGGACAATGGTATATACCGCTGTGACTGAGCCCCAGGCTGAGGGACGGGCTGACAGCAAGAGCAGGATGACCACGGAAGTGCTTGTTGCAAGACATCCAGCTGGTTTACATCCAATAGGAATGGACGTGGGGTCAAATGCCCCTTGTAAGAGGAGCATGCTGAGGAGTGTCCACACTGTCCACTTCTTCTACCCTATGACTCTGAAAGCCACTCAGGATAGCTCGTGGCCCGGTGGGCCTTGAATAGGATCTCGGTAAGAATGATAGCACTGACTGTCTTGGGGTGCTGACAATTTGGGGGCCACACATCTGTGACAAGGGAAGTGGATCAGTCAGATCCCAGCAGGGGATGTCTTTGCCTGCAGCTTGGACGAGCCACATAGAGATGGAAGGCCAGAGAAGGGAATTTCCCAAGAAAAGGGGACACCTACAGGGCTGGCCTGGGTGATTACTGTAAGCAGAGCCCAGTGCTGTCTGCAGAGAGGCCTCAACTAGAATGCAGAGATGGGAGGAGGCTCATGAGCATATGGGTTTGGGTCGAGCTCTCTGGAGCAAGATGGATGCTCTGACACTTTATGAATTAGGCAGAGAGAGAAATCCAGAGCCCCAAGATTATCCAACACCATACCCTAGTCTCAATGTCTCTAAACTCAGCATGGACCTACATTTCAAACAGTTTTTTTAAATTGATTTTTATTGAGCTCTACATTTTTCTCTGCTTCCCTCAATCACAGTTTTAAAAGCCAGGCTTGGACATTTGTTTCCAATACTCGGTCACTTGTGGAGCGTGCTGGTGGCTTAGGTCCAACAGGACAGGATGGAATGAGGGCAGCTGAAGAGGATCCAGGCAATCAGGGTCTGAGGACCTGGGGGCTCAATGTTGGAACTTGCTTCCACCTAAATTTTGCTCTTAGTCGTGTGACCCATCTTCTCTGACAGATGTGGAACTGTGGGGACTGTTGTGTGCCTGTGTTAGCTTTTGATGAAGGCCTCTGCCACCTCTACTCCTCCAGACATACTCAGTGAGACAGAGGAACAGTCACCTAAGGCATGGACATACACCATATATTTGTATGCACATACATTCTGTGCAAATATGTGTGCTTAGCCCCAATAAAGAAAAATTGGTTCTGTCCTTCCAACCTCTCACACCAGCAGGCTCAGTACTCAAACAAGCATTTGCCATGTTTTTGTGAAATTGGTTAAATATTTTTGCCATTAATATTTTTTGTAAAAATGAAAATTATACATAGCTGTACACTTGGACAGTGCTTTAAGAAACAAAACAAAACAAAACAAAACAGGGAATCTCAGGGGAGCAAAGTTTCTAGTTGATATATAGTTACTAATATCTAGTTATTAATTTAATTTATATCAGTTTTGTTTCACACCCAAAACAGATTGGCCCCATTGTGAGACATAAATCGCAATTTGGCTTTTGAATAAAGATGTCTATATGATAATAATGTTCACATTTAAGTGATTTTCCTTTGTCTGTTAAAAAGACAGAAAGGAAATTTCCTTCCAGAGAGGAGTCTTACTTTAGAGTCTGGGCCTCTTGTGTGACTGACCCCTCTCTACCATGTGCTGTCTTCACCTGAGGTAGAGGGAGGGGTCTTTTGGGAGGGGTAAATGATGCCTAGGGACCCTGCTCATAAACCTGTTGTGTTCTTACACACACGGAGCTGAAACCGTGTGACAAGCAGAGAGCCAGCACAGCAGGGACTGCATCTGCCTGTTCTTGCCTTACTTCTCCCAGTGGGGCAGCCCTGGTGACTATAAAGTTCTGTGCCATGTGTACTTCCAAGACCCGAGGGGAAAAGATCCCCCTCCTCAGATCACTATTAGGCTGGTAGCAGAAGTCTTTGTGTCTGGAATGGCTATGCCATGGTGTTATGGGATAGAGGTGACTGTCAAAGGCCGCTGATGGTTTCATTCAAGTGTCTGTGGTAGTTCCACAGAGTGGGAAGAAACTTGTGAGATGAATCTTCCTTTCCATTTACAGATAATAGAGATAGTGGTCTCTGAGCTGGCCTCTGCCATCCATGAAGGAGAAGGAGCTGGTTTTCTCCTTTATCCCACAGACATTGGGGCATCAGATTAGCGGCCAGTGACTGTCTGCCCAGGGTGAAGACATCAAGGTCTTCCTGCTTTTCAGGGACAGTTATTAAAAATGAAGAAGGGCACAAAGACACCCACAAGGCTCCATGTTTACTGCTGATACAAGAGAGGGACATGTTCTCAGCTTGTCAAAACAATGTTCATTCGTGTTTACTCATCAAACCCACCGAGCGGCCTCCACAGCCTGTGCCAGGGACCGTTTGCCAAAGACAACCAAACAACGTTGGAGAATATGTAAGGGCTACAGGGTGATCTATGAAAGGGATTTGAGAAAGACATCACTTTGCTTATGGAGGGGACGGTGCTGTGCGTTTGAGAGTTGTCTGCTCTGAGCCCACTTGGAAAAGAAGCAGTCGTTATGAACAACGTGGGTCTGTCCACAACGTCTGGAGCTGCTGCTCTTCTTTGACAGGAGATTGATGTGAGCAGCTTTACCACGCCTGACCATGCCATCCACAAAGAGTCTGCCTGCTGGGTGGAGGCTCCTCCGTCTGGCCAGGAGTACTCAGGTAGAATGTGTTTTGGGAGTCATTGCTGCAGGTACATCTTTCTGAAAGATGGGTGGCTACTTCGGGGAATTCACGAATGCTTATTAAGCAGCATTTCTGCACACCTCCAGGAAAGAGCAGCTGTGCAGGAACAGAGTCAGCAGCTGGCTTGTGGTCACGGGAAGGCATTTCTTGGTCAACTGGTCTATGGGAACTTTGCTATAGAATGGGCTTGGGAATTGTGGCCTGGTTAAGTTGTCAGCTGTGTACCACCACCATGAGACAGAGCCTTTCACTCTGAGAGCTGCCTGGCCCTTTACTATCTTTCTCACCTCTGTATCAGCAAAGAAGAAATGATCAGGCAGGTGGTTTTTGTATATTCCTTGGATGCCTTTCTTCCTAACAGAAAGATAGTTGTGTTTAACTTTCCTGTAAAAAGCTGCCCACCACAAATGGGGAAGGGGTTAGCTATAGAAGTCACCAGATTGTCATAAAAGAAAATTCCAGGTCAACTAAACTTATTGGGATCAAATTCATGAATCAAGCAGCCCTAAGAACCGGGAGAGATCCAGAGAGCGTGGTGTATCCTGTGTCATGGCTGGCTGGAGTTGACTACTGTGATTGGCTGGGACATGACTGCTCTAACTGGCTTGGAAATGATCAGCTCCTATGACCCCATCCCGTCTCCAATTGGCTGGAGCTAGACTCCCGAGGCTGGCAGAAACTAAACTGTTTATCCCAAGCCCTCACTCTGAAGTTAGGATTCCTTTGTTTATATCCCGAGGCTGTGACACATGGAGGCAGTGTTGGGCCACATTTGACTTAGGGTGGTGAGGCTAGTCACCGTCTACCTTCCTCACGACACCTGTCCTTTCCAGACCAACCTGATACGTTGACAATTTCCAGTAAACCTAGCTTAATTTTTTTCCTTGGTTCCTAAACCTCAGAAAAGCCATCTGTTGTTCTGAATTCTACTGATGTACCAAGCATGGAGGATGTTCTCAGAAAGGCGACAGCAGAGATAAGGGCAGAGTCACCAACCTGACTGCTGTTCTCAGGAGAGCAACCAGGACCCTTCCAGTGCTCACACTGTGATGTCTGGGTACAGTGTCACACTCAGGTTTTGAGACCAGAATGAGGTCACAGAGCTCACTGTTTATGAGATGAAAACAGCTGCTTGCAGAGACTGCTAGGGTTGTGGATGGGTGGCCTTGCGGTGAGGACGGTGGCCATACTTCTGGGGCAGAGTGTGAAAATACCAGTCCAACCAGCCCAGCAAAGGTCCAGGGAGTGGGGTCTGGGGGTAACATAAAAGACCCCCTTTTCAGCTCATCTTCTTCTCCTCAGTCAAGAAAGTAGAGCATTGGTGGAAGCTTCCAGATGCGTAAGAGACCTTACTGTGGGCAGCCACAGAAACCCATGCTGAGAGTGATGGCTGAACACAAGGTGGGGTGGTGGGTACCTGGGGCTCCACAGACAGCTCTGCTGCACCCATTGGGTACGTGTAGTTGGGTGGGCCGGATGTAACACTGGTTGGTTACCAGCTCTGTGTTCTTCAAGGATAATCTGCCCCCATGTCTATAGATGCCACTGACTACAGGTAGAAAATACTGAGAACACAGCTGCATCTCCTCTAAATGTCCCGACGTAGCTGGGATGGTGTCACTCCTGAGACACATGGGTCAGCATGTGTCCTAGTGCTTAGGGAGCCCACTCAGGGCCAGAAAGCTGGTCTCGGTCCGCGTAAGTGTGGGCATGCCTGCCTTCAGACCTATCAAGTGCAAAGAGCTTTCTTGTCAGGGAGGCCTCCTGAACCAAACCTAGCGTCTGTTCGATGCTGGTAGAGGCCTTGCCTGTGAAGTTTGGCATGGGAATCGGGTTCCTAACAAATGGGTAGAGAAGACGTGGCAGATAGACCCAGTGCAGTTTCAGTGAGCCATAAAGAAGAGCAAAGTTACGTCGTCTCCAGGAAAATGGATGGAGCTAGAGGTCACAAAACTAAGGGAAATAAACCAGACTCGTGCCTGTGTTCTCTCACGTGGAACATGCACACACACACACACACACACACACACACACACACACACACACGACATGGAAATAGAAAGGAGATTAGGAAACAGGGACTAGGGAGGCAGACAGATGGGGGCAGGAGAGGGTGATGAGTGAACGTGGCAGAGGATGTTTTGTACCGGAACAGAATGCAGAAACCCCTTACTTTATATAACAAACATGCGCTGATGAATTCTTAAAAGCCAGTTAAACCGCAAATAAGCAGAGGAGACTGTAACCTTCCTCTCCATTTTCAATCGTGCCACCCCCTTGCATGATCTCATTCCCTTGGAGAGTGTGGGGCAGTGGGTGGTAACAGGGCAGGCAGCCATGGTCAGGCTAGGACTCTCAGGGCTGACGCAGAGGGGTGGGCGGGTCTCTGGGTTGTACATTCCCATGTCAAGCAGAAGACAATGTGAAGGTGTGAAGGCCATTGCTATGTGCTCAGGGCTGTGGGCTCAGTTCAGAAACCAGTGCTCTGGGGGTCAGTTTTCCCCTGACCATTTTCTGCCTCTCTGGACAGGTACCTTTAAATGCCAAGGTTGAAAGGTTGTGGCCATTTTTAGTAGCAACAAGGAGAAGAAAAAGCCTCTGGGAATTGGGACTGGACCAGGGGCTGGTGTCTTCTTAGTGTAGTAGAGGAATAAAATGACATCAAAGACCCTGACCTATAAGGGAGACCGAGGCCTCGTGGGGGCTTGAGAGCTGTTCATTTCACATCTCTGCCTTATGTCAAAGCTGCAGAATCAGCCCAAAGACAGGGTAAGGCAGGATGTAAGTAAATAGAATCTCTTGACCTTGGAGGATGCATCCCTGGGTCCTGCCAGTACTGTACCTTCAGTTAGTACCATGAGGGGATGTCAGGGAGCAGAGAGAGCATCTGCAGAACACTGTAGTCTGCTGCCAACCCAAACCTCACTGCAGCGATGGAGTCATGAATGCAGCCCCTGAAAACACCCTAAATCCGTGCAGAAGGAAACACTCCTATAGATTGTATGTGCTGCCCCCTGGTCTGGTTTGACGAGTAAGTCCACAGAGTCCAGCCCTGTGTGGTTCACTGTTAATAGAGGTAGGAACCCTACTCACAAAGGCCTCCTGGTTTTTATTTACTCTAGGAGAGGGGTGAAGGGGAGGGCGCATGGCTTGGTTTCCCCTCCCCCAGCAGGCACAAACGCTGGCCAAGTCTTCCTGTAAGTCACAGCACTTTAAATGTCAGCTCATACATGGCATAATCGTCTCAAGACTTTTTACATAAAAATGCAAATGTATGCATTCCATACGGGACAGAGAGCCTCCTCCGTGAACTGGAGCCACCGTGTGCTCTCCTACCTAGGTCTGAACGCAGTACTTGGAGATGCTGTGCAGCTTTCAAAGTAAGACACTGGGTATATGTGGGTGAGTATTCAACAGCTACAATAACTGGTAAACCACGTTGCTGGGAAAAAAGCATTTTGAAACATTTCACCACCTCTCAGCCTGTCTTCATTTATATGGTAATACCTAGGGACTCAAGTCACTTGCCTTCCTTCCTCCAGCACAGGCTAATGGAATCTCTTTTCGGCGGTGGCATTTTCACCTCCTGGTGTTGGAGACTCAGGGTGACCCTATGCCTTCCCTGACTAGACAGTGCCCTGGGGACATTATAGTCCAGGACTCGCCTGCAAGGATAATGAAGCATCACTTAAACTGCCCAACCAGAGCCCCCTTTCCAAGGCCTTAAACCTAGGGCGACAGAGGCCAGGACCCTGCATTGCCATCTGGGGTAGAACCTCTTTCTGCCGCGATGGAGGAGATGCATGCATATGTACAGAGACCACCATGGGTGAACCTGGTGGTCCAGGGACCCTATGGCATTTCCCTGACCCTCCTTTATGTACTTAGCTTTCTCAAGCCAAATAAATTGGCTGACCCTGTGAAGAGGTTCCTAGCCAGACCATAGATTTTAAATGCCACCTCTTCCTACCTCTGGTCCAAACTACTGTTCTGAGCATGCCCGTGATCAGAGAGACATTCACATGGGTTACATCCTCAGGGTGTCGGCTGTATCAGAATCTTCACAAGACTGGAGGAATAAGGGTCCTGTCCTCTCTTAGTGTCAGCTGCCATAGGGGCAAAGCAGACCCAGCTACACAGGGGTGATGCCCACATAGGAATGAGGATTTTTCTCAGGGTCCTACCTCTGAGGTGTGTGGAGCTGAGTGGCATCTAACAGCCTTGACCTTGAGATTTAACCCTTCATTAAGCATTCTGAACTTTAGTTTACCAGGTAGACACAGCACTGTTGCCCAGGGCCTGAGCTGCTGTGGGCACCCTCCTATGGGGTCTTGGGAATGAGATAGCTGTGATAGTCTGGCATCACATGCTGGTCTCATCTGGATCCTAGTTTAGGGCATCGAGCCATCAGACTGAAGACCCAGGATCCTGGGTCACCTAGCATCTCGGGCATCCACTCCAATGTACACAGAAAAGGCAATGGAAGGAGAACTTAATGCTGGGAACACAGGTGAACTCAGTCTCTGACAGGTGAACCGAGTGTGGTGATCATCTGTTAAATGTGCCACAGAGGACGAGAAGTTTGAAATTCAAGAATTCTTGTATCTAGGCTGGAGTCTGCAGCTTTGGTTAGTGTCACTGTATTTGCTGTGGGTTGTGGTGTTCATCAATATAGTGTGTGTTTGTGAGTGTGCGTGCGTGTGTGCACACACACATGCATGTAAGCTCTAAGAGCATGGCACTGCAACAGACCCCAAATTCAGAGTAGCAGGTTACCATGGCTGCTCAAGAAATGGGCCAGAAGTGAGTGATGTTCCCTGGGCAGATTTGACCAAGCAGAGCAAGTCTTTGCCTCCTCAGCAAACCCCAGATCTGTAACTGACACTCTGCTCTCTCTCCAGTCCAACCACCACACACACATGCAATGCTGAGGTCACGCTGGGGTGCTGCAGAGAGCCCTTCTTTCTTTCTCTCCCCAGTCCTTCCATTCTTGACAGTGTCGGCAGTATCTGGACATACATCCAGGCTGGCCTTGAACTCTCAATCCTCATGCCCCAGTCTTCCAAGTGCTGGGGTCACAGGTGTGCTTCCATGCCCAGCTATCTCCCTCTCTCTTAGCTTAGAAGCCTGGTGACTCCACACCCCACATCCACATTTCCTTCTAAAAATGGACTGCCATAATTACATGTTAAATATGATTCAAATCTGCAGGGAACTGTAACTCAATAAGCATGAAGAAATTAATGAAAAGCTTAATTATTATAATAATACCATTAAAATCTAATAAGGGGAGAAAAAGTTGACTCATTTTACTTCAGCTTGGCCATCTAATATCTTTTTTTCCCTTTAGCAGAACTATAATTAATTTAGACTTGGGTTTTTGGAAAAGCTAAATTATAACCGCGGTGGCTTAAAAATATTCAGAGGAAAGAAACCAAAGTGGGAAGGAAGTGTTCTGGGTGTAGGTGGGTGGAAAGGAAGCCGGGGAGGTGACCATGGTCTGCTATGCTTCCCACAGGTCTTGTAGAGGCTGCCATTTTCAGATCTTGAAAACTCACAACTGCTTTTCATCATTCCTCAATCTCTACAGCTCTGACTCCTGTGTAAGTCTCTAGAGCACAGAAGTCTTTTTGTTTAGGGAATTACATGTTTTAGCAGTAACTTGAAGTCCTTAGGGGACCTTCTGTGTGGTGACAAGTGTCTCTCTCCCTTGACCACACTGGTGAACGTGAGAAAGTTCAAGCAGGAGCACCCAGAACAATCTCCAACCTCATCTCCAAGTAAAGGAGTGCATCATATCCATTTGATGTTGGAGGGCAACTGACCAGGAAGATTTCCCCACCTCAAGGTGTCAGGATCTCTGGTAGCGGGGCAGGAGGCTTAAGCATATTTATAACTAGCTCTTGCATCTTAAATTAATCAATTTCTATTATTCTGTATATTACCATGAGGCTTGTGGTTTACTGGCAAGGTTCTGGCTGGTGGCTTGCGTCTTTTCCTCTGGCAGTCACATAGTATCTCCCTGACTCTGCCTACTTTCTCTTCCTCTATCTGCTTGGAATTCCCACCTTGCCCTATTCTGCACTGCAATAGGCCTAAAGCAGATTCTTTATTAACCAACGGTATTCACAGCACACAGAGGGGAATCCCACATCATAAGCAGAGGTATAATTTGTTGGTCCTATCATAAGCACCACTCAAGAAAGCTAGGAAACAAGGGAAACACTTGGCCTCACAGCCTCTCTTCCTGCTCTCCCTCCCTCATTTTAAAAGCCATTCTCCCCCCATTTCTTTCTCCTTAGAGAAATTCCCCTGTAGTTCTCTGGAGGCATAGGTTCAAAGTGTTCCCTCAGATGAGCATGTCCTGGCATGCCTATCCTTATTCAGAACACTATTTTTGAGTAAGAATTCTGAGTGGACCAAGTTTTGATTTCAGCACTTGAAAATATCCCCTTCCCTCCTGTCTTCCATGCTCCTGTGGGAGAAGTCATCACACTTCAAATCATCTCCTCTTGTAGGAATGTGTTCTTTGACCTCTTCTAAGATCTCTCATCACCATTAGCTTCCAGAAGTTTGTCTACATGTGTCCTGGCATACGTCTTTGGGGTTCTTCAAATTGTAGATTTATGTCTTTGTAGTGGTATATTATAGAGTATGTTTCAGTCCTCTCTCTCTCTTTTTTACCAGAGGACAGTGGTCTGAGTAATAGCTACTGCCACCCAGGTTTCTCATAACTGTTCTGCAGGCTGCCTGCCCTCAGTTACTCACACTGAAGTTTCCTAGGATCCCGTCTTCAAGTATTCTGACTCTGTACTCCTCTCCCTTGCTGCTGTCGAGTAAACCCACTGATGTTTCTCTCTGAAGTCACTTTTTAGTCTTAGTTGTAGAGCTTCTCCTTGGTTCTTTTAGCACTTTCTTTTGTTGAAGGCACATTCACATTGTTCATTCCTGAAGCTTCTAACACTTTGTCTTAGGTAGGGTTCCTATGGCTAAGAAGAGACTCCGTGACCATGCCAACTCTTATAAAGGAAAACATTTAATTTGTGCTGGTTTACAGTTCAGAGGTTTAGTTCATTATCATGGTGGGAAGTATGGTGTCATGCAGGCAGAGCTGGTGCTGGAGAGCGACTGAGCGTTCTACATCTGAGCTCACAGGCAGCAGGAAGAGACAGTGAGCCACTAGGGCTGGCTTGAGCTTTTGAAACCTCAAAGCCCACCCTGCAGTGATGCATTTTCTCCAAAAAGGCCACACCTCCAAAAATGCTATTCCCTATGAGTCTATGGGGGCCATTTTCATTCAGACCACCACACACTTTAATATCTACACAACAGAATTTACTTTCTCAATCAGTCTGTGCTATTCTTGGTTCTCAGCATCTTGAGTGAGCTGTGACTAAATCCCCAACATTTCCACACATGACTGTGGGGGCCTAGTCTACCCTTTAGTTATCTGGCACGTGCCTGCAGATTCATGCCTGGGCTCTTCCTGTCGATGGTTGACACATCACGTGGTTCTGTCATCCAGCGCAGTGAGGTTGATGAGTAAGGATCAGCTCAAACAGGCTCCGTGGTACCCGGGTATTGGCGACCATGTCTTGCTCATGGTGATGGGAGTCTGGTCTTCCCACTCAGCCTCTCCTAACAGGGTGGCAAGCATGGACCACCTCAGTACAGCCCTAGACAGGGGTGTTCCCAGCTTAATCGCTGGCCTTTTAAGAGGCATGTTGTTGGATTAGGGTGATTACTGTCTGGATTTACTCCCTGGCTTTTGCTTTTCTTTGGACCCCCGGTCTACAGTGTCCTCTTGCTGGCTTTTTTGCTTGCCTATTTGTTTCTCTGGGTTGTCAGTGGATACGCGGCAAAGAGGAAGCTCCGCTGACTCAGCATCGTGTCCCTCCTGAACCTGCGGCCTGCAGGCTGCTGTCCTCTTTCAACCTTTAGTCTCTCTGTGTGCGTGTATTATCTCCTATTCAAGGAATTTTATTTTCCTTCCCCTTCCCAGAACAAAACTTCGTCCAAGTTCATGTTTTTGTCTAAAAGAATTTACACTGTAAATGTTGAGCACATCAACATTTTAGAGTGAAGTTTATACTTCTTATTTGAAAGGGTATTGATAGACTCTGCCACCTTCATGCCCCAGCCATGACTCCAGCCCAATGTAAAAATGTTTCTTATTTTGAAAATCCTAGTTCTCTCAAAGGCAGAAAATGTTAGATGGAGACTTTTTACTTCAGGATTTGTCAAAAACATCCACATTACCACAAATGCCATTTAATATCAAAATAAAACACCACTTTGGATTTTTCCTTTTAAATTCATTCCTCCTTCTCCCTCCTCCTCCCTCCTTGGCTGCTCATTTTCCTTATTCTCACACAGTAATGTCCTAGATTTGAGGTGCAATCCAAGCCCAGTGTTTCTCTTCTCCTGCTGCCTGTGGATTTAGATGTAGAACTCTAAGCTACGACTCCAGCACCATGTCTAGCAGCATGCTGTCATGCTCTCCTCCATGGACTAACCCCCTGAAACTGTAAACAAACTTCAGTCAAATGCCTTCTTTTAGAAGAGTTTCCTTGGTCATGGTGTCTCTTCGCATTATTAGAACACTGACTGAGACCATGCCGTTAATGGTACCCAACTTTCTCTTTGTTCACCATCTATCTCTATCAGTTCAAGTTCAACAGGGTGGGGGATAACTTGGTCTTATCTATACTTTATCTATAGGGACCAGGAAAGAGCTCTGGAATTATGTGTTCAAAGCAAATAATAGCAGAACAGCTCTATCATCTTTACTTTGAACTAGGAAAAAGATTGGTAAGATGTTCGGGGAGGCAACAGACACTTCAGATTCACAGCAAGACCGCACAACTGGGAAAGACATGGTCAGCATGACAGCACGTGGCTCAAGCATGATTCTCAGTGTGAGCAACTTCCTAACCCATGTGTACGGCAGGAGGGAGGGTCCGGCATGCAGACTCCAGTCACAGAACCAATCCAGGTATATCCAGTTAAGTACCATGTGAAGGAGCTTCCTAGTCCAGGACTTATTTGGTATGGTGAAATGTGTCTTTCTGCAAATTTAAAAGGCCTTCAAGTCAAGAAGTGAGACTGAGGCTGGCTGCTTACACCCGTGTCAGAGGAGACTCCACCATTCACAGAACAACCTGATGGGATATTTCAAAGACCTCAGGGCTTCTAGGACCTTCCTTTTCTTCTCCACAGTTAGCCAGGGTGGGTGTTTCCTAATTTTCAAATTAAACGACAGCGGAGCATGTTTGAGCACTCTGTTCTGTCCTGACAGACACACACACACTGGGGAAGCATCCAGCGCTGTCAATAATGCATGCTTCTGCTTCATTATTTTGAAAACATCTGTTGAAGAAGACATTGCTCCTGAGGGGAACTGGGAAGTCAAGTGACTTGTAACTGTGCTGGCCCTGGTTCAATGCCTGCGGTGGTGTGTCTCTCAGGATGCAGCTCCAGGATTGCAGCTAAAGCTGGAGACAGTCAGAGGTGAGATGGTTCCCCAACATATGTGTGCTGGAATCTGAGTCCTCATCAGAAGGGACACATGCTTGGTCATGGGCATATTCTCTAGAACAAGGGAAGGGGAAGAGGTAAGGTGCAGAGCCTCTTCAGCCAGGCTCTGAAGCCTGTAGGTAACTAATCCACCATCAGCTAACTATAGAGGAGGCTGAGCATGGATTTCCCACAGCTGGCCAGAACAGCAGAGCAGGACTTCCTGGGGCTGTGCAGTCCCATGCTCTTGACTGGGAGGAGCGAAGCCCTGGAGAAAAACAGAGGGAGACCTACCTGGGGATTTAACTCAGATGGTTCAGTGCTGGCCCAACTTGCACAAAACCCAGGTTTGATCTTTAGCATCAAATAAACCGAACATAGCAGTGTATACCTGTAATCCCAGCACTCGAAAGATGAAGGAAAAAAAGGTCAGAATTTCCTGGTCTTTCTTGGCTGTGCAGTGAGTTGTTAGTCAACCTTGACTACAAGAGATGCTGGAGTTTCTATTTGTTTTTAACAAAACAAAGAACACAATCCTTGGATCTGTGTCACCTGTTAAAATGAAAACGAGAATGTTTTGCTTTTACTGATGAAGGTGATAAATAAGCACCTTCCACAAGAATGATGTTTCCCTATCGCTCCACACCATGATGGCGTTGAGTACAAAGGCAGCTGGGTGCAGAGCATTAGGCACTGTGGAATATTAGACTGTGACAACAAAAGGAACATCGCGCAGAGACTCACGGTGAACTGGGCACAACGTCCAGGTATCTTTAGAGAATTCCCCTAAGAAGTCAGGTGTAGTTTTTTTGTTTTTGTTCTTTGAGGGCTTTCTACACAGATCTAAAAGAAACACACAGAGACTTATTCTTCCTTACTTACTTATGAATACCTGACTTTAGCTTTGCTTGTTTCTAGCCAGCTTTTCTAACTTAAATTATCCTGTTTCTCTTTAACTACATCTGCTGCTGTGCTTCTTAGCTTTCTTTCCTTCTTACTCTATGGTTGGCATCCTTGCACTTTACTCTTTTTTACACCCCCTCTCACTGTCTTCCCTAGATTTCCCCTTCTATGTATTCTCTCTGCCTGCCAGCCCTGTCTCTTTCTCTCTCCTGCCTAGCTATTGGCTGTTCAGCTCTTTATTAGACCAATCAAGAGTTTTAGGCAGGCAAAGCAGCACAGCTTCACAGAGTTAAACAAAAGGAATGTGAATGAATGCAACACATCTTTGCATCATTAAACAAATATCCACAGCATAAACAAATGTAACCCATCTAAACTAATATTCCACAACAGTCAGAGGCCTAGATACAAATGTGTGTTGTTTTCTTTTGTGATTTAGTAATTAGGTTTAGGTATAAACCCTGGCTCCCAGTAGGACCTTGAGTGCTTCCAAGAAGGGTGAAAAGGGATGTTGAGAAACAAAGACTATGAGGCAGGAAGAGTTGGACTCAGAGAGGCCAGCGTCAAATGAGTCTTTATATTCTGCATAGTGCAGACCCTTTCCTAGGACCCACAATCTGAGTTGAGGACCACAGCCCTTTCTTGTAGATTTTAATCTTGGATTAAATGTTAAATTTTCAGGCACCTGGGTATATACAGAATGCTCACATGTTAATGCACACTGACCTCTTTGTGAAAGCTGCAGATATTCCCTGTCATCAAAAGCTCTCACAACAATCCTTTGAAAACAATGTCGTACGGTAAGGAGATTTCCAGAACTTTTTCTGCCTAATCTCTCCCTGTCTAGAGACATTGCTCTTAGCCCAGGGAACATGTGATACCCGCATGTAGAGAAAGTCTAGAGGATCTCAGGAAGTAGCTGGTCATTTATATGCAACATCTCTTGCCTCTGGAGCTTCTTCTCTACCTACCCATACTTGCTTATGTTTTCCTGATCATTCATCTGTCTATCTATCTATCTATCTATCTATCTATCTATCTATCTATCTATCATCTTCTGTCTATCATCTATCATATCTATCTATCATCTATGTATCACCTATCTATCATGTATTTATCATCTATTTATCTATTATCTATCTATTGATCAATCTTTCTATTTATCTAGCTATCATTTCTATCATCTGTCAATCATCTATCTATCATATATATCTATCATCTATCTATAATTAAATCTATCCATTAAACTATCATCTATCATTTATATATTTATCACTTACATACCTTTCATATCTCTACCTACTATCTATATCTATATATTTATCTAAACCTATCATCAATCATCTGTATATCATCTATTTTATTTTTATTCATCTAGATACCATTTATCATCCATTCATCCATCATTTATCTATAAACCATCTATCTATTTATTTATCTGTCATATGACTATCTTAAAAATTCTGTTCATTATTGAGTTTGTGTCTGTGTTGGAGACATTTTTATGTCTTTCCTTTATTAGAGTTTAAATCCTAGCTTAAAGGAGAAATTAAGTACAATCTATACAAAGGAAATTCCTGTGCTTATACACAGTTGTGTCTGACTGAATTCAGTCTAAGTCACTGTCTGAAGGAGCAGGGAGCAAATACTAGTCACTGGGAGGAAAGATCTGGGAGACACTGTGACTTATCAGTTGTTGTCAGCCTACATCTTCTAACTGAAGCTACTAGAGAAAGATAATCAAAATTTTAAGACGAGGTAATTAAATGCTTTTAGAAACATTGAGGCAGCTATATCTAGAGGAACTGAGTCCTTTAAACAGGACCATAAAATGTAGTGGGTCTGGAACCCAGCACCACATCTCCATCCAGGCATGTGCAAATGGATTAGACATCAAAAATATCAGATGCAAGTGAATGCCCAGAACTCAGCGGTTTCTAGGAACAAGTCTGAAGTGTGAGGTCAGTTTGCTGCATACATCATTTTCTATATCAACAGCTGGCTTCATACACATTGACAAAGGATAAATTCTCACGGTTTAGTGTTCCCACCAAGTTACCATGTGCCCACTGGTTCCTTGGTGCTCCTTGATAATGTCTACATATATGACAGCCTTCCTAAGGGAAGACCTTCCTTCAGTCTTAGTGAGAAAGCACAGGGCCCTTCCAATCATTCATGTTCAGATTATTCTTGAGTTGAAAGACGGAACACTGTTGGTTTTTGTCTCACTGATTGTTTGAAAAATCTGTCTTTATTGGAGTTTAGCCATTTACATTCAGTGTGATTATTCTATGTTGCAATGAACCTGTTATCTGACTGAAGTTTCATCTGCTCCTCTGTTCCTCTTCCCTGGCCTTCTTAGTGTCAACAGAATGCTGGCAGTATTAATGGAGGTTCTGAGATGCTCCTCTCACCCCTCAGCTGCTAGGCATGCAAACAAAAGGCAGTCTTTCCTCATGATCCAAGTTCATTGCTGTTCCTGAATGGGTTCTTTCTTCCCATAGCCAGCTTCCAGATAGTGACTGAGAATGGCAGACTTCTTCTTGTGAACTGTAGCTCTATTTGAGGACACTCATCAGCTGTAGGTGGAGACTGCTCTTCCATTTTCTGGACGGCCAGACCCAAATAATCACACAGAAACTATATTAATTACAACACTGTTTGGCCTAATAGCTCAGACATTCTTATTAACTAACTCTTTTATTTATTTATTTATTTATTTATTTATTTATTTATTTATTTATTTGGATTTTCGAGACAGGGTTTCTCCGTAGTTTTTGGTTCCTGTCCTGGAACTAACTCTTGTAGACCAGGCTGGCCTCGAACTCACAGAGATCCGCCTGCCTCTGCTTCCCGAGTGCTGGGGTTAAAGGCGTGCGCCACCACCGCCCGGCTACTAACTCTTTTTTAAAAAAATATGTATGAATATATTTATTAGTTAATTTGTTATTATTATTTTATTTTACAACTTTAAAAAATACCAATCTAAATTCCCATTTCCTCCCCTCCTCCCACTTTTCTCCCTATTCCCTCCACACAACCTTGTCCCACCCCCCTCCAACTTTAAGAGAAGGCAAGTCACCCAGCCTTGTGGAAATTCCAAAGCCAACTATCAACCACATTCAGAGGAACTAGTTTGATTCCATACTTGTTCATTCCCAGTCCAGTTGGAGTTGGTGAGCTCCCATTATCTCAGGCACATTGTCTCAGTGGGTGAACCCCTCATAGTCTTGACTTCCTTGCTCATACTCTCCCTCCTTCTGCTCTTCAACTGGACCTTGGAAGTTCAATACAGTGTTCCGATGTGGGTCTCTGTCTCTGTTTCCATCTGTTGTTAGATGAATGTTCTATGGTGATATTTGAGATAATCATCAGTCTGAATACAGGGCAAGGCCAGTTCAGGCACCCTCTTTATTGCTTAGGGTCTTAGGTTGTGAGTCAACCTGCCTCAGGATCCAGAAATACCACTCTTGGGAATATACCCAAAAGATGCTCAATCATACTACGAAAGCATTTGTTCAACTATGTTCATAGCAACATTATTTGTATTAACTAACTCTTACAACTTAAATTAACCTATTTTTATTATTTTATATTTTACCATGAGGCTCATGGTTTGTTGCCTCTTACTTCTTGGGTGGCTGCATGGCATCTGCCTCCGTTGGCACCTACATGGAACTCTGCCTCCTCTCTCTATATATCTCTGTTCAGATTTCTCACCTAGCTTTGCTCTGCTAAGCCATTGGCTGACACAGTTTTACTCATCAACCAATAAAAGCAACACATATACAAAAGGACATCCCACATCATCATCTCTTTTCAAACTGTGACTCTCAGTCTAAGACTTCTCATAGTCATCCCTTTCCTGCTCTTCTACTTTGTGGGAGGAATTTCCCTCCTTATGGGACAGATCCCTGCAGGCCTTCTTTCTGTAAATCTCTGAGGTATCTCAGCACACCGTGGGTGTTGATGTCTGCTCTATTCATGGGCACTGGGTATCTAGTCTCCTGCTCTGGTTTCTCCATTGTATCTTGCTGCATTAGGGTGCTTTAGGGGTTCCAACATTCATTTAGAACACCTCCTCTCATCCAGACACTTCAGAGTTCATAATCAAGTATTCCAGTCAACTTCCAAGGTTAGGTAGGAAACTCAGCATGGAGGACACACTGGAACAGGGCCTGACATCCAATACCATTTGTCTCTGTACCTACAAAAACATTACAAGGGAGAGGCTTTGACTATATTCTTTTTATACAGCAGAATCCAAGTGTATCGCTTCAGATCAGAAAGGTTACTGAATCACTCAGGAAAGGTGGGTGCAGGGAGTAAGGTCAGGCTTTGTGGACAGTCAGTCAGGGATTTCTGACCTCCAGAGACCACTACCTCTAGGCCTCAGGACTACCATTAGAGCAGTGGAAATCCTAAGAGCTTCACTACAGGGTCTGTACTCACACCTGCTGTGGTCACCATTTGCCCTATACAGGACTGACATTTGGATGTCTGGTTGGTGCTGTCTTGGGTCAGGCTGGCTTTTCTACCCATATCTTTAGACTGTGATCTCTCTATCCTCCATTGAAATTGATGCCTGAGCCTCTAACCAAGATTCAGACAGCCTTTTGCTCACTCTCTCCTGACTTCACATACTATATGCATATGGCTTTATATACATATACTATATGGTCCATAGAGATCCAGAGCCCTGGGAAGCAGAGTCAAGACCAATGGGTCAGTAGTGACAGTGTCCTTTACCCAGCAATGGAGAGTTGAGGAGCAGTCTTGTGCCTGTAAAGTCTTTGCCTCCTCAGATATGATCCCTGTCGCCTTGCTCATGGTATAGAATGTCAGGCTGCTTCAAAAAGTAGGTAATTCTGCCTCTGCAGTTTCCAATGGCCAGCAGCCCCCATGGTGAAGATAAGAGTCTGTCCTGGTTAGTTTTATGTCATCTTACCAAGCTAAAATCTTCTGAGAGGAGAGAAGCTCGATTGAGAAAACGCCTCCATAAGATTGGGCTGTACACAAGCCTGGCATTTTCTTAATTAGCACTGGTGGGGAAGGGAATAGCCTATCGCTCATAGCGGCTGCAGGCCACCACTCATGGTGGTTGTGTCTCTGCTATACAAGCATCTCCTGTACTCCAGATCCCAAGGCTCTGTAGATAGAGGCTCCTGGGTTTGCATAGTGGCCTCTGACTACTCCATCACATCTTTCAATTCTTGATATGCACAACCTTTGAGATCCCGATGGCAGGGAGAGAGTCTGAGAAGTCTTTCTGTGAATTACAAGATTCTGGCGTGCTGAAGGGAGAAAAACACCTTAACCTACCAAACATTGCATCAAGGCCCAACTGGACTTTGCTGAAGTTAATTCTGCTGAGGCATTCTCGCCCCAGGACTGTGACTCTTCCCAGTGTATTATGCATGCATCTGTGCAACAGGACTGTGCATACATGGGAGCACAGTCCCTCAAGTGTTCACATGTGCTCATGCCCACAACCATGCACTGCTTTCAAATGTCTCAGAACACATCTTGCCCCTCTTTGAGGTTTCCGTCAGTGGCTCTCTTTGGTTTTCTGTGGCTTGGTGGCAGGAGGGCAGGAGCGTCACCCAGCAAGTCTCCACTTCACTTGTCCCCAACACTAAAGATGTATTGTTCCAGGAGAGCTTGGAACATGGTGGCCCGGCAGACAGGTCTCTGACCTTGTAAGAGTGGATGCCAACCTTTGGCCCCCAGATAATGCCACCCCAGCTGTCTTCTGAGTGGAGGTCTCTTGTGGAGAGGATAGAGACTGGATCTTCTCTCTTCTGGGTTTGGTGCCTTACATCATTTCAGAGGGAACCGCGGATGAGGAAGCATCCCTGCACTGGAGTGGTCCCTGCCATCTAGACAGGCTTCAGAGGAGCGGAGTGGTCATGTCAGCACCTCCCTCTGCCCTGCCTGCCTGTCTTATTTCTGGAAGCTGTGATGTTCAATAATTCAGGGAGAGTGCGCATCAGCATATCTTACAGCATATTTGATGTGCCAGCAAACAGACTGCAGACTGTTTCGTTTCAATTAGCCCCTTTGTTGCCAACAAAAGCCCAACAAACCCCCTGAGTGAGGGCCAGGCCTCACTCCAGCCTGTTCTCGGCCAGTTCTGGGCTCCATGTGTGTGCACAGTGCCCGCCACCCTCTGCTCCCATCCCCTCTCACTTTCTCTGCTATTGTTCTCCTGGTATCATTTTACCTGGGATCAAGTAACTTTCTCCAACCCAGAAATAAGGACTCAGCTCCATTTTCAGGCTCCTTCTGATCTCCCCAGCTAATTGGCTCAGGTGTAAACCAAGCCAGCAGGGCAAGGACTTTGAAGTGAGGTTGCTTTGCACAGAACGCCTGGGAGCATCCGTCTGTGTGTCAAATACCATCCGGCCAGCCCGCTGCTTGGTCGCTAATGAAAACGCAAGTAATCAGGGTGTATTACAAGGCTCACATCCATGTTGGTGCTTTATTGTGAGCTTATCATTAACTTCGCAGGCTTGACTTGGAATGCGATCTGGCCAGTTTTTAATAAGCGGGGGCATTGGTGCTGCCTGCATGAGGCACTGGGTGACGCCAGCTGTGCCTTCTTTACATAGGGAGCCACCCTTCTCTTTTGATCAATAATGCCTTTTCTCTTTAAAAGGCGGCTCATTTCGCTGAGAGGTGGGAGGAGGACCTTCCCAGCCCTGCGCCTGTGGTCTGTTTGTCCAGAATTCACAATTACAGAAAGGTCAGTCCACAGAACACAGGGAACTCTTGCTGCTTTGCCCGATGCTACCTTCTCACTCTATTTAAAGGGTGCGCTCACCACAGGGCCCACCCCCTGTTTATGTTTTGATTATCAATGGCTGCTTTGCAAAGGAACAAAAGCAAGAAAAACAGCTGGCCTTTTTGGACTCTGATTTTGCTCAGGTTCTCTTCATTTTTAATATGCAAGCCTGCTGCATGAAGCCAACATAATGTTGTCCTTTCTATGGCTCGTCAGGACTGCTGGAAGGCTTCATGCATGCTACTTATACTCTGCCCCTACGGTGTGACCCCTGAGCTTCCTCTTTCATCTCTGATCTTTGACTTCTGAGCTGCAGGTCCGTGGTGGGTGCAGAGTCTTTCACACCCAGCTCCAAGATAAACACACAAGTCTTTGCAGAGTGACAGATGCTGATCAAATATTTTGAAAATTACACATGCATTGACATGCCACGGGATGAGGTACACATTTATGTGTTCTTCGTACCGTGATTCAGGAGCTCTTCTTATGTGTTTGAAGGAATGGAAGCACACAGTTCCTGGACAGGAATGCACCCAGAGGCATTATGGCATGCCTTTATCTGCTGCGGTGCCCACAGTACAGGACCAACAGAATTGTTTTCCCTCATTTCCTGGTGGCTTCGAGATTGAGAGCCACATGTGACTTTACAGATGTGGCCCCTCTTCTCCCATGTCCCTGTGTGGTGTCTCAATAGTGCCCACATCCCGGGTCTTCTCCCAAGTCTACCCATTGCATGAAGTCAACGTTAATGGTGATTTCATTTTAGCTTAGTCAATCCTTCAAAGACTGGCCTCTAAACAGAGGCACATTTTGAGAGCCTGGGGCTTAGAGAGTTAGTTTGTGATAGAAAAGATATGGTTTAGCCTATAGTGGTAAGAAAGCGTGTCACCAACTTTGGTGAAAAGTAATCAAGTCATGGCAGAACCATTGGCAATGTCCCTGTCCCACAACAGCAGAAAGAAACCTTCACAGTCAGCAAGCCCCAAGTATGACGTGGAGGTGGTACCAGAGATCACAAGTGTGCCCAGATGTGGTAAGGTATCCCCAGAATGTTGTGAGGAGTACATTTTGGAGCTCCAATGCTCACCAAGAAAATGGACAATTGGCTTCCCCATTCTGGGCTCATAGTCTCTGCAGACTCTGAGGTCAAGGAGAGGTCACATCACAACACCTTGGCATCAGCAGATCCTCAGCTGTTAGTATGGGGCTTTTGACCTGGACCACAGACACCCCCAAAGGATGGAGACAGAAAGGGTAGGCATGCAACGTGGTTCTCTCCAAACAAGAGCCCCCCCCCCCCAGTTCCAGGTATGAAGTTGAGAATCTTTATTTGTCCTGGGAAGATACGCATTTGTTTATCTTTTATGCAAATGTAATTTGATGTGATGTGGCTCTATATGTCTGTATGAATGTGTCAGTCCATGTGTGAGCATGAGTGTACGTGTGTCAGCTATGCATGTGTGGAGATCAGAAGACATCTTCAGGTGGCAGTCTTTGCCTCCCTCCTTGTTCTGTGACAGGGTCTCTAGTTGTTCGCTTCTGTGGCACCAGGTTAAATGGCCAATGAGCTTCTGTTTTCTACTACCCCATCATGTAGTTGGGGTGCAGAGATTATAGGTGTACACACCTGTGTCTGGCTCCCCACGAGTTATAGGGATTCAAGCTCTGGCCCAAATGCTTCCATGGAAAAGCATCTCCCTATCCCTGGGGAATTATTCTTTAATCCATATTACAAAGTGAAATTGTTTGTTTGCCATGGGATCTAATTTCTTTTTAATTTTTTTCATCTGTGGCTCTTATCAAACTTAGATAAGTTGCAACACAAAGAAAATCAGTAGTTATTCACCATTGTGGCTTGTACTATAATCCCAAACCCAGAACGGAAGCAAAGGCAAGAACACTGCAGGTTCAAGACCAGTCTGGGGTACATAGTCAGACCCTGGAGGAGGTGTGTGCTGTTCTTAACCAACACAATTTAACCACTGAACATAGCCCAGGTTTAACTGATCACAGCTGCAGGAATTCTTGCATAAATTCCCTGTGCCTAGTTATTTGAATAAAGTGCTCATTCTGATTTTCAAGCTCCGGCCTTCGCGATGAAACTTCACAGAAGTGCTTTCAAGGGTTTAATTTCACACATTCTTGACATTTCCTAGGAAGCAGCAGCTGCTGCCTCTGCAAAGTGGTGTGAAGATCCGGTCCTTGATGTCTGGTTATTACTAAAGATCAAAACCCAGAGAGTGAGGGGGTGTGTTAACCGTTCATCAGAACCCCAAAGCTTGCTAACTAGAGGTCCTGACTCATGACCACTCCAGGAAGAGCTGAGGAGGCACTGTTGAGGGCTGAAAAACTTAAGAAGAAAATCTGCAGTGGTGGCTCACACAATGTCACATGTCCCATCCTAGCCCAAGAAGGCACAGAATCCCAATAAAGGTAAGTTAGAGAGATTCACTTAAATGCAAAATTACGATCCACATTGAAAATATTCCCTAGAGAGGTTGGCACACCCACGGGCTTGGGTGACTTGGAAAGCTCTCTACAGCAATTATGCTCTCTGTTTACACCCAGAACATCTCTAGGACTGGTGTATGCTGGGATTCTGAGAGGACAGCCTTGGTCCCAGGGAGCAACTCTTACAGGTGTGCTCATGACAGTGACAGGCATGTGCGTTCTACATGTCCTACAGCTCAGTGATGAGCAGGAGTCTCTAAGTTCACTGAAGGTCAAAGGATGTTAGGAGGCTCACAGACCAGACCAGCCATTTCCTTAGCAGTCCGGGTACCCTGAGCTGACTCACCAGCCCGGGAGTGGCCATGAGGTGCCCCAGTTCTCACTTTCCTTTCACAGGCTGACAGCTTGACCACCAAGGATAGCTGCACAAACAGTGGTGACTACAGATCAGAATCCGTCACTCCGTGCCTGCTGAATCATCACTGAAACGACTGCTCCACAAAGCAGGAATCTGAGGCTCCAAGGCCCAGGGGCGGCTCCTGTTCTGGGGCCGATTAGAGGTTATTGGAAAACCCATTGGTTATCTTCCTGCCTCAGAAGGCAAGTCATTCACAGCTTCGTAAACTTGGAAGCAACAGACACCTTCTGCTGTGTCTCAGAACCTGGGTTTCTACTCCCGTGTTGCAGCTCCTCCAAGGGTTTTGGGGGACTGTTAAATAGTTCGTGTACACACCCACACACTCATAGCCACACCCACAACTCCCCCACAGAGACGGTGGGGGGAGGAGGCTGACCTTTCAGGAGGCTTTTATTTTGTCATGCATTTGTGCTTATGTCTGAAGATTGCTAAGAGAAGACATAAGACAGTTGGAGCAGGAGCCTCTAAGGGAGGAGTTTTCAGAAAGAGCTTGCTGAAGTCACAGGTGGAAGTCACAGGTGGATGTAGATTCACTGAGGTCTCTACACGGATGGGGCACTTCCTGGAGAGAGAAACTCACCCTCTGTCATGGAGCAACTGTGACGAGCTGAATTTCTGTGCAGCGCAAGGCGCCTGTTCTGGCTGCATCTAGGCGCCTGTTCCTGCACCTGTCATTAGGACCTCGTTATCGAGCCGCACACGGCTCCCCCCACAGGCTACTCCCGAGGACACCTTTATAATGAGCCGTCCCACCTCAGTTTACACAGAGGCTCATTACACACACCACCGTGAGGGAGACTTTGCACACCCAAAGAACTGCATTAATAAATTAATTCCTCTTTTCCAAGTCTCAGCTGCAGAGAGGAGCTGTGCTTGAGAAAGGTGAGGTCACTGTTACCAGGACGTTTCCATTAACTCTCAGCCCAGGTGATCACCACTGTTCCAGAGATCATGCTGTGAACCAGGCTGGTCTTGAACTCAGAGAGATCTGCCAGCCTCTGGCTCCTGAGTACTGGGACTAAAGGTGTCTGCTACCTGCCCAGCTTATAGGAACTACTTTAAGGATAACTTTCCAGAACACTTTATATCCCCCTTCACACTTCTCATGTTGCTAGCATCCATAGTGATTGGTTAATCAGTCTAAGGTTTACTTTTCTTTGTTTCAAACCAGAGTACTGATTTTGCTAGAAATCTGCTTCGTGGCTAGCTTCTCTGTCCACTGGCCCAGGTCCTTCACACATCCTTTCTTCATGACATCATCCCAGAAACACTCCATGAACCATCATGCCCTTCCATCAAGTGGGCCTCTTGGATCTCATGTTTTCTCATGCGGGGAGAGAGAGCACATTCTCTACCAAGCAAAGATCACAGTGAGCAGGAAGGACCTGGGCTATAACTCAGCTCCACCCACACAGCCTGTAATGGCCAGGACCAGCACATGAATGTGTATAAAATGAACTTGAGACAAATGATCACAGCTAGAAAGCTGTAGTGAGGATGTAATGTCAGGATAAAAAACAAACAAATCAGACTTTCAAATAAGCAGAAACCAGAAATCCCTCAGGATCTAGAGAGCAAACAGAATTATTTCACTGGAAATGTTTGGAAGATACAACAGTTTTCAATGTATACATAATGGAGCCCCAGACCCACAGAGTAAAAACCAACAGAATCAAAGGAGACATGAGCAACTCAATAACCATGACTAGGCATGCCAACAATCTACTCTAAGTATGGGCTGCAAAATGGGACAGAAAAGGTAAGGGTAGAATATTGACTGATACTTGCATATTTTTTGAAAGCAGAGAAGTAAAATAGTCTTCAGGATTGACTATGTACTAAGCCATAAGTAAAAGAGTTTAAAAAGATTAAAATCATGTGGAACATATTCCCTAGCCACATGGAAATTAGAGATTGTGGGCAAATAAAATTGTGTCCACCTATAAATATCTGGAATGCCTCCTGAGTACTAGGATTAAAGGTACCCAGGAAGAAGGATGAGACAGTCAACAGAAACTTTCCCTGAAACACAAACAGAGCTTCAGGTAACAGGTGAGTTAATAAGACAGCACTCAGGGGCAGAACTGAGAGCGAAACCCTGTGACCATCTCCACAGGCTCAGAGAAGGTACTTGGAAGGGTTTAGCATGCTTTCCTGGTAGAAGTTCTCACCGAATAAGCACTAAAGAAGTGTATCCCAATACAATAAAGGCCATGTTTGGCAGGTCCAATGATAACACCTCATTTGATGATGAGAAAAGCATTTTCTCTACGATTAGGAAGAAACTGGCATGACCGTTTGGTCTGGTTCTTCTTGATGTGGAACTAGAGATACTAGACAGAGCAATTAGGCATGAAAACAAAATAAATGAAATGTGTTCAGATTGAAAAGGATAAAGTTAAGCATCTCTGTTGTCACCATGATCTGGTGTAGAAACAAAGATTTCACCACAAAATTGTTAAGAATTAGACACTGCTCTTTCCAAGACCTTTATCATGAAGGGGTGTAGAATTTTGTCTAAAACTTTTTCAGTATCTAATGAGATGATCATGGGTTTTTTTTTTCAGTTTGTTTATATGGTAGATTACACTGACAGATTTTTGTATGTTGAACGATCCTGCATCTCTGGGATGAGGCTGACTTGGTCATGGTGGATGATTTTTCTGATGTGTTCTTGGATTTGATTTGCCAATATTTTATTGAGTATTTTTGCATCAATGCTTATGAGTGAGACTGGTCTATAAGTCTCTTTCTTAGTAATGTCTTTGTATGGTATGGGTATCAGGGTAATTGTAACCTCATAAAAATAGTTTGGCAATGCTCCTTCTCTATTCTGTGAAACAACATGAAGAGTGTTGGTATAATTTCTTCTTTGGAAATCTTCTAGGATTCTGAGCTGAAAACATCTGGTCCTGGGCTTTTTTGTTTGGGAGACTGTTGATGACTACTTCTATTTCTTTAGTGGTTATAGGTCTATTTAATTTGCTTAGCTGGTCTTGATTTGATTTTGGTAACTGATATTTATCCAGAAAATTGTCCATTTCCCTTAAGTTTTCCAATTCTGGAAGTACAGGTTACAGCCGCTTTGGAAATCAGTTTGATGATTTCTCAGAAAATTAGGAAACAACCTACTTCAAGGCCCAGCAATACCACTTTTGGATATATACCCAAAGGATGCTCAATCATACCACAAGGACATGTGCTCAACTATGTTCATAGTAGCATAACCTGGAAACAACCTAAATGCCCCTCGATGGAAGAATGGATCAATATGTGATACATTTACACAATAGAGTACTACACAATGGAGAAAAATAATGACATATTGAAATTCACAGGCAAATGGATGGATCTAGAAAACATTATATTGAATGAGGTAAACCAGACACAGAAAGACAAATGTCATATGTATTCACTCATAAATGATTCTTGGACATACAATTAAAAAAAACAGCCTACAATTTACAACCCCGGAGAACCCGGACAACAAAGAGGACCCTAAGAGAGACATACATGGATCTAATCTACATGGGAAGTAGAAAAAGACAAGACCTCCTCCAGGATATCAGATTTGATCAAGGAGGTAAAAAAATTTATACAAAAAACTAAAAACCATTCATTAAGAAAATACAACTATATGGAAGTGTTCACTGAGTTACTGGATTAAAGTGTCTACACTGTCAAAACTGACTTCGAGATTCAATGTGATCCTGTGAAAATCCTGAAGACATTTTCCTCCAGGTGGAAGAAAGCCACCCTGAATTTCGAGGATTCTGAATAGTCAAAAAGAAAAAAAAAAGAGTCTTGAGCAAGAACAAAGCTAAAGAAATTGTACAACCTGATTTGAAAGCACAAAGCTGTTGCATCCCAAACAGCGAGATGCTGACGTAAAAAGATACTCGGGCCATTGGAACCATGGCAGTGGGAATGCAGAAGGGTAGAGCTGCTTCAGGATACACTTGACAATTCCTACAAAACTAGGGATACTCTTATTATACAGCTCCATAATCTACTTCCTAGGATTCAAGTCACACGAAACTGGTATATGGATGCAGACAGCAGCTTTGCTCATAATTGCCCAAACCTGGGAACAATTGAGAAGCCACACAGTAAGCTAAGGAACAAGCTGTGGCACCCTCTGAGAACTGATGGCAAGTCTACATCAAGGATGCTCTGTACTGATGAGAAGTGACACCAAGCCACCAAACAAGAAGACATGGAGAACCGTAAATAGATGTTCTGTGACTCTAACCGCATGGCCTTCAAGAAAAGGAAGAGCCATGGAAACAGTAAAGAGGTGAGGGGAGGCCAGGCTTTGGGGGTAATGAGTACGTAGGGTATGCAGGATAGAGCAGTTTCTATGTGTGACACTATCATGCTAGATCTGTGGTGTTAGACATCTGCCCACACCTAGAGTACCCTAGTGAGCCTTAGGGCAAGGCGTGAGCTTCAGATGCCCTTGCCAGTGGAGGGTCAGCACCTGCCTTTGCCACACCTCTGTGGGGGAGCTGGCAATGGAGAGCTGAAGGAAATCTTTACTTTCCTCAAACTTTTACTTAAGTTAACCACAAATCATTCTAAAACTGATTTGTTGTTATTTTATTTTAAAGCTTGCAATGTTGGGTGCCAGTGAAGAAATGAAGAAACAAACCTTTATACACTGCCAGGGAAATGTCAAAGGGCAGTGTCGTGTTAGGCAACAGTTGAGCAGTTGTCTAAGGTATGAAATGCGTCTTTGTGACCCCAGTGATGCTGCTGCTAAGGATACAACTAAGAGAGTCAGGCTTGTTGGTCTCTCCATCCATGTCTGTCATAGATCTCTGTACAATGCAGAGTACTAGGATGATTCTTAGTCCATCATGGATAAGTGTACAAGGTGTGTAGCCTAGATCAGCTGCCATCCCCAAGGAGGAGCTCAGTCCAACAGTCTTTGGTGAGATGCTGCACAGGTACACAAATATGTACACACGTGCACACATGAACACACATTGGCAGGTGTACATGCGTGGACATGTGCGTGTACTTCTCTAGTTTATCTTCATCACTGGTGTGCTTGTATACTGATTCAGTATTAAGGACACTGACCCAAATCTCCCAGTATTCCCTTTAGCACAGAACGTACCAAGTGCTTCCGGTCTCCACAGCTGTGTCTTTCTAGAAAGTTCACATTCTTTGTTCATGACAGTGGTATTGAGGATCTTGAGTGCTGATATTGTCTCTGAGTCTCTTGCCTGAATCTTCATGCCTGGACTGCAGATGTCCTGCTGTTCTCCCACTGGGGCCGGACTGCCCTGTGCAGAGGTGAGCTGCTTGCATTAGAGGCATGCTTTTTCCATGTTGAACTGGCAGCAACTTTAAAGCTTCAACAAGGCAGCCCAAACTTTAGATATTATGTGTTGGGTACATAATATAGCTAACATGAGATACATACAGTCTTCAGGTCCCAGGTAGGACACACCTGTAGCACACACTATGCAACAACTATCAGGGATTTTATAATGAGTCCACAAATACTCAAAGGCAAGCCCCCAGTTTATTCATCTCATAATCCAACAGCCTTTGACCATAACACACTCTCCAGTAAACATCTACTAAGTGCAACTCAAATCCAGCAGACTGGACGAAGACTAACATCCCTTTCCTGTGCAAATGGCAACAGATGATCATCCAGTACAATTATTAGTTAACTGATGAAGGTCACTGACTAATCAATGGGAGCAAAGGCTGGTCCTGAACAGGGACCAGAGTGAAGCCAGAGGTCATGGGTCACTGACCCTTTTCCAGATGGGCTAAGGAAATGGTCATATTACTGTCAGAGACTTTGGCAGAGCCTCAAAATGTTGATGAAAAGCCTAACACACTTGCTGAAGCCCTGTGCTAAATTATATTCCTCTTATGATCCCTGTCCATACAGCATAACTGTATATTCAAAGCAAATGCATTATTTAAACAATAATATACTCTCTATTAGTTCATTGCTTTGGGTTAATGGTTGGCTGAAGCAATTATAGGGCCCTGGGGAGAGATTCGCAGAAGAGGAACCAAGACACTGCATGGATAATAGGTGCCGCTTCTTTATTGCAGTAATTAACGATTTTTATACAGTATACTAAAGGATTGTCAAGATGTTAAGGATGGCGTAATGACCAACAATTTTCTTTTATGCTAACACAGGAAAATAACAAGATGGGGCAACATTGCACGGCCCAGACACCTAACGTGTCTATTAGTTTTGTTTCTCTCTCCTTCCAGATGCTGCCAAACAGGCCTGTGACTGTTAACAAAGCCGCTGTGCTAAAGGCAGGTCTGGACGCAAGCTGCCGCTGTGGGCACATGAGAGATCAAGGTGGCTCATAGAGAAAGCTCTCTGGAGTAACTGTCTGGCGAGACTGAGACACAGTAAGGTTCGGAAGTTGAGAGAGTAGACTGAGAGTCCTGTCAGTGTGGGGTCACCCCGCCATGCACCAGTGTTGTGAACATATAGATATTATATTGACATAGATATTTATATTTATATTACCTTACAGATAATGCTGGTTCTTCTATCACTGTGCTTTGAGGTACAGGTTATTGAAGATGCATATATGTGAAGTAAGACGAAATACATGCTGGTTTCTGGTGTCTGCATAGAGGAGAAGCAGCCTAGCAAACACTGGATTGTTTGTTTGGGAAAACACACATGTCTGAGCTCCCGGATGACTCCACTTTGTTTCCCCAGCTGAGGTTTCCTGCTGAGTCTTGTGCAAACATCATTAAAACGATACTTCTCCACCTTCTACTTTACAGTCTAAGAGAGAGAACACTGGAGCAAATGTACACATCACGGCGCAACACATTGTGTACAATTACGCAAACCTTAAACATAATTAGGGGGAATTCTTGGAGTGCCGAGCAAATTGCTAGTGTTGCTGGTTTGGATGTTACAGTGTTTGCTCAAGGATGAAGGGGTGGTTCTGAGTGTTGATGGCTAGTGAAGGAAGGAGATGCCACAGGTGAGAGAAGCCCTAGCTACAGAAGGTAGAGGATACCCCTGTTCTGGAGGTGAGAGGGTGAGAACTCACTGTTGGGTACGCACAGTACACAGGAGGTCTCTCTGCCTCAGACCTGTGGTTAGTGTGACCTCAGTGTGCCTTGATTAATTTGGGGTCTGTTTATGGGAAGCAAATACTAACAAAATGGAGCTCTTGAAGCAGAACTCAAATAATGTTCAAGGAAATGAGGCAGACACTCTCTCTCCTCCCTTTCTTCCCCTCTTCCCGCCCTCATCTATTATGCCCCTCTACTTTCTCTCCCTCCTCCTTTCTCATTTCTCCCTTCCTCACTCCCTGCCTGTCTTTCCCTCTCTCACCTCTGATCCTCCCCTTTCTCTTCTCTTTGTCTCCCTCCCACACTCCTCCCTCCTTCCTCCTTCTCTCTCCATTCCTTCCTCTTTCTCCCCCCTCTTCATAATCCCTCCCTTCTTCCCTTTCCCTAAACCCTTTTGTACCCCACATGTCCTCAGTAAATGATATCTCGCACGGATTTCTGACATTTGCCTTGAACGACATTTCTAACAGGGTTTGGTGTGTGTGTGTGTGTGTGTGTGTGTGTGTGTGTGCGCAGTCCTGGAATGTTCTATGTATAAGATTATACTATCATCAGACATACAATTTCACATCTTCCGCTCACGTTTATTTCTTTTTCTTATGTAATTGATTTGGTTTTGCATCCAGTGTCATATTAAATAGAGTCAGTGAGGAGGGGCACATTTGTCTCATTTTCTGATCTCAGAAGAGGGCTCCTCAGCTTGACGGTTCTAACCTGTCCTGTGACATGTTCCATGGCCTTTGTCATGTGTAGGTATATTCCTTCTGCATAAATTTTAGGGTGCTTTGATCCTGAAACAACGTTGACTTTTGTAGAGATTTCTTCCAAATCAGTGGAACAGTCCTGGGCGTCTGGCCTCTGTCTCGTGAATGTGAGGCATAATGTTTATTGATCTGCCCAACCATCCACTTTCCCACGTCGGTCCCACTTGATCTTGGTGACTGACTTCTCAATGCACTTGTGTTGTTCCCTGGCTTTTTTTGGAGGATTTGTGTTTGTCTGTTCACTGGGGATATTGAACTGTGATTTTTCTCTCCTACAGGGTCCTTGTTTTAGCTTGGTAGAGGCTAATTCTGGCAGAACTTAAGAACTTTGGAAATTAATTTGGAAATTACGAACTTTAGTATTAATTTTCTGGAAGGGCTTGAGAAGAATTGAAAGTATTTCTTCTTCTTGTGTTAGACAATATTCACACATAAAGATTTCAGGTCCTGGACTGATCTCAGAAGAGGGCTCTATTTAATATGACACTGGATGCAAAACCAAATTCAGATCCAGATTCTCAACTAAGTTTTCATTTATTATTTGCCTTTTAATTTTTTTATTCATGACTCTAACTTAGTATGCAGTATATGTCTAGAATTTTTACATTTTTTCTGGTTTGTAGAATTTGTTGAAATATTTTGGGTATGACTCCTGAGTTTCCCATCATGCCAGATGGTGTTCTCCCAAGCAGAACCAGACAAGATCTTCCCGCAAGGTTTCCTTTGGCTGCTTGGCTTTCAGGGTCAGGCTGCCGCATGACCTCAGCAACTTGACTCCAATGTGAAGATTTAAAAGTTTTTCATCTTACAGACTGTTATAATTAGTCTTGACTGGTTAAATAGACAGGGCCTAGAATCAATCACCTAGGACACATGCCTTCAGGTATACCTATGAGGGGTTATTTTGATCAGCATAATAGAAGGGCTTAGACCCTCCCTAAAACCCAGCAGCACTATTCCCTGGGCTTGGGATCCTGGGCTGAATAAAAATGAGAAAGTGAGCTGAGCATAAGTGTTCACCTCCCTCTGCTTCCTGACATCGGATACTATAAGGAGCAGCTTGGTACTTTGCTTTGGGCTGGATAAGCCTTCGCATGCTGAAAGCAGAGATTAATAAGAAATCTGGGGGGAGCTTGGAAGACAAGACTGTTAAGAGGTGGTCGGTGGAGGCTGCGTGATGAGGTTTCAGATATTTCAGAAGGGAAAAAAAAAAAAAAACATTATTTGGAACTGAGATGGGTCAATGGTGTAAAGTTTCGGCAACACTGACTTCATTCTATTCATTGCTAAGAATTTGAGTTTGGTTGAATTTAAAGTTTAGGGGTTGATTTTCTTGATGACGTAGCAGAGTATACAGACTGTAGCATGGTCGCCTTTTACTGTGTTCACCTGGTTGTGTAGCGAAAAAAGAAAATTTTGGCAGAAAGACGTAAAAATGTGCATTCTGTCATGCAGGAAAAGAACTTGAATGTGCCACACTTTGCTTCCTGGATATTAGTGACATGGGACAGCAGGGATGCATTTCAGAAGCTCCGACCATAGCCCCTCCTCGCCCCCACCACACTGGTTCAGCAGGAGTGCTAGCCCAGGACTGGACATCTTGGCAGGTTCCCAGTGTGCCACTGTGAAACCAGGATTGTGAACAGGGCCGTATGGAAAGGACTAAGCCACCAATAACCAGGTCTAGTTTATCCTCCTGCCTACCGGAATCCCCAAATTCATGTCTGTGAGCCCACAGGCGAGTGAGCCTGAACAGGAAGGTGGCTGAAAGTGGGTGTTTGAAAAAGGGGAGTTGTCGTAGGATGAAGACAAACGCTGCATCCACTCTGGTAGGTAAGAGCTTCCTGTGTACCTGTGATTGGCAGTAGAAATAACAGCTGGTTCATTTGTGCTGTACCTGATTAAAGTTATTTTATAGCAAAACTCAGATAAACTGCTTCTGGGGAAAATTTATCTAAAGGATAAAGAGGCTCTGAAAGCAACATAAGTGAAGTATAATGGCGTATTTTTCTAAAATTTTGATATTAAATAATAATACAATATGTCACTGAAAATTTTGGTTTTATTTACACAAAACCATAATAACAAGAGGTGCACAAACTAAGCAGTATTTTTAACAAGGCAAAGATTTCCATGTGCACCTAGTACCTCACAAAGGTCCAAAAGAGAAAACTCAACATTGTTGAATGAAGTGATGCTTTCGCTGGGGTCTATAGGTTCAGTTCCGAGAGTTCTGAGGGGAGGTGGTCTTCTGGGGGTCACTATCTCACACTCTAAACCTCTCCTCTCCAGAGCCACAGGGAGGGCTGGGGGCTGACTGCAAGGCTGGCCATGACTCAGCCCTTTAATGCAGCCTTGTCTCCATCTATGAATCATGATTCTAATATCAACCTGGTTTTTGAGGATCTGGCTCCATGTCTATGTTTCTCTATGTGTTTTCTCTACAATGCTCCAAGCCTTCTTTTCCCCTTTGTGCTGAAACTGAAGCGAATACACCAGCAGCCTCAGTAGCACTTCCTTGCATCTGTCCTGTGCCTTGGACTTTAGTAATGGCTTCAAATGCATTGCTTTCTTCATCCTTGTGGGATTCAGAGATTTGAGAGGAGTCTAGGACTCTTTTAGTTCCATAAAGAGAGGCAGAGAAGTGAGTGGAAACCTTGGATTCTATTTGCACTGTGTGTTTTACCTGTAAAGTGTTGGTGCTTTAGGTGTTTGGGCAGATGTTGCCAAGTCAGGGCTTAACAGACAGCACCAAGGAGTCCTGCTGGCCAGTGGGATGGCTGTTGACTGTGTGGATCCATCAGCATGGAGATGTATTTAACCTTCACTGTCTGGGCTGTGTCCAATCACATACATGTCCAAGGATATCTACCACTGGACACTCCAATACTGAAAGACAGTTCCTTCTTTCTGAGCAACTAACAGATTAATAGTATCTTATAATTCAGTGTTTAATTGATAAAAACCCTTAACCTTGTTCATTTCCGCTACAAACTCTTGATTCCAGTTGATTCTCAAGTTCAATCTTTCTCAATAAGCCTTCTGTTTCTGGTTATTTTCTCCTGAGTCCAGTCATCCTCTGCCATGCTGCCTCAGGGATCTCTAATGATTTCTCCCAGGCAAGCCATTACCTTGGAACTTCAGACAACATTGTGTGCTTTTTGCTGACCATATAAGGCCAGCTTCATTCTCAGCTAGTCTGTGGGTGGACTGAGATTTCTTGGCATTTGAAGGGTCCTTCTAGCCAGATCTCAGATTGTGTGATTGTGCATATGCATGCATGTGTGTATGGGTGCGTGTGTGTATGATATGTATTTATAAGTGTCTGTGTATGTGTGCATATGTGTGTGGAGGCCACAGGACAATGTCAAGTGTATTCCTTAATTTCCCTCTGCCTTTATTCTGAAGCATGTTCTCTTACTGACCCTAGAGTTCACTGGGCATCTGAACTTGGTTTTACATGAGTGGCAAAAATTTTATCATCTGTATCATTTCCCCAGTCCCAACCTCAAGTTGTAAGTTACCTATTCCTTCCTCCATTTGAGGGACTTTTGCAAAACACAGAGGCCTCAGAGATGCCCTTACAACCATGTACTGAGTCCACTCCATCAGCAATGAGGCGCCCAGCCCCATGGGTCCCTGAAAACATTGAAAGAAAGATACACCAGGACCCCAGTAAAGAGAAACTTCTTCCAGCATGTTGTAGAGGCCAACAGTCAAGGGGTGGGCGGCAATAGTAAGATTCCAGAGTGCAATAGTCGCCCTGGCCCTTTGCACACACCTGCTTCTGAGGAATGAACGGGAGATGAGCTTACAACTGCCTTGCTCCCCTGCCGACTGGACAGCTGCTGAGGCTGCTTCTGCCTTCTTCACTGGTGTCAACGGGAATGCAGACCAGCTTTTGCCCTTGCTCGTGACCTTGAGTCTTCAACTGCCACATGTTACAAGGCGTGTTATGGGGGGGGGGGCGGTCTTTGAAACAGTGTTACATCTTGTTTATGCACACAAATGGGAGCCTGTGCTCTTGGGTACTGGCACACAAGCATGCACACACGAACGCACTCATGGCATGGCCCACTCCCTGGATGCTCCAGCCAACTCTTATACCTTCAGCAGCAGGCAGAACTCAGTTCTCTGTATCATCCTGACGGATGTGGGGGCAGGGAGCTGCTAGGCAATGGGGTGTTAATGAGTTGCCGGCTCAGAATGACATTAGGGGCCCTGAGGATGGTGGCTCAGTACCTCTCAGGTGCTCAGAACAGCTCGCTTCCCCCTATGCTGGGCAAGGGCTGTGCCTGGCGGATTTTCTTTCACTCATTCCCCCCGCAAAGTGGTATTAAAAGTTGGCACTTAATGATAATGAATTGAATTGTCCTCATCTAAAGTGGACTGAGTGACAGAATGCTGGAAACCAAGAGATCCCCGACCTGGTGAAGAAAACAAAAGTAATTGGATTACACAAAGAAAATAAGATAAACATTCACTGAAATTACAGTGACAGGCTGTGATTAACGAGCTGGCGGAGGAGCAAGCAGCGTGCAGCGCTTGGTGCCACGGGGCCGACTGCCAGGTGTGACTGCTGGCTTCCTTTCCTGAGGGACTTCCACTTGCTTCTCAGATCAAGGTACGGCACCGCACCTTGATTTTCCAGAGAGCCCTTCTCGCTTTTCTGTCTTCCTTCCTTCCTTCCTTCCTTCCTTCCTTCCTTCCTTCCTTCCTTCCTTTCTCTTTCTTTTTTCTTTTCTCCCTCCCTCCCTCCGCTCACCTCTCTCTCTCTCTCTCTCTCTCTCTCTCTCTCTCTCTCTCTCTCTCTCTCTCTCTCTCTCTCTCTCTCCAAGTTTGCACCATGTTTGATGGAATTAGGACTTCTGGGTGGGAATTCATTTTTTGTCTTGTCCTCAGAGCTGGGTTTCTGATCAGTTGCCGGTGAGCTGGCAGAACACAAAGTACCCTTTACTTGATGCCCCACCATCTCTTCAGTGGTCCCAAGTGCTGTCCCTAAGAGCCTGGATTTTCTATGATGGCCACAGATTATAGCACAGATGCCATGCACATTTAAGGTATCATACAGGAAAGTCCTTGTTGGTAAACGTAGTAGGTGAACCCCTTTATGCTTGCTATTCTCCAGTCTTAGAGAATAATCTCACAGGAGTAAAACCCCCTGTTTGACAATGCCCACTGGCACAGGCGCCTCCTCAGGTGGCCATAAATCTTTCAAAAGTTCCCCAAGGCTCTCTTTTTGTTCCAGGTCCATGAGAACTGGAGGTGGCTGACCCAGATGTCTTTCTCTCTTGTGGTCCTCTATGAGGACAATGGTCCATTTGTCCATCACATGGTCCATCTCTCAAGGCAGAGCAAGGAGAGGTTCTGCTCTGATCAGGACACAGATGAGGAGCAGGAGTGTCTGGGGACAGGCATGGGGTTACCCTGTGCCTACAGACAGCCCTGGGGAAAGCTTACATTTGTTCTCAAACCACATCTCTGAGCCTTCTTTACAGGAGAGTCAGCATTATTACCTAGACTGCTTGGTCTCCTGCTGGGGATTCTCCACCTTCCTCTCTAAGTCTCACAATCCTGCAGTTCACCCTGCTCTCCCAGCCCACGGATGCTCTCAGTTACCAGGGAAGCAGCTGCCTGGCAGCTCCTTCCTCTAGACTTGGCCCTTCAGGCACCGTCGAGTGACTTTATGAAATCCTATCCTTCTCCCCTACTTAGAACATGTTGCTGAGCTATGAATCCCATTGCCTTGATGGGTCTCAAATCTGGTCTAGCTATTGTTATGTCTTTCAGATGGGAACTGCTTCCTGAAAGTGTCACTCAGCCATTCTGTTTCCTACAACCGTCCTCAGCACATCAGGGGACGCCCGCTCCCGGCTCTGCTCTCTGTCACACCCTGTAGCTCCCACTGTCTGTCCATCTGTCACACCCTTGTTATTTCTGCTCATAATTATTTGCTTGCAAACTGTGACTTCTTTATGGTCCAACCGGAGTCTGCTGCACGTTACTGTGGATACTACGGCTAGCCCAAGGTCCACATACACTGTATCCACTAAAATTCGACTGGATAAATGTGGTCTGAGTTGGATCCATGTCAGATTGGGCTCTCTTTGATGTCTTTGTGTCTTAGCATCTATTGCTTGGCATTAAGCATGATGTTGGCTGAAGGAGATTAAGAAGGGTGTCATGAATGAATCAACAAATAAATGATGAGCAAAGATAAACCTCAACAGGAAACTCCTAAGGTCTGTCCCCCTTCCTGAAGGAGGAACAGGGCCCCCTCTGTGGTGCTGGGTCAGGAACATTGACTTCTTCTGGTCTTTCACAGGCTGGTCCAGGCCTGTTGCTGGCCTGTTTACCCGTTCCTGCATACCATTAAGTCACTTTTCCTGTCTAGAAACTCAAGAAGCACTGCTCTCTTCTGAGCTTGAGTTTCCTTTTTCCCACAAATGCTGGCTCTTCCTCTTCCAGGATATTCATAAGGTGGCTTCTGCTTTCTCTGTTTCCTGAAGATGAAGTCTGTGTTCAAATCGTGCTGTCTGTTCATCCACAGTCATCCATCCAGAGACCTGGTTCCCATGAGGGCAGGGTTGGTATCTCTCACTGCCCTTGTCCATCCACTGGACCAGCATTACAGCCTCTAATACCTGCATAGACAAGCCAAGCTTGGGACTGACTGATCAGTGTGGTGGGAGACCCTGTTATGGCTTTAGAGTAGTTTCCATATTTCCTTCCTGTTCCGGTTCACATGGTGAGCTTTGTCTTTCATGCAGTTTTTGTTTGTTTGTTTGTTTGTTTGTTTGTTTTGTGTACACATTAGGCCTAGCTTAGGAGAAAGTGGGAGGCAGGGGCAGAGGACAGGTCTATGTCTGAGTCTCTTGCATGTCTGGGTTCCAAACTTGCTAGTGAATACAGGTGTCACCAGCAGTTGCAGAGGCTACACCAGCTCAAAAAATCTCCTGGAAGCACATTTCTTAGAGGTGTTCCCAGGTTGGTCACTAGGTAGTGGGATACATTGTCCAGAGTTCAGCAGCACAGGCCATTCAGTGTCTGACCCACCATGTGCAGCCCCTGCGGGCAGTGACCCAGAGACAAGACAGTGAGATCAGAGAAGGCAGGGAATCCTGCACCTGAACATCCAGCTCCTACTTGAATATGGCTTCAGTGCAAAGCCCTCTGTGGATTGCTATGGGGTGACCCAGCCCCAGGAAAAGGGGCATTCCTTTTGGGGTTGGTGTCTATATACTCAGTGTTAGCACCCATGGTTAACTGAGAGGCTAGGACAATGTAAATGGGACTTGTCACAGTATCTGCCAATATCCTACCTAGCTCATTAACTTAGACCTTACATATAAGTAATTTTCCAAAGGCGCAGAATTAAATGCAACTTACTGCTTTTAAAACACCGGGGTACATGAGCTCTAAACAGGGGCTCTCACTGAAGTGTTTCTGGGAACAATACCCTTCCAGATCAGAAACCTGGAGGTCTTTATGTATAGAGGAGACAGATGATGGTCAAGGTGCCAGCACATTAACAAACCACCAAACCATGAACACCACTCTTCATTACTGTTTATTCTCTGAGAAGCAAGTGAGGTTGATTTGATTAATTTGGGGTGGTCCTGGTGATGAAACCAGGACCTACCTCACCCATGTAGACTCTCTACTGAGCTCCAGTCCCAGCAGGGAGGTACCTTTGATACTTTTCCCCCTTTGGTCCTAGTTGTGTGTCCAGCTGCATTGAGGACTTTTGGCTACATAAAATATTTCAAAGTACATGAGCCACTCTGAGCATAAGCACTTGGGCTATTGGCGGCCTTGCCCAAGAAGACCAGGCTGACTGCCTCAACGAGTTAACTTTGTAGTAAATTATGTGCAGAACTGTAGCTCAGGCGCTAATGATCATACATCTAAGTACCAGCTTATTTATGCATAATTTGCTACCATTGTGCTCAGGCTTACTTGGAGACTCATGAATCAGCCACAGGCTTCATTTCTCATTGTCTTCCCGCCCTCACAAGGTCGGCAGTGCCGTGTGCTCACCCTCCGGCAGCCAGCAGACCTGCCTTCTGGATGGATCGTGGACCACGCCAAGAATCAGAGGTGAACCTCATTCCTACTGGAAGGACAGTGACAGAATTCCCTGGGTGGCAGGCTTCCATGACACAGGGCTTCTGTCTATATGATCATGGCAGGTCCCCAAAAAAGAAACCACACAGATGCACCCATCAAGGAGCAGTATCGGAAACCAGGGATGGATTCGGTCCTGGAGGGAGGGACCAGACAGTCAGTTGTATCACCAAAATCTTCAACTTTCTAGGCTGTCATGTCCCAGGGTTCCTGCCAGGATCCTGAAGTCTAAATCCTGTGAGAACCCTAAAGAAACTGTCACACAAGACACCTTCATCTCTAGCCACAGATGAAAAACGTCCCCCATAGAATGTGCTATGGATGCCCCTTGGTATTGATGCCATCTTCTGTGGAGAAGCCAGAGTAGAGCAGAAACTTCCAGCAAGTTCTCTGGGAAACAGCTCCTTGCTCCTCAAGTTCTCCGAACCAGATTAGTTAATTGTTGACAACAAATTTAGCTGTTTTAGGCTCCTAGGCAAGTGACTGCTCTGTTGATGTCCTTCCCTGAAGGGTAAGCCCACATGATGGATCATGAGTGATGGCCCATTTCAACATGGAACCTCATCGAACCATCAAATCTTCACACCCAGTCAGGTAACCCTGATGCCACATCTGTCTTCGCCTCTCCCGTCTATCCTAAGACCCATAGCTGGTTCCTGAAGTTATCAGCACTTATCGTTTACATGTGGCATGGACTCTCCACGCATCGGATGGCATTTTCTCCTTGCCATTTGGCCAATGGAAATGTCACCAGCATGCCACCCACCTGTCTTGTAATGAATCTCCCCATTCTTTGAGCATGGGTTCCCATGGTGGTTAACATTGCCAGTTTGAGATACTCTAGGATCACTTGAAAGATGGGACTCTGGGCATGTCTGTGAGAGTTTAGAAGGCTTGGACACTGTGGGTGATACTGTTTCCCAGGGTGTAGTATGAGGAACGGCGGGGCTGCGTTCTGGCCGCCCTGGCTCCCACATTGGCTAGCTTATGCCCTGAAATAATTACATGGAAACTGTATTCTTTTAAACACTGCCTGGCCCATTAGTTTTAGCCTCTTATTGGCTAGCTCTTACATATTGATCTAACCCATTTCTAATATTCTGTGTAGCCCCATGAGCTGGCTTACCAGGAAAGACCTTAACCTGCGTCTGTCTGGAGTGGGAGAATCATGGCGACTGCCTGACTCGGCTTCTTTCTCCCAGCATTCTGTTCTGTTTACTCCACCCACCTAATTTTCTGTCCTATCAGGGTCAAGCAGTTTCTTTATTAATTAACCAATGAAAGCAACAGATAGATACAAGACCCACCTCCATCACCAGGGTTGGGGTCCTGTACCACATAAAAGGAAAAAAAGCAAGCAAGCAAGCAAACAAACCAAACAAACTGAGCACACTTACTCTACGTTCTTTTTTTTTTATTGTAGATGCCTTGTGACCAGTTCCCCGAAGCTCCTGCTTCCATGACTTCCTCCCTATTAGACTGTCTCCCCTCTAACTGTGAGCCAAATAAACCCCTTCTCACTTATTTGTGCCAGGGCATTTTAAGACAGCAAAGTAAAAGAAGCTAAGCAATCTCCAATGGCTGGATGTGGTACGGGACACTCACCTACCTTGCAGGGTGAGGGTACTAGGTACTAGGAGGCTCATGCTGCCTTGCAGATGGGACCTTCTGGCAACAGGGTTTAGAATACAAACCCATTTTCCCCTCAGCCTGGGTATTACCACAGCCCTGCTACAGTCCTCCACATGGTCAGCTAGGCAAGGTGTATCTGTGGGGGCTCTGCATTAAAGATTCTCTGAACTTTATAAACACCCCTATGTATTTCTCAGGGTCACCACAGAGAAGGTGTTCATTCATCTCTCGCCTATCTTCAAATTGTTTCAAAATCCAAAACACAATTGACTCTGCCCCCCTTGCTGTAGGGGTGACTTGCCGAGTGATAAGTGACAAGCAACACACACAGAGAGAAGCCAAACCTTTTAAGTGTGAGCAGAGGGGCCACCATGAGTTTCCCTAGGTCACAGTGGGTCCTGTCTGTCACATGCCTCCTAGTCAAAGTGAATGAGGGACTGTGGCAGCCTTCCCACACACCCTGCTGGGGGCCTCCATCCCATACACTTCCCACCTCTCCAACCTCCATGGGGTCATCCTGCCCCTGGAGCCTCGCCTGGGACTCTGAGGCATCTCTTGTGATTGTCCCTTAAGCAAGGCTATATGGCGGCCCTTTATACAGTTTTTTCAGGGTACTTGTTATAGGTAATCAAGATGGTTTAATGTTTATGGAAGGGCATGTATAGATTACTGGAAAATGCTATGTCATTTAACGTAAGAGACTTGAGCATATGAGGCTCTCAGTACCTCTGTTACGCTGAAATCATGTCCACACTGATGCGGGGAATGTTCATGTCACTATATGATCTTAAATTGAGGTCATTATTGGACCCATGTGATATTTCACCAGCCAGATTAATGTCTCCCATGATATCCCCAAGGAGGCTCTGAGGCAGGGTGGCTCTTGGGGAACTGGGTGGCATATAGATCTGGCTAGGATAGATGATTCATGGTGTGATTCATGGTGTGATGTTGGGTAAACAGCTGGCTCATGAGCCTTGGTTTTCCTAAAGCTCTGCTGGGACAAAGAAACCTACTTTAGAGGTTTGGTGAAAAGTACCCAGTAATGGACACAGCCACTCTCCCATGTTACAGAAACTTGTGCTTGGGAAGTCTTGGTGGGGTCTGAGTTCAGCTTTCATGTTGTACATGCTGATCTGAGCCCCCTGAGTGTCCCTAACAGAGATGGGTCCGCAGAGGCCATGCTGCAGGGGACACCTGGCTGCTCTGTAATCAGGTGCTGTGGACAGAGAGCTGCAAGGACACGGTGGAGGACACAGCATCTTGCTCAGGAGGCAGGTGCCTCAGCTCCCACCTGAAGGTCACCTGCTCTCCACCCTGCAGCTCCTCCAGGTGTTGCCGGGGCTGTAACATCTGGCAGCAAAGCATGCATGGATGCCATCCATCCATTGTTCTGTGGGCTGCCAGTGGAGCCATGATGAGAGGGCATTTGCTAGACGGGAGGGCTAGCACAAAGAGGCAGACCGCGCCAGCACCAATCACCCTGAGCTGACAACAAGCTTGCTAATCAGTATGGTAGTGTGCTGCCTCCAAGGGCCGGGCCCTTCCTTCCTGTCGTTCTGTCTCCCATTTCCTTGCATTCTTCCCACTTAAAGTGCTGTGGTGCTCTGGGCATCTTCCTCACACCTCGGTCCGGGCTGTGGCTCTCGTTCTGCGGCAAGCACCCAGAAAGCATAGCCAGGCCTGGGTAGAATGGCCGCCAACAGCATCTGCTGACTCTCAGTGGGTTGCACACTTGCCTCCATTACTCTCTCTTCTCAGCAGGACTCCAGCATCGCATGTGTGCCAGACCCGGCTATGCTGGCTCTGCGTGGGGCCAGTGTGGCTACTCACACAGACAGGCGGCAGCCACAGCATGAGGAAGGAAGCTGCAGAACCTGGCTGGGCCCTGTAGCCTTTCTGAGAATCTGTTGTTCTGTCTTCTCAACACCTCAGAGGTCGTCATCTGTACCCATGAATAGGACGTCCCCACTGTCACAGCTGTCTTGTCTGTCTTTCATCTTCCAGTTTGTCTTCCAATGAAGCCATTCTCTCCATTGGATATCTTTGTGTCCATCCCAATAATGGCAGCTAGAAGTGATTCTTCTCAGGTAGGTCTCTGCTGTGGGAGGTTTTTATTTTATTTTATCGTTTTTATTTTTATAAACTAGTCTTTTGGTCTGCTATGTTGAGCATAACACTTCATCTTCCCTTTATTGGTCCTTAGTTCTTGCCATCTTGAATTTTCTGGGCTTCTCTTCTTGGCAGCCTTGAGGCTGAACTGATTTTTCTCAGAACATGGCCTCAGACAAGGCTTTGGGGGGTCTCACAGGACCCGGGTGCAGAGGCACAGGCCATGGTGAGGGAAGGGTTCTGCTGCTTCTGTGATCTTCAGAATGGAAATCCCATGAGAGGAGAACCTTTGGCCCCTGGAACAGAGGTGCACAAAGGAGGGAGAACCCTGCTCAGGATGGGGCCTGCACCTCCTTGGGCATCTGAGAATCCCATGTTGCTGTTCTAGGCAAGGACTGACAACCCAACCTTCACACCTCAACCTCTGAGAGTGAAACACTGTTACAGCACAAAGAACAGTGACTGTTCTTGAGATGATAGTTTTTAGGAAGCGGGATGCCAAGTTGGGGATGTCTCCCCAAATGCAGGCCCAGCTCTTCCATAATTGCACTCAAGTAGGCCACCATGACTGCTTCGCTACAGCCCTAGATGTTTTCAGTGACTTTCAAGAATCTCAGCAAAAGGAAGAACAAGCTGTGGCCAGGCCTGCCCCCTCTGTTCCTCAAAAACCAGAGGCAGGAGGATTGCCAGTTCAAGGACTCCTTGGACAATTTAGTAAGTTTGTGATCCAAAATGAAAAGACAGAGGAGGACTGGATGTTAGTTCTCTGGTAGAGGACTTGCCTAGTATGTATGAGGCTCTGGATGTCATCCTCCTGCACAAGAAGGGAAGAGAAAAAGAAAAACATGAAAAAGAGAAAGCAAAGAGTGAGTAAGATGATGGTGTGTGTGTGTGTGTGTGTGTGTGTGTGTGTGTGTGTGTAGGAGACAGAGGGAGGGAGAGAGAGAGAGAGAGTTGTAAGGTGGGGGCTCTCTCCTTAGAGCACACTCAGGGTGGTGACCAGCCAGACCACTGCTTTCCTTCATCTCCCTGCTCCGTGTTTACTAATCTTAACCACCCAACAAACAGTTTACTTCACTCTTTGTGTCTTCCAAAGGCCATGAGAATGCCCGCCCTCTCTTTCAGGATTTAGGGACTTTGCACAAAGACAATGACCAGTCTCCATAATCTCTGTTCTGGGGCCTGGTAATGCTGTCACAGTTAAGGGAGGCCACTGTTAAAGGTCTAAATTCCAACTTATCTATACTCAGGGCTTCATCAAGCGTTGTTTGTGAGATTTTGAACCCTTGTAACAACCAAGTTCATATTAGCTGATCAGTACACCCACCCTCTGGGTCAGTCTATTCAAAGGTAAATATGAGTTGGCTGACTGAGGCCAGCAGGAGGCAGAGAAAGCTTTTTTTTTTTTTTTTTTTTGATACAAGATAAAATAGAGTTTCTTTTTGAGGGAACAACAAGCTGAGAAGGATGGAAGGGTTTGGTAGTATGGAGTGGGTGATTTCTACCCATTTGTTGTCCTTCCTTAAATCCCATACAAGTTGAAAGTCTTGAGTAACAGGATTTAGGATAGGGAGCAAGGTAGTGTTATATGGGGAGTGGCAGAGGACAGAATTTATGCTTCCCTTAATTGGTCTATATGTTTGGCAATCCCTTGCTAAGCATTTTGTTTAACACTTACTAGTGTTGCAGAACTTAATGACTGAATGATGAGAGGTAGTCAGTGTGCTGCTAAATCTGGTGGGGTCTCCTTAATCCAAATATCAGGGTATCTTGATTTTACTCCCTGCCTGAGGGTAGCTCTCCCTTTTTTGTGGCCAGGTCCTCATGTAAGAGGTGCTCCTTGGGTAGAAGACAGCTGACCAGAATATTGGTTGGGGCTTGGCCTAAGTCCAGAATTAGACTAATCTAGTTCTCCCTGAAAGACTCCGTGGCTTTGAGGTTTTGTAGTAAGTCCCTTCCACTCAATGGGTACGAGCAGTCTGGTATAACCGCAAAAGAATGAGTACCTGGTCTTGGGTCTATGCTCTGGGAGGTTGTCTATGTAAGGTTGGCAGTTTGGATTGTTGCTCCTCAGACTGCTGTCTTCCTGGAAGTAAGGGGTCCAAAGGGTTCTGTCAAGACAGAGTGGGCTGCCCCAGTGTCTATAAGAAAGCTAACAGACCCTTGAGTAACCTGACTTACTTTGGATGAATTGGTAGGTTTTCTGACTGTGTCTTTTAATCCTCCCGACAATGTTTGATGGAAAATGTTCAATGCCACCTTACCTCCATTGGTGTTCAAATCCAGACTGGGTCAGGTGGATGGGAAGATTTACTCTGTCTGGGTCTCTGTGTCTGGAAGTATCCTGCCACTCAGTGTCAGAGATAGCTTTTTACTTTCCAGCCATAATTGGTCTTGCTTTCATAAACAGGTGGCCAGAATTTTTTGGCAATCATTCTAAGTCTGCTCGTGTATAAAAAACAATATCCAACACACTGATAAAAGCCTGTATCTTCTCCAAAAAGGAAGGGCTTGAATCTTCTCGTTATATAAATCACTTGTGGGGAAGAGGATTTAAATCATGAACAGGAATGGGGGTCCTCTTCTTGTTGTCTGTAATGAGATCCCCTTGCCTCTCTCAAGGAAAGAATTGACGATGGCCCCACGGCCTCAGACAAAGCCTGTTTGACCTCCCCGTAGGCAGAGTCACTTCACATGTGCAGGGAGTAGAAGTCAGCTTCCTGGCCTCCCCTCTGGGGAGAACCGTTCACTCTGGCTCCTCTGGCATTTCCTGTTGGTAAAGTTGGAGGGTGAAAAAGGAGAATGCCCATCTCTTTGGGTGTAGTGGGAAGAACCTGAGGTACTTTTGGTTTCTCTAAGCTTTCTAGCAGGACCAAGAGGGTCCTGACTTCCAAGAACAAAGCACGAATTTTCAACCATGAAGGTAGATGAAGGACAAGTTAGTAAATGGTTGGCACAGGGGAACTGATGGGGAAGATTGGGAGAGCCAGTTACAACATTCCAGACATCACTGAGCATCTAAAGATCACTCGGGTGGCCATCCCACGTCAAAAGAGGGCCACTCAAGTTCAGAAAGAGTGCAGAGTCTTGTGGATTCCTGGAGGTTTCTCTGGTGCTAGGTTTCTCCCTAACCCCAAATGCCCCCCCATCAAGATGTCTTTGTCTTTACTCTCCCCCTCCATCTTGCCTCCAACCTGCCTCCCACACCCAGCCTGCCCAACACACTCCCTCAAGTTCCCACCCCTCCATTCCCCCCCCCCCCCGTCCTGTTCCCAGTTTATCTAGGAGACCTTTTCTATTTTCCTTTCCCAGGGAAATCTATGCATCCGACTTTAAGCCCTCCTTGTCATCTGGCTTCTCTGGGGCTGTGGTTTGTAGGTTGGTTATCCTACAAGCTTTACTACTAATATTCACTTTTGAGTGAGTACATACTATTTTTTTTTCTTTCTTGAGTTCTAAACTGCTAGAAGTAAGGCTCAAGTTCACAGAGTTCCACATACATGATGAGGTGTTATGTATCTGTCATCTTATATCCTTGGACAGAACTTTCTATGGTACTATGTTTTGCTTTTTTTAAACAAAAGATTATATCCCTTGCTTTGGGTTCTCAGAAGGCTAGGTACATGACTTGGCACACAGTTGTAAAAAGTACAGAGAATAAAATGTAACATAAGGTGTACCTAGGACTGTAAGATAAATCATTGATCTTTAAAATGAACACTTTATAGACACAAACAGGTAGATCCATTCCAATTAACTGCTAGAAGTAGCAAGATTAGGTTACTATCACTATGATGATAATTCTCATATCAAATGCAAATCTGTAATATTATTGTAGGTATCTAGATATCTTCATACAAATACACATCTCAGCTTAGCAGGGAGCAGGTCCAGAATGTCTCTTCACATTCAACTGTAGCTAAAATTTATTGTTATGTCCCTCCTGCACTCTCTACTTCTTGGTTCTGATGAAAGCAGCTGAAATATTAGGAAGGATTTTGGGGGGGGTGGGTATTTTTCTACCATTGTGTTACATTCATTATTTTCACCTTTATTAGTCTTGCTTGATTGAAGTCAGATCCCTGAAGGTTTTATAATAGCAGAAGCGATTACTGCTCTGCTGTTTCCCAAACCTTTCTGCTTTTCTCTCCACGTGTAGACACACACAGAGGTTCCCAGAGGATTGAGCTCTGTGCACAGGGTCCTTCTGTGGTTATCTGGGGTCTCCATGTCTGTGGTCCTGGGGTTGATTGACACAGTGGTGCTGCAGGGTGTGAAGGGTGCTGGAGGAAGCAAGGGAGTCTGACTCTTGCCTGGTGCTATCCTAAGCTGGCCACCCACCTCTGCCCACATCAGTTCACTGGTATCATTCAATCTCTTCCTCACAAACCTGTATACTCTGACTGCAAGGGACTGAGTGGACCCTGCAATGCCTCTCTGCAGCAGAAAAGCCAGGGTGTGCAGGAAACCTGGGAAGACTTCTGGTCATCACGAGGGCTCAGATTTCAGGTTCTAAGAGTGATCCCTGTTGGTTCAGAAGAACCCGCTGCCGTGGAGTATGGCCCTCTCAGTCCTGTGTCAATTAGGACATGATTTTTATTGAGCTTCTTTATTTTTATATTTCACCACCATAAATATGGACTCAGAGTTTGAGGGCACGAGTGTGTTGACCAAGGGGAAGGTCTAGGGACCTCTGTTCAGCTAAGACTGATTATTCCAGGATGTCCTCCCTCGTGACCCATCCTTACTGGCACTGTTCATTTTCCTTCTAGCCCAGGATTCCTTAATGGCTGAGGCCCAGGGCTCCAGAGTGAGTCGCACAGCCCAGCTGCAGCACTGTGTTTTCCAGGTCACACTGAAAAGCTTCATTAGTGGTATAACATGTCAAAACTAGTCACTTAAGAATGTAAACAGCCCCAGAAACAGAACCAAGCCGGCATCTTGCCATCTGTTCCCTGTGCCATTTGCTGTCCTCACCGTGGGCACTGAATTCCATGCTCTCAGATGAGAGGGAGCCTTCATCAGCTCGCTGTCCCCAAATAGCACACATTGGCGATGTCAACAGCTTGCTCTGATGCTGGGGGGCCCAGGGCTCTGACTAGGTTAGGAGTGGTGGCAGCAGCAGCTGGCATGGTGAGACCCACTTCCAAGCTCTGCTTCTCTCTCTCCTTTTCTCTCTCTCTCTGTCTCCCTCCCCCTCTCTTCCACTCTCCCTTGCTTCCTTCCTTCCTTCCTTCCTTCCTTCCTTCCTTCCTTCCTTCCTTTCCCTCCCTCCCTCCCTCCCTCCCTTTCTCCCCCCCCCACACACAAATCAAACTGTAAACTGTGTCTCATTATTAACAATGACACAGTGTACAGCCATATTTCTCACTTTTGCAGCCTAGGACAAGGGACTTACGTCTCTCCTCTTCCTTCCTAACTCATCTTACCCAGATCCTTATGACAGGTACAACTTGGGGAGTACCGAGAGAAGCCACACCACCTTCCTGGGATTCATGTTTGTCACTAGAGGAGATTTTACTTTGCATTGATATGATGAGCAATATATTCATCAGCCCTGTTCTACATTCATAAACTGTGGGATTGCCCCAAACCTGAGTAGGGATCCCAAATTTCTACCACCACAGAGCACAAAGAAAGCTTCCAAGGAGCCTATGGGCCTCCATGCTAGCTAACACAGCTGAGCAAGAAGACTGCCTTTGTGGGGGAGTAGCCCCATGTCTGGTACATGGAGCTCAGCCTCCTAAGAGCTCAGGAGTCAGCTTTGATTCTGTTGTTTGGTTTGCTAGGCTATAGCAGTGTTGGGGATTCCCCACCCAGCTACAGCATAAAGCCCTGCACCTTTCTCTAGTTTACACCGGTACTCAGCAGTGGGGACATCCACTGCTCTGATCATCCTTTCTAGAAACAGGATACAAAACCACATTCAGCCTGGCTGCAAGCATCTCTACCTCTCTAGCCCTGGCCCAATCACGTCTCAGTGGAAGGATGACACTCATCTCCCTCCATCCTCAGATGACTGTGCCCACAGTGAATCTTGTCACCAATATCCACGCTGTTTTTAATGCTATTTCCTCTACCAATGTCTGCCCAAGCTGGAATATTCTCCAAACTTGGCTTAGGGACCCCTTATTCCTTGGCTCACCTCCTTCTTTCCCTATGCAGCTGCTGTCCACGTAACATAAAGCCTGTGTAAAAAAATGACGAAGGATGCCTAGGCATCCCATCGACATCTGCCTAGCACTTCCTGAATGTCCACTCCCTCAGAAGGAAAGCCTCCCCACTCACTGTGACCTCATGCCCTGCCAGAACGGCCCTGGGGCTGCAGGACCACACAGTCCATGAAGCTGCTGGTTCTCTTTGAGCTCCAGCAGCTGTTCTGCTGCACACTCCACCCCAGGGCATTTGCATGCTCCCTCTTCTTCCAGGAGTTCTGCCCTTAGTTGCTGTCCCCAGTCTCGCTGGTGTGCTTCCCTGTCCTGCTTCATGATCAACCCAAACCCTGGTCCTTCTGACTCCTCTAATATATGAGTCACGGATCGAGAAAAATCTCTCCCCACTTGGGTCACTGCACAGACCCATGACTTTGGAGAAGTCCTACCCTCAGCAGGTTTGATAAATGAAGCCTTCACTCACCGCGTGGAGACAGTGCCTGTTTGGTTCCTGAGCAGACAGCAGACACCAGGCATTTCCATGGAAAGATGGTCCCTAGTCAATAGTCACAGAACAAGGGCATGGCCTCCTAGGAACCTCCTTGAAAGGGCAGCTTTGGGCCATGGCTCCCACCCCTTAGGTCAGTGGCTACAGTTTAGTTGCTCCTGTCGGTAGAGAAGAGTAACTGGAAGCAAGAACATGTTGGCAAGACCCATGTGTTTGTGCATGGAGGGAGTAAAAGTTTGTGTTAGTTGCCAACCTGGTAGAATCTTGAGTCTCCTGGCAGATGGATCTCCGGGTATACCTGTGGAGGATTATCTTGGTTACCATAATTGATGTGGTAATAATCATCTACTGTGGGTGATGCCCTGCTGATATCCTGGTCCATAGAAGTGGAGAAAGGAATAAGTGTGAGCATTCATCTGTCTCTGTCCCCTGACTGGATGCCGTGTGACCAGGGGCCGTTGGACAGAGGTGTCTAGGCCTGTGTCTGTTGCTTTTTCCCATGGCTCCCTGGGAGACTGGATCAGTGGGGATGATCCGAGGCATACCGGAGGTGACATACAGAGTGGGGGACTCCCTGAAGGGTTACAGTTATCGCCCCTACCTTCTTTTGGTTCCAATACCTCATGCACAATGAAGCCATGGTTAGCACAGACAATATGTTTGCATACTTAAGCAGCTCCCAACCACAAGTGAGCTTCATATTAAGGTCATCTTGACCTTTGCAACTCAGGGAAGGTACTAGTGCCCACATCACAGAGTACTAGAAACATAAATGGGATAATATAATCAAAAATGCTCTCACTAACTCTGGTCAGCAACAAAATCAGCACTCAACAAAGAGACAATCATTACTGTGTCAAACATCTCAGACAAACCAAGCGCACATTTCTCTGTTAGTCTCCCCGAGACCCAACTCACAGTGGCATGTCCCCCAGGATATCAGCCCACAGGACATGCCTGCCATGCCTTCACATTTTCCACCTGCTCACATAGCTCTCCAAGGTTGAAAGTCAAACAGATGCAGAAATGAACAGAGCCTACAAGGATGAAACCGCCCGTGTGTTGTGTTCCTCTTGGGGCTCCCGTCCTTTCCTGATCACTGAGGTCAGCTGCATGAAAGCTGACCGCTTCGTTGTGGTTTTCCTCATCATTTATGTTCAATATTTTAACTTACAGTTATTATCAGTGTCATTTAAAGAAAGTGAAAGCATTAAGATATCGGCACCTTAAGACACAAATTTACACGTTCCCCCTGTGATATCAATAAAGATATCAGTGTTTTTATTTTTTTTATTTATGTGCGTGCGCGGGTTTGCCTGCTCATTTGTATGTTCACCAGATGCAAGTAGTGCCAGAACCTTAGTCTTCTGCAAGAAGAGACACTGTTCTTAGCTCCTGAACCCACTCTCCAGTCTCAGTCATATTATTTTAAAATAAATATATACATGACATAAGCTCAGGGAGAGAGGAGTCAAAACCCTGTGCTTGAAGGCCATTGCACAAAGTATCATTAAAAATAATGTTGTATGTCCCTTGATGTAGAAAACTAGCCTGTTTTCCTCAATGCTATTTGCAGAGCTGCAGAGAAAGGTAGCCCCTTCCCTTGTTGTATGTCCCTCTAGAAAAGTCTCTATCCTCCAGTATCTACAGGCAATCCTGAGGCTGCCTGCACCTTGCTTAAGGTAGAGGGAAGACAGGGCTTGCCCTGCTCAATGATGGAGCAGAACGCCCCACACCCAAAGCCAGCTGTCGCACGTCTGAAAGAGTCCCAAGAAGGGAAGCCTAGTGTCGTCCACACATGGTCAGCCCGAAGCCTCAGCCCCACTGGTCAGACTTTCACCCCTCCACCACTGTGCCTGATGCTCTGGACAGAAGTGGCAAACATCCCCACCACCCCATGCACCTGTGCCTGGGGTTCCTGAGCCCTCCCCATCCAGGCGCTATTGCGGAGGATGAACCTGCCAATCAGGTTACCATTAAACTTTTGATCTATGGTGGGGAATGGTCTCTAATTGTGTGCTTAGCGCACAGGCTGCAGTGAGGAAGCAATACACAAACAGTTTGTTATGGCTTTAGGGCTATGGGGCTGGAGCTTGGGCAGCTATGATTTCTATTATGTAAGTGCAGAGCCATCCTTGTGATGCAGACAGACATGCACCCAGCTGAAAGCAGCAAGAGCCTCGGTGGGTGGACGCCGTCTCCAGCTTCCTCAGAGGGAAAAGGCAGATGTGCCAGCAGTGGATCAGCTGTTGGGATAATTATACTCAATAAGATATGGCAGGCTCCATCCCAGTCTAGTTGTGGGTTCTTGGTGAACTCTCAGAGGGGGTCCTGCTGATGCTTAATTGTGCCTTAGAGCGAGAAGTGGGGAGCTCTGTCAGTTTAACTTACAGCAAGATTGGAAAGCCTGTGTCTTAACTTACAGGAGGACTGGAAACAGAGGGTCTCAGCTGAAACCATTCCTTCAAACAGAGTCTCAGGAGCAGCACTGTCCTTGTATGGGAATGCTAAGGAAAAGCAGAGCTGCTAGCTTCCCCATGCAGCCTCCCTCTCTCCCCCTCCATCCCTCTTCCTCTTCCTCCTTACACCATCCTCTACTGTAACTATAAACCCAGTATTTTGGTTTTGGTTCCAACTATTGAATATGTACTCGAGAACTAAGAAACCTTTTTAGAGGGCTGAGCATATGGCTCACCTACACGCTTACTTTACAAATCTGGGACTTGAGTTTGACCTGCAGAACACACATTAAAAGCCAGCATAGCACACATTTGTCATTGTGGTGTTGAAGAGGTGGAAAAGGAAAAGGAGGATCACAGGAGCTCCCTGGCTAACCAGTCTGGCCTGCTTGGTGAACTTAAGGTCAGAGAAAGATTCTGTGTTAAACCTTAAATAAAAGAGGTGACAACATGATTCAGCTGGCAAACGCTTGCTGTGCAAGCTTCATCTGAGTCTGAGCCCCACTCAAGGGAAAGGAGAGAAGCCATTCCCGCATGGCATGCATGCACCCACAAGCATATATATGCACACACACACACACACACACACACACAAAATAATGAATGTTTTAAAGAATTTGAAAAGTTTGACACTGCCTGAGGAATGACACCAGAGCTTCCCTTCCCCTTTCTTATAAAATACATGGCTTCCAACTTCTTTATTGTCAACTTGACTGAATTTAGCCTTATCTAGGAAAAGAAAAGAACAAAAATAAAAATAAAAATGTTGGGTGTTCTTGTAAAATATTTTCCAGATAGTTCTAATTGAGGGGGAAGATTCACCCTAAACGGGGGTCACCATCCAGTTTGGAGTCTCAGAATAAAAAGAAGAAAGACGGCTGTGTACCAGCTTCTCTCTCTCTCTCTCTCTCTCTCTCTCTCTCTCTCTCTCTCTCTCTCTCTCTTTCTCTCTCTGTTTCCTGACTGTGGATGGCATGTGACTGGATGCTGAGATTCCTCTGCTTTGGTGGCCTGTGTCCCCCAATTGTAACCCAGAATAAACTTCTCTGTCCTCGTTCCTTTTGTCAGATATTACTGTAACCACAATGAAAAACAGCGACTAAACCAGAAAAACAGTACCAAGAAGTGGGGCTGTTGATGTATTAAGTCCGACTGTGGGGTTCGCAGACATTGGAGCTGATCTGAGGGAGGCATACAGAAGGGTTTGGGATGTTGGGTAAGCCCTTACATCTAAGTACAGCTTAACAGAACATTACAGTGGGAGTCTGAAAGACTAGAATGTTGATAGAAACATAAAGTGGGGGCCTGGATTGATGATGGTTCAGAAGGGAACAAAGACAGCATCAGGAAGTGGGCTAGAGGTCATTCCTGTGATATTCTGGTGAAGAGCCTGGCTTCATGATACCCGAGCCATGAGAAGCTGAATGAGGTTGAATATGGGAGGAATGCACTGATGTGCTCAGTAAAACCTGAGGATGGGGAACACTGTAGGTCCACAGTGAGAGAGAGAGTAAAAAGGTGCTGCAGAAAGCTATGAAAACTTGTGATTCATGAGGAAAGGACTGTGAAAGAGTTGACCTTGGAGGCTCACAAGGTAGGATTGGCAGTCTATAAATGTTGCAGACATCAGAGACAACTGAGGAGAAAGAACATGCTTTACCCTGGGACAACAGAAAAGATGTCCCAAGGGTGAGAGGCCCTGCACCACAAAAGATCTACTTGTCAAAACACAAACTTATTTGACAGGGTGTCTGAACTGAGACTATGTTAGAGGGGTTCTCAAAAGCAACTGCCTGGAAAAGTGTCCCCCGAGGGTGAGCACACAGAGGCTGAAATAATCGTGGTCCAGGGTATGCAGGCTCTCTTGAGCTAGCCTCAAAACTTGAAAGTGTCATCGAATTGTAGTGATTTTTATAGGCACAAAAAACACAGGATTGAGGAGTCAGAGTCTTGAGTCAAGGTTCTGGAGAGCTGCTTAGGATAGAAATTGTGTGATAAAGCCGGGCGGTGGTGGCGCACGCCTTTAATCCCAGCACTCAGGAGGCAGAGACAGGCGGATCTCTGTGAGTTCGAGGCCAGCCTGGTCTACAAAAGCTAGTTCCAGGACAGGAACCAAAAGCTACAGAGAAACCCTGTCTCGAAAAATCAAAAAAAAAAAAAAAAAAAAAAAAAAGAAATTGTGTGATAGAAAAAGTCTGGGCAAAGAGGCACTGAGAATCTAGTGCGTGAAGCTGTGGTGGTGACATCTGTGTTGCAATGGGGAACCCGTGGATGTTGGAAATGCCATAGCCATGGGATGCCTATCTCAGAAAACTGCAGGCAGGCAGGCAGTGGAGTTGCCTGAGAGAGAGGCCTGAGCACTATAAATGGCACAGCTGGAGGAGTAGGGCTAATCAAGCTAACCAGACTCACATGATTTTGTGATTTCTAGATGCCTGACATGGAGGTGCAGGGTTTTGTATCTGCCTGGTTAGGTTTTGTTTTTGCTTTGGTCCAATCTCTCCTTGCTGTACCTCCATCCTCCCTTTTGAAATGGGAATGTTTCCTGCGTACCACTGTACATCAGGAGCATGTAACTTGCTTTATGTACAGGGATTCAAAGTAAAGAGATTGCCTGAGTTTTAAGAGAAACCCTGCACGTAGACCTTTGAAAAACTTTGAAACTGAAAGATAGTGGGGACTGTTGAAATTGATTTGGTGCGTGTTGTTTTATGAGATGATTATGAACTTATGTGGACAAAGGTGGAGATGTGAAAGGTAATTTTTATTGTCGTCTTGGGGGCAGTCAAAGCCAGAATTGAAATGCTCATCCAGGCATATCTGTGAGGGATTTTTTAGACCAGTTTAACGGAGGTGCCAAGACTTATCCTATTTAACTGTGGACATCATCCCATGGATTGGGGTTTCAGACTGGATCAAAAGAAGGTGAGCTGAACACTGGCACCCATCTCTGTTTCCTGGCTGTGGATGCTTTGTGGTCATCTGTCTCAGACTCCTAATGAACTGTTTCCTCAAATTCTAAGTAGGAATAAACCTTCTTTCTTAAGGTAGCTTTGTTACAACAGTGGAAAAAAGTCGTTAGGATACCTAGCATGCTAAAAGGCCTATATTCCTTCAATCTCCAGTATCAAAATGAAACAAAATAAATAAGCAAACAAAACCCCCATCAAACTACAAAGCAGGATAAATACCAAAAAAGCAAAACACACAACAGGGGCTGCAGCAATGGCTCAGCATTTAAGAGCACTTGTTACTGTTGATGAGGACTAGGGGTGCAGTTTGGACCCATATTGGCAGCTCCAGTGCCCTCTTCTGGCCTCCATGGACACCAGTCACACACACAGTATATTTACATACGCACAGGCAAAATACTCATATAAAAATCAAAAATAAATAAATAGAAAATAAAGAACAACAAAACCCAAACTCCATATAGAGGCATATCGTGATCAAACCACAAAACTGAAGACAGAGAGAAATTCTCACAGGATGGTAGAAGGACAGAGAGAAGAGAATAAAGTTGGAGGATGAAAGAATTGGGGGGACAGGAAAAGATGTGGGAAGAGGACAGGGTAAGAAGTAGGAGACGAACTTCACCTTCTAGGGATGTGGTGAGTTATGTCACACTTCTGTCAGAAGCCAAGAGGCTGTGCCAGTAAGAAGAGTCAGACAAGGTGAAGGAGGTGGCAAAACAGCAAATGGCCCAGCCCAGAGCCCAGTGTGCAGCACAGCTGTGGTTTACAGGAAGAGAAAAACAAGTCTTCAACAGAGTGGAATAGGAAGATTCCTACCAGCAGACCCACACTTGCGAAGCATACAGGCTCTTGAGGGAGAAGGAAAATGACCCATATCTGAAACCCAGGGCCCACAGAGCAGAGCAGCAGGGAAAGAGCGAAGTGCTCACGTTCTTCTTCTCATCATGGGAGAGCTGTAAGAGGGATCAGTGATGAGTAAGCTGAGGGAGCAGGTTGATGGAACCCCAGAGGCCTCCAGACCAAGCATGTGGTCGCAGAACCCCCACACCACCCCAGGAGCAGCTGGCTATGCTGAAGTATAGTTATTTAAAAAAAGAGACCTTGAGCGAGGTCTGGGATGGCAGGAAGTGGTTCTTAAATGATTAAGAGAAGAGCCTAAGTCTGACCATCTGAGGTACAGTGCTGCCCTTCTTCTGGGCACAGCAGGGAGGGCACTGGAGCAAAGCCAAATATAGAGAAGGCTGCAAGAAAGGCCATACAGTATGTCACACTGTCTTGAGCAGTGTACAAAGGAAAGACTGCTTTCAGAATAAATGAGAGAAATATCAAGTAAGTGGTGACCATATGAAATCCATTTTAAATGTAAAGACTTAACTTGAGATTAAAGAAATGGATTAAGATTCCATCCATAACATTATGTAAACAAGATGCGCTGTGCACTTCTTTAATCTCAGCTCTAGGGAGGTGGAGGTAGAAGGCTCAAACAGCCAAGGTCATTTTTTTTTTTAAAAAACTATTACATAGAGAGTTCAAAGCCAGCCTGAGATAAATGAGATCCTGTCTCAAAACAACAACATAAAACAAAGCAAAACAAAAAAGGGTGCCAGGCAGGTGGCTCAGGACACAAGAATGCTTGCTCCCAAGTTGAAGAAAGCACACATGGTTGGAGGAATGAACGACCCCATTCCACATTTGCATGCAGGCGTGCACACACACTCTCATGTGTCAAGGGGTGTGTGCAAGCACACATGTATGTGTGTGTGTATGTGTGACTTTTTGTACATCATGTGTGTGCATATGTCCTCAGAGGTCAGAAGAGGATTTCAGATGCTCTGGAACTGGAGTTACAGATGATTGTGAGCTGCCATGTGGGGTGCTGGTAGCCAGACCCAAGTCCTCTGTAAGAACAGCTAGTGCACTTAGCTGCTGGGTTACCTCTCCAGTTCCTATTGCTTTTCTTTTTAATGAAAACAATCATGACAGGTGAGAGGTCCCATCCTGTTACTTTTGACTACTCATATTTCATTCATTAGTGATTCTAAACACCTCTGCATGCATCTATCTCTTGGTCAATATTATTTTTATGTTTTAAGGTCTTTATTTTTTCTCTCTCCCCTCTTTCCTTCTGCTGTTTAATAAATAAATAATAAAAAGCCTTTTAAAAACAAGCAGTAAATGTTGACAAGAGTGGAGAGCTGGAACTCTTACAGTTGTGGACAGGAACCTTAAAGTCAGCTGTCCACCTGAGCCACCTTGCCTCCGAACAGTTCATTAGCCTATGAGGAAGTTTTACTGTTCAGCTGTCTATGGGGAGAAAACACCAATATTGGTAGTGTTGAGGGGTCATCACTATGTCATTATACAGGGTGACTGAAGGTTACCTGCCATTCTAGATGTTTCTGTTTGCCACTTCTGAAGATGTCCATCTCTCCCAAAGGTCATCACTGTCCTGAGATCACCTGCATACCTTGGCTTTGTCATAACATACACAATGTAGGTACAAAGTTGGGAGGACAAGGCTCTGTGTCTAACCCATGATCTGTTTCCTCTGTGATCAAGCATCCTGTCTAGCCAGAAGGAGAAAGAGAGAGAGGGGGGAGAGAGAGAGAGGGAGAGAGAGAGGCGCGGGGTGGGGGGGAGACAGAGAGACAGAGAAGAGAGGGGGCAGTGCCTCATAGAGGTAAAAACACTACATCCTCACTCCCGGGAGAGTAATCCAAGGACCAACTGGGCAGGTCTGATGCCAGTGAGGTGGACCATACCTTGAGTCACCTGCACTGCAGATAGCCCACCTTGCAGTAGACTGTACTTCAAGTGTGACTTTAGAAAAACTAACAAAACTTTTACATTTAAATCTAACCCTTTGAATGGGAGCCACAATGCAATGTATGGAAATACGTCCTATAAGACATAGGATACATAACATGTTATATGAAATAGACTATTGTATCCTAGGTACTGTGGAATTATTTGATGTGTGACTGATTAATGCTGAATACTGCATACAATATACCATGTAAAATAAAGCTGAATGTAACTATATATGAATATTAGTAGTTTAAAAATATTTACTTTTATTGTTCTTTTTAAAAACAGGGTTTCTCTGTGTAACTTTGTCCTGGAACTCACTCAGTAGACCAGGTTGAACTCCTGGGTGCTGGTATGACAGGCCTGTGCTACCACTGCCTGGCTACGTATTCATTTTCATTAATATGTATGTGTGTACATGTGTACCTACATGAACTTATGTGACCCATTTGTGTGCAGGTGCCCTTGGAGGCCAGAAGAGTGTGTCAGATCTCAGCAGAACTGGGGTTACAGGCAGTTGTCAGCCTATGGGTGACAGGAATTGAGCTAGGATCCTCTACAAGAGCAGGAAGTGATCACTGAGCCATCTCTCCCATCCAATGTCAGCATTTTAAAAATCTAGTCCTTGTCACCTGATTTCTCCTGGAGTTCTTGATCTGGGTCATAATTTATGCATAACTAACAAGAGCTGTTTTTAAAAATCTCATTGTATAACATTGTTACCAGACTTTATTGTGCATATATGTGCAGATGTTTGAGGGCGTCTCCACACTCTCTGGGAGTTGCCCATCCTCAGCTAGACTCTGTGCATTGCCTGTCATGTTAACACATACTATGGACACCACAGAGCTGATATTGTGTGGGGCCTGCAACTTCGTTCCTCTTACTTTGATCAGATAACACAGCACATTGACGGGAGACCCGAACACGTGTTTCTCCTGTAGATTTTGACAGAGTGCTGTTATTTCCTGGAGGCGAACAGTTCAATTTCCTGGCTGGCCGCTCAGAATCTCATCCTGCATAGGGGGGACACCATCTCTGGGCTGCCCTGAGTGGGGCTTGAACCATAAGGATGTCTGATTGGGGAAGTGATTAAAACTGATCTGTCCACCCCAGACTTAATGTCAGAATGATTACCCATCTCTGTGTTCATGAAGTTTATATTACACACTGGGGTTAGCGATACAGAGATCTAATTAAAGCTCCCAGTGTTTTTAACTCTGTGTGGACAAGAGAGATTGAGCTCTGAGCTTATTGTCCATGTCTGTTAGTCAGTGGGCATCATCAGATGATGTTTGGTGCTCTGGGAAGGCAACAGTGCCTCATAGGTGACAAATCTGAGACCTACTGGCCCCTATCCTGTGCCCTCTGCCATCCACAACCTGGGCCAGTTCAGTGAATCCATCTCTTTTTCTCTTAGTAAGGCTGAATATCAGTATGTTTGTCCATAGTGATCACCCAGGGCTTCTGCACTGTGATCTAGCAGAGTTGTTGTGGGATTTCTATCTGCTTACCCAATGACCTTGGGGGGGGGGGGTATCCAGCCCTAGGGCATGGTCTTGTGTGCAGACCTGACCACTTAATAGCTGAGGGGGAGGGGTTGCCCACTCTCTAGTCTTCTCACTTGTGCAGTTGGAGCCCAGCTTTCCTGGGCAGAACGTCAGCTGAATCGCAGGGGCAGCTAATCTTTATCAGTGAATGTTTATTTCCATTTTATACCTAAATAAATTCTTGAGACACTTTACCGGACTCAGGTGTTCTCATATAATGCAGAATGTTGCAAACTGTAGGCAGTTTCCCAATGATGGCCATGTTCTGTAAAATTTCAGGGAAGTCCCACACGCCAGTCAAATGGATTTCCAACAATGAGAACAACCAGACTGTTTCTACCTAGAGCTCACATCTGGACAGATACCCAAGGCTGTCCTTGGGTGTCTCTCGTGGTGTGAGGACTAGATGAAGGGACTCTAGCTTGCTTAAGACATGACAAGCTTGGCTCTGGCATGGCTTACCCTTCCCCTATTCCCTCTTCCTTGCTAAAAAACGGTTAGATTACATCCTAAAGCTAGCCAAGGTCTATTCCCTTATTTGGCCACTTCTTCCTCTTTTCTGCTGAAGTCCAGGAATCAAAGTATTGAAGTTCAGCAACAAAACACCCCTTTTGCCTGCCCTAAGTGACAATCACAATTAAAATTAAATACCTAATTCTAGCACAGGGGTTCTCTTTTGGCTTTATAAACTGCCATTTGCCCATCTCCTGCTTTTGTCTCTTATCTCCTGCCCTGTGTCCCTTTGTGGCAAATAAACTTTGTGCTAAGGATTTGGTCTTGGGGTGTCTTATGCCAATACCAGTCCCTTCACTAGAGCTACCTTATTTTTCTATGTGAATTTCTGCTCATTTTTACATAACCAACTCATCTGTAGGACTAGCGTTCTGAGGACATGTCAGGGCACTAAAACATCTATCCCTACTTATGGATTGGAAAAGATGATAATGGGAACCCCCTGCCATACCTCTGATGAGTGGAACCACAAAGTATTGTCATCATTTGAAAGGGGTGCTGCCTGTAAGGACTTGTTCTGGAGCCTCCCACCTAGAAACACCTGAGGTCTCTGCAGACGGTAGGTGCATGAATATCACCTGAGGAAGTAGTCCGCAGCCATAGCGACCTTCCTTCCTCTGACCTTATTTTTCCCTTCATTTCCCACTTTTGCTGTCTCGCCCTCCTTCTCCTACAATCTGGGTATTCAAGGCACCCAGAACCAGGGACAACAAAGAACACCTGATTTCTGTCACCACCCAGAAAAGAAGCAGCAAACTCTGATGTCAAATAGGCAGCCAGATGGATAGCTTATGGGCACCATGAACTCCCTGTGGCTTAAGTCAGATGGTGTCCCAGGAGCATATCCCATGCTACCCTCTCAGACCCTGTGGCATTCTTGCCCAGGCTGTCTCGAGGCTAGGCAGAGTCCATACAAACCAATCTACAAAGTCCAATGCCCCTTGCCTTTCTGTACATGTCTCCCAGGTATGGCCATGTGACTTGAAGATTTCTGAGACACTAAGAGTATATCTGACCAAGCCTTGGGCCAGCTGAGCTAACTGCCCTGGGCTGATCTTGAGGATTTTAGTCACAGGTTGGGGTCCTCTACATCTAGCACAGATAAATCTAGACTAGACCTCACTCTGTATCTCTGATTACAGGTTGATATATGTCCACATTAGCATTTTGTCCTTTAGGAATATTTCACTTAAAAGGAAACTGAAAACATCTCAAAGTCTCTAGGGATAATATATAGGATGACACATGTCAGGATTAGACGCTTTTCTGCTCTCTAATACTATAAACACGTTGATAGTTTCTTTGCTGCATTTTAAAGGGCCATTTCTTTTTTCCCTTTAGGGCTTAGACCCGCAGAAAGCCATCTTCAGGCGTGGGTGGAAACAATGTTGCCAACAGAGGCGCTGGAAACAATGTTGCCAACAGAGGCGCTGGAAACAATGTTGCCAACAGAGGCACTCGGAGAGAGGGGTTTCCTTTTGCTTATGAAGTAGGTGTGCAGGTTCTGGGGGCTTTCTGGAGTTCTGGTTGTGGCTGGTTAGCAGGAGCTTTTTTTTGAGTTTGGCAACTTAATTTCAAAATCAGTAAAATGCAGACATAAAACTGGTAGCTCCCAGAATGTGGACTTGAACCAGTGCTGGCAATGTGACAACGTGTTTCACAGAGCTTTGAAGCTTGGGTGTTGTGTGATAATAAGTTTTAGGAGGTATTTATGGAGACATATACTTTTCAAGTCAGGAGTCACACCTGTGCATCAGAGTTGCTTCCATTTCTTAAATAAGAAGCCAGTTAACAGCAATTTTCAAGAGGAGTCTATGTGTATTTCTAGGATGTCACACTCGTCTTTGAATAGGAGCTTGGCATCCATGAGGACCAGCTGGGAATTTGAATCAGAACTGACTCCATCTTCCATTCACAAAGACTTCCCTTCCTAGAAGGAGAGCAATATGAGATCCATCTTCCTTGCCTTATTTCGTTATAGTCCAGCCACACCCTGATAGCTACGTGTGAGGACCAAGATATAAAGAGAGGAAGGTGAAATAGATGTAATGCCCTACACAAACATAAAAGCAGGGCAGCCTTGTCTGGGAATGCACAAGCTGGAGCAACAGCACCAAGCACTGCACGGCCGTGTGGCTACTCATGAGGCTCCTAAAGGTAGTCTCTCTCTCTCTCCCTCTCTCTCTCCTTCCAGAGGTGAACTCGAATGCCATTACACAGTGTTACTTTCCAGGAGTAACCAGGGTGCCATGCCCCCAATGGCATTTTGTTTCCTTGGCTTTGTTAAATCTTTTAATTAAAGCATGTTAGCAAATGCAAAGAAAAATAAATGGCGCTGCTTGCAAGGAAATTAAATTGAGGAACTAAGCCCATTTATAATTATTGTATTTCAATTAGGCTGCAACAGGGCTGGGTGAGCAAAGAGATAAAAAGAAACAACACTGATGGTGGAGCTTTGTAAATATTTGTGAAGTCCTGCTAGAAAGAGAACAGCGTAAAGAATGCTTTAAAATGCTCAGGTGTCCCTAGGTAGTGCCCTTTGTGTTAACTGCCAGCCAAAATAACAAACCTTGTGAGTTTGATGAAGCATCCATGAAGCCTATAGGAGGCTGTACAGTCAACAAAAGCTAGGGATTCTCATAAAAGAAAATCTTAGAACGATACATGATAAACTTTTAATTTGTTATTTTAAAATTAAACAACAATTAAAGTTTGGAAAGACCAAGAATTAAATTTCAATGTGTTTGCTATATTTTAATACTCAAATGTGATTTTCTTGGGAATAAGGAAACTCGTAAACAATCAGTGTGCCTGTCAGCAGTTTTTGCACCAGATTTTGAAATGATGAAATAATAACCAAATAAATTTCTTATTCTGGAAAAAGAAAGAGAGAGAATTCAGGGTTTTTTCTTTGAATGAAATTCTGTGTAAAGTCTATCTTGTTCCTATGAATATAGAGAAAGAAGAGAAGGGCTGGGCTCTCCTGTCTGGGTCAGCCCTCTGCATGCTCAAGCTCACAGGGACAGATATAGGAGCCCCATGTCCCCTGTCCTCAGGGACTATAGCCAAGCCTGGTGTCAACTTGGCACCACTGTCCCCTTGCACTCAGCAAACCTATGTTCCATGGCTCCATGCTGGCTCCAGAAACACCACAGTAGCTGCCACTGTAGTGCCCCACTCTTGGCAGATGAAGTGGGGGACAGAATTCGGACCTCTTTCACGTCTGTGGACTATAGTTTTGTGATGACCCCATCACCCTTCCTACCACAATCTTGGGGTTTGTTTGTATTGTCTGGACTGAAGATCAGGAAGTAATGAGGCATAATGGTCCACACCCAAAGGAGGTACACAGGCTTTCCTACAACACATTGTCATTGGTTCCCTGAGGAAGACAAAAGCTCGTACTGTAGGGCACTCATCACTGCTGCGCAGTGAGATTGCATGCCTACTGACTCCAGCAGCAAACACACAGAAACAGAGACATTGGCCTGGAAATGTTCTTTTAGTAAGTTATTTTTTACATTTCTTTTATTGTTTAGGAATGTCATACATGTCTAAAATGTGTTTTATCAAATCCAACTCTTCATCCCATTCATTTTCTTCCCCAAGTTTTCTCACTAAGCCCTCCTGATTGTGTGTGTGTGTGTATATGTGTGTGTGTGTGTGTATAGCTCACTGAATCCTCTTAGTACTGAAAGTATATACATGGGTATACGATCTCCAATTAGCCTTCCAGGGGCCAATGTCTGTCTCTCTCAAAATAGTCATTAATAGCCACTACTTCTTCAGCCACGGGTAAGACTCTGCGACTCCCCTTCCTCCTCCATGCCTGGATTTTGTTTGGTTTGATTTTGTGCAGATCTCATAATGTTGTCACAGTCTCTGTGAATTCATATATGCAACTTCCTAGTTATGTCCAGAAAGTGCTGTTTGCTGTAGTCTTCTGCTATCTCTGGCTCTTAGAAATGTTCTGTGGGGGGAGAGGAAAGGAAGGGAGCAGAGAAAATTGTGTAGCTCAATAAAATCAATAAAAAAGGAAATGTTCTGTGCCATCTTCTCTGATCGCCCCCTAACCTTGGTAGGACATGGTGGGACATAGATGTCCAACTGAGGAATGAGTACCCTGTAGTCTCCTGTTCTCGGCATGTGGACCAGCTTTGAGTCTCACTGTTAATCCCTATGCACTGCAAAAAGAAACTTCTCTGGGGAGAATTGAGAGATGTACTAATCTATAGGTATAAAGATAAGTATATGGGGGAAGTTTAACACTATGTCCGTTTAGCAAAATAATAATAATAATAACAACAACAACAACAACAATAATGATATTAATATTAAAGTTTCCTTTAGGGCCTATTGCCTACCAATCTGCAGGTTTTTGATTTCATTAACAGTGTTGTGTATAAATTCTGTCACATAAATGATTTTTAAGTCAACCAGAAAGTGGTTGATTATCCCTGAAACACTCATGCCGCTATAGTGATAGTAGGCATACCTTTCCTAGAAGATCAATATTACATCTCAGAGGACTCACAATTGGGCAAGATTGTTGACTATTTCCCCAGTAGCATGGAGAGGACCTTCTATCATTATCAAACTTATTTTAATAGAGATGGCACTTTCAGACTGGCATCTTTCATGTCCTATGTGTCAAGATGTGGTGTCTTCAGTGGTGGATTCCTACCATTAAGTTCTGCAAAGGCAATACAATGGCAAAGTTCTGTAATAAATATGGGGCCCCACTGATCAAAAACTCAAAGGAGACAACCCATACATGGCCCTTGGATATTTATTCAATAGCCTATGGTGTCTAGAAGAAGGATTGACCCACTGATATAGAATAACTACATTAAAATATTTTATATATGTATATATTTTAGGATAGTTCTGCAGTAGTTGGCTTCCATATGGATTTTGAAGAACAATAGTATTAATTAATGTTCTTCTCCGCATTCCTTCCTCTACTCTTCCATCCCAACTTCCACCTGACCTAACCAAACTTGCACCATTATTCTCCATTCTGTCTTCATATTACCAGAGTTCTGTCTTCTTTGCCTTGAAATCCCCCATCACGTCCCCTTACCAGTTGTTTGACATCTTTGGGTACTCTAATTTAAACACCCATAGATAAAGACACAGAGATAGCATTTGTGTGTAAGAGAAAATATATGATATTTGGTTTTCTGAGTTTGGGTTACCTCATCCAGAATGATTATTTCCAACTCCATGCATTTACCTGTGAATCACATGATTTCAATTTTCTTTCCATACGAATCAAGAACAAGATAAGGATATCTACTCACTCAGTTCCTGTTCAATATGGTGCTTGAAGTCTCAGCTAGAGAAATAAGAGGAGAAAATGGGATACAATTAAGAAATGATGAATTCAAAGTATTCTTATTTGTGGATCATATGATTTTGTACACAAAAGACTCTAAGTGTTCTACCAGAAAACTCCTATAACTGAGAAACTTGTTCAGCAAAGTAGCAGCCTTCCTATGTACTGACAACAAACATACAGAGAAAACATACAGAAAAAAAATCAAGTAAATAATTCCATTCACAATCACTTTCAGGGATATCTTAAAATAAATCTAACCAAAGAAGTGAAAGACTTATACAATGGAAACTTTAAGATATGGAAAAAAAAGAAATTGAATAAGATATAAGATGGAAAGATCTCCAATGATCATGGATTTCTTCCATCAATATTGTGAAAATAGCCATCTTTCCAAAAAGCATTCTATATATTCAACAAAATCCCTATCAAAATTTCAACACAATTCTCTACCAATACTAAAATAACAATCTTAAATTTCATAAGGAAACAGAAAAGACCTAGGAGAGGGGAGTCAACATAATTCTGAACAAAAAGAAACTGCTGAAGGAATTATCATTCCTGATTTCAAGTTATGCTATACAGCTGTCATTATGATGGCGCAGTATCAACATCAACAGAGACACACTGATCAAAGAAATGCAGCTGAAGACCCAGATACAAGTCCATGAGCCTATGTCCACCTGACTTTTGACCAAGAGGCCCCAAATACACTTAGAAGAAAAGACAGTCTCCTCAGCAAATGATACTGGGAACACTGCATTGGGACATATAGAAGAATTAAATTGATCTTATCTCTTACTCTGCAGCAAACTCAAGTCATAATGGACCAAGGACTTCAGCCTAAGACTTAAATCCCTGAATCTGTTAGAGGAAAAAGTATGGAATTCACTAAACCTACACTTGTAACTTTCTGAACAAAACCTAAGTAATATAGACACAAAGACCAACAATTGACAAATGAAACTAAAAACTTCTATGAAGTGAAGGACACCATCATTGGAGTAAACAGGCGGCCTACAAAACAGGAAAAAACCATGTTCATCATCTGTGCATCTGACAAAGGATTCGTGTCTAAAATACACAGAGAACTAAAGAAAGAAAGGAGGAAAAAAGAAAGAAGAGAGGAACTAAACAGTTTAATGCTCATGTTTTAAAAGTGGCTATTGTGTATTAGTTGGGGATGCTTACGCATGTGCACAGACACACACGCGCACACACACACACACACACACACACACACACACACTTTCTTCATCTTAAAAACACAAGGTTGGAGCATCTCCTCCTTTCCCCATCAGCATCCAGAAGTGATTCTGGTAAAAGGAGAAAGGGGAAAGGGGGAAGGGGGAAGAGGGAGGAGGGGTGAGGGATGGAGGGGGGGGGTGCATTTGCTCCTTCAGGTTATCCCTTGAGTATGGAAGGGGTGAGAATCTGAGGGCCTAGAGTAATTGATCAGATTCACTCCACAGTATATGACTTTTTCTTTCTAACATACCTATTTCCACCCTCCCTCTCTTCTTTTCCTTTGAGATCAGGTTTCACACTGAAACCCAGGGAGCTTCTGCCTCCTGAGTACAGAGATTCCAGATCTGTGTCTCCACGCCCCCTTTACTCTCTCCCTTACATCACAAGCAACACTATCTTTTAACAACCCACTTCACCACGGTCTGGCTAGATCACCCCATCTTAGGAGTTTGCCTCAGACTTTACGATGAGGTGATACAAAGCCAGGTTTGGACTACTGGTGCTCTGTGGTCTCCTCCTGGAGAGACTTGGGGTTCAGGGGTGGGAATCCCTAATCAGCCTCTGTAGGGCTCCACCACACCAAGGGAGAGAGGGGCACATTCTAGGTTTCAGACCTGGCCACCCGCTGGGTGTGGGCTCTGAGCTGCTTTCTGATTTCCTTCCTTCTCAGTCTCACTTCTAGGATTGAAAATGTGTTCTGTGAAATCTGAAGGCCTCATTCCAGTTAGGTTAGCAGCTTTCTTCTAGCAAACAACATGCCATTGTTCCCTGCTTAGCTCTTTGTAGTAAGAAAGGCAACCGTTCTCTCAGAGGACGTGTGACATTAAGAGGACGCCCTGCTTCACCAGGGTGCAAAACCAGACACATTGGGAAAGGTTCTGGACAGCCAGGTGCTGCTGGCCCGCACGAGTGGTCACGCCTTTGCCATGCGCTAGGCCTGCCCTGGAGCAGATCCCGGCCTCCGCCCCTGTCAAAGCTGCACGGTAGTCCCACAATTGCTTTAGCCCGAAGCGCTTGACATTCACCCCCAGCAGATAATCGAGGAATAACATTTGCGTTACAGTTTAACACGACCTCGGCCTCTGCAGCTCTTTTTAGATTAGCTGCTGGAAGGAAAAAAAGAGCAGCAAAGAAAGAAAGAAAAATGGTCACTGACACCATGCTGAGGCGGGAGGTAGCGGACTGAACGCTTATTACTTTAGGGCACCTCTGCGACGCCAGGAGCTCCGCTGCCCTTTTCCGCTGTGGGCGAGCGACTATTAAAGCGAAGGTATTAAAAGGAGGGCCAGGCAGTGTGCCAGGAGAGCAGGTCAGGCTCGAAGCAGAGGTTAATGGACTGACTATTACCTGTATATGAAGTTCAGTGTGGCAAAGACCCAGGAGGATTCGGCTTTCGCCTCTCTACCATGAAGCTGAATGAGGGGAGTCATTTAGCCTCAAGTTGAAGGGTGAGCTGGCCTGCTAATTCTCATGAGAATGTGTAAGGAAATTGTAGCACTCCTTAACACAGAAACTGTGTTGGGGAGAGAGGACATTGTATTCTTTTCACCATCAGACCCACTCCCAACACAATTCCTGGTACACAAGAGACTAGATGGTCACTAAAGTCTTTGGGTCAACACAGTGGTCCATTTTCAAGAAAGGAACAGGCACTACTGAGTACTAGAAGCAGCACATGAACTTCCCCATACGAGAACTCTGTCCTGATAAAGGCCTTTGGTTTATTCTTTGCTGCAGTGAGGACCAGGAAGTCCAGCTGTGCTGTGTCTGAGGGTTATCAGTCCTGCAGGAGGCACAATGCCAGAATCCAGAAGGTGCTGACAGCCAGAGGGAACCACCACATATCATCATATCACCTAGATGCCACCCAGCATCCAAGGTGAGTCCACACCCTAAACTCACTTTTCTGTGTCACTTGTCCCCCTTCCCCCTAGGGAGGGAAAAGCAACATTCTCTAGTGGGGTTGATGGAGCAAGAATTCAGGCTGGTGACGCTTACACACTGGAACAAAATTGGTTCTCGTTGCCCCCATTCAACAGTTATGACATTGAGCTCTGGTGTCGAGCTTACGTTTTCTTTCATGTCATGAACTCAAGTTGCAGACATGAAAATTCACAGGGTAATTCACAGGCTGACTGGCCTGGTAGCCAGACTAAAGTCAAACCCTTCACGGATAGACTATGATGTGGAAATACCACTCAGGCTGGGGACTCTGAACCGCTGTGACTGGAAGGTGGCAGCTGCGCTAAATGTTTTTTAAATGCCACCCACCCTGTACATGGGCTCTCTCCTCAGCCATGTGCCCGGCGGGTGCACCTCTAACCACCTTTATCATTATTGCCTTGAGTTACTCTTTGCTTTACTTTCATGCTGAGGGCACACAGTAGTGCACAGTAGGAGCACAAGACAGACTCTGCTGGAGTGTTGATCCTACTCACTGTGAATACTGCTTCATTTGAAAATGAGGGTTAAATGAAAACTTCAACTGTTTTTAAATGAAATATGATCTGAGGCTTTGTACCAAACCAAGTCAGTGCCATTTAGAACTAGGGAGATGTGGGAAAGAAAGTGAAGTGCTGGGGCAGAAGAAACTGTGCTTTTGCTTACAGGGTAGCAGTAAGAAGTCCTTCTGTGATGAAGTTCTAGAAGTGGTTTATAGCCCAGTCACCATAGATCACCAAGGCCATTCCCTCCGAAGCCTTGCTGATATCCTTGACTTGATGATGGTGGTGTGGCTGTGCACAGCATGAAGACATGTGAAGACTGTGCCACAGACCAGCAAGAGTGCCCTCATGCCCCAACACATGGGAGGAAGGTGTCTGAAACTCCCACATGGCCCCTTCTCTGGGAAGCATGGCCTGCTGACCTTACAACTGCTTCCTGTTATTCAATTAAGAGAGAAGATTTCACTGAGAGGGAGCCGGGAGCTTTCTTTGTAATTTTTGCTGACCACTCCAAATATGGACGTGATTACAAGTGTATTTCAAAAGCCCAGGAGTCCGAAGACATTCAGTCACAAATAACTTGAGAATCAACTGAAGGTGCAAGTGATCAGGAAAACATTTAAGGGGGTGGCATCACGGTGACACATATTAACACGTCCAATTAGTTTGTGTTAGTACAACGGGGAGGTACTCAAACAACAAAGCATCAGGGTTAAAAATGAAGTGAGTATCCATAGTTTATCTTTCCCCCCAGGGCCAGAGTGTGACCAGCCTACAGGTTCCCACTGTACCTACATACACAGAAACACAGACCGCACACGCACACACACATGCACACAGACACAGGCGTATGCACACACAGACACACATACACACATGCACTCACACATATGCACATGCACACAGGCACTGCACGCACCCATGCACACGCCATCTCTGTATACTTCCTACTGGTAGAGGAAGGTCTAGAGTTACTTTTTGGAGTGTTGTCTGTGACCGATTCTCAAACCATCCCAGGCTCTGCCACACAAAGGCAGAGCAACAATAGCCAGGCAGATGCGAATATGAAAATGGTTTGTTTAGTTTTTAGTTCGACAACCCTCGGGGGCTGTATCTCTCTGGATACATTTATTTCAGGGTACTTAAAAGCTGACTTCAGTGAGATTACCAAGGCAGTGATTACTTTTGCTGAGAAATGTGTCCTTTATCCCTCTCATTCATCCGCTGCTGCGATATTTCTGTTTGTCACCGCGCCACGGCCTCTGATAAATGACTGAAGGCTGACTGCTACACTTTATTAAAAAGTAATAACAATTTTTGTACACACCCTTCACATTGTAAGGGGGGGACCATGAATCAAAGGACACTGCCTGTCTGGGCCTGATAAATGGGCCGTTTACCAGCCGAGGAGTTATTTAGGGCTGGCTATTAATTTAAATCACATTTATCTTCTCAGAGTGGGGGAGGTGGCTGTGATAGGGCTGCGAATGACCAGCGGTGCGGCTAAGTGCACATTATTTATTACCGTGGCCTCTACAGGGCTGCGCAATATGTTAAAAAAAAAGAGAGAGAGAAGAAAAGAAAAAACAGTGCCAATTACAGTGGTTAATCTCGCCAGGGCAATAACAAATTTCTTCCCAATGGAAGACGATTTTTATTCTGAGACTTTTGTCCTCTCCACACAGACTTTGCTTATAATTCTCCATCATTAAACTCAATTTTCTCTCAGGGTGGCTGCTCCTGGAAAGTGCTTGCTTCTCTCCCCATCACCTTTGTTGGGAGAGCAGCAATATTTTAATGTACTTTTCTCACAAGTGAGCGTGTTCCTTTGAGCTCTTAATGAGTATTTGTGGGTAACACAGAGGAATGGTGGATATTACATAACAGGCCAGCCATATTTTATTATCGGGTGTCCTCTCATTAATAATAATGCATTTGCACAGCTTTTCAAGTCACCTAGTTCTTAATAGGAAGAAGAATTAGAAATAGATGATCATTAGCTTTTTTTTGGCCAATTAACTTCAATTCGGTTGATCTAATGTGGAAGATTAAAGTATTTCTAATAAAATAGGTCTTAGACAAATATTAACTCCAAGCAGGAAAATTCTGCTTTTTATCCCAACACTTAAAGCAGAGCTGTGGCGCTCCCCAGGAGAGAGGCTCCCTTCCGTGTGTGTTCTGAGTTCACCCTGCCTGTCTGCATCCTGAGGAAGCCATGTGACATCTGGGTGTTGATTGGCAGCCCCCAACCACATAGTGCCAGGCTTAGCTGCTGTAGCGTCTGGGTGTGCTCTATTTGGACAGCACAAAAGTGTGTGACAGGCTTGATTAGAACCTCACTGGGAGTGGGCGCTTCACCCGTCCTGTGCAAGTGGGACAGTTTTATATTAATGACTAGACATCGTGTCCTAGTTGTTTCTGTGGTTGGAATTACATAGGAGTGCTACTCAGGCTGAATGCACACACAGTGGGAAATGAACATGGAAGACACAAGGACTCTGGTCTGCAGCATGGCATGGATGGTCTGGACAGGTTTGTTGGCTTTTTTTGTTTCTTTTTTTGGTGACTGGTAACTGACCAGGCTGTGTACTTAACTACACAGACAAGCTGACAGGCAGATATGTTTTGAGTGGAACTCCCTTTAAACGTTTGGTCCCACAAGTCACTAGCTTGTATCCCATGTCCCGGAAGCCCTTCTGCAGTGAAAAAGGAGCTGCTTTTGAGGTGACACAAAGCCCTGTCCTTGCTCTTTCCACAGATAACCATCGAGCAGGTGTCTTGACTTTTGCCCTTTGAGAACAGGTCTTCTCTGACCATTTGGGTTCCTCTTCCCAAGGTGAAGACCCCACAGCTGGCCTGTAGCAGGGCTCTGCCTTTTCTCTTTAAATGGCTTTCTTCTTCTCATTTTCATATCTTATTAGTGGCTTGGAAGGATTAAACCATTTACCTAGACAGATTTAACTGACATGAAGTCATGATAAAGTCCAGAGGCAGAGTAGGAAAAATAAAAACAAATTTAATAAACATAATAAGTGCACAGAAAAAAATCGTTATCCAGATAACTTTCAATAAAATATGTATTATTTCCCCTCAAAAATATTTAGCACTATAATTAGAGAGTGTTATTTTGTGTGATTTTCAGAAGTGATTCTGGTGAAATAATAGAAATAATACAGGTTGCGATGTTTGAATTACAGACATCCTTTGAAGTCTAACTTGATGGCTCCTGGCCCACTTGTTGGCTGTGATGAAGGTGTGGATTCTGTGAGAGGTGGAGCCTGGTTGCGAGTCTTAGGTCAAAGTGGGTGTAATTTAAAAGGAATATGGACTCTAGTGCTGCTTTTCTCCTCCCTGCAGAGCCCTGGCCCTGAGATAAATGGTTTATCCTGACCGTGTCGTTCATGAGTGCAGTCTCCACTGCTCACAGGGCTTTGAGGTCTACCAGACACAGAGTGACACTTCTGGGCTTGTAAGCCAAAATAAACTGTCCCTCTTTATAAACAAGACAAGGAGTCTTTCTGTAGCATGATGTGTTTCTTGCTCTTACACAGACAGTGTTGTGACTTCCCAAGGTGGTGGAGGAGCCAGGCAGAGAAAGACTCAGGCTGTGCACTGTTTTCATAAAGTGACCAAAATGTTAAAATTGTTTGGAAACTCCTCTGCTTTCTAGAAATGTGAAGGCGAAAGGTTTGCTGGACAGGGACACTGATGCCCAGCCTCTCTACTGCTTAGTAACAGTAATATTAATTTAAATTATCTTCCCAAACAACCCAGTGTATTGGCTTCATATAGAGAATCCAGTGTGCCCATATCTTTAAAGTAGCACATATGGGGGCAGAAAACAGTCCTAATTTACTTAACAGCTTACAATGTTGATGTTTCCCATGCAAGTTCAGCCAACCCTTTAAGTTCTGTAGCCTCGGACCTGTGGGCTACAGAAGATGGAAAGTGGGTGAACATCTATAAAAAAAAAAATGTGACTACCAAGAAGCTGCACTTGGCTCTTGTTTTTGGAGTCTAGAAGCCTCTTTTTTTCTTAAGCTTTTTTAGGTCTTATGTGGATCCATGCCCCAGATGGTGAGCACCCTCTTTGTAAGTGGAGACTGTTCCTTCGTTTCCTGATTGCCCAGACCCCAAAATTCTCACAGAAATTATATTTATTACAACACTGCTTGTCGATGACTCAGGTGTATTTCTAGCTAGCTCTTACATCTTGAGTTAATCCATTTCTATTAATCTGTGTATCGCTACGAGACTGTGGCTTACCAGTAAAGGTTCTGGGTGTCTGTCTTCTTCAGCAGCTACATGGCATCTCTTTGACTTTGTCAAGTCTCTCTATATATCTTTTCCAGCCTGGCTATATTATCCAATGCCATAGGCCAAAGCAGATTTATTCATTAATCAGTAAAAGCAACACATTTACAAAAGGCCATCCTACATCAGACATCACCCTGTGTCATGCCAGAAAGAAGTGAGGATATGGCCAACATGATGGGAAGGCAGGGAAATCACCTGTGTTTAAACAGTGCCTGGAAAGAATAAGGTAGATTGGAGAATTAAACAAAGAGGAAGTAATGGAATGAACGTGGGGTTGGGGTTACAGAGCTCTCATGAAGGCAGCAAGCATCTCATGAGTGCTCTAGAAAGAAAGAAAGCCTGCAGGCTGCTTTCTCTGGGACACCAAAGGAAACTAGGAGGGAAAAGAAATACTTTCTTGGTAACAAGTGGGGTCTGTCAACCAGTTCAGCCCCTTGCTACCTGGATGACTTGGACAATGGCTTCCTCTTTCTCATCAGAAAATGAACAAAGTAAGAGTTTTCATACTTTGAGAATAAGGATTGTACAGAAATCATGAAGTGTTTGCATACAGTAGGGATTCAGTGAAATGAAGATTTTTTTTAACCATCCCTGTTATTTCCATCGCCATTCACAACCATCAACATCACCCCATCATCATCATTCCATCACCACCAACATAGCCATCACCACCACCACTACCACCACCACCACCACCACCACCATCATCTCCATTGTAACTAACATCGTGGGCCACTTAGCCTTTATGTCAATTTGACACACACTAGAGTCAGCCAAGAGCAAGGAACCTCAATTGAGACAACGCCTCTACAAGATCAGGCAAGCCTGTGGGCATTTTCTTAATTAGTAACTGATGTGGAAGGGTCAAGCCCATTGTGGGTGGGGTCACTTCTGGGATGCTTGTACAGGGTTCTACTCAAGCAAACCATAACAAATAGGCCAGTAAGCAGTTCCTCCAAGGCTTCTACATTAGCTCCTATCTCAGGGTTTCTGCCTCCAGGTTTCTGTTTGAGCTTCTGACCTGACTCCCTTTGATGACAGACAGTGAAACGGAAATGTAAGCAAAATAAGCCACCCCCCCACCACCAAGTTGCTTTTGGCCATAGCATTTCATCAGCTTAATAATGAAATGTTCTTGCTTCCCTGAACGTACCATTGTAAAATATTCTCGTTTGTTATGTCTTAGTTTATTTCTGTGTGGTGGAATAAGAGAAAAACTAAAAATATCAGCTTCTGGTGACTTCATGGTGACTCACACCAAGGCGTGCACAAGGAAACATGAAGGCCAACAGAAGAGGCCAGACAGGAAAAGACTAGTATATGAGGTAGCTAGAGTAGGTGGACTTTTGAAGCAGAGCTTAGCAGGGGCTGTCGGAGGGAAGGGAGCTTACTTTTAAGGGGCAGGAAGGTTGGGTATGGGGTTATTCTAAAAGGGCTGGCCCTGGTTATAGAGCATTTTAAAAACATTTGCTGCAGCTGGTGTGTATTCCTAAGAAATACTAAAATGTGGATTCACTGTACTGTGCAGCTTGCTACTGTCAGAGTGGATGGGCAATCGGACAGGTTCCCCAACAGTAAGTGTGGATGAAGAACAACCACTATGACACTTGTAACACTTATACCAAGGTGTGCTCAGGGTGTGGAGATGGCTAGATGCAGCCCTACTCGGCCCCTGTATCCCTCTCCCACTTCAGAAGGTGCATGCTTCATTATTTATTAGCAAAAGCAATCTGGCAGGCAGTGTGTTATCTGCAGCCAGACTCCAATACAGAAAGGTCACCCACCAACACCTTTACCAAAGAGTGTTGTTAAGGCAAGCACAAGCACACCTTTTTAATTTCAGCTGAATTGATTAGAGGACAATTGGAGGGTGTCACAGGTCAGCGGAGAGAAAGAAGCCTAGGGCAGTGGTCACAGGGGTGCTGGACTGAGCCTGGAGCTCATAACTGTTCTGAGTCTCAGCCCTTGTCTTTGCAAATAAAGGGATGCCCACGACAAACCCAGAGCCTTGCTTGAGCCACACACAGGGCTACAGTCACCTTATTCAGCATAGGTTAGAAATTAAGCTGTCTAGCGTCAAATACACAAAGGCTCTCATGCATTTTTAAAGTAAGAACTAATCTGTCTCTAAGCATACTCCCAGAGCCCCAAATTCTCATGCCAATAACCTCAGGGTTGGATAGTCTGTACTCTGTTTCCTACAGGATGGTAGGTATTGGGGGAAGAGCCAAGGATCCTGTTGCTCTGGTCACGTCCATTTTGAAGGGAAGGGAAGTGACTCCAGGGGATTCAGTGACAAGTGGCAAATTCAGAGTTCTCAGAGTTCCTGCTGTACAGCCTCTGCAGGTGCAGCATCAGTAAACAAATGTCCACCTAGGGCTCCAGAGAAGGGGGTAGGTGGAGATCTGCAGGCATGGTTAAGGTTCTGTAAGCATGCAGAGCTGATCTGTCTCATGAGAACTTGGGGATGTCAGCATCTCAGCACTGTGGCTTGGGGAGCAGTCTGGTGCCAGCATGGACAGAGGGAAACATGAAGTTTTCCTCCAGCTTGTTTCTTGTAGAATATTCCAGAATGTAAGCTAGAGAGGCATTTCTGCTTCCATGAGAAAGAAACCGTTCCCACACTGGGCACAGTCACAGGCTGACGTATATCTCTCCAGAAACTGGCACATCTACTCAGTGAACTGGGCCCTTCTGCACCCCAGGTGTGTGTTTCTTTTGACACAGACTGTAGCTCTGAACCTTGCCTTTACCCAAAACAACCATAGGCAGCTAACATTTGGAGCCTATGGATAGCTGACCTGGAAACTAAAGGGCTGGACTTAGGGCAAGGTTCTATGCCAGCATGTCAGGGAGGCTCAGTCTTGTCACCTTGCGTGTAGGAGCAGGAAAGCCACCTGATTCATGTGCTGTGGTAAGGGAACATGGTTTCCCCTCTCTATTAAAACTCATTAATTAAACATAAGATTGGAAACTAATTCAGGCAGCAGCCCTGAGTTTGTGCACGTACCCACATAGGGTATGGTGTCTGAACCTCTGTCTGAGAAGTTTTTCTAGGATTCAAAATATATAGGAGTATGTTGTAAGTACACAAGTCAAACATTCAACTGATAATAAATAATAAAGAAATACAAATAGAAGCAATTATTTGATATATATAAAACATCATATATATGTGTGTATACACACTATCTATCTATCTATCTATCTATCTATCTATCTATCTATCTATATAAAATATCACCACTTATCGAAGGCTAAAGCAAATTCACACAAAAATGAGATTCTCATGAGGGATTAACTCTTGGCTGGGTGTTTGACACTGCAGGGCACAGAGTATCTTCAATGTGTCTAGGCTGATTGACACTTTGATTTCATAATCAGTAATGTTGAGAATGTTGTTTTGCATAAATACGTAGATGAAATAGAAGGCAGAAACTGGGGTCATTTCAGAAACCGTTGGAAATTCTGTCTTCATTGCTTGCCAAAATTCATTGGATTAATTTTTAAAGTAACTTAGGTCAGCAATTACAACATAAATTTTATTTAATTTTTCCTCTCTTTTTCTATTCATTTTGCACACAGCAGATCCCCCTCCCTCCCCTGCTTCTGTCCCCACTACCCCCCCCAGCTCCCATCCACTCCTCAGAGAGGGTAAGGCATCCCATGGGAAGCCAACTAAGCCTGAACCATGTTAAAGTAATGAGGCAGGACCAAGTCACTCTCGACTGCATCAAGACTGAGCAAGGGGAAGGGGCTCCAAAAAGCCAGGTTATGCACCAGGGATAAATCCTAGTCCCACTGCCAGGGGTCCCACAAATAGACCAAGTCATACAGTGGACACCCACATTCAGAGGGCCTACTTCTGTCCCATGCAGGCTCCCAGCTATCAGTCCAGAATCCATGAACTCCCACTAGCCTGGGTCAGCTGTCTCTGGGTTTCCCCATCATAATCTTGCCCCTTCTTGCTTGTCTGGACTTACAATCATTGCATGGTTAGAATTAAAACATTATATGGAAGTATGAATAGCAAACTTTTGGGAAATATTGTCACAGGCACATTTGATGGTGTGTCTCCTAGAGGATTCTGCATCAAGTCAAGTTGGCAATTAGCACAAACCATCATAGACCTCAATGAGAAACACTGATGACGATGATCTGGTTATCCGTGAACCAGAGTCCGAGCTCAGGGTACTGTGGACATGACTGACTCCAAAGCTGAGAAGCTAGGCTATCATAGGATCAGCCTGAACCAAAAAGATCCCCATGCATGACATGGAACAGACAGTGGTAGGCAGAATTGGGTTTACATCAGAGCTGCCCTCGGGTGAGGGATTTATGCAAAAACTAATGATATACATGATTATTTGATGAATAACACATGAGCTCAGATAATTATTTAAAGGGGGGGTTAACTGCAGAATTCTAAAGGAATGAGCGGAAAGGTAACTTGGTATTAACATCCTAGTAAACAGCTTGAGCTTGCAATCTAACTTAGCTTATGTCTGGCATGTGTATATGTGTGGTATGGATAAGCACATTCCAGTGTGTGTGTGTGTGTGTGTTTGTTTGTATGCATCTGTGTCCACATGCCTGCTGGGTATCTTCCTCTCCTCTGACTTGGTATGTTAGTCTTCCCCACGCAGCAGCTTCTCCATGGGAGCTGAGGATCTGATCTTTAATCCCCACACCTGTATGGCCAGTTCCTTATCTACTAAGCTGTCTCCCAAGCGCCAATCTAACTTAATCACAACAACTGTTTGCAAATGAAGTAGTATCAACTCCCTATTTTCTGGTGAGAAAAGTGAAGGGTTATGAAGTTCTTGGGCTGATGTAAATCAATGTCAGGCTCTTCCCACCAAGCCCGGTTTTGATTGGGTTCCCCAAGAGGACACAGAATCTCTGGGACACACCCCTCCAGCCCCAACACACACACTGCTTCCCCAGTTTGAGTTCCATGTGGAAAGAAAACCCCAAAGTGAAGGTGGTAGAGGATGAGGCTTGCAGGTGGTATTAAATGCTCCACACACAGAATGGAGCGGGACGCACTGGATTCAATTGTACCGTGTGGGCCCTCAAGGAAGGAAGATATGAATTCCTTCTAACTTCTCTAATAATCAAAATTACTTCCGAACAGAAACTTACCCAAAATGTTCAATAAAGCAAAATTGAAGCCCCAATAACAGTCTAGCTGCAGGAGCATGGAGTTTGTGTAACTTACGATTTCCTGGAAGTCCTTAGTGCTCTAGGATCCTATGGATTCCTGCAAGTCAAGTCTACTGTTCGTTAATTCAGCATATCTGGCTCTGGAAGTCACCAGGATGGACTTAGGAATAAAAAAGACTTTCCTAGGCTGCAGGGATCCAGACCACAGACAGTCCTTCTTTGAGTACCCCATCAGAATTCGCTCTGCAGTAGAGAACTGACCCTTCATGAAATAGCACACAGGGACAACAGTACTCAAGATCCATCTTGAGAAAAGTCAGGGAGACAACTCCCTTTTTTATTGTTTTTATTGAGCTATATATTTTTCTCTGCTCCCCTCCCTTCCTACTTCCCCCACTTCCACCCTCTCCCATGGTTCCCATGCTCCCAATTTACTCAGGAGATCTTGTCTTTTTCCACTTCCCACATAGATTAGATCTATGATCTAAGTATGTCCCTCTTAGGGTCCTCTTTGTTGTCTAGGTTCTCTGGGATTATGAAGTGTAGGCTGGTTTTTCTTTGCTTTATGTCTAAAAGCCACTTATGAGTGAGTATGTAATATATTTGTCTTTTTGGGTCTGGGTTACCTCACTCAATATGATATTTTTCTATCTATTTGCCTACAAATTTCAAGATGTCATTATTTTTTCCCACTGTGTAGTACTCCATTGTGTAAACATACCACATTTTTTATTCACTCTTTGGTCAAGGGGCATTTAGGTTGTTTCCAGGTTCTGGCTATTACAAATAATTTTGCTGTGAACATAGTTGAGCATGTGTCCTTGTAGTATGATTGAGCATCCTTTGGATATATACCCAAACGTTGTATTACAGGGTCTTGAGTAAGGTTGTTTTCTAAATTTCTGAGAGATTGCCATACTGATTTCCAAAGAGGCTGTACCAGCTTGCATTCCCACCAGCAATGAGGAGTGTTCCCTTGACCCCACAACCTCTCCAGAATAAGTTGTCATCAGTGTTTTTGATCTTGGCCATTCTTACAGGTATAAGATGGAATCTCAGAGTTGTTTTAATTTGCATTTCTCTAATGACTAAGGATGTTGAGCATTTCCTTAAGTGTCTTTCAGCCATTTTAGATTCATCCGCCAACCCACTTTATAACTGGCCAGGGTCACATGGCCTTCCTCTGGTTAATCCATGGTCCTTAACCTTCTCATGAATACTCCCAGGAGTGCTCCCTGGAAAACAGTTTACACCCTCACCTTCGCTCCCATATGGCAGTTAGGAATCTCTTCCTGTAACAGCAAGGACCCTGGTGGACCAGATCTCCTTCTCTATTCATCGTAATTCAAAACATAGTTGGCCCTGGGATGCCTGTCAGTCTCCCTATGAAGGCTAACTTCTCATCCAGCATCTGCTTGTTTGGGATTATTTTTCAATGATTGTTCACCTTTTATGAGTTTAAATTAAAACCGTAAGAGTTATTGTACATACAAAAAAAAATTTGCTGATCCCTAGACACTGAATCCCAGACAGCAGGGAGCACAGTTTAGAGATGAGAGGAGGAAGTCCGTTGACCTGCTCTGTAATTCGCTGTGATATATTAATAGCGCTTGAGAGATGGACAGCTATTGAAATTTGCATGTCCCTAGCTGACCTCATCTCTCTGCAATGTGCTGACTCGCCTGAGTTTCATCCATGACTCAAGCTTAGAAAGTATGGGTGATTCAGGTTGGATATGTGGGTACGGTGGTTGTTTTAGAGGCACAGAGGACTGTGGCTTCTTTTACGTTTGGCTTTCTGACTCCTCTAAGATTAGTGGGGAATCTGTGATGAGAGAGAGCACTGCCAACATGAGAATCCAGCTTACTGAATAAAGACCGTGCCTAAGTGGATGCTCATCGTCTCTGAGTCACCTTTGTCAGCTACTGTAGCAAGATAAACACACAACATTAAGTTTGGGGGTGCCCAGTGGCACCTGTGTCTACTCTGTGATGTCCCTGTGGAATGCTGGGGTTTTCTTCAACCATATTTTTCTGATAAACGTCTGCTGTTTGTTCCCTAATGAAATGCCCAGAGAACCATGTGGCAACTACATCATAGATAATGTGTTCCTGTCTTAAACCCCTAAATTTAGTCACATGTCAAGATCAATAAATGAAATAAAAATATCACTGACCCTCATCCATGTGACTGCTCTTGTCCATAGGACCTGAAGCTTTCTCCCTGGAGATTATCTCACTGCAAGTGGTGTGTGTGTGTGAGTGTGTGTGTATGTGTTAACTTTTTAAACTTTTATTGTAGACCTACAGTAACCTTCCTCATGTCCTGACACTTTCTGGAAACACAGTATCATGATGCCCATGTTTTTCTATAGCTGGCTTTGAAGTTGGAGCATAGCAAATTTGAATAGACAATGGATGTTTAAGGCTTTGTGGACAGGCACTCAGCTATACTCATGTTATATAGCAGAGAAGAGCAGAACTATAATACTTTCACAGGGGAACATTTCTCTAGTGGAACAGAGTTGTTAGACCCCAGGAGACCTGAGCAGAGCTGTAACACTTTCACTAGGAAAACTTTCTCTGTAACATTTTCCCTGGACTTGGGCAGAACTATAACAACTTCACCAGAGAAACCCTCCCCTGCAAGGATAGAATTGTTACATTGAGGAAACCTTTCCCTGGAGCAGGGCTGAAAGATGCTATGCTCATGGTGACTTTGTGGTATTCCTTGGCTCCCGACTGTCAGAGTACCTTTCTATCCTAGCAGCAATGCTTATAATGTGCTTTCATCTATTGGCTGTTTTTGTAGCTGAGTTTTCCACAGCTTAAATAGAAACTGCCATTCTGTGCAATTTAGGATTATTTGGAGGGAATACTATATTAATGCTGATGAGTCTTTCTCTGTGAAGAATATTTACCATGTGGCCATAATTCTTTCACCTAGTGTTGGGGTGAAATTTTACCTCTCTCTCCTTTTAGAAGTGAGCTCTGATGGCTTTTATTCTTGTGAATACTTTGCTGACTTGCTTGCCCTATAGAATACAACAACAATAGTGACTAGCATATCTGCTTTATCTGTAACTTCCCCAGGCTTAGCACTGGGAGTCCTGTGAGTTCTCTAGTGAATCTAGTGAGAGTTTTAATAATCAAGAGATAGTCATCCAAGATTGAGACATTGTGTCATATGCAAAACTTGGTCCTAAGATGCTCTGGTGGATTTTGGTGACATAGGGGAAATATAAACATATGGAATGTTCTCAGTGATCTCAGTGACCAGCATTCCCACAGACTAAGCCAGTCAAAATTATAGCATTATGGGGTAAGGGCCTGAGACTCCACCTCTGCAGAGGACTGAATGGCAGTTAATGGCTACTGAGAGAGGGAGACTTTTATTCTTTCGGGACATGGTCATTAATGGATCGTTTGGGTTCCAGTGGGTAACCCCACACTCATGTGTGTGCATGGGCACCTCTAAGTGAACTCAACATTATTCTTAACAAGTAAAAAAATTCAGTAAGTTGAGAGGGCTTGGGGACACTAGGAGGAGTTGGGAGAGATAGTGGTGGATGCTATGCATAATGAATGTATGAAAAATTTGAAGATTAAAGTATATTTGAAATGTGGTAGAATGAAATGCAACTAGGCAGGTACTGGATGTCCAGCAACACAAATTAAATAAACATTAGCTAAAAACATGTCTCTGTCTTCTGTTGGAACCTCATAGACTGTGTATATTATATGAAATCATGTGTGTTTGTCTCACAGTTCTGAAGGCTGGCTAATCTAAGTGCAGCTCACCTTGGAGGACCTTCTTATGTGGAAGAATATGGCAGAGGACGTGACATGGTGTTCCAGTTTGCTTCTCCTATGCCTAAAACACTTACTATAAGCAACTTGAAGATGAAAGGGTTTGTTTCAGCTTAGATGTGACAGTTCCTCATGGACAGGCATCAGGAAAGGAGCCCAAGACAGGAACCTGGAGTTAGAAACTGAAGCAGAGGACACAAAGAAGAGGTCCTGCTGACTGACTTGCTCCCTCTGACTTGCTCAGCTTGCTTTTTAAAACCATCCAGGACCACCTGCCCAGAGGTGGCATGCTCACAGTGAGCTTAGCAATCAAGAAAATGTTTTACACACAGGGTCATAGGCCAGTGTGATCTAGGCAGTTCCTCAATTGTCTCTGGGTTGTGTCAATTTGAGAGCTGAAGCTGACTATGACACACGGTAAGAGATTGAGGGAAAATGAGAGGGAAGGTAGACAGGAAGGAGGGAGAGAGATTCTATTACATGCCTATCCCACTGTTGTGATGTGTCCCAAGACCTTCTGTCAACCCTGAGGATTCCTGCCTCTTAACAATGCTGTGCTGGGGTTGTATTCACACAACTCTAGGTTTTGGTCACACGCTTATACCACAACCCTTAAAATATCAGACACACCAAGAAGCAGCTTAGATCTCTGTATCATTGTCGATATGCTGATTGTCGTTCTAAGCATCGAGCAAGCAGTGACACCAAATTAGAATGGATAAATTGTATTTTTTATAATTTAAAATATAATAACCATGCGAACACAATAAAGAACTGGTAATGAAGAAGTTGAGGGATGAATTATTCTAAATGGAAAATAAATTACACTTGATGATAAGGATTATGAGCTCTGGGACTAGGCCTGACATGCCTGCAGCTGTATCCCAGGCCCTAGACATGCTTGGCACATGATTGCTGCTCAATACATCCTTGTTGAATATTTTTAATAACTTGTACTCACTTATAATAAATCTATATCTTGATTAATTCAATTTTCTAAGAAACAAAACACACTCAAACAACAGTGCCTTTCCTCTTCCTCGGTCTAAGTCAGGGGGTACAACAAAGTCCAAGCTACCCACTAAAGAGGGATTTTGTCAACCTTGAGTCTGATTTACATGAGAGCCTGGCCAACACAGCCTGGCCAGATTGATTCAATTTAGAAATAAGAGCACTCTATCTCTCATTGCCTAACAGTTCAACGTTACTTGCAGAATAAATGAAGCAAAGAGCTGAGCACAGCTAGTCTAATGGCTGAGCCTACAGGTCATTTCTAGAAGTTCTGGCAGCCACTCTAAGGACCCTCTTGGGAATGCCACAGCTCCAGGATCTTTGTGTCTCACCGACCCACAGTTAACCAGGTGAAACAGGGATCCAGCTCATGGCTGGGCAGGTAGTCACTTACAGTTCCTAGAAGCCTATCTTGATTTGTACATGGTACCTACTCTTTGCTCCCTCCATATGAGTTATCTAAATGACATGGTTCTCTGGGCTCAATATAGAAGAATGAGGTGTTGGCTCATAGTGTGATTGAAACATCACTTTACAAAATCTGTGTCTGCCTCCCATGACTTAAAAGAAATGAAGTGTATCAAAAGATGTAAATGGCCGGGCGGTGGTGGCGCACGCCTTTAATCCCAGCACTCGGGAGGCAGAGGCAGGCGGATCTCTGTGAGTTCGAGACCAGCCTGGTCTACAAGAGCTAGTTTCAGGACTGGCTCCAAAACCACAGAGAAACCCTGTCTCGAAAAAACCAAAAAAAAAAAAAAAAAAAAAAAAAAAGATGTAAATGGCCCAAGGGCAGCAACAAAGGCCAGGTACAGAGGGCTGTTGAGATCTGTGTTCCAAAGGCACCCAGCCAGGTGGTTGTTGAATATCACATTCAATTTTTAATGGAGACAAGGATATGGAATGCAAATTTTTGGTATTCAGAAGGATGTTGAAGCCTAAAGTCCTGAAGAAAGTAACAGCTGTGGAGATTGTCCTTCTGATGTGAGTGTTGATGCACAACCTCAGGACATCCATGGGGACATCTGAATACACAGGAGCACCCAGTCAGGACCTGGCTCACTGTCCATGTCTTCAAGGATCCTGGTAAGACTTTGCATACCCTTCACAAACCCTTTTCCTTTCAACCAGATAAGGACAAGATCATCTCAGCCAATGAGAAATTCAAGTCTCCCTGTGTTCTAAGTGTCAGTCAAGAAGGCCACAACTGTGGCCACCATGTACTATGTCTACTGGATGATGCCTACTTTTTCTTGGTTCTTAGTTATGGTCATTGTCTAAGGCAATGCCCTGGTAATTCTCAGATATTGTGCATTGTCCAAACCAATGAAGTGCCACCCTCAGAGGGCGCAAGATGTATGCTGTGTATGTGTGCACATGTATGTAGATATTTCCATTAATATAATAGAGGGAAGCTGTTTTATCCATGTCTTTCTATAGCAGCAGAATTGATTGAGTGAATATATATTAACAAAAGGATTCATAAGATTGTAATGCTGACAATTAACACTTACAATTACAAAACACATGCTGTTGAGGCTGCGGCCCCAATATCTTCTTATTACATGAGACTGGCTGGCTTGCCAGCCCTAATATGTTGCTGAAGGCCTGGAGGAATTCCTGAGGAGCTGTGGATCTTACAATGGAAGGTCAAAGAAACTGTGTTCTGATATCAGTGGATGATGGCATTGGCAGAGGCCACGGCAGCAGCGGTATAGATGCACTTGGGAGCAAGAGTGCAGCTTTATCCTCAGATGTGCTTATGTCACCTTCAACCAGAAGGTGCTGCTGACTCTGGAGCAGGGTCTGGGAAACCACACTTACCCACCTAGAAGAATTTCTTTTAGTGGATCCCATATTCAACCAGATTGACAACCAAACCTAAATAATACAGTCTTTGGCTGACCTCTGTGCATGACCAGGATAGCCCTGCAATGGGAACTTTGACCTCTGAAGCCCTCATGTTCTACCAGATAAAGTACGAGCTAATGTCTGAAAAGAAGGCCTTATTCTTTTAGCTTACTCTTCAGAGTCAGCTGTTTCTTCTTAAAAGCCTCAAATAAACACTTGCTTTGTGTTAAATGCTTTCAAATGCAGATTTAAATCTCTGTTTTTGCAGCCAAAACAGAGGAAGAGATGCAAATGACCATATCTTTTTCACCCATCTATATTCACAGCCCCTGTGAAGCAGTTCAGAGGTTGGTGTTGGGGGTTCTCTGTATATATGTTGCTTTTATTGGTTAATGAATAAAGAAACTACCTTGGTCTGTGATAGGGCAGTGTAGAGCTAGGTAGAGAAGCTAAACTGAATGTCGGGAGAAAGAAGGCCGAGTCAGTGAGATGCTATGGAGCCCCCAGAGTGGAAACATGTGAGCTGCCAGCTGCACCCTGTCAGTAGGCCACGAGCCCCGTGGTAAAATATAAAATAATAGAAATGGGTTAATTTAAGATATGAGTTAGCCAGAAATACGCTTAAGCTATTGGCCAAACAGCATTGCAAATAATACAGTTTCTGAGTGATTATTTTGTGGTCTGGGCAGCTGGGAATGAACAAGCAGCCTCCTACTACAAGAGGTGATGCTTATTCCTTCCAACAAAATGAAACATGGAAAGAACAAGGATTGATATCTTCAGTGATGTACTAGGGGCTCAGGGTGGATGGTGATCTGTGCCCTAAGTAAAGGTGGCTGCTCTTCTCCAAGGTGCTGAGATGAAAACCATCAACAAGTTGCTTAACCTTGTTAAATATTGTTAAAGATTCCAACTGTGTCCACTTCACAAGTGTCTTTCTAAGTGTGTGGCAGAAGGCATGAGCACAATGGATGCCAGGTATAAAGTGCTATTGATCTGTGGCCCACGGGACCGAGTCTGGCTGTTCCTAAGCATCAGGCCTAATTTCCAGCTGGTTCCAGACACGGAATGCAAAGTTCGACCTGGGAGTCCTTGGCATGTTAGGAGAATACCTGAGGACCCCAGGGCACGTGAGAAACTCAGTGAGCAAGGCTTCGCCCTGGAAAACCTTCACCCTGGATTTCTCCTTCATAGCTTACAGGTGTGTGTGCTTGCTTCCAGACTGGCACTCTAAACAGAATGGCATGCTTGCTCAGGAAAAGAACTGGGATGCTAGCAAATCCCTCTACAATATCTCCTGACCCTTGCTCCACAGACTTCGAGAAAACCTTTCTCTCTTCATTGTCTTGTGTCTGAAATCCTGGCCCAGATGCTCTCTGGATTCTAGTTGAATCTGCTTTACTGCATTTCGTTTCTCTTCACTGAAATTCACCCTGAGATGTGGTCCTTGATCTTTAGCTCTTCAAAGCTTCTCTCTGTAAGGAAGGGGAAGGAAACACTAAGGTTTTTGGAGTATTGCTGGACTCAAATAACTCTGCCAGAGGTTCTAAGCATCCCCCAAATATCAACCAAACAAAGCAAAATAAAACAAAGAAACGAAAAACCTATTTCTGGAACAATCCATTGCAAACAAACAAAAATCCATTTCTGGAACAATTTACTGCTGAGTGCCATTGGCTCCAATGAGATATAAGTAGCACCACTGATCCTTGAGGGCTGACTACATGGGTGCGGTAAGGTGCAGTAGGGACTCCATACTTGTGAGCTCCTGAGGCTCATGAAGAGAGGTCAGACACATGAAGCCGTGAGTGTCAGAGTGTGATAACTGAAGACAGACACCAAGGGGCACACAGGTGCCATCACAGAATGTGGTACTGGCCAGCGGCAGGCAATGCAGCAAGTAAGCCAAGAGCAGGGTGAATAAGGCTTTGAAAGACAGATTACTCAGGCCTTCAAGGAAAGGAGACAACAGTGGCCTGCTGTGCAGGACTGGGCCCGGAGGATGCTAAGTTAGGGGTAACTCTTGGAAAGTCCTACAAGACTTGGCAGCCTGAGCAGTAAGTAGGCTCAGGGAGGCTCGGGGAGGCTCTCTTATCAGCTCTACTGGACAGTCAGCAGTTTCCTAGGTCTTCACAGGCGAGCCTGCTTCTGTGGGTCCTTTGTTTCAGTTTCTTATCAAACATCAAGTTAAACATCTGGTGTTTTTAATGTTGAACAATTGACCTACTTTCACCTCAAATATTAAAATAAGGGATTTTGGAGATGGCTTAGTGGGTAAAGTGGTTGATGTGCTTACACAAGGATCTGAGTTCAAATTCCCAGGACCAATGTAACAGCCAGATTTGGTAGTATCCCTCTATAACTCCAGACCTTTTTCAAGAGAAGGGGGGGTGAAGGCGGGAAAATCTCCTGATGCTTTCTAGCCAGGATATGTAGTAGGGAACAGAGAGGCCCTGTCTCCAACAAGGAAAGGACTAACACAGGCTGTTAGTGTTACACAAGGACATTTGGCACACACCTGTGCTCACTCTCACACACGTGAACATCAACACCCCTCTGTACTCAGAAAGCACAGCCCACCCTCATCCACAAGCTTCTAAAAAGTAAAATAAAGTACTGACTTTATAATAGTAAATTAATTCTGATGAAAGAATACACATAAAACACAATTTAAATTTTTTAATTAAATTAGTAAACACTGTCATCGAAAGGTAACTTTAATTTTTCTTTTCCAGTTAGAGTTCTTTGTTTTGAGTCAAGACTCTGACTATGAAGTCTGTGTACAGGAAGCTGGCTGGGATCCTGGGTCCCTGAGCTCTTTTCTGAGCTGTGTCTTGGTTTCTGATTGTGGGGAGCTTCTTCCCACCTCAGGCTCTGACATTAGATAATCGGACCTCAAATCATCCCACCGTATGAGTGATGTCACCTGGCTATGGGTGGGACATTCTCATCTCAGAGAGGCTGAAATTGGAAGGTATACCTGAGATAAGAACGCTTTGTAGAAAGTCTTGTTTCAGCACTCCCAAAGAGGGGTTGAGCAGGGCAGCCAATTAGCATGCTGAGCCCAGATAGACTGACTTCCTTCAGGTCTCCAAAGCAATATCTCTTTGAAATGAGCGAGTATAACTTTCAAGGTTTGGGTAACAAAGCCAGTTTAGACTCATTAGAACTCTCCTCTCCCCAGAATGCACCTGGAAATGATAAAAAAAAAATGCAGCTGCCTATTTTGAGTAATGTTGGCAAAGTTTTACAAGATTTTTACAGTTTGGCTGCTCCAGCTTGCCAGCGCAGAGGGATCACTCTCCACACCAATGCACGAGCCGAGCTGCAGACTTGCTGCTTGCTGAAGCCAGATCCGCGGTCCTCAGAGCTCAGATGCCGCAGTTAAAGCCGAGAAACTGTGTCAAAGCTGTTGCTTCTAAACAGCAACCAACCAACGTTTCTGCAAACAAAGGACTCATGCAGCCTGTCGAGAACATTCTGAGCTTAAAAAAAAATCTTATTGGGAAGAATTCTGGGGACATTTCTGCTTCGTGTAGTGGGAATCTCTTTAAAGCTACTTCACAAGGGAGAGTTGTGTGTGTCTTATTGCAGGAGCAGTCTCTTTGGGGACAAAAACATCTAAGTGGTTGATGATCCAGAGGAAAACACTTGCATGTGTATACTCTGTGTATTTGTGTGTACATAGTATGCACATGACTACATGTGTGTACTGGGGTGTGTGGAACACGAGAGCATGTGTGCATGTATATATGTGGCATGTGCATGTGTGAGTGTGTATACTTTGTATGTGCATATTAGTATGCATGTGCATGAGCACACATGATATGCAAACATATGCTCCTGTGTATTTACATGTATGTGCATGTTTGCATATGTACACGGTAGTGTGTATAGGCGTGCATGTTTACATGCATATGGATATGCATCGATATGTATATGCATGTGTGTTTGTGCATATGTGTCTGTGTGCCTATCTGTCACTCAGGGAACTTTAGACATCTTTTCGTGGTAGGGATTTGGGCACTGGAGGGTGGCATTTCCCTCCTTCAGTCACCCTACTGATTGGGCTGCACTGGTGTCCTCTACAGACCTGGGGGTTCCACAGAGTGAGATCAGCAACTCTCTAGTACTAGGTGCCAGAGTGAACTGAGCCTCTTCTGCACATTTCCTTGTAAGATTCCAGAAGGGGACTTGAGGGCATAGCATATAAATGAGTCTGAACTTCCCTGTAGATCACACCCAAGTCTCTGAGCTTCCTAGGTACCAGTTAAAGCCAGAAACTCAGCAGAAGAAAGCAGTCCTTTCTTTGGGTTGAGTCAACCTCCTTTTAGTGGGGTCACTTTTCATTTACAGCAGAGGCATGGCTGGTCCACACTAGTCCTGAGCTTCTGTGATGTTCTGATGTCCCTCTGTGCTAGGCCCCAGAATCAGCACCAGCTAGCCAGATGTATGATTAGTGAAAGACCAGAAGCTCAATTCAAGAGACCATGGTCACATACCTGAAGGATGGGTCAAGCAGGCCATGAATAATGAACATCAAGATTCTAGGGAAATGTCTATCCCAGATCTGAGGCTTTGTAGCATTGCAGAAATGTCTCATTGGTGAGGACAGTGGGTGTGTGTCCCTGGGGCACAGAAGCTGCACTAAAGCTCTGTGTTACTAACCTATGTGATGCCAAGCGCAGCCGGTTCCATAACTACGTCATTCAAGTTTTAGCCTCACATGCCCTGATATAACACGCCAGAGGCTTGATTTGCCACATGGGGTCAGGAAATCAGTGACATAGGTCACTGGCCATCCTTTGTCTGAGGGAATCACAGAGCTTCTAGTGGCCTGGATGAAGGCAGAGGAGAGGTTTAGGTTCTGGTGGGATAAGTCTGATGCGCAATGACCCCATCACAGCTAAGTCCTGCCTGGGATAGTTGTAGAGGAAACTAAGAAGGGCCCGAACCCTCTGGACTCCTGCTCTTCCCAGGACCGGCCTACAAGGAGGACACTAATGATAGCTAGTCAGTGGATGTCTTTCCTCATCCTCAGGCAATACAAGCATCAGTTTAGGGGAATACCAACCTCCAGGTACCATTCATTATGTTGGCTCTCTGTTATGGTCTCAGTGCTTGATATGGGCTCCCAGGTGAGGATTCCTCAGACATGGATCCTGGGGTTGCTTCTGCTCTCTCCATGGTCAGCTGGTCTTCACCTATAGGACTAAATCTTGCAGGAGCAGGGCTAGGTTAAGAAAAGTGAGGTTCTGTCCTGGGACCCTTGATATCAATGAACTCAGTAAATAGAGGAATAAAATACAATGCAATGATTCTAAGAACTAAAATCAAAGAAAACAAAAGCATATGATTAACAAAGTTTTACATTCTATTAAACAGATTTTATTTTTGAGGCGGACTCTTGCTAGATAGTGTCACACCCAGGACTCACAAGGTAGACCTTTACTTTCTCACGGCTCTCCTGTGTTGGCTTCACAAGTGTGGGATTGCAGGTGTGTGTCACTATGCCTGGTCTCCAATTTTTTTAAAATACTTGATTGTCATTACTGAGAGGGTCTAGAGCAAACCCGGAAAGCCACTGGAAAACAGAGCGATTGTTTTTCTCCCTGTAAAGTTTTACATTAATCTTGTTATTTTAAAACAATACATTAAAATGTGGTCTATTTGGATGCCTGCTTTCCTGCCCTATAAATGGTGGACTGTGGGTATTCGGATTGGACTAATAAATACCTGAAATCATAGCCCCCAAGTACCTGTCACCATGAATTTAGCTGCAAATAGAGCCATTGAAGATGGTCATACTCATTATGGAGTAGAGAGACCCAAACTCTTAATGAATGTAGTCTTATAAGGAAGGGATTTGATACAGACAGTATGAATAAAGAACACCCCATGAACACGGACAGAGACAGGTAACTTGGGTCTGAAATACCATGTTTCATGTCTGTTGCAGTGATGAAATACTTTGACAAAAAGCAACTAGAGGAGAAAAAGTTTATTGTCTTACAATTCTGGTCATACTACATCACTATGGGAAGTCAAGTCAGGCATCTGAAGCAACCAGTTACATACACAGTCAAGAGCAGAAAAACGGATGCATGCAGGCTTGCTTGTGCTGAGCCCTATGAACACTAATACACTTCAATATTCCCTTCCTAGGGAATAGTGTCACCTGTAGTGGACCGGGTCTTTGTACATGGATTATTAACATAACCAAGACAATTCCTCCCAGAGCTGCTCACAGGCCCACCCGATCTTTATAGTAGCTCATTGAGTCTTTTTTTCCCCCAAATGATTCTGGATTACATCAAGTTGACAATTAAGACCACACTATGGAATGTCACAGATGGCCAGCTGCCACAAGAGACTGGGGAGACACACTATCAAATCTTCTATCCTTGTTGGTGTTTATTGTTGTTGTTTGCTTTTTTCAACCTGATGCAAGCTAGAGTTATCTAGGAAGAAGAACCTCATTGAAAAAAATGCCTCCATTAGATTATCTGTACACAATTCAGTGGGGTCATTGATGATTGGCGTGGGAGGGTCCAACTCACTGTGGGAAGTGCCACCACCATGCAGGTAAGCCAATGCTGTGTAAGAAAACAAGCTGAGAAATCCATGCAGAGCAAGCCATAGGAATCACGCTTCTGTGGGCTCTGCTTCAGTCCCTGTCCTAAGTTCCTACCTTAAGTTCCCCAGTGGTGGAGTGTAACCTGAGAGTTCCTCCCCAAGTTGCTGTTGGTCATAGTATTTTATCACAGAAGTAGAAACTCTAAACAAGACATTCTCTCCCACAGCTACTCGTGATTGAATCTATAGTCTTAGAAGCCTGACTTGCCCATCTCTATGATCACTGGAACCTGCCTTAAATCCAAGTATAGCCTTGACTCCATCATGTGGATGTTCCAAAGATATAGTACCCATAATTTCTGCACAGTTCTGAGCACCGCCTGCAGGACCCTGAGGCTGCCACTGGCATATAAACTCATAAGCACCAGGCCATCCCTGAACTGCTCCATCTTGGACAGAAATATGGACTCTTCAGCTGCATTTCACATAAGTTTTGGGTCTCTGCCTTCAACTTGCTGCTAACTGTTCTGAGTTCCACCCTTGAGTATGCCAAGTCCTCTTTCCTTATTGTTGCAATTTCCTTTTCAGAGTATTGGTTCCAGTGAGTCTTTGTTAAGGCTGTATAAAGTGGAAGCTGCTTATCCTCGCAATGATACAATGTTATCATAAATGATACATTTCCCATGAGCTGCACCATCTTGGAGCTGGACCTGTATGAAAGTCCTTCTGCCTTGAGCCTCAGCTGACAGTACGACAATCTATAACACAGATCTTTAAGTTCCTCCTGAAGTTAAGCTCTGTGGCAGGAGTTGGGACAGAAGTGTGGGGAATGCATCCATGGCCACTGCTTTGCCGAGGGAGCCTCCCAGGATGCTATTCCATTCCTCTCTAATCCTTTGGCATTTTTAAGGAACAAGATCAAATGTGCTCCAGCATCAAGTTCCCATAACCACACACGCGCACACTAAATATTTTAAAAGTCTGCAATTCAGACAGGTGGTGGCAGAGTGTTGGACTGGCCACCTGGGTCAAGAAGAGGTGAGTAAGTCCAAGATGCCTGTGTAAAGCACACCTGGACTGCACAGTGGTACTGTGTCACCAAGCTTCTCAGTGTCTCTTTGTCCTCTTCCTTATTGCTGACAGCCCTGACAGCCAATGAAATCCCAGAACTCACCATACAGCAGCATATGAACTTGAGAGCAGGGACAGGTCCTCCGACCTCCCCTCTTGTGCAGTCTATTGTGCATGGCAGTGAATCATTCCAAGACCTGGAGTGGTGGCTTCCCAAGATTGTAAATCAGGCTTGATAATGGGCAGCCAGCTGTCAATCAGTAAGTCTTTTCGAGAAAGTAGGATGGCACTTCATCTTCGGTTAAATAATTCAGAGTTTTTAAATCCTCTCAGATGCCCCTGTCTTGTTCCTGAGTCCCTGTCACCTGGCATTAGTTTGCAAAGACACCTAATACCTTCCATGATCTCTTGGTGTTAAAAAGTGCTGCATGCAACAAGTTGGGTTTACCTTTCCTGTCTCTTCAAAGCATGCACTCTTCAGTCTTAGCTTCTCTTCCTTGTTGTGCAGGGACTGCAGTCTCCATGCAAGTCATAAGCACAGTTAATCTAAGGTCACAATCATGCATCTGGGTCTGTATCTAGATAAGAGTGAGCTCTTTTCTCTTGGATGTCTCCATCCTGAGCTTCTGAAAGAGGGTCACCTTGCAAGATACTCCATGGTGATGTAGAGCTATCAGCAGTGTGGGTGATAGACCCAGACCTTCCGTTTGTCCAGCATCGCACTTCCAATGCCTTCAGGAAAATCTCAGAGTGTAAGCACCTTGTTTAAATGCCTTTTCACAACTCCACTGTCTTAGTCAGTGTTCTATTGCAGTGAAGAGACACCACGGCCAAGACAGTTCTTAGGAAAGAAAGCATTTTATTGGGGACTGGCTTATAGTTTCAGAGGCTTAGTCCATCACTACCATGGTGGGAGGAAGGCATTATACTGGAAAAGGCATTATACTGGAAAAGTAGCTGAAAGCTACATCCACAAGCAGAAAAGAAGATACAGCCCAGCATGGGATTTTTGAAACCTCAAGCCCCAACCGTAGTGATACCCTGCCTCTAACAAGGTCACACTTTTTAATCCTTCTTACATAGTGGCACTGCCTAGTGACTAAGCATTCAGATATATGCGTCTTTGGAGGCCATTCTTACTCAAGCAACCACGAATGCCAAATCTCTACACAAACCACCATCATGTTTGCATTCACCCCAAACCTACATGTTATAGTTTCACATATGTATTTGTGGTAAAATATTCTGACCAAAAAAAAAGCAACTTAGGGGAGAAAGGTTATTCCAGGCCATAAGCCATCATCCAAGGGGACATCAAGGCTTCAGGAATCTGGAGTAGCTGGTCCGAGTACATCCACAATCAAGAGCAGAGAAACTGATGTGTAAATATTCCTGCTTCCCCTAGCCTAAGGAATGGTGCTGCCCACAATGGGCTGAGTCTTCCTAATTACGGTCGAGACAACTGCCACAGGCATTCTCACAGGCTGATCAGATCCAGATGCTTCTCTGACCAAAGGTCTCTTTTTGGATGATTCCAAGTTTTGAAGCTGATAGTTGAGACTAATGACACACTACGTGTTTCTGCCGCAGTCTGTTCAAACGTGAGGCTTACTATACACTGGATGTTGCTTCTGTCTAAGGTGTAATGTCTTTATAAACACACAGCTTTCGGCACCATTCATGTGTGCAATTCAAGCAAAATATTGAGATGTGTCCTGTGAGCATAGGCAATGACCCCTAAAAAGAATGAGCACAGGCATCAGAGTGTCACCGTGGGTCAGATTGTGTCTGTTATAAAGTTATACAAATCCTGAGACCCAAACACTCCATGAGGGTTTCTTTGCTTGTACTCTTTGTGGCCCCTATCTACAGAACAGGGGTCAGATGTGTGTCTTGGTGCAAAGCCACCCTGGAGTTCTCAGGCAGGAGTAATGCCATAGCAACATCCCAGGCTTGCTGCGGGTAGCCTTGGATTGGGTGTGCCCCTGTGCTTTGTCAGTGAGGGGTCTGGTGAACACTGCACCAGGCTTGCCTCATCCTCACCTTAGCAGCCGTCTGGCTACGGCACATTTCTCTTCTTGTCCTTCTCATCTGGGATCCTGAGCGTGGAAATGGTGTTCAACAACCCACACCTCCTCAGACTCTAATTTTCAAACTCTTCAGGTCAGAAACATGTCTGAACAGGATCTAGATAGGGAAAGTGCTGGACTCAGGTGAAGAGTCCCCACAAGTACCTAACAGGAGGCCTTAAGGTGCCTTCTAGACTTCTGGCTTTCCTTTCATGCCATGGGTCCTCTGCCCTTCCAAGATCATCAGGGTCTCTCCCCACATCCCTCTCTTTTCTTCCTTTCCCTGATCTTGACCTCTCCTTATCTAGTTTCAATAGTATAGTCATTTTATTAAATTTTAACAAAACAGCATCAACCGAGTACCACCCTAAACACAGGCCCTTCAAGTCCACCACTTCTGCTAGAAGGAGCTGCTAGAAGGTTCCATTACAAGCAGGCACCTGCTTCCAGCCCTCGGAGTCCACATTTTGTGCATGCTAATGTGTACATGCCCACATGCACGCCGCTAGAGATCAACATCAGGTTTCCTCCTCAGTTCCCTCTATCTTATATTTTGAGAGTGTCTCTCACTGAACCTGGAGCTCACCAGTTGGCTAGAGTGGCTGACCAGTGGTCTTTTGGGAGCCCATCCATTTCCAAGTTGTCTCTCAGCTCTGGGTGTGCACAGGCATGCTCAGCTTTCTGCATGGGTTCTGGGGATCAGAACTCAGCCCCCGCACTTGCATGGCAAGTACGTTGTCCATCGAGCTATCTATCCAGCAAATCTGATACCTGGTGAGATTTGCACGTTCCTCTGAGATGGTCTCAGACACACTAGGTCCAATTCAGTGCAGAATTTTCCCGCCAGCCTGGAGGGAAATTTGTCTGTCAGGACCCAGCTTTGCTCTTGACCCACTCTTGTTAATTTCCCTCTCACACCTGCCTCCCATTCAGATATGAAGATAATTTTATTTGAGTCCCTGATCATTATCCGAATACTAGACTTGAAAACCGCAATTTCAAAAAGGTGAGTCCCAATCTTTCTGGAGGCCACCGCCACTTTTTTTTCTCCACACACAGATAGTAGATGGCTGTCTTCAAATCTTAACTGACATTCCACGCCCAGGGAGTTAAAAGCATGTAGAATATTAAAGCCTCATCCTTACCTTTAAAATATACTTTAAAAATCTGTTCTCTGTGGGGCTGTTTCAGTCCCTGGATGATTCCAAGTGACACGAAGCAGCAAGTGAATTAGTCTCAGCACGAATCACTCGGTGGAAAACGTATGGTTTCAGCATAATTGATTCCGTGAGTTCCATGAGAGGCACTACTACCTGAGAAAGCAGTGGTTACTGACGGCTTCACTACTCCCTGCCTGGCACCGAGTGACCTTGAGCGAATGTCCAGATCCAGATCCTTTCTTCCTGTCTTAGGGAATTTGGAGGTCAGCATGTCTCCCAGTGAGGATGCTTGTAATTTCCCAGAACACACCTGCCTGGGGGCTGGGGAGAAGTCTGGGAGTTCAGGGGTGAGGGGAGGAGAGCTGGGCATGACATCCAGGGAAGGCTGAAGCCTGAGAACTGGCACTCCAGGCGTGAACTTGGAGGAGACCACAGCATAACAGAAGATAAGAGCGGTTGCCCTCCTCCAGCAAGGACAGCTCTCCCATCTAAGAAGCCTGGTCCCTTCCCCCCTCCTTGCTTCCTCTGTCCTTCCTGGGCATGTCTTTCTGTGTTGACCTTTCAGCCTTTCCTCTCCATCTCTCCATGCTGCAGGCCGAGTGACCGTGATGTTTCTGGCCTGTCTTCCAACATTGCTCCTCTTGCTGCTGTCACATCTGGCACTCCAGCTGTGGGTGTTAATCATGGCTCGCCAAGTTTTTCCCAGGGACAGGGACATGGTTAGGGCTGCAAGGACTCTGTCCCCAGGACAGTGATACTGCCGGGCCTCACAAGGGCTCTGTTCTCAGTGTCCACAAGAAAAGGGTACCGTTCACCATCCAGCAAGACGGAGTCCACCTCTTTTCTAAGGAAGCTTGTGCAGTGCTGGGAGACCTGAGAGTAAGACTCACTGAGGACAGGCTCAGTCCCTGCCTTTGCAGACACCTTAGCCTCCCTTGGTGGCTGTTCTTAGCACCCGTTTTCCCCTGGCATTCTGTCTCCCTAGCATGTACCAGTAGGTTGACCATTGTCATGCTGTCTGAGGCATACAACCAATCCTGGGTGTTGCCCAGCTCCTTGCCCAAGCTTCTGACCCTCTTCTCTCTCCCTGTGGTCACTAGACCATTGAGCATGCCCTGGGTTAAGCCTTCCTATGCCTGGGAATTCTGGGGACAGAACTCTGGCTCTAAAGACCTGTGGACTGTTGCAGATACATAAGAATCAGGAGGACAAGATCAGGCCTCATGCCCACCTTTCTCTGCAAAACCAAGATGGGCACCAAGGCCCAGCACTGGAGGGGAAGCCCCAGGGCAGCAGAAGCTGGGAATCCTACCCCAAAGCACACTTGGCATTGTTAAGGCCTGTTTGGTTCTATACTGGTGTATGCTGTTGACATCCACGGGGATAGGATTCAACACCTTGCCTTAAGCAGGAAGACTCTGTAAAAACAGCCTGTACTCCAAACGCCACCAGCACTAGGCTGGGATGCCCAGCTTCCTGCGTTTTCCTCTTCTGGGCTCACAGGGCACACACCACTCAACAAAGCAGCTCAGGCCCCTGAAACCTCGATTTTTTTCGGCTATGAAACAGAGCCCCAGGCCACGGTAACACAATAGCTACACCAGCGGCAGTGGGCAGCAGTCAACAGCAGCAGGCGCTGGGCTTTTTGTGTGGAGCCCACCCGAGGGCCGCTTTGAGTTGCCTGTCCCGTGACCCCTTCTCGGGTCATAAGGTGCTGGGTAAGCCCCTGCATCAGAACATGTCTGCCTTCAAATCCTCTCGAGGTGAAGTCATCCCTAAGTACACAGTCAGGTCTGGAAAAAACACAAGCAAAATTAGCATTCATTTTTCCTCCCCTTAAACAGTGCAGTGTACTGTCTTAATCTTATGCTAAATGTGTCTTTATTTTCCATCCTCTCTGTCTCTGTCTCTCTGTATCTCTCTCTCTCTTTGATCATGGTTTCGTCTTGTATGCATGTTACATCGCCAAGGGGAACACCACCCACATCAACGTATTTTTACGGCCTCGCTTTTACTCTGGTGGTAACTCAGTTAATTAGGGAGATTGGGATCACGTCTAATTGCACACTTCGCTAGCAGGGACTTGCCACAGTTGTCTACCTTCAAGTCCACCAACCCTTTAAACAAAAGGAAAGGTAAGAAAACCAACCTCTCCGGCGTTTGTGGGCGCGTAACTCCTTTGTGGATGGTTGAAGGCCTCACAAAAAAAAAAAAAAAAAAAAAAAGCATCCTGTGGCAGTCCCGTCCCTGATCTAAACTGTACTTCCTTTCCTTAGGTTCCACCCGAGGGCAGCCTTCTAGCAGGGCTCAGCTGTGACAATATTAACAACTGCCATGCAGGCAGATGGATGACTGTAACCTAACATTCCTCCCCGAAGCCGGAGTCCCTGCCCCGGTGTGCTGCCACGCCCATGAGCTCCGTTAGCAGAGAGCTTACACAAACAGCTTCAGATTGTGGGAAGAATGTCTTTGAACATCTTCAAAGGCAAGCTGTTTCTCATGTAGACATGAGTTTTCAGTTGTGCAATAGAGAGAGAAACAGACTTTTATCAAACCCTCTGCATTGTCAACTTTTACCTGTGGCTCCCCTCATGTGGCCCAGAGCCTGCTTGATTTCCCCAGAGGTAGCATTTGACAAAATCACCATACTCTCAGACTTCCCTCCGGGGAAAAGAGTTAGCTGTGTTTTGACTTTCAGTGCATAGGATTCATAACAGAAAATACCTAACAGCCAAGACCTGGTAGTTAGTCCCCTTCGTTGTGCTCCGAGAAGATTCTTCAGGCTGAGGATACCACGGACCTTGATTTCTCCTGGCTAGTCACAGATGTAGAAGAGTATACACAGTTGTGCCAGTCTGGTACACTTTCCTCATTGTAATTGTCCCAAGGGCCAAATCTGGCTTCCAGAGCACCTACCTGGGTGGGCCTGTGAATGTATGTGTCTCTCAGCAAAGAGGCTCCAGACCCATCCACCCTGTGACTGAGACCCCACAGAAGCCACTGTGGTCATTCATGAAATTGTGAAGCTCCTGAAGACTAGTCCCAGGCGTCATTTTTGTTGATTGGTTTGGTCTGCCATTCATTCTTACCTGAGCAGGGAAAGTTCTTGCTTCTTTCCAGGGAATTCTGTTAGCCTTTCCCGCATCTCAGAACCCCTTGGTGCCTGGGGCCAGCTGGAAGGTGACAGAAGCCGTTGAAACACCAGGGGAGCCCAGATGCAAACGGACTTCCGTTAAGGTACCAAGTCGATCAGTCTCTCCCATGTTCCTGCAGGATAAAAACGGAGACACACACCTGGAATGATATTAGATCAGTACACTTGTCTAAATGCAGGGAGCGTAACTTGTGAAAAGAAACAAATGAAGATAAAGATACTAAGAGGGTTTACACTAGGTGTGTGCGCTTCAGTATGGCTTTCACAGACTCAAGCATCAGAGCCCCTGTTCCCAACTGAGGGTGCTGTTCAGGAAGTACCGTGAACTCTTTGTGGTGTAGGACCAGCAGGAGGACGTAGCTCACAGGGATTGTGTGGGTTGTCTCCACACTGTGGAATCTCCTATATCATGTCATACAGCGTTTGTAAAGTGGAGCAACATAACTGAAACTCAAAAATTAATAAATCAATAATAAATAGACAAAAAAAATAAATAGAAAAAGTAAATAGTCAAAAAATATGGAGGATGACCATATGCACACAAATAGCAGGGTTCAGGATAGAAAGTCTGGGGAAACCAAATTGTGATTTTTTTCCTTTAAGATTTAAAACTATGTTTATTTTGCATGTGAGTGTTTGTACCTGTTTCCCAGGGTATGTGTGTAGAGACCAGAGGACAGCGTTCTCTTCCTCTGTGTGGCTTCTGGGCATCAAACTCAGGCCATCAAGATGGGTCCACTTACAGGGATCAAACTGAAGCTGTCAGGATCACCCCAGCACCTAAACCTCTTGAACTATCTTACCAACCCAGTTTTTCTCCTTTAGAAGTTATATTCTGAAGTTTCCAGTTTGCTGTGAGGGGTGGTCTCCTAACTAGCCAGGGCACGGGAGTCATGGGCCAATAGTAACTGGTGACCAGTGACAGTATTCCCGACATGCTGCAAAGTGAAGAAGAGGGTGGTGTAAAGCAAGCCAGGAGCCACCATGTATACCAGCTCAACTGTCACATGGTACTGTCCTGGGACATGGGAGCAATAGAGACTGGACTCGCAATACTGGGGTGCTGACGTGGTTGACAGTATGGTTGGACATGTTGACTTGTGGACAGGCACCATACTGCCGTTTTTCACATGGTGGGGAGGATAAACTCTCTGACAACTCCTTCGAAAAGGGCATTTTCCCACCCAGTCCCCACCCCACAACCTCATCTCCACACCATCGTCTCCCAGGGACCCGTCCACACCCTCCCACCAGGTTTTCAGGGCTTCAACCTGTAGATCGAGGGGGTCCAGTTCAGTTCACTTGCATAAGTAACAGCTGTATTAACCTCCAGCCAGCTGCCTAGGCACAGAGAGGTTTTGGGAAAACCCCATGGTGAAGAACACGTGTGAAAGAGACAGGCTTCATATTGGTCAAGTAACAGTTCTTGCAACAGTTTCTAACGAAGGCTATGGGTCTATGAGAGATGCCAGTAAAACCAAGTGTGAACGAATCTTCTTAGGGCTGTCTTGATGACCACCTTGCTACCGAAGATTCTAGCACCTAGGGATGTGAGCATCTAGTGGCCTTTGTGGCTCACGATGCATGGTGGTCTATTATTTGTATTTTGATAAATAAATCTTGCCCGAAGACCAGAGGCAAACTGAAGCCACTAGAAGTCAGACAATGGTGACACACATCTTTAATCCCAGGATTTGGGAGAGAATCAGATGGATCTCTGAGTTCAAGGCTACTCTGGGCCACACAAAATCAATGCAGAAATAAATCCAGTTGATTGTGCCTCACACCTTTAATCCCAGTGCTAGGGAGTCACGCCCTTTATCCCAGCACTAGATGGAGTATAAAATGAGGAGGGAGAGAGGCTGTCTGCTTTAGTTTGTGGTTGCCCAGCCTTAGTAGAGGTAAGACTTCTCTAGTGGCTTGACTGCTTTGCTTTTCTGGTTTTCAGGTTGAACCCCAATATCTATCTCTGGGTTTTTATTATTTTTGCCACAACAACAAGACAGACAACTGGGTAGAATCTCCAACTTCCCCATGGTGAACCAAACTGCTCTTAAGGCTTCTTGGGTGAGGGGCTGCCTTGGCAGAGATACTCCAGGAGACAGCACAGCCTGCTAGAGAACATTGGCCCTGATGAACACTTGGGGACATTCGTTTCTCCACCAGCTCAGCATCCGAGGAGCCTTGTGGAGAAAACATGGCTCCCTCATTCGGGTTAAAGGATTCATCGTGTGCTCTAAATATAAGATGGTAATTGCAGACATAATGGTGGTTTCCTAGTGGCATACAGTACTTAATGTGCCGGGAGAGAGAACAATCCCCACATTAAAAGGAATTATTGTATTTGTCATAAACTCCTCCTAGGGTAATTCTGCATTTGGCTCTGGGCGAGTGGGAGGGTGTCTTTGATGAGGAACATGAAGGATTACACGGAGGTGGAAGGTCAGGGGGCCGCACCTGACAGGTGTGCTCCTGGGCCCTGGCCAGGTAACTTACTAAGACTAACCTGGGGCACATTTACGTTTGAAAATCAAGCCTGACAGCCAGAGAAATCAAAGTGCCTGACACAGCTGATGGCTCTGCGCTTGGAAATGTGGTTCAAGCGCAGGCTGTGGGTCCCAAGGAGCATCTCTGAGACAAGGTGCCAGGCTGAGCCAAGGGTGGGTGTGGGGAGAAGACCCTACTGATTCACGGGCAGAACCATTCTTGGGAGCAGACAGCCCTTCACAATCTACTTTCTTCCGTTTTCTTACAGCAGGGATACAGCTGAGCCTGCCAAGAAGATGCTCTACCATGTTTCTCCAGGGACGAGCCTAGGGGCACACACAGGAAAAGGAGGATAGAAGGAGGCGGGAGAAAGAAGGATTCCTGTTTATTTTGCAGGATCCGTAACATGGGACTCGAAGCTGCAGCAAATCAAAGCAGGGGTGATAGTGGCTGTATGCAAGGGTTTGTAAGTGACAAGCTGTCTGTAGAGCTCAGACCACAACACTCACCAGAAAATGGAAGAGGCACATGCACACTCACACACATCCCAGGGCCTCTCTTTCTATGTTATTACAGTTGACTGACAGTGAGGGAGGAGGCTTCTGGCTTTGCCCAATGACTGTAGATTGATGCTGCACACTCTATGGATGAAGCAAGCCTCTCCACTTACTCTGGGAACTGGCTGCCTCTATTCTGCCCCCTTCTGAAGACCACGAGGACCTGAGCTCCTAGATCCTCTGGCCACAGCCACTCTGCATTTGGCAGTGTGGCCAAGGCTCTCCAGCATATCTGTCACAGTGAGAGGGCAGATGACCTCTCCAGGACCCTTTGCTGGCTCTGGTGCAAACTTAGGTATGTGCAAATCTGGTTCTGCTGTTGATAAAACCGCTGACTGGTGGCAGAAATTTACTATAATAGGTCCCATCATTGGTCAGGATTTGGCTCTCTCCAGTTGTAAAGACCCTGTAGATTCAGTGTCTTATAGGCTAGCCGTGGTGGCAGAGGCCCAGGAAGCACTGCTGGTGTAGGAGAGTACTCAGCCCCCCTGATTCAGCACTATAGCTGCTATGGTCAGGTGGGGAGCAGCATAAAAGCCACCATTCCTATACCCACTTGAGTGTTTCAGTGGAAGAGCTGAATTCACAAATTCCCAAATACATTGACATCCAACGAGATTCTGAGAAAGAGTTGACGGAGACTTGGGACGCTGTGAATCAATACGTAAAAGTCCCTCGTGTGTTTGGCACCTGGCCGGATAGAAGCTGTTTCCCAGAGCAAAGCTCCATGGTGACCCGATGAATACCTAGCACCTGGGACTCCATGGACTCTTGGGTGCTCTCTGATGGGGAGTCATCGGGTCAGCTGAGAAGGTGCTCTTCCTCCTCAGGGCCCCACTCTGACCCTTGGGACTGGAGAGTCTGATTTTGAGGGAGCTCATGCCCCTTTTCTGTCCCCTTAGATATGCTGAAGCATTGGGTGAGGACTAGTGACGACCGAGTTTGCAGGCAGCATCTCTGAGGAAACGCTGTGACCAGCAGCAATTCTTCAGCATCCTTCCCTGAGTGCCTTAGGAGACAAACCTCTGCACACATCTATGAGGGAGTTCCTAGATTGGTAGAGCTAAGGAGAGAAGACTCATCTTGAAGGCGGGAGGCAACATCCTATGGAGAGAGGCCCAGTATAGATCTCTCTGCTCCCTGCCTGTGCATTCAATGAGACAAGCTCTCTCAACTCCCACCTTTGCTGTCATAACAGACTGTACCCTCAAACAGTAAGCCCCAATAAACCCATCCTTCCTTGAGTTGCTTTCATTTCCTTTAGACATAGAAATGAGAAGAGTGACCAATGGTCCTGGAATACAGGGATAGCTCAGAGGAGAGTGCTGTGTGCGGAGAATGCCCGTGATCTTGAGGCTAGCAGGCCATATGAGGGACATGTGGACCAGAAGTGTCTCCCATCTCCTGTGAAAATGAAGCTCAACTTGGTGGCGTCTGGTGAGACATCTCCTTTAAATCTCATTGTACAGTGGAGGTGTACGCTCTTCCCTCCTTGGTGGCGTCTGGTGAGACATCTTCCTTAAGTCTCATTGCGCAGTGGAGGCGCATGCTTCCCACTCCTGTGGTGTGATGAAACACGTTTATTCTTGATTGAGGTTTGGAATCTTTTATTTAGGGGAGAAAAATAGACTTCAGAAGGCAGCCGTCTAGTGCTGTGACACTCAGTGAGGCCATTAAATTTAATCCTTCCTTCACACTCTCTCCAGGGGTGATTTCAATTAAATTTGTTCAAAATTTATCAGTTTCCTGCATGTTGGCATAAATGATTCAACACCACTTCCATATTCACTGAGCAGAAGGTATCGAAGGGTGTGCAGTATTGGTATAACTCTTCACCGTTCCTTCATAAATTCTCCTAATAGGAGTTTCTATTATTTAAAGCCCTTGTCCTCCACGTTAAATGGTCCTGTTGTTCTCACAGCAACGGAATCTAATTACAGATGCAAATTTTTGGAGCACCCGTGGGTTACAAAAGCCATCCTCTCCCACAGGACAGACATCTGGCATTTATCCTCCTGGGGGAGTGGGACAATACGAACATGATGCTGAGGACACGGGGGAGAACAGAAAGTGTGAAGAGAATTTTAGAATTTTGGAGGACTAGCTCAGACAGCAGAATCTGGGTTTCTTTGGGAGCTGGATCCCAAGATGCTGAAGCTGGATTATTGGGCTGGGAACATCAGTGGTGCAGAGACTAGGATGCCCGGCTCCCCTGTGATCACACCACACACACGTGTGGCCCCTTGGTGGCTGTAGGAACACATTCTTACCTCTGTAAACTATGCACAGGACAGGATCTGTGTTTGCCTGCTCATCCAGGGGGATTATTTCCTGTTGGGTTTTCTTCCCCACAGTTGTATCAGAGAGAAAACTCAGTGCATCTTGCATTTTCTATTCATTTAAATAAAGGTCAAATGTGACATGATTTGCTCTTGTAAACAGAAGAAGCACACTGTAATGTGTAAAATCCTGTTGATGCAGATGCTGGTTGACCCAGTTTAACTTGAACTTTTTGTAGGTGTCTTACGAATTCTGGTCTTAGAGACTCTGTGGCTTTCACAGAACTCATCAGTCAGAAGGGTGTTGGTGTTGAGCCGTGTTGTCTTGCCCACGTGCACATGGCATCATGAGAGCAGTACAAGTGGGTTCTTACAATTCTACTCTTTCATCTGTGAGAAGAGCGATGTTCTGTATGTTCAGTCCATCTAAAGTGTTATAGGTGCAGAGCTGAGCAGATAATGAGACTTCAGGTTCTTGTGAATCAGACCAGTGGAGAGTAGATGGGAGGGAGAACAATTGCTAAAGGATAGAAAGAAATGGGCTTGGGAAAAGCACCCACATAGAACCCATTCTGTCTGCATAGGCTATGTTTCATTACCTGTAGATAGCCTCACCCTGCTGTCAGCTCATTTCCTGTTAATCTTGATGCTTCTTGGATCCTTTCCTAGTCTCTAACTTCAGAACCACTGCCAGGAGGCAGACCTTCTGAAAAGCAAATTCAGCCTAATGCCTTCCTAAATCCTAGACCCCATCATGGCACACCATGGGGTGTTGCTTGGGTGTTGCTGGGGACAAGGATTCAGATTCTTACTCCAGAGTACAGCTTAGCTTCCATGTGCTTTTCAAAAAGCTGGGGGACTAAGACTACTTAGTTATGCTCTGTGATAGCCGTTCCTTCGCACTTAGATTCTCTCATCTCCTGAGATAATATTGTCTGATGAAACGTGCGTGTTATGACCCACTGCCCCACCAGTAGCACATATTCCAGTGTATCTTCAGAGACCTGAGGATGGAGCCATGCATAGTGTGTGTGAGGCTACTCTCCACTCAGCGAGACCCTCCCCGTCCAAAACTTCCGAAAGGAGCATCAATGAGATATTACCTGGGAGTGCTTTGCTAAGATGGATGCCTCCCAGGCATGACATGCATTATATATCCTCTGTGTTTGTGGTCAGGGTTTCTGGACAGCCAACAAGAAAATGACAGCAGGATCCAGCGGAAGGCGGTCACACTGTGGCACAGTTAGAAACACAGGGCCCGTGACTAGCTCCTCACGGAAGTGAGATGGCAGGCTTATGCTTCTGAAAAAGTCTCTACGAGCTAGACTTCTGTGTCGCATGATGTAGCCTTCAAAGTCAACTCAGCAGAGAGGATGCCAAAAGCTGGTGAAGGCCCCAAAAGTTCCTCACTATAGAACCAAGGAGAAAAGTCCAAGATTTGTCAACATCAAAACCCTAGAAATTAAGCAAAGGCTTAAGTTAATCCACAGAGTGTTTGTGTAGGAAGAACACCTGGACCTCAGCACGTGAGGCCTCTGTAGGGCTTTACCCTGTCCTGTTTTCATTTCCTTTTCCCCAGCCACAGGTCAGTTTGAAAGCCGACAGCTTAGACTCCCAGCCAAACCCAGGCAGCCACTGAAGAATAAAAAATGAGTCTAGAAATCCATCTAAGCACACTCACCAGTAGTCTGGGCCAGTTGATTTGATGTTGGTGCCCGGCAAATGCCTTCCTTTAATTGGGGCTCATTCAACACAACAGACTTTTCTCCAGTGGTAGACTTGGAAAACAAAGCCAAATGTTGAATACCAAGATTGCTTGTGGTAGTTGGTAACAGTGGGGGAGTCAAATAGCTAGCTAAAAACCCTGAAAAAGCTAGGATCTCTGGAAATTTTGGGTGTAAGAATTGAAAAAGTCAATTACATGTCCAGAGCTGTGTTTATGTTCAAGAAAGCCAAACAAACCCTAAGATCTCACCGCAAACTAGAGAGGCTGCTCACAGGGCTGCGGCAGAGTTCCTGTTCAAAGACTGGGAGACACATTGGTTCTGTGGCTCTAATACCATTTCTGTCCTCAGCTGATTACCAAGCTAAATGGATGGTCTTCGGTGATCACACATAAAGACTGCAGACTTATAGAATTTGTTGTGTAAAGTTAACCAACTGCCAGACAGCTTTGAAACAATATGAACAACCCTGCTGGTAGAAGATTCAATCTCTAGAGTCTCCACATTAAAATATTTTAAATGTCTGGTCTGCTACAATGTCAAGCTAAAAGACAGAAAGATTAATGAAGAATTGTGGTCCAAACGTGGGACTAAATATCTGTGTCTGGAATCTGTGCTGAGAGATCCAAATAAAGACATGACAGGCCAAGCACCCTGTTTTGGTTCTTGTTTTGAGACAAGTTCTCTTTATATAATCCTGGCTCTCCTGGAACTCACTAAGTGTGGACAAGGCTGACCTTGAACTCACAGATATCCCAGAGTGCTGCCTCCCAAGTGCAGAGGTTGAAGGCGTGTCGATCATCTCAGCCATCACAATGACAGGTGCAAGCAATTTTGGAAGCTGTTTTTCAAGTATTGAGATACGTAGGACTGCACGTCAAATTTACTAAAAGAAAGTTCTCTCACCAAGTAGAGAACATAAAATTATATATAAATTACATAAAACTAGAAATTGTGGAGCTGAAAAGAAAGAACTATGACTCAGATGAAAAACTTGCTCAATAGAAGATCTGAGTGCTAATGCACGAATTTGAAGAAAGGTTGTCTGATATTTTCCAGGGCAAGAAGGGTGTGATGGACAGTTAACAAAGCCTCAGAGACACATGAGTCTTCTGTGTTCCATTGGATATGCAAACACCATTCGACTCCATTAGAAATAAAGGATGTTTAGACTCCCTCAGACATGCAGACAGCTATGGGTGCTATTGGACACACAGAAACCCATGGGTTCCATTAAACATACAGAAACCTACAGATTCTATAAAATGTGCAGAGACCTGTAGACTCCATCAGACATGCAGAGACCTGTGAACTTCATCAGACATGCAGAGACCTATATACTCCATAAGGCATTCAGAGACATGTAGACTGCAGACTCCATCAGACATGCAGAGACTTGTGTGAGATTCATCAGACATGCAGAGACTTGTGGGCTCCATCAGACAGGCAGAGACCTGTGGGTTCCATCAGACATGTAAACATGTACCATGTCTTGTATAGAAAGAGCAGAGAGAGAAAACGGAGATAAAAGAGTAATCCATGCCCAAGCTGCTCTAAGAAACTCCAGTAACAAACCAGTTCCCTTTGGATCTACCTACTCTCTCCCTTGGGATTCTTTCCAGTCTCCGATGCAGCCCTGATACAAGACCAGCTCCTAATTGGTCCCGTTCCCTTGAGATTCTCCCAAGATATCTATCCATTTCACCACTGAGCTGTGGCACTCCAGCCCAATGGCCCATACTCATTCCAAAAGATGCAACTGACAACCTAACTCCACAAGCCCAGGCAACACCACAAAAAGCATCAGCAATAAACAGGACACGGTGTCTGGCTCCTTATACCCGCCTCTATCATCAACCATGTGGTGTGGTCTCAAGAAGAACAATTTTGATAAAATTCAAGATATAATTTTTTTAAATTATAAACATGTTCAAAGAGTTCACAGACTTTAAAGAAGACACAAATAAACACCTGAATAAACTTAAGGAGATAAATAATAGACCCTTGATTAAAGCCTAAGAAAGCATACAAGTCTGCATGAAATAATGGTGCGATTTCAGGATACAGAAGTTGAATTCAAGAAGGTTATACAAACATTAAAGAAAGTTCAAATTGAATTAAATCTAGAAATAAAAAGTTCAATAAACAATAAAAAACTCAATAAAAAGCATCATCAATATGGATTCCATAGAAGACAGAATACCAGATCTTGAAGGAGAGGTAGATGAATTGAATCATCCACCAAGATAAAATGATAAATTTTTAAAAAAGAAACACATGGACAGAATATGCGGAAACTTTGGGAAAATATAAAAAGACCAAATCTACAAAGTAGGAGCACAGAAGAAGAAAAATAAATTCTAGGTAAAAAAAACCAGAGAATATTTTCAGTAAAATCATAGCATTAATTTTCCCAAATGTACATAAAGAGAGGTAGAAGATATCTTCATATATAAGAGTGCTATAAAATATCAATTCAACAAGATGAGAAAAGAAATTCACCATGAAATATTAGGATTAAAACACTAAAAACAAAAATAAAGAAAATGTATTGAAAGCTGCAAGAGAAAAAGGCCAAGTCACATACAAAGGTAAGCCTACCAGAATAAAAGCTGACTGTTGATAAACACATTTAAACCAAGAAGGACTTGGAAAGATTTATTCTAAATTCTGAAAAATTACAACTGCCAGATCAGACTGTTAGATCCACAAAACCATCTTGTGATTAAAGGGTAAATAAAAAACTTATATGATAAAAATTGACTAAGGGAATTTATGACCACTGAGTCATCTTTACAGATTATATAGATGAAGAACTTTAGGCTGGAAAGAAGGATAAACACACACACGAAGCTACAGGAGAAAAATACCAGAACAGTTAACCAAAAGAGGTTCTTGAAACGCCATCAAGTCAATAAAATGACAGGAATTAATACACATATGTTAGTAATAATTCTATTAATAATCTCAGTTCCCCAATTTAAAAGATGAAACAGACCAGAAGATTGAATCAGATAACTGGATACAACCTTTTTGCTACCTCCAACAAGCACTCCCACCATAAGAAAGACATCTCCTTGGAGGAAAGGACAGAAAATGGACATTCTAAACCAATGGGACGAGGAAACAACCATCCCAATATTCTAATTATCTGACAAAATAGACTGTAACATAACAATTATCAGAAAAGTTAAGGAAGGCCACTTCACACTCATTAAGGGAATAATCCCCTAAAGGTTATTACGACTCTAAACATATGTGCATCAAACTCAGGTGCACAGAATTTTAGCAAACACTTCTAGATGTAAACCGCTGATCAGTACAATCACACCATACAGTCGTGGTAGGTGACTTCAATACCCCAGTCCTACCAATAGAGAGGCCATTTATACACAGTATAAACAGAGGAGTATTGGAGTTAAGGGACATCAAAAGTCAACTCATCAGAACTAACAGACGTGTGTTCTCCAGAGCATTCTATCTGAACAAAAACATCCACTACAAGTAAATGCTTTCTCATTTGTAATTAAATGAATAATAATGGATGGCATCTCCTAATTAAAAGATTGGAGAATGGGTTAAAATAAAAGGTATGTCAGTTTCCAATCGTTTCTTATGTTCCATCTTCAGTATACACAAGGCAAACTGAGAGACAATAGGAGAGAAGAAAAACGTTCAAAACGTATTTGGAAACTGTGGCATTTGCCACACAAGCCGATGGAACAATCAGAGGAAACATTCAGTTCCTCTCTCAGAGATCTGAGTCCATCAACACACCCTCACAAGCAACACTGAAGTTGGGAACTGCATAAAATGCATTCTCTCCAGGTACCACAGGACAGCCACCAAGATAGGATGCATGCAGGACCTTAAAACAACACAAAACTGGTGCCCAAGAATGAATCATGAACAGTGCACACTCTGAGTGTAATGGAAATCCGAGCCAGCAAATGGAGCTGAGAATCCCCACCTAGGCCCAACGTGAACACACAGCCAGGTAGAGCTGCCATGGTAGGAACTTCACACAGCGCCTGGAAGCCAGCTTGAAGTGAAGTGGAGACATTAGGTAAAGAAGCAGACTGACTATGTCACTGACGCATCAGAAGTCTTGTCTAGAGAAAACTCACGTTGTTAATCATGAAAGAAATGGAGGTATGATAAAAATAGGAGTTAAAAGGGATGAAAAGCAGCTTAGCAACATAATATAAATAGTTGTCATGAAACACTGGTTTGAATAAACTAAAACAATTAATAAACATGGTAGGATCTAAGGAGGGGCTTGGCAGAAAAGTACTTCAGTAGCAAAATCTAGTATTCCATTGATCTCATGGATATTAAAGATAATTAGAAGTATTTCAGACAACAATGGTAAACAAATATAAAAATTAAAAGGAATGCTTAGGTTACAAGAAAATACAACCTTCTAAAAGTAGGAAAAATAGAGGATTCTAATCATCTTGAATTTACCATGAAATTAAAAACACCATGAAAACCAACAATGCATCCTAGGTCCCAGTAACCATTGTCTGGGAATCTATTAACATAGGAAATATTATGAAATTCCACATGAAGTATGGTTGATTTCAAGAGGAGCTGACTGTAGTTACCATCTGAATGGAGAGCCATACATTGCACTCCTCCAACAAAATAAAGGAGAAAATTTGTATGAACTCTTACAAGGTGGGAGAAGTGGAAAAACGTAGCCCCTCTTTGAGAGACACTGTGCCAGGAACCTTCATAAAACTGGCAAATAAAGCTAATAGATATACTGATATCCGTCTGCTCTTGGGGCACATGGGAACTCATACAAGCAATGGAGTGACATGTGAAAGAAGTAGAAAGTCCTTAATGACATGGTCACATGTGTAAAGAGTTAAAGAATCCACAGCCAGAATCAGCCTGAGCACAGAAGATCACCACCCAGGACCAAGTGTGTTCCTGCATACTGACAGCAGACATTCGGAACAAGCAAGACTGGCACACATATGCCTGTACTTGCGTGTTTAGGACGCAGAAAGACAGTAGCATAACACAGGATTCTTGTTGCAGACGTGTTTCAACAAAGGACTCTTGCCAAGCAGGCGAATACACCTGCCAAACATTTGTTTTCAAACTAGCAAGAACCAGACCAGGCTGGATAGATGTGGACTGATTTTGTACCTCAGCAGAGGGGCAAGGACACAAGCGGGGCAGGGATGTCTGGAGGGGCAGGATACTTGAGGAAAATTTGATGTGTGATCCAAGGGGGTACAGAGACACCTGGAAGTAGTCGGGGTACTTGGAGGCAGTCACAACGGATGGGGCAGGGATTCCTGGGGACTGTGATAAGGAGAGAGACAGCTCAGGGTCAGGGACACAAGAGGGGCAGTGATGACACATAGCTGGAAGGGACAGCTGGTCTAGATCCTCAGGGAGGGGCAATCTGGCTCCATGTTCAACACCCATGTTCCAGCATCAAACATTTCCAAGACACCTTTGTTAGAAAAGCTCTCCTCCCGGGGATGCTGCCTTAGCATCCTTGGAGGAACCCCGATTCTTGTTTTCAGAGTATCACAGCATCTGTTTATTTCCCCCTTTATCAAAATGCTCTGAACATCAAACATCTCAGGAGCATCCCAGTCTTCACACTTCAGGCAGACTGGGAGCATTGGCTGCTATCCTGCGCCATGGGCCCAGCCTGCTCTGTTGCGCTGAATGCTCACTTTGGTGCTAAGTGCTTAGACGGCAGCTTAGCATTTCATTAAACTCTTCCATTATGTTGGGTTCAGCCAGAACAACGAAAACATTTCCAGGCAACTTGCTACATGAACAATCAGGTGAGATGGCAGCCCGACCATTACTTATCAACTTGCCATTAAAGTTTCAGAGGGTGTTATTAATTATTGAGGGATTAATGTTGAGACCCAGCTGTGCGCCCCAGTTCCTTGCAGGCACGTGGTGTGGATACCTTACAGCAGGATGTGGTATGCACGGTTGCCCAGTTCTTCTTGCTGCTTCAGCTTCTGGTGAAGAAAGGAAAGGAACCAAATTGCTTGTGGTGAAAACAGCGTTAGGAGGAAAAGACGAAAATGCCTATAAACATTTCACTTACCAGGGAAGAACTACTTGGAAAAACAGGGAGGGTCTTGGCCCGGCACAACTGTGTCCTTACCCCTCCTCCTGTGAATGCCTGACAGCACTATTTGGACGGCCATTGTAGGCAGTAACTCTCTCACACACTGCAGCTCCCCCAAAGGGAGTGTCCCTCACTTAGTAATCCTCTCTCAGCTGTGCTCACAAGAGCATTCCCCAACATCCGCAGCAACAAGACTCCAGATGTGAGATTTGGCTTTTTCTTTTCATTCTGATGGATGCTTCTCAATGCCTCTTGCCGTCATTTGCTTCAAATTCCCTTTGTGGCTGACAGAGATGGGAAGTGCTTAGGCAGAAGTGGAGAGTGCCAGTGTGCCCTTGCTCTTTCTCACACAGGCAAGGCCCCAGCCTCAGACATGCACCAGCATCCCAGAGGCACAGCTGCTTGACCCGAGATTGACTTTTAGCTTCTGTACTGGGTGGAGGGGGACACGGATGAGAGCAAAAGATGCCCTCGAGGGCTGCAGCCTGTGTCTGTTGTTGCCTATCATTGCACCATTGCCCCCTATTGCCCACTGCCACAGCAGTCATCAGAATGTAAGAACAGATTACATTCGGACTTCAAGTATGGCTGACCTTAATCTCTGCATCTCTGTGTTGTGATACGGAGGGCTCAAATGCCAGCATGTGAACATCTTTGCCATTTTTAATGATGAATTACATCACATTAATATTTCAAACTCACGCTCAGGTCGAAAATACAGTAATAGTGGTTCATGAACCTAATTGGTTTTGTTCAATAGGAAACAAAGGAGGATAAGATTGCCTACTCTGTCCTTGCAGTACCTGTGTGTATCTATAAGGTGACCACCCCAGCAGGACATCGCCTGCCACTGCCCTTCACGGATGGAAATCCATCTAACCACTGGTGAACCGGATATAGGGTGAATTGCAGAGGGATGGTTGGTTGGTCATGGAGATGGCAGACTGGAAGGAGGATGTCACTGTGCCTCATCCATCCACTGTTGGGTCAGGGAAGGGAACAAGACAGCGGGTCTGTCTGCTTGATCATATACTGCCAAATCCATCCAATGCTTGTTAAAAACCAATACATTTGCATCAGCCTAGCTCAGGCTGCTGCTGGCTGTGCAAGGAGTGATGTTTGTGTGAGAGAGTGTGTGTATGTGTGCATGCAAATGTGTGTTCATGTTTGTGTGTACATATGTGTTTATCAAGGGTAGAAAAAGGGTCACTTGCCTCTACGTTGGCAAATGCTTCAAGGATGTACCTATCAGAAGACAACATCAAGATAGGTACATACAACCCAGCGCACAAAATGACTACTGTCTTAGTGTCTTCTTCTGAGTCTCATTTCACAGGCACACTAGAAGTTAGTAGGCAGAGGCTGTAGAGCACAGGCCTCTGATGGCCACAGGCAAATCACAGAGCTCACAGAGCCTTTGTCTTCCTCGAGGTTTGACTGGGTGGGGGTTTACTGCAATGGCCAGGACCTGCACAGACACGTAAGGTACTAATCATCCAATGACAAATTGAGTAGGTGTCTTGAGAAGCTGATGGCATTGGAATTTGCTGGGTATGGCCCTTTGGAAGAAGATGTATATTTTTCTAAGAAGTTGGTGGCTTAATGGCACTGGAATGAATTGAGAGTCTGAAAAATAAGTAGAGGCTTAGTAGAGCCACAGGGGATTCGAATAAAGAGAGAGACAGTTGGGGAGAATCTGCACCGCGCTCTTGTGTTCAGGAGTCAGTGAGGAGAGTCAGCACATGCTTGAGCTGCTGGTGACTGTGCAATGTTGATGGGGAGCTGCGGGGCCCTGCCTCACATGGGTAGCACAGGTGAATAAGAAAGTGTGCCTTGGGGTCAGGCCTGGACTTCTGTGCCCACATGTATGATGGTTGTCAGGAAGTCATATCATATGTGCTTCATGTGTAGGTGGTAAGTGGATTCAGGAACCCAAAAAATCAGCCCTTTAAAAGTAGCTTGAATTCCCACACCACAGATCTGTGTGATTTCAGACTCTTGTACATTACTTGCAGAGCTGACCTTCGCATGTAGAATGTTGATATGTATACTTGTGTGTGAATGCTTGCCTAAGACCACAGTGAGACCAAATACTGTCATAGGAAACCACAGGGTTCATGCAGTTACTTCATAGGAATCAACCAATGTGAGAGTAACAATAGTAAGCATGTGTGGCATCTCCTATGGGAGCACGGACATACAGGCTATGACTGTGTGTGCATAGCATGTGTGTGTCGGAGTGAGGATGCATGCAAGCACCTCCAAGTTCATGTACACAGATGGTTTTGCGGACTTTCATATGTTGACGTGCCTGTGTTATGCGGTACCATGCATATATGTGGGAACAGGGATCTGCCTGCAGACAAGCAAGCTTATATCATGCAATCATGTATATAAATACGTGTCTGTTTGAGCATGCATTTTTATGCATGTATGTACATTGACATGTACCTATGTGTGTTGGTGACTGTCTGAGTGAATTCCAGACATAAATACGCACTAAATAGTAGACCACGTGAGTGCCCATACTAGTGTATATAGACACATATCTGAAGGCATGCTTTCTCACAGACATATGTTTATTAGTGAGGTATGTGAAAATGCCTGTGTGATCACACTTGTTTGTGTGCACATGTGTTTGTGTGTGACATGGTCTGAGTGAAGGCAGATTATACCTGCATGTGAGCTTCCATCTGACAAGCTGCTAGATTCTCTGAGCCTCACTGCCCTTAGCTGTAAATTGGGGGTGCTGAAAGCCAAATTCTCTGCTCTTGGGACTTCTCTGAGGCTGCATGGGATAAGTACACGCATGTGTGGTCCTTACAGGAAATAAATGTCAAACACTTATTCCTTGCACTAACCACTATGGGTGTGGGCTGAACTGTGGTCCTCCAAAATTCCTATGTTGAGAGTCTGACACCAATGAGATGGTATTTGGGGTTGAGGCTCCAAGAGGTAAGAAGTTGAAGAAGAGAGTGGGGCCCAGGTGATTTGATTAATGCTTTATAAGAAGAAATATCAGGCAGCTGTTCTCTTCTTTACACGAGTATAATAAGAAAGCAGCCGTCTATATGCCAGAGGGAGAACCCTCACCAGAGCCCACCGTGCTGGTCCCTGACCTGGCGTCTCTATACAAGTGAGGAGGAGAGACTTTACCAGAACCCACCATGCTGGCCCCTGACCTGGCATCTATCTACATTCCAGGAAGAGAACACTCACCAGAGCCCACCGTGCTGGCCCCTGACCTGGCATCTCTATACAAGTGAGGACAGACCTTTCCAGAATCCACTGTGGCAGCCGCTGGTATGACCACCAGCCTCCAGAACTGGAAGAAAGCAAACTCCTTTTATTCTGGACAAGCCTGTGGCACTTGGCTACAGCAGCCAACACTTGGTAAGACACCATATTCTAAAATGAAGGCCAATTATCAAAACATATTTTAAAGGATTTCCATTTTTCAATGTGAGTTTTACACAATGGATCAATTTATATATCCCATAAAACATAGAACTCCACGTTATCAATTGTTTGTTAAGACATGTTCACTGGTGCAATAGCGGCACAGATACCAGTAGAGTTACCAACGACATTCTGATTAGATTTAGGGCCCATTCCACCAGATAAAACCCATATGTGGCACCATTGTCAGACCGAGAATCCAAGGCTAGACATAAGCCCTGGAGGAAAACCTACTGCTATTATTCTGTCAAGTGGAAGTGATATTGATCTGAATTCTAATGGCTTATCAATATAACTATAAATTAATCTCTCACACCTCATCAGAGAAATCTCTATTTGCAATAGACATTGATGAACATGGGAACCAACAAACCAGTTAAGGTGCAGAGAACAAGCGACCAGATCTCTCAGCTCTAAATGGAACATCTATACTACAACCCCTCCTCCCAAGGCTAGGGGATGTGCATGGAAAAGACAGTAGGAGCCCGAGGTCATGTATGATACATGGAAAGAGTGTCTCTGGGCACAGCAGGACAGCAAACATAGGAATATGTTTGTAATACATGCATAAGACCTATGCAACCTCAAGTCAGACCAGATCCCAGAGTGGAGAGGGGATCTGGGAGGAAGGAGTGAAATCCTTTGGTGAACAAGCTCCAGTGGAAGAGTACAAACCAAAACTATATGGGCAGCACAAAGAGAACTTGATGTGAAAAATATAAAGGACACAAAGATGAGTGGTAAATAGAGGGGTCATGGATCTGGAAGAACTTTGGAGAAGAGATGAATTCAAACACATTGTATGAATTCTTAAAGAATAACAAACAAAGAACCGCTGAGATATGTTAGCTTCAAGTTTTCAATATAAACTAAAGAGAAATGAACCCACAAAATTTGCAAAAATTTGATGACAGGCTTAAGAACAAGATCATATCAAGGTAGAAAAAAGAGCATCAAACAGTAAGAGGAGTCAGAAACTGAAGGCAGGGAAATCTGAATGCCAGCGATGTCTGCCTTCAGCACTTTGAAGTCCAGCTCTGCAAAGGGCCTGACCCTCCCCATGGCAGGCCGTTCCCGAGCGTAAAACCCTCTGATGAGCAAGCCTGGGTGCGAAGCTCGGTCCGGCAGCTGTGACTGATCTGCTGTTACACAGCTGTTAAGACTCCAGTAAAAGCCTTTTTGAGGACCATTCTGTCTTTAATTAGCAGTCACGAGCTGTCCTATTAAATCTGAATTAAGCACTTATTTGAAGTGGTTAATCTGGAAATGTAACCAAACGTGGACCCCTGTAAGAGAGCAATTTCAGTGTCCAGGACCTTCCAGGACCAGCAGTTCTCAGGATTACTGAGGTCTGAGGGCCTGGCTTTACCCCTCCGTGAGCTGGAGGCTTCTCATGATGGGATGGGACTTGGCGAGTGCACACACTCACATATATGCTCGTGTGCGGCTGTGTGTGCCTCTGAGGGTGCTTAATGTTTATTATATATTAAATTATATATAATTTTTGAAGTATTTATTTTTATTCTCTAATTATGTGTATGTCTGTGTGTGTGTGTGTGTGTGAGTGTGAGCACACGAGTGAGACGCCCACAGAAGTGTTACGTCTCTTGGAGCTGGAGTTTTCAGCAGTTGTGAGCTGCCTGACAGGAGTGGCAGGAACTGAACTAAGGTAGGTCTTAACTCCTGAGCACTTTCTCTAGCCTTGACTTTATGGAGCTCCTGAATGAGTTACTAGTCTTTTGTTCATTTTCCAATCACAGCAGTTGCTTAAGCTTATAAACACATACATGTACATATATGAACAAGCATAGTAAGCATATGCATGAGCATGTGTGCTATACATGTCTACCTGGCAGACACAATTTGTTGCATGCTTTGGGACTTACTGCCATTCTATGGAAAGGACGTAGCCACCCTCTTTCATGTCCCTCTTCTGACCTTCGAAGGGCAGTGTGTCCTTGAATAGAGAACTCACCTGGGGCTAAACTGGTAAGAGCTAACCCTGCACTGGGTCCTGACGGTTTTAACAGCTTTTACCGAGAAAGAGTTTTACAAGAACAAGAATGAATACCTGTTACGCTTTCATTGCGTGCACTCGGCTAGGGTGTCATGCTGAGGAGCCCTCTTTCTGAAGACGTTCATGCTGGCATTCATTTGTTGATCTTCTAGTCTTTGCTGCCCAGAATAATGTAAAAACCTTTAAAGAACTATTTTCCCCATTTGCACACACATTGAAATGACATAATTTGGGTTTACTGAAAAAAGCAAAGTACGTTATTAAAATCGATTCTGCCTGCTTACTTTCACTTTGCAATTGGCTCTTTCAGTTATTGCTCTTACCAAAATGACCGTAACCTGACAGATACAATGCAAAGGTGTGGAGGAGGGAGATTTGTTTTGTCTCAGAACACAGTTGTCTTCAGGGGGTCAGTCTTTGGCTACTCAGCCATGCATGCTTGAGAAGAGCACAGGGTGCTGGGGGTGGTTCTTGCCCCGCTCATCATCAGAAACAGAAAGTGAGACAGGAAGGAGGCAGGGCTAGCTATCTTCAAGGACCTGATCCCTGTGAGCTACTTCCTCATGCTGCTCCTACCCCACAAAGAGTTCACAGAACTTCCCAAACAGCACCCTCAGTTGGAAATGGGGGGCTCTGATGCTTGAGTCTGTGAGTGACATTGTTTCATTTTTTATTAAGATCGTTTTCTTATGTGTGTGTGTGTACTCTCATGTGCCATGACAAGCGAGGAGGAAGCTTTCTCCTTTCCCTGTGTGGGCTCTGGGGATTGAACTCTAGTCATCGGGCTTGGCATCAGGATACCCCAGAATCACCTAGGTAGAGGGGTGGACTTATTTCAAGCAGGTTGGCATTTGGGCGTGAGGGCGTGTATATAGGAGACTGTCTTGATTGTTACTGAAGGAGACTCAGCCCATCCTGGGTGGTGCCATTCTGTCGGCTGTGGTCTAACCCTCCAACTGCATAAAAAAGGAACAATCTGGCTGAGAGCCAACAAGAAAGCAAGAATGAGTTGGTTCTCTCTTGATCATGGTTGTGAGGTGACCAGCTGTTGAGTTCCTGTCTTGACTTCCCCTTGATAATGGGCTATTACCTGGAGCTGGGAGCCAATAAGCCCTCTCTCCTCTGACTCGGGGTGTTTGTTACAGCAGCAACAATGAAACTGAGACACTGATTAAGATCTTTAACCACTGAGACATCTGCCAGCCCTCTGTTTATTCTCTACGTTGAGGATTATGCCATGTTCCTGGAAGTAGGCATAGAAAAACAGTTTATAAAGATTATCTATTAACTTATTTAATAAATGAGCTTACTTAATAAATTAATTAATTTACAAATTAACTGAGAGCAGCACATCCACAATGACACAGCACCCCACCCTTGGACTTAACACCTGTGTAGTGGGTCCTTAAAGTCCTTAACTCCCCAGGCTTCAACGTGCTCTGTACAGGGCCACTTCTCCGTGTTTAAGCATGTGGACCTTGTGTCTGCTTTTCACTGTTGTTCAGTTTCCCCAAACCACCACCCCATGGTGAAGCGCCTCTGTATTTCAAGATGAGTTGTCTACAGTGTAACTTAATCTTAAAAGTAGTGCTTTCTACCATTACAGAGTATAAAAACAAGAGAAAGGGAATGTTGGGTATATGTTTAATTGTATATGTTCAAGTTGATATTAACATTTAGAAAAAATCAACCAATAAGAAAATTCAGATGTTTGATGCATCCAAATTTTAATTGGGGTTACTAAATTCCTTATCTATCATTTGTATTGGAATTTTCTCAATTTTAACAGTTCCAAGACTCTCCTGACTTTTTTAAGCAAGGGCCAGGATCTGGTGGCTTCTTTTCTGATACCTCCACTTGCTAATTTAGGTTGTGCTTAAGTTAAACTAAAGCAAAGGCTGGAAGGGAAAGGATGACAGTTCCTCCCTGACTGCCAGAGAGCCTCATGGGGCCAGCCTTGTCTCCTGCTTCTAGTCACACGACCAGGAGGGCATCAGAATCTCCCAGGCATTTCCACAATCAGTTTGAATCCCCATTCATGCAAATAAAATATTTACCGTGCAGCTTAAATGGTGTCCGATGTCGTTTTCATAAATCCCCACCTCCTCAGAGTTGAACTTGCTTGGTGTTCACTGACGTTTCTGAGCCACCGGGTGTCTGTGCCCTTTTCCCTTCAGAGGCCCCTTTGTGCCCAAGAGTGGCACAAGCGTGAGCCTTCAGCCGGGATTGTTTAGGTGGAGACCTTCAATGCTGACTATGAAACTGGACACAGGGGCACATCCTATCCACAAGTGTTCCGTGGCAGAAGGTCGGGTGAGAGTAGCAAAAGGATGCAGAGTTAGAGCCAGGGGATCAAGGTACCTGTGCAAAGATGACTGTCTTCAATGACACAGTTGCACAATGGTACTTGCCCAGAGTGGGAAAGGACTCCTGAGACCCCACCACGTCTGAGGAGTTTGAAGCAGCTGAAAGATGCTGGAAGAAAAAGAGGGACAATGATGTAGCCACTGAAGATGTCCATGTTCCAGTAAATAGCCTCTTTCCCAAACTCCTGTCTGGGGTTTCTATCCTGCCCAGTCCTGCAGCCATTAAGTCACAAAGAATCACACAGAGGTCTACATTAATTATAAACTGATTGGCCCATTAGCTCAGGCTTCTTATTAACTCTTACAACTTAATTAGCCCATTATTCTTGCCTATGTTAGCCATGTGACTCGGTACCTTTTTTGGTGAGGCAGTCACATCTTGCTTGCTCTGTGTCTGGATCACATCTACAGACTGCAGAATTCTCTTCCCAGAATTCTCCTGTTTTCATTGTCCCGCCTCTAATTCCTGTCTGTCTACATGCCAGTCAGCATTTTATTAAACAAATACAAGAAATAAATGTTTACAGGGTAAAACCATTGTCCCATAGAAAACCTTTCCCCCACAGTCCTACAAACAACCCATCCCCATGCTTCTGTAAGTAACCCTAATGAACTCACTGAATTATCTAAAAATATATGGGAAAGCCTGAGAACACAGGGGAGAGGGGCACAGATGGAGAAGTAGAATGAGATCAGTGGGGCTAAGTGGGAACTCAGAGTGAAGAACAGGAGCTAAATAATAAAAACATGTTATCTACATCTGTGAAATGTTATAATGCAACCATCATACTTAATAGGAAAAATCAAAGACAAAACAGACTTTTTTTTTTTTTTTTTTTTTTTTTTTTTTTATTCTTTTTTAATTAAAATTTCCACCTGCTCCCCGTTTCCCATTTCCCTCCCCTCCTCCCAAATATTGCCCCCTCCCCCCACTCCCCTCCCCCTATCCCCACTCCTCTTCTCCTCCCCCCACACCATTCCCCCTCCCTCTCGATACTGAAGAGCAGTCCAAATTCTCTGCCCTGCGGGAAGACGAAGGTCTTCTATCTACGTCCAGGAAGGTGAGCTTCTAAACAGGCTAAGCTCCCACAAAGCCAGTTCATGTATTAGGATTGAAACCTAGTGCCATTGTCCTTGGCTTCTCATCAGTCTTCATTGACCGCCATGCTCAGAGAGTCCGGAATCAACCCATGCTTATTCAGTCCCAGACCAGCTGGCCTTGGTGGGCTCCTAATAAATCAGTTCCACTGTCACAGTGGGTGGGTGCATCCCTCGTGGTCCTGATTTTTTGCTCTTGTTCTCCCTCCTTCTGCTCCTCATTTGGACCTTAAGAGCTCAGACCGTTGCTCCAAATTGAGAATCTGTCTCTACCTCGATCCATCGCCAGATGAAGGTTCTAAGGTGATATGCAAGAAATTCATCAGTATAGGATAGGGTCATTTCAGGTTCCCTCTCCTTAGTTGCCCAAGGTACCAGCTGGGGACATATTCCTGGACACCTGCGAACCCCTCTAGAGTCAAGTCTCTTGCCAGCCCTAAGATGGCTCCCTTAGATAGGATATATACTTCGCTGCTCCCGTATCCATCCTTCCTATATCCCAACCATCCCAATCCCCCGAGCTCCTCCCATCCTCCCCTTCTCATATTTCTCATCCCATTTCCCCTTTGCCCCGTGCCACCTCACCCGCAAGTTCCCAGTTTTTGCCCTGCAATCTTGTCTACTTCCCCCTCTCCATGCGGATGACTATATGATTTTCTTTGGGTTCACTTTCTTATTTAACTTCTATAGGATCACACATTATATGCTTAATGTCTTTTATTTATGGCTAGAAACCGATTATGAGTGAGTACATCCCATGTTCCTCTTTTTGGGTCTGGGATACCTCACTCAGGATAGTGTTTTCTATTTCCATCCATTTGCACGCAAAATTCGAGAAGTCATTGTTTTTTACTGCTGAGTAGTACTCTAATATGTATATATTCCACACTTTCTTTATCCATTCCTCCATTGAAGGGCATCTAGGTTGTTTCCAGGTTTTGGCTATTACAAACAATGCTGCTATGAACATAGTTGAACAGATACTTTTGTCATTTGATGTGGCATCTCTTGGGTATATTCCCAATAGTGGTATTACTGGATCTTGGGGTAGGTTGATCCCAAATTTCCTGAGAAATCGCCACACTGATTTCCAAAGTGGTTGCACAAGTTTGCATTCCCACCAGCAATGAATGAGTGTGCCTCGTTCTCCACAACCTCTCCAGCAAAGGCTATCATTGGTGTTCTTGATTTTAGCCATTCTGACAGGTGTAAGATGGTATCTCAAAGTTGTTTTAATTTGCATTTCCCTTATCGCTAAGGAGGTTGAGCATGACCTTAGGTGTCTTTTGGCCATTTGAATTTCTTCTGTTGAGAATTCTCTGTTCAGATCAGTGCCCCATTTTTTTATTGGGTTCATTAGCATTTTAAAGTTTAGTTTCTTGAGTTCTTTATATATTTTGGTGATCAGACCTTTGTCTGTTGCAGGGTTGGTGAAGATCTTCTCCCAGTCAGTGGGTTGCCTTTTTGTCTTAGTGACAGTGTCCTTTGCTTTACAGAAGCTACTCAGTTTCAGGAGGTCCCATTTATTCAATGTTGCCCTTAATGTCTGTGCTGCTGGGGATAAACGTAGGAAGTGATCTCCTGTACCCATATGTTGTAGAGTACTTCCAACTTTTTCTTCTATCAGGTTCAGTGTGTTCAGACTAATATTGAGGTCTTTAATCCATTTGGACTTGAGTTTTGTGCATGGTGATAGATATGGATCTATTTTCATTCTTCTACACGTTGACAACCAGTTCTGCCAGCACCATTTGTTGAAGATGCTCTCTTTTTTCCATTGAATACTTTTAGCTCCTTTATCAAAAATTAGGTGTTCATAAGTTTGTGGGTTGAAATCAGGGTCTTCTACTCGGTTCCATTGATCAACTTCTCTGTTTTTATACCAATACCAAGCTGTTTTCAATACTGAGGCTCTGTAATAGAGTTTGAGGTCAGGGATGGTAATGCCTCCAGACGATCCTTTATTATATAAGATTGTTTTGGCTATCCTGGGTTTTTTGTTTCTCCATATAAAGTTGATTATTGTCCTCTCAAGATCTGTGAAGAATTTTGATGGGATTTTAATGGGGATTGCATTGAATCTATAAATTGCCCTTGGTAGAATTGCCATTTTTACTATGTTGATCCTCCCTATCCAAGAGCAAGGGAGATCCTTCCATTTTCTGGTATCCTCCTCAATTTCTTTCTTCATTGACTTAAAGTTCTTGTCAAATAGATCCTTTACTTCCTTGGTTAGGGTTACCCCAAGATATTTTATGCTATTTGTGGCTATCGTGAAGGGTGATGCTTCTCTGATTTCCATCTCTGCTTCCTTATCCTTTGTGTATAGGAGGGCAACTGATTTTTTGGAATTGATCTTGTATCCTGCAACGCTACTAAAGGTGTTTATCAGCTGAAGGAGTTCTTTGCTGGAGTTTTTGGGGTCGCTTATGTACACTATCATATCGTCTGCAAATAATGAAAGTTTAACTTCTTCCTTTCCGATTTGAATCCCTTTGATCCCCTTATGTTGTCTTATTGCTATTGCTAGAATTTCAAGCACTATATTAAAGAGGTATGGAGAGAGTGGACAACCTTGTCGTGTTCCTGATTTTAGTGGAATAGCTTTGAGTTTCTCTCCATTTAATTTGATGTTAGCTGACGGCTTGCTATAAATTGCTTTTATTATATTTAGGAACGACCCTTGTATTCCTAATCTCTCTAAGACCTTTATCATAAAGGGATGTTGAATTTTGTCGAATGCTTTTTCCGCATCTAATGAAATGATCATATGGTTTTTTTCTTTCAGATTATTTATATGATGGATTACATTGATAGATTTTCGTATGTTGAACCAGCCCTGCATCTCTGGGATGAAGCCTACTTGATCATAATGGATAATTTTTCTAATGTGTTCTTGGATTCGGTTTGCCAGTATTTTATTGAGTATTTTTGCGTCGATGTTCATGAGTGAGATTGGCCTGTAGTTCTCTTTCTTGGTTGTGTCTTTGTGTGGTTTTGGTATCAGAGTAACTTCAGCTTCATAAAAGGAATTTGGCAATGACTTCTCTGTTTCAATATTGTGAAATACATTAAGGAGTATAGGTATTAGGTCTTCTTGGAAGTTCTGGTAGAATTCTGCATTAAAGCCGTCTGGACCTGGGCTTTTTTTGGTGGGAAGGTTTTTTATAACAACTTCTAATTCTTCGCGACTAACAGGTCTATTTAGATTGTTCACCTGGTCCTGGTTTAACTTTGGTATATGGTACTTATCTAAAAAAGTGTCCATTTCTTTTACATTTTCCAATTTTGTGGCATACAGGTTTTTGTAGTAAGATCTAATGATTCTCTGAATTTCGTCTGTGTCTGTGGTTATGTCTCCCTTTTCGTTTCTGATTTTGTTAATTTGCGTATGGGACTTGTGTTTCCCTATTTAGGATCTGCTACACTGCTTTTTCCCAGTCATAAGAAAACCCAGGAGTCTTACACTAGTGGGTAGCACAGGCTTTGGCTTAGTAGCCTGGGCAGAAGTGAGTCGTTCTTGCTCCTGCGATTGAGTTGTTCCTGTGCAAAGATTGGGAAGAAAGGACTTGTCTCTAACCAGCCAGATGAATAGATCAGGGTAGGAGGGCTCTGCCTTCATGACAATAAGTTGACTTGTGCACTAGTTGAAATCTAAGTTTAAATTTAGATTAAAATCTTCTTGGAGGAGTGGAATCAGGATTGAAAGTCTGTGGGACTGGAGGGCCCTGTGTTTTTTCTCAGAACTGTAGAGCAGAGACATTGATGGATGGGAGTGAGTTAACATGCTACCCCTCCTGGGATATTTGAATGTTAACCGAATAGCTCTGATCTGTGATTACAGGCATGCAAGCCACTGACACCAGACTATGGGCTGGCCTCATTCTCGTGTCTTTCTCAACTTGTGTCCCAGGTAAACAAGCTCCGTCACATTAATTGTGTGTTGCCATTTGAATCCTGTAGGATTTGAAATGTATTTTGTCTCTAACCATACATTTGTTAGAGTTTTATGTTTTGGAGGATGACATACACACAAGATACCTTCCTGTTTGCACATATGTGTGTGCATAGTCATGAAAGTTTCTGCAAGGGTGCACTGGGAGTGTGTGAAAAACACACCCCAACATAAGCTGCAGTTTTAAGTACTGTTATTTTAACCAAGCAACACACATATAGGAAAAATATAATATACATTATTGTTGAGACTAACAAATTGGCATGCATGGCATGACCTCTGGAACTCAGTGATCTCTTGAAGCCCCAAACAAGACTGGGGCATGGACCCCACCTCTGAAATGCAGCCACCCCTCCCATTTTCCCACGAGGTACCTAGCTTAGAGCAAGGGGAAGGGGGTGTACCAGTGTTCAACACAGCAAGGCTGTGTCCACAGTGCATTAGTGACCACGGCTGAAGGCAGACCTCACAAATGATCCCCAGTGTGTCAGAGGCTTGTCTGCACCTGGCTGTGAAGATTCCTGCACTCTGTTTTGTCCATGCTCTGACCTATTCCAGGCCCTGCACTTGAGCTCTTTGTCCAGCTCTTAAATGGACTCTTGGTGGGGTTCCCAGGGCAGGCCTAGAAGCCTCAGAGGCTGCCCCTGGCTGTGGAATCTGGAACTACCCCTTTAAAGATAGTCATTGTATCAGTTACTTCTCACTGCTGTGAGGGAAGGAAGGGTTTGTTTGCGCCCACAGTTTGAAAACACAGTTCATGGCGATGGAGACAGCATGGGGGCAGGAGCTTGAGGCTGCTGGTCACATTCCTTCCACTGCCAGGAAGCTGGGGCCAATTCACACTGGTGCTCGCTTGTTTTCTCTTTTATTCAGTCTGGGACTCCCACTAGTGAATCAACGCAGTCTGCACTTAGGGTGTTTTCCCAACTCAATTAACCTAATTTCCCTCCCTCAGAGGCATACCCGGGCTTGTCTTCTAGGTGATTCTAATTTCTGTCAGATTGGTCCTCAGCATTAACTGTCACAGTCTCCATCAAGTGTCATCTGGGGCGGAGGAAAGCGAAGCAGGAGGCGTGGATCACTTCTGGGGAGAGAAATTCAATTTATGGTTTCCCATTGTCTAGCCTGTTCTCCCCATTTCCTAGAAATGTAGGGATAAAAGGGATGGATTGATGCCAAAAGATACTGCATCTGGGGGCACGAGAACAACACAGAGAGATTCTAGGGAATCCCAGCCAAGCCCAGAAAGGAGAACACTAGAACATCTGCCATGGAGACCTTTGATGACTGAATGTCTTGTTACTCCAGTGAAACCTGTCTTGTCCTGGCTGATGCATCACCACACAGGACTCTAAAGGTTGAGGAGGTGACATATGGAGAGCCTGGAACTGGGCCTTGCTTATAGTTCTACCAGGACGGTATCCACTCCATTCTTTCGGGATACAAGCATCTCCAGACTGACTGCAAATTACCCTCTGACCTCCATATACCATGACTGGCTTGTGGGTAAGCATGTGCATGTGTGTATATACGCACTCACAGATAAACATAATGAAATATTTAATTCTTGTTAATTCCTATAAATAAAACTAGCCAACCAAACGCCATAGAAGCAGTGGAAGTCTGTGGTTCAAGATCCCTGCTGGAGGTCCCAGGCATCTCTGCTCCCTGCTTGGATGAGCACCCTGCATCATGGTCCTGCTTTCTGCTCTGTGGGGTCCCTTACTTCCAGAACAGAGGAGCTAATAGCTGCTCATTTTGTGAGCATTTTTCTTAACTACTTTCAACTGTAGTCATGCTACCAGGCAGATCTGGAAGACTGGAGACATGTACCTCGCCAGTTGACACTCTAGGGCACCTGGACTTGCCCAAATGCTGAGTTTTTGGCCTCTAGGATGTCACCTGCAGCCAATCTGAGAAGATGGGGCACAGGAGGAGGCATTTCATGGGTGCAGGTGTGCAGGCTCGGATGCAGAACCTGCTGATCGGTTTCTCTCCTCCAGGTAAGAGGATGTGTGTGAGATCACCATTGTGTTTAGCCTGGATGCTATAGAGAGGAAGTGTGTTTGTGGGTTTGCAGTAAGAAGGATTTCTGGATCTCTTAGAGTAGCCACACTGACTGGAAGCTGAAAGACCAAGGAAGTGGAGGCGGCTGTGGTGGAAAGTTTGCAAAATTAGCTCAGGTTTTATTTGAGAATATTCAAATAAATGAATCATAAAGCTTTAACAAGGCTTCCAGACATGACACTATTTCAGCATCTTTTCTTGAAGGTCTGATACATCACAGAAGCTTATATTAAACCCTCTGCATTGTGGTGACAGAGAAAAATGTGTGCTTATAGTGTGGTTATTGTAATGCAAATTGCCGGAGAGGTCAGGAGGACCCTGACATTCACAAGCTCAAAGGCTCAAGCCTGTGAGCGTTTCTCTCCCTCTTAAGCTTCCTAAGTACGGCTAGGCTGCTTATGATAGCCCAGGAGATCATGAGCATTTACTAAAATATTGTGCGAAATAAATGATACAACGTGTGTTTCCTTTAGAAACAAATCCGGGGACACCTGGTTGGCTGCGCTGATTAAAAGCAAATTTTGTAAGCTGTGGACAAACACTAAACAAACACTGGCTGTGCCTCCCTCTGGTCCTACCTTCCCTCTGGGCTCAGCCTTCCGGTGACAGAACACCTTCTAAGGAGGAAAACTCACAACTTTAGAGAGACCGGCAAGGGAAGAGCAGTGAAAACACCATGTTCTGACTGAGACAGAACCAGGAGCAAGTAAAAGCTCCTGACTAGAGCGTGTTCAGGAATTGGGGATACGGCTTAGTCTTGCTTGTCCAGCATGCATGGAGATTCAGTCCTCAGCCCTGCATAAACCAGGTCTCAGAGGCATATAATTTTAGTACTTTGGATGCAGAATTAGGAAGATCATAAAGATAGAAGTTCAAAGTTATTGGCCACACATCCAATTTAAGGTCAACCTAGACTAGAGACCTCTCATTTAAATAATAATAATAATCAAAAGGTACTTTTTCTAATTTTAACCCCAATCCTGACCTGCTGTGCGCCCTGGCAACTTGACTATTACGTTTTGCTGTTGTCTCTTGTGTTTTCGATGTATGTGTGCAGATGCACATGTGTGTGTGTGTAGATCCGTGCGAAGGCCAGGGGAAAGTTTCCAGTGTCATTCCGGAGGCACCATCGCTTTGCTTTTCATCACCGGGTTTTTCACCAGCCTAGAACTTGCCAAGCAGGCTGGGCTCCTGGCCAGCAAGCTCCAAGGATCAGCTAGTGTCCGCCTTCCCAGTCCTGAGATCACAAGTACACACTACTCGCCTACGTTTTAACATGGGTTCTGGGATTGGAGGCCGGTCCCCATGTTTACAGCGAGCCTTTGATAGTCTGCCTGTATTCCTATCTCTGACAATGGTTTTGAAAGTGACTTGGCAAAACTTTGCTGAACGGCATATTCCTGCCACTCTTGTTCCTGACGTTATCACCACCCACTCTCAGAACGGTTTAGCTAGGGATAGGGAAACTCAGGGGAAAGATGGTGAGTGTTCTTTAGCAATAGTGAGGAGGATGACCCTTGGTGACTCAGAGTAGACACAGTAGGCCCCACAAACCAAGGTGTCCAGTGCCTCTCCTGCTCCATGCTTGTGAGTTTGGCAGGGACCTTTCGCACTTCTTTGGAAAATACTAGAGGAAGGAAGAAAATGTATATTTGAGAAGTATTGGCTCTGAGTTTGGGCTGAGTGTTTTTCAAGCCTAAGAAGCTTCAAATAATACAGCTTTGCAAGTTGCTTTTTTCCAAAGATGGCAGTAGTCATTTCTCTGTCTCCTGGAGGTCCTTCATCCTGCACACACTCTTCCCCATGACTTCCTAGTACCTAGGATGTTGGATCTTATCAGAATCAGCTCTGGCAGGAATCAGAAAAGGGTGCCTGGGAGGGGGCATGAGGTTATAAGAAATGGCGTGAAGACAGAAAAAGTAGGGTAGACTGGGAAGACTGAAGGTAAATACCAAACAGCCCGAGCTTACTTCTCAGCCAGCATATATACTAGTTACAGACAGAAGGCAGAACAAAGGGCTTACAAAGTCAGCTAACCACCTCCCCGTGCTGTCCTTGGGAGGAAACTCAGGCAGGTGCATTAACTCAATACAAGAATTCAGTTAGTAGCAAGGAGCTACCAAACTAAGGAGGAGTGCCTCTGCCTGGCACACACCAGCCCAAATCGTAATAGAAAAATGTACCCTTTCATCTGGGCAAAAATGTTCTTTCTATGGACTAACACAGATGTTATTCACAGCTCTCAAAGTTACTGGAATGCAGAGCAGGCAAGCTTGAACTCGGATGACTTCTTTAAGTCAGAAATGACTCCAGATGGAAACTGAGTCACATGTGAGCTCCCATTGGATCTCTCTGTTTCTATTTTTTCAAAATAAAGTATTCACCTGTGGGCACAGTTTAAGCACCTTATCCAGTGAACTGATCCTTCTGAAGGAAAGTTAGAGTGGGCTGTTCCAAACAGGGAAGCAACCAGGGACTTCTAAGTTGTAGATTTAAAGAAGCTTTTGAGAATATTTATAAGATGGGTTGCATATTCATGGGGTAACATTACCCCTCCAGCCTCAACCTAATCATGCACTCCACACACCACACAGAACTAAAGTCCTGCTCCTTCCACTACCTTTGGGGTTTTCACCTTCCCCAGCCAGGAGTTTATGAAATACTTGATGATGCTCCCAACAGTTTCTCATAGGAAGTTTAGTGCTCATCAAAAAGACAGGGAGAGGGGCTGTGACTTTAAGGAGAATCGAGCTAGATGCCCAGACAGGAAGCTCACCTTGGGAGTTTGCTATAATTTGGCTTTGACTGAGCTGGCACCATCACAGGACCTCAGTTTCTCTTCTAAACTTGGAATGTAGAGATTAATCGGGAAATGGGTGTCAGGTCAGGTAACTCTCTGCTCACCTGGCGACTTGTGAAATAACTCACTACCCCCAGGATTTTCAATGCCAAACCACAGATGTTAACTTCTCTCTACAAAGTCCATGTTTTCCTTGGTTACTTTTAGTAGAATGGGGCTCTGATAGCAATGTCTTGTAAAACAGACAAATCCAGAATGTCGCTCGTAGTTCAAAAGCCCATTGTTGGGGGTGGGTATGGATGTGGGCGTCCCTAAGCCCTGCTTGTCCTTAGGGCTGACCAAGCTCCTTCTGGGGTGACTAGTCACCACAGACACCTGGTCACAGTGCTGTGAAATCCCATACAGAACACCGACGGTTTGCTCTTCACTCAACGCGCCAGTTCCCAGTATCTGCTTTATTCAGAGGGGCTGGGATCAGTTGGCATTATTATCCAGGGCTCTGTGACCTTGGGGGTTTTCCTGTTTGAAAGCTGTCTCTGGCATGCCTCAGCTGGGCCTCAAATCTTCTGTGAGGTTAATTGAAAGACAATCCCAGAGGAGCCTGTGCATGGGCTACTCCACAGGCATCCTTGCAGGAAGGAATTTAAGAAAATGGAAATGCCATTTGATGCAACGGGAAGATGGGAAACCATCAACAGAGAGGCAGGACCCAGAGTGGAGCCTGTGCCAGCCTGGCAAGAAAGGGAGGCCAAGGGAATGGCAACAGGCAAGTTCTGCAGGAAGTACTAGGAAGGGCCGCGGTGTCAGTGGGAAAGGATTTAGGGCTCTGAAGCTACAGATCTAACTGGTGCAGACTGGTGCCCTGTGGCTGGTAGGAGCATCTGGGCCAGAGGTGGCCACCGAGGTGCTCATGTTCCCCACAGTGAGTTTGACATGGGTAATTTATTTATAGGATTTTAAAGCATGTTTTACCATGGAATGCTAAGTAAATCACCAAAAATTACCATTTCTGGAATACTGAAACCCAATTCATTATGTTAAATTGTGTTAAGAAAATCACCAAGAATTGCCAGTTTCTGAAACACAGAAGCCCAGTTCATTATGGAGAAAATTGAACCCCCTTTAAACACTCACACTCTGAGCATACATAGGTAGGTATTCCTACCAAGTGAGTGGGGCTCCAGCTCAGTCAGGTAGGCTGTGCCTCAAGGTATTCTTGCTGTGGAGTCTCCTCTTCTACACGCTATAGCCAAACTCCTCATTCTTCGATGAAAAACTAAGCTTTCACTTTCTCTAGAAACCACAGGCGCAAAAGTGAATTCTCCTTTCCCAGGATGCAACAGAAGGGTGGTATACCTCCTCTTTCTAGTCAGTCTTTTTGTGGGAAGGTGTGTGCGTGCGTGTGTGTGTTTTCTATACTGTTCAGGGCTTGCAGAACTCTTACCCTCTGGACGCGATCACCCTTATGTGCAGCTACAGGTAAAGCCGCAGGTTCTGTGACTCCTGTTTTTGAAGATCACTCAAAGTGGTTTTTCTTCCCAAGTTCTGGTTTCGTTGTGTTCTGGGTTTGTAAGTAAACATTCAGAACTAGTCTAGGAATTGGAAATGACTCGGTAGAATACAAAATTCCAGGTAAGGGAGCTCCGTGGTACGGTTCTGGAGAGCCAGAGACACCAGTGACCTCAGGTGACCAACAAATACTTTGGAGCTACAGGCAAGGGCCACACCCTCTTCAGTGGATGGGAGAGGAGGAGGGGGCAGGGTATCAACGGGAACACCTCTAAGGATCTGCAACAACCCTGGGGGACTGGCCATGTGCCACTGACCCTGGAGTCTCTAAGGGGGGAAGATTCTTACTCTCGGTGTGGGGAGATCAGAAGAAGATGCCTCAGTCAGTCAAGGTACAGGTTTGGATCAGCAATCAGGAGCAGTGGGCTGTGTTCAGCTTTCTCTCCATCATTAACCCAGAGTTAAGGATAGAAAAACCTGCGTAACAACTCTAGCTCACTTCTGGGGTGCTTGTTCTAGCCAATCACTGCTCACACACAACCTAGAAACCATGCCAGATACTGCATGGGCCAATCAGAGAAGAAAACAACTAGTGGTAACCCTCAAAACCAGGGGCTGCAGATCTGCCTGCCAGTACAGTGCCTGTGGCTGGAATCCAGGGGTGTTTTAGCTATCGAGGGCCGAGTATCCTAAATGGGGAAAGTTGCTTTCCCTTGTTTTATGCTAGAGATGACATCCTGAGGCTACAGGATGGAGGTTCTAACAACGGAATCATGGTCTGCACTTTCTCCTGGTGATCAAACTCTTCTGTGCTCCAGAACCTCATTTTGGAGGCCAGGGAGGACAGGGATGAAGACAGGAGCCATTCCATTGAAGCAACAGGGCAGTGGAGGCCAGCCAGGGAGGCATCCCTACTTGTTCTCACAGACATCCTTGGCAGAGGCCCGTTATCTGCACCACTCAGATCAGTGCTGCAGGAGGAACTGGGACAGCCTCATTGAACCCAATTACCCTCAGTGATCCTGTGGAAACTCACTTACCACCCCTCCAGACTTCATAGAAAAGAGGATTCCTCTTCCACCTCACAATATCTTCCATGTGACAGCAGAGGAAAGACCAAAGGCTTCTGGAAGCATCTTGAGTCTCCCTTGCTTGGTGCGAACATGGCAGAAGACGCCATGATGCATGACCAGAGCCTGTATCAAACACGCATTCCTGAGATTAGCCATGACAGGACCAATCTGCACAGGAAGGGAACCAGAGTGTCTTCATCCCAGGATAGATGCTCATCCAAAGGCACTGATAAGAAGCACTGCTGTGTCATGGGCTGACGAGTAATAGGGGTAACATGATCCGGTACAGATTTCTCCCTCACTTGACATCACAGGGCAGATATCCTACCTCAGCACAGGCTTCTTCAGGAGTATGCAGCATCCACAGAACAGCATGCTACATGCCATCTTTGAAGACCACATGGTCAAGGAAGAGGTCTGGCACTGTTTGATGGTGGACACTCTCTAAGCCTGAAGCCTGAGCCAGAACACAGGACACAAAATCCCTTGCATTCTGCTGACTCATCTTCTATGCTGCACATATGCAAAACTTTATTGAGGTCTTCTTGCAACTATGGCACTGTTTGATAAACTTAGGGTATGTCTGCTTTAAGATATCTCCGTACCTGAGGTAGCATGTCTACCACTGCTAACGTTTCCTGTGCTCTTATGTGGGTTGGGGGACACAGGGATGACTTGCCATTTATAAATACTTGGTATTTATACTCTTAGTAGTGAATATGATCAATTTCATATATTGTAGGAAATCCTCAAAATATTAATAAAAATAATAAATTTTAAAAACTATATTGAGAAGTTAAGAGAAGCTAGAACCCACCTCAGTTAACTTCAACTCAGCTCCATACTATATCAGGCCATAGGCATTCCCCCACCCCGTTCCTAACACCAGGAAATCTGGAGTTCAGCGTTATCTTCCACTGGAGAGAACAAGATGCACTGAGGCTTGAAACTGTGCCAAGAGAATGCTGGCCTCGCCAGGCCCTGGAAGGTGGTGGGGTCCCTAAGCACTTCCACGTAAGTCCTGAGACCAGTCCCTGCTGACCAATGACAGACTTGTAGAGTCGATGGGTCCAAACTTCAGGATGTACTCAGAAAACATCTCCGTCCAAAACTGACCTCAGAACTCCTGCCTAGGGCAGTGGTCAGCCACTCCAGTTCTTCCTGCATTTTATGAATGGCAGGCGGGAACATGTGAGCTTCTAATAAGAAGCATTTAAATTTAGCTAATTTTATGGCTCTCATCTGTAAAATAAAAATGAGAAGAGCATATTTCCTGTGCATAATGCTATGCAAATTAATTAGCTGCGGTTAAACATACGGAAAAATAAAAACGTCAATAAAAGCATTAGCACAGAATAAATCTCCATCCCATTAGCAGAAGTCCAATCTTCACTTGAAGGGTCTCAGCTCCTTCTCCATTTGCAAATCTTTCTAGTACGTATTTGTCTTCTGTATTCAAAGCCTCGCAGTAAAAAGCTGGCAGCCAGAGAAGGGGGAGAGGACCTGTTGGACACTCCAGGGCTGTGTCTTCAGCAGCCCTTCCCTGACCTGCAGCCTCTCCCTGCAGGCTGGGTGTTTCTGGGGTTCCTCAGCCAGCCATGTTGGTCTTCCCATTGCTCTTGGTCTCTGTCCCAGTGGGACAGAGTGGGGTGGTGGTGGGAGTTGATCTGCTCTGAAAACAATGTCCTATTCTCTGATACAATTGATCACAGGATAAAGCCAGAGTTGGGGAGCTACCTGCTTCTCACCCTTGCCTCCTTCATGGGGTATGCTGGGTACCTTTCTTCCTTCAAGGAGAGGAGCAGTGAGAGGAGCCAGTGTCCTTACCCATCACTCACTCCCCTCTGCTTCCCCCAGTACTCAAGGCTTTGGGGCTACAGGATTCTATCCAAGGCTCCTACTGAGCCATTGACCCACACTTTGAGGGCCCCTGTTCCTCTCTGGGATGCAGACCACATCTCTTATCTATATGGGCTTCATCGGGGACAATTTTCCATCTGTCTGACCAATCCACAAATCTACAAGTGGAAAACCCCGACCTCACCCTGTGCTCTCATTGCTAATCTCTAAGCATGTACCACCAAGGCCAGAACTTGGGGAGTGTAGATTGATTGGATTGAATCAGTCAACTGATTGATCCATGGATCTCACTAGGAATGAACAGCACTGCCCTTGGCTAAAACACTTGGTGAAGTACACAGTGGTCTTTGGTACAAGAAGTGTTCAGGATAGAAGAGTCTTTCACTTAATCATGAATGAGTTGTTACATATACATCCAAGTTTTGGGTTTCTGTAGCCACTAACCCCTGTGGGTCCAGAAGCTATTGCCAGTTATCTACCCAGGTGGCCACCAAGCTGGGACTGCTGGCCCTGCAGCTCCTCTGCGCTTGGATGAATTTTCCCACACTGCACTCCTGGAGTACAGCCACGTCAGCAATGAGTTTGTTTACTGGGTCACATCTGAGCTCTCAGGCTTCAGGTGTTGGAAGTCTATATAGTTCTAGTATAGTAATGGGTTCCCCAAATGTAAATAGGATTCAGAAGCTATGGGGCAGCCAATGAGCTCCTGTGTGTTCTGGAAGGTAATGTTGGAAGTTATGCTCCACTTCTTGGGAGGAAAGGGAATAGTCCTGTGCACACACACCGTGCACACCTCATCTCAATGGTCAGACGCACACTTGGTGGTAAATGAGGCCCAGAGAATGCCATCACTTCCTTGTCCCTACCACATGCATTGTAAGGGGAATAGGCTGTGTCCACTCCTCAGACCTCCTACCCAGGGCAGTAGAACCCCCTTCATGGTACGGCATGGGGATCGCATTATTCTCTGCAGCAGGAGCAGCCACAGCAAGCCCTTGCAGGATATCCAACAGCATGCCAGCTATGAGACAGGAAGGAAAGAATATGCCTGGGATAAAGGCGCTGTCACTCTCCACGTGGGTTGCTTCTTCGATGACAGTACCAAAGACACCATCCCTTTGAGTACAGGCTGTGTTGGGAAAACGCAACGGAGCTGGCAGGCTTCTCCAGCCTAGCCCCTCTCCTAACAGCCTCTGATGTCTTTCCAGCCTGCATCTCCTGCCTGGATGAAACAGATGACTTTCTGGGCTAGCTCCCTTCGCAGCAGGCAGGAGCAGCAGTGACTGATTGGCTGAAACGCGAGGATTAATGGGTATTTATATTTCATTAAATTTTATGCTCACTGGAGAATAATGTATCACTTGCAGATATTGAAACATATGTCAACCCTATCCACTTACATATAATTCAATTTGACTTAAATGCATTGATCAAATTTTATTAAAGTCCAATATATCTTCCAAAAAAGCCTGCTAATGCCGGGATTGTCCCTTCAGAGTCACTGATGAGAAGGGGTGATTGAGCTCTCATTCCACTTGTGCTGGTGCTATTTGTGGGGGGGGGGAACTGTTGTGGACAGAATACTTATCACTAAGTGGCCAGGGCTGCCTAATAACTTGCAAGTGAGATCGTCAGGCAAATTTCTAAGCAGGGGCCCACACTATAAATGACTCCAAAGCAGGTCAGTCCAGACCCAAAGGGGAAGAGGTCGCTGGGAATGCCTCCTGGAAACAAGTGACCCAGATGCGGGGCTTCCCTGCCTGTCCACACACACACCTCATGGTGAATTGCATATTGCTGGTATTGGTCAGGAAGTAGACGGATGCTTCTATCAGGGTTGCAAGATACCATCACCTTGGTGTCGCTCTAGTATCCATAGTTCCCTACCTGCCTCCCTTCCCCCATGCCTACAAAACAAAAGAACTACTATTTATTCCACAACAAACCCAGACTGGTGGTGGTAGCAGCAGTGTCTAGTGTATGGACTGCACTAAAAATTTAGTAAGATAAACCAAATAGCAAACAGACATATTCTATTAGATAATTTTTAGTACTACAAGGAAATATACCTTTCTAACTACTGTATGTGTTGGGAGTAAATACATGTATTCTTAATAGATTTCAGTGGTAGGTGTTAAAATATTGCTAATTAGGTCCAGGCATGACATCATACCAGGTGCCTATAATCCCAGCACTTGGAAGGCTGAGGCAAGAGTATCACTGTGGGTTTGAGCCTATCCTGGGCTATAGAGTGAAAAAGCACATTGTTGCCTAGATCGATTTGACACAAAGGGGGATCTCTTGATATTTTTATAGAAATGCTTCTCATCCATGGGGAGGGGGCAGCAAGGGAGTAGGCCGGCTCTGCCCAGGACCCCTGCGGTGTGCTGCTTGGTCACAAGGGCCTGGGCTACAGACTGGGCCCTGACACATTGTGTGCAAACGTGCAAGGGGAAGGGGCCCTGCCATTGTATGCAAGGGTAAGGGGCAAATTCTGTCAGCAATTAATCCTAAAATCACTTAGCACGAGTAATACTGGGTCAACAGCTACATCAGACTCACCTGTTGTGGGTAAATCCAGGAACAAACTCTAGGGTTGACCAAAGAGGACTCACCTGTCCCCTACTTTGTCCACTGCATACAATGGGAAGACCGGAATCCACTGCCGGGACTAAAGGCCTGAGTCAATATATACATACATACATGGGAACATGCCAAAGCAAAGGACAAATGGGGAGTGTAGTTGGCGTACTCCCAAGGCAGCGGTTCATGCCTCTCTTCAGTCCCCAACGCCTGACCTCTGGCTCTGTTGCAAGTGCCAAATACAAAGGAAGCTCTAAGCCCTTTGCCTGCTTTGACTCAGTAGTCAGCATGCTATTCCTGCCATGTCCATTAGGGGAAGGGGAAGTGCACACTGCTCTCCAGACTGCTTACTCTTTACTGAAGGGTAAAGTTATCAAAGGAGACCCTGTCTAGCTTCTGGCTGTGCTTCTGCGCACCGGTCTTTGTCCGATTCTGTGTTTTCTGCAGAACTCTGTCATCTCCCCCATATTTCTTCAGCTAATAACCCAGATTCCTGATTCTTGTCATTGCCTTTCAAGACTCTAGAGTAGCCACACCATATAGACATCTTCCTTCTCCTGCCTGTGACTCCCTGAAATTTGAACCACTTAGGGTAACAGCTTCTGCATCACTTAGTCACTAAGATTTGGTTAAGGTGATAGGTCACTATTCTTCATGGGCAGGGTTTGCACAGCTCACTGAGAGACCCAAAAGTACACACCATTTAGGTGTCAGGGCTTCCTAACCTTTATGGACAAGAACCGTTCGTATCTCTTAGGTGTTAGGAGTACAAGCTGCCTAGACTGAAATCTCCTACTGATGTCTCCTAGAATTTCCTGGTACTGGGGAACCCTGTAAACACCACCACAGAGTCCAGGTTCATGAGGTATCACTCAGTTTTTCTTCCTGGAGAGTAGGTAGGATATGGGGAACGAAAGTCAGCAGGAAGAAAAGAAAGCAAGCAAACAAAAGCTACTTGAGAACAAGTCAGTCCTGTTTATTCTTTTCAGTTGGCTCCACCACCAACCACTAAACCAAACAGTGCAGATGCCCTGCTCAGTAGGCCCTTGGGATGACAGATTATTGAAGGATAGAGGGATAAATAGATGGCTACATGGGAATACAAATGGATAGATAGGGGAATTGATAGAAGGAAGGAGAAATGGAAGAAGATGAATCGATGATAGAAGAGTGGAAGGATTGTAGATAGATGGATGGATAGGGGCTATGGAGGGATAGAGAGAGAGATGGGGGAAATAACAAATGGATGGATGGGAAGAAGGGTGAATGGGGGATGGGTGGATGGAGAGAAGAAAGAAGAGGCAGGGTGGATCTGAGCAAGAATGAATGAATAGACAGACAGATTTGATAAAGGATTGTGAGTGGAAGAACAGGTAGATAAGTGGATAGATGAATGGATGAATAGTTTGATGGATAGGTAGATAGATGGATGGATGGATGGCTAGATGGGCAGTGGAGAATATAACACTATGTGAAGACACTGAATATAATCTCATTTTACTCTTTGACTCATGGAGGACAATAAGAGCCTGACCTATCGTCAGAAGGGGAGGGATTGTTGAGGGCGTCAGGAAGGATGCTAGGTGCTGGCCTCAGCTCTGTTCAGAGGAAAGTCATCAGTGCACATGTCTTGCTAGGAGAAAGGGAAGGCGTGTGAGGTGGGGCACTCAACAGACTCCAAAATGATGAGGTGGCCACATTTCCGTGCTTTTCTTTATCCCAGTATTCAAAACAGCTTTAAATCTAGTGCTAAACGCTGCCCGGTGATGCTGAGTGTGGAAAGGCTGTGGCAGGTCTGGGAAAGGAATCCTGTCAGTAGGGCGTCTTTGATTGTGAGTGATCTCAATGTTCATTACTGCTAAGCACCAGTGAACCAGTGCTGAAAATAAACAAGGTCTTCATGTAGAAAGTGCAGGAAGGCAGTTCACGTGTTGATGGGCTCACGCAATGAAACCCAGATGCTTCCGCGGGGCTGGTCAGAATGCTCCCAGGATCCGGGGCTCAATGTTCTCTGACTGCAGGACATAATCTGAGTGAACGAGAGGGTTCTGGACTTGTCTGAACCTGGTCTACGGATGACAGCACCCAAATCCGTGGTGCATGAGATGTCATGGATGTCATGCCAGCCGTCCTTAAACTTGGCACATAGTCAACTAACTGGAAATCTTTTTTTTTTTTTTTTTTTTTTTTTTTAATGAAACAAAGTCCCCAGCTCCTGCAGTGGTAACTTCCCCACCTGGGATAGTCTGTCCAGTGCAGGTCATCAGGGTTCCCAAAGCAGATTCCTTAGGGCATCTCTGGCTCATGTACTATTTCCAGGTCAATGGGATGCCAGCTACGAGCTTTCTGTGGAAACAGAACCAAAATCACTGTGCTCTAAAATTGGACAAAAGCCCCCACTCAATTCAAAGAAGCTCTATGTTACCCCTAGTCCCATATCAAAAGCACAACCCAGAGCTCCACGTGTTTGTCCAGTCAGTGGAATGCTATGGCTATGAGCTGGTCTCTGGGGTTCCCCTTTCTCACCAGTCCTATATGAGTCCTATGAGTCACTATGTGACCTCAACAGTTTGCACACCCTGGTGGTGGTGTGGCTTCCTTGTCTATATGGCACTAACTAACCGTCCACTGTCCGTCAAGTTCTCTTGAGACTCAGAGAGCCCAAGTATGTGATTTGCTTAGCAACAAGTCTTGCAGGCTTTCCCTGCATATTGATGGAGCTGATCAATACTTTTCCTTTGCCCGAGTTTGAACTGTTGAAAGAGATGGAGAAGAGTGATGGAGGCTGGAATTCAGCCTCTGTGGATAGAGCCGATGGAAAAATGCTAAGTGAGGCAGGCCGTAGCCACAAGCTTCGTCATATGAGCCTGAAATAAGGTAGCTGTTCCTACTCATCCTCAGGCTGGAAAAAGTCATAATTAAGGCCAGACAACCTTAGTGGATCTAGAAGGAAGCCTCCCTTGCCTACCTGTGTTCTTTCACAAACTATATCTAGCCTTGCTGCCACATCCAGACTCAGAGATGGATGGGCTTATGAAGGTCCTCTGACAATAAAAAACCCAAATCAATGAGGAAACCCCTGGAGAATGCAGAAGTCTGTATATTGAGAATTAAATTTATTCTCTGAGTCTCTGGAGAGGCAGCCAGAGCTTGGAGCGGTCTTAGTTCCTGTGTTTGGATCCGTTTGCAGAGCGACTGCAGTCTCTGCAGGCCTCTGGGGGTGTTGCAGATAGAGCAGAATCCACCATGCACCTCCTTCTCTGAAGAGCTGCAAAAACTCCAACCAGCCTATTACAGGCTCTGCACCCAACACAAGCAGAACACCCTGGGTGCCACAGTCCCCCTTGGAAGCATATGTAATGTAGACATTAGAGCCACTCAAGTACAGCTCAGGGACCCCAGAGTCATGGTCAATTGACTGGCGTCTATGACGGTAGGTGAGGGCTCAGTCATGATCTTTGTTGCTGTGAGGAGCCAGCTAGGCCGTGGCTTTCCCTGTCTGGTGGGAAACGGCCTGGCTTGCTTCACTTCCTACCAATATCTAGGAATGTGCAGGGCCATCTGACCCCAAGGAGCTCCTGCTGGAGGCTGCTCTCCCTGCTGTCAGCTCACCCTGAGCCTCTCATTGCCATTCCCACCCCAGCTCTGAGGAAATGGCCATGTGAGGCTGTAGAACATTTCAGTTCTGACCATGGGGGTTCACTGCTGTTGAGGAGAGACGTTCTGCTTTTCCCTTCCCAACCCTGGGAAGATGAACTCAAAGAATTCCTACTGCAGGGTTCATTGCTATCCAGGAGGGATACTCTTGCACTTCCCCACTGTTTCCCCGAACAGTTTGCATCTGAAGCTACCCTGATGTATGCTGTGATATCACAAGTAGGAAGCCAAATTCACAGCAAAGGGTGGCTGTGTGTGACATCATCCAAGATCTTAAGTACTTTATTAACTGGTTTACTGAAGGCTTGTTCCAGGATCACTTGACTTACTGGAACCACGTGCCCTGAGCCTCCAGGGGATATGGGAGTGAGATTTCCAAAACGCCGCACTCAGTCCTGTGTCCTGGTCCTGGAGCTTTGATGTAATGGTTTGATTTAAGGCACCTATCCTGAGTTTATTTACATACACAGAAACATGAATTTCTTCCTGAGGTGCTGGTCAGAAATGACACAGACAAGGGGCCCAGAAAGAGAACTCCTTGGCTGTGGCCTGAGTCCCTCCCGCCATCCCAAGTGGGGGTAGCATATGGTACAGCAGCTGGGGACCAGCGTGGAGCTCTGGATAACGAGGCCCCTTTGAATCATTAAGTAGCCTCACAAAGGAGTCCTTCTACCACTCTGTGCTGTATTTAAGCCTGTGAGTCAATTAATACTTAAAAGGCAGCTATGGGCAATCAGAAAGTATAACTGAATGAGTCCCAAAGTCAGGGTGACCTGGCTGGGAAAGCAAAGTCTAGGAGCCACTCCCATGGTCAAGTCAGATAGCTTCTGCCCAACAAAGCCGCAGAATGTTTCTCTTCACACAGCCAAGGAACCAAATACACAGAGCCCCGCCCGGGGCTCTAGAGACTTGGGTGGTGATGAAACAGTCCAAGTCATAGGATGCTCATGATCCATCTTAAAACACAGGCAGCAAGAGTGCACTGGTGGTGTGGATACGACTGATTCTGAGTGGACAGAAGCAGGAGTAGTGCCAAGCTCTTCCTAACCTCCCCCACACAGGACACAGGGACCAGGTATGAACTGAGCACTTTGATTTGCATGGAGTGAACCTGGCAGAGAATATATCTTGCAGACCTGCAGCCTCTCTCCAGCACTACTGGCTGAGACCAAGGTCTTTGCATTCACCACACCACAGGCAGTTTTTGTGTTACCCCTCATTACTGCGAGTGTCAATGATTGGGTTTCAGCCAAATATCTGTCGGACTTATGTAAGGACCAGAGGTGTGGCCTGCCCCCTTTCCTCTTAGCTCCCTTACTCTTCTCTAAATCTTGGTCCCACAACCACAGTCCACATCACAGTCAACCCATATACAAGCATACACACGCATGTGCACAAGGACATACCCCCTCACAAGTGCACACACTCACATGCATGGGGACATACCTACATATACACACATATGCACAAGCACATAATCCCTCTACACACATAAGCACACACTCACTCTCACAGGAACACACCTACATACTCACATACATGAACAGGCACAGACACACACTTCCAAACAAGTAAACAATCACATGCACAAGCACATAACTCCCAAACACATGAGCACACACATGCATATGCATGGAAATATACCTACACACACCACGTACGCACACACACACATGCACAGGCACATACTCTCCCACACACAAGTGTACACCCAAACACACACACTCTCACATGTACAGGAACATACCCACAGACACATACTTACACGTACAGGTACATACCCACACAAGAAGCACACATTCACATGCATGGGCACACTCAAGCACACACACTCATGTGCACAGACACATACCCCATGCACACACATGAACATGCACATGCAGAAAAGGAACACTTGAAGCCACAGAGGATGCTCTTTCTCACTGTGGATGTTTTGCAGTTGGGCTGTTTCTTGATCATTTTGTTCAGCTTGACTTTAAGCAAACCAGCAGCAGGGTCCAGGAAGGGCAAGGCTTTGGAGTGTTGCCCACTTCATCAGGCTATCTCAGGAATGGTCCCCTGGGAGGGGGGATTCAGAGCAGCCATCTGAAGGGCTGCTCTTCCTCGATGACCATGTGAAGAACCCACATATAGCCCAGCCTAGAATCAGGGCTGTTTCCTTGCACTGTTGTTGAACTAAATACTACGGCTGCCATTTTGAAGTACTGAGTCCCTCACACCTCAGTTCTGGGACAGCCTGGCATCCAGCTTCCTACTGCTGTGGATAAACTTACCAGCAGCAAACCAAGCTAATAACCATATTCATAACTCAAAATGTCTGTGCCGGGGCAGAGCTAGTTCAGCTGGCAAACAGCTCGTCTGGATCCCAGGATACTGCTGTTCACATGAGTAGTTTAGCAGGCAGGTGGGAAACTCAGTTGGCCATTTGACCAGAGAACACGTGTAAACCTGGGGTGGCCGGACGCTAAACCAAGGGATTTCCACTGCACTGCTGGTGTACACCTTTAATACCAGCACTCAGAAGGCAGAGGCAGGCAGATCTCTGAGAGTTTCAGGCCAGCTTAATCTCAGAGCGAGTTCCAGGACACAGAGAAACCTCATCTCAGAAAACAAAACAAAGAAACAAAAACACTGGATTTCCAGCATGCGGCCCTGCTGGGGACTCTGAAAGGAAGAATCTGGGATATATTCTTCGATTCTCCCCTTCCAAAGCCTACCCTTACCTACATTCTTAGGATCAACCTGGGGAATTGTTCCCACCTCACAGATACAGTGTGTCCATTCTCATGGGATCTTCTAGGGTATCCACAATCTTTTTTGAAATAGGACAGAGTCATGGTAGTGACAGCACTGGCTGAGCTGTGATGGACAGTGTGACCACGGTGATTATGAAGGCAGTCAGGAATTTTGCTATTCTGAATAGTTTGGTTGCAGTTGCCAGGAATTTTCATAAACTAGAAAAGTAATCAATGAGTTCACTATCATGCTTTTACAAGCTTGGTACGGACATAAACCCTGAGGCAGGAGACTCGCCTCAATGGGCACGAGTCTGAACCTTAGAGACCAGGTAAAACCCAAGACAATATTTATTGTGGTTCTGGATTTAGTGCTGACTGAGGGAGGAGCCCAGACATGGTGTGGGCTATACATGTATACATAATGCAGGTCATTGTGTGTATGTAGTAGGCTGTGTGTGTTGAGGGCTTTATTGTGTAGTGTGGGTCCCGGTCTGTGTGCTGCAGGCTGCGGCGGGGTGTTGTGAAGTTGGTGCTGTATGGCCTGCTTCCATCTTTTAAAGCTCAGAGGTTCGCGAGGCACCGACAGCCAGGTGTGCCAGGCAGGTGTCTAGTGATTTCCTGGCTCTTGCCTTACCATAATTAGGACATGCGCATGCAGCTGCTTTCTGTAAACCCCGGTTCCAAGTGAGTTCACTTTAGTTAGAAACGACTTTGAGAAACAATGAGAGAGGCAGGAGAGACTCCGGCGAACACACTCCATTTTGTTTGTTTTACATTTTCAAAACAACAGAGGGCAGGAGTCTCAAACTGATCCTAGAGGCTCCTGAGCAACTCCCTCTTAATCTGAGAATGTTTTCCTATCAGTCACGCATTCACCAAGCTCCGAGGAGCCGCGATTTCAGCAGGATCCCCAACGTCATTTGCAATATTGTATTGCACAGGGGCTTGTAGATTTTTCACAACAAAGTGAATTAATGTCTGATTATTCCAAACCTCACGAATTGCTTTTTTTTTTTTTTTTGGTTTTTTGTTTGCTTGGTTGTCTACTTTGTTTTGTTTTGCTCAAAGTGGGACAGTTGTCTAGGTTGTTTTACTCTATCTCTGCAGATAAACAGACAAGCAGACAGACAGACAGTAAATCTAAACCTAAGTAAGAGTTATTATCCATTATATAATGTCAAGTGTGTTTGAATGTGACAAAATTGGATTGTACCCTCCACTGAGACAATAGGTGGTAAGGCATGAATAGTGTGAGCTGGCTTGACTTCCACACTGGTTACATGGTGGCCCTGTGTTCTGTCTCAGAATTCTCCACACACAGGGATACTAAACTTCTTCCCACTGCGCAGAGTGGAATACTATGACTCGAGGTTCTGACGCCCCACTTACAAACCTAGCCTGGAGGGTGGAGGAGAGCAGGCCTGCCTCAGAGAGTGGCCAAGCTTAAGTCAGGGCCCTCATAGCTGTGCCTGCAGTTGAAATGAGGCCCAGGCAAGAAAGAAGCCATGCTGTGTGTGCTCTCCCTTCTGCTTCCATCCCCAGGTGGAGTACCACTAGGATCAGTGACAAACATGGTGGCTGGGGTCTGTGCCCTATGGCCTATGGTACTGCTCCCTGGCCATGGGGTCACCCACCTTAGGGACTTTAGAGTGTGACAGCTTTAAAATCCCCAGACTCTGTTCAGGGTCCCCCACTGGGACTGATGCCCTAAGTGGACCTCACTGTCTGCTCTCACACCTGGAACTAAGATCACACCTTGTAATGTATGCTTTCTGTAAACATGGAAATCAAAGTTGTTTTCTCCAAATCTCCCTTTCTGCCCTTTCCCAGAAAAGGGAAGCATTTGCCTGCACTGATGCTGCCTGGGATGGCTGGCTATTGTTGGTGAGAATAGGGCATCTTCTAGCCTATTCTTAGCAGAGTTCACATTGCACCTGTTCCTGACGTGGGCTCCTTGAAAGGCCCGGGCATCCCTCTTCTGCGAACCCCCGAGACAATTCCATAACAACACCTTACCAGCTGCCGCAGCTACAAACTACCTGGATATTTAGATACTGGAGTATCTAATAGGACACTATCAATCTTTTATAGGGAGAGAATACATAAATTATAAACAAATATGTCCTTTGGTCTGGTCGAACAGCACGACGATCAAAGACACACAATGGCAATGCATTTGCTTCCGCGGGCAGTCTTCCCCAGCTCGTGGCTGTGCTGATGGACAGCCGGGGAGCTGTCGGCTTTTGTTCATTTGTCACAGGACACTTACCTCCTGTGGTTTTAAGTAATCAATACGGGAGCCTAAATCACCTACTGCTACGTCCGCTACCTCCTATTTTGTCCACTCATAAATTATGGATCGTTGCACAACATCAAGTCTACAATTTCGATTGCATTTGCTAATCATTGATCAATAATTCAGAAGCTGCGCCTCCTTCAAGGGCCCCCGCTCCCCTACAGCATCTGGCACTGGCTGACAGCGAGCGAGAGAGTCCCTTATCACAAAGAGCAGCTGAGAAAACAACTTGTTTAAAGTCGCTCCTGTACCTTCCTCTTCATATTTCTGATGAGGGCGACTATTTCCATTCGGCGCCTTCCTCTGGCTTCTGAGGCTTTAAGGACGGGCACTAGGTTCCAGCAGTGTCCTGTGTGCTGGGTCAGGGAAGGCCTCTTTCTGTTTGGTTTTATGTGTCTGTCTGGGGGTGCATCCGGACTCATGGGGGCAGGGAATATGTTTTGCTCACACTGTGTGACACTGTGGCTGTGGAGGTACAGCTGGGACAGCGTGCCCCGTGCTTCTCTTAGACCCACATGTACACACCACAGATTCATAAAAGACTCTGCCCCGAGCAAAAGTCTTTGGTAGGATGCTCTTCAGGGCCTGGCTCCTTCAGGGTCCACACTCAGCTTTCCTTCTGTTAGTTTTAAGGTATGCTTCATCCAGCTTGTGGTGCCAAGCCGAGCAAACTTAAGCAATGATAATGTGTTCACAAAGCACCCTGCTTTTGGATGGAAGGTACCCTTTTATCTCAGCCTCTTTGAGGGCAACAAGGTGGAGCCCTGCCCCCTTGCACAGCCTTTGGTTGGATGCGAGTCCCAATGCAGATGTGGGGGGGTGGCAGCAGGGAGAAGGAGCAGGGTGCAGGGAGAAAGCAATCTGGAGCTGGGGTTTCTGAGAAGCCATCTCCACAAAAGGCAGGATGCTGAGGAAGTTGCCTGGCCTGGACACAACCCACTGCCCCCTTTGGAAGGAGCAAAAGGACGAGGGGAGAGCCTTTGTGGGCTCCCAGGGCTCATGCTGCCTCCTTCCCCACTTGCTGGACGCTCTCCTGCAGCCTGCTTTCTATAGATGCCTGGCCTCGCCCATTGTCACTGCCTGGCAGGAGGGCAGCAGCCAGGAGGCTCTCAATAACTTTAACTTTCAAAAAGTGGGAAAAAAAAGAGCAGCGGGGAAGGGCCAGAGAAGAGGGCAGAAGGAAAAGGTTTAAGACAATCTGTGGCCGGGAGCAAAACAGTCAGGGCAGGCAGAGTAGGTTGACGGGAGGGAGGCAAAACTTTCCCTTTAAAGGGAAAAAGAAAAGGAGAGGATGGGAAAGGGCTTTTAAATCTCTAGTGAACTTATGAGAATGAAGGAAAATAAAGATGTAAGAAAAGGCAACTGTCACCCAAAAACATCGTCAGCTAGAGCAGCCCTGGCCCCGCGGATATCGCGGTTTCTACAGGCTCAGGCGAGCATCCTACCTCTCCTCTGATTTCAAGTTTTAATCCTGCAGGTGACCCAAGTAGCCTCTGAAAGACAGACTGTAGCTAAACTGAGGCAAGGACAGCGATGAACCGGAGCTGAAACTGAGAAGTATGAGCAGGTGCCCTGAAAGTGGGACACACACCTTTCCCCAACGCAGACCACACACCCCAACTCCCTAGCACAGGATCCAAGAACCCACACAGCAGGTCCTGATGAAGAACCGGTATAGATGATGCCGGCACACGTACGCTGAAGTCTCTCTGGTTTGCTAATTATTGCAGGATGCGTGTCTCACTCTCCTGACCTCCCACACTCCTCCAGCCAGCCGCCAGCCAGACCTAAAGTTCCATCCTACTAAGTATTTTGCAAAGTCTAAAACCGATTCAGCTCATGGTCCAGCTCCTTTCATAAACAAAGCCTTCATACCTGGACTGTGGTCCTCTGAACCAAAGAGTACCCTAACTATGACTCCTGCCATCAGAGATTGTTATCAACAAGTGAGACCTTAGGTTGACCTGAGATGCAGGACCAGAGGCCAATGTTTCTTTAGAGTGGTTCCTGGTGACGCCGGCTCTCTGAGAGGAGATGTGATTGATGCCTTAGCATGTAGAAAATGGGAGTCAAGAGCATTTCTCTCCTAGCTTAGGTCTCTGTGACCTGCTGGTCACAGAAGACATTCCTCTAGTAAATCACTCACTTCATTTATTTCTGTAACAAAACGTCCGGCAGGAACAACTTCAGATGAAATGGTTTGCTTTGGCCCACAGTAGGCAGGATACAGTCCATGGTGGTGGGAAGGCAGTGAGAGCAGGGGCGTGAGGCAGCTGATCACATCTGTATCTGAGATAGATATCTATCTATTGCCAGGAGGCTGTGACTTACTGGGTAATGTTCCAGCATCTATCTCTGGTGGGGCTACCTGGCTTCTCCCTGACTCTGTCTCCTTTCTTCCAGCATTCAGTTTAGTTTCCCCACCTACCTAAGTTCTGTCCTATCAGGCCGAGCCAGTTTTTTTTTTTTTTTCTAAATTTTTTTTTTAACAGTGTACAGAGGGGAATCCCACATCACCAACACACTTTGAAGTTTGTCAGCCCTGGGCCTTCAGAGAGTACAGAGTCCGGAGGAGAGGCACTAAAATGGAGGCCCAAGGTGAGCCAGGAATGACCCCTGTACAAAGGGCAATCGGAGGTATCTGTCTTTGGCCAGTTGTGCCTTCTGGGATTTTCTAGATGCATCTGAAGTGAGCTCATTAATTAACTTGCCCTAGGCATCTGTAGTACCCACGATGTACCAAAGGACTCAAGTCAGCAGCCACTGGAAATGGATGGAAAGAGGGGGAAAATCAGTAAATTCCAGAGACACGAGACTCCTCACGGTGTGCTTATCACTTGCACCTCACTCTTGGGAGGTTCCTGAGTAGGTGTGACTACTCTAACTGTTCCAGTCTAAACCAGGAAATGGAAGAAGTCATGTATCCATAGGCTCTTTGACAATGCTCCATTCTTATGTTTAACCTGATTACAAGTATCCAGTGATGTGTATTTGGGCATCTCCAGGGCGGGGGGAACAAAAGTTATGCCCCTTCACTCACTGATAATGTTCCCCCCACCTAGAAGCTAATGGAAGACTTAGTTTCACTTCACTTTGTTTTTTTCCTTGTTTTAACAGAACTAGTGATTCCATGTGCAGGATGGCTGCACTTCAGTGACATTTATTGGGCATGATTCAAGTCTCATAAAACACCGTTCTTGTGAGTGGAGTTCAGTGGTGATTCAGCATTTGGAAAGTTGTATGTCTATCACCACCCTCTAATTTGAGAACACCTCTTTTCCTCCCTGCCGTGGTTTGAATGAGGGTCATCCCCCCCCCCAATAGAATTGAGCATTTGATTCCTTGGTCCCCAGCTGGCAGCTGTTAGGGGAGCTTTAGGAAGTGCAGCCTTGCTGGATAAAGTATATAATTGGGGTGGGCTTTGAGGGAAAAGCCTCAAGACACATCAACTTCTCTCTCTATGCTTTGTGGTCATGGTTGAAGATGTGAGCTCTCACATCCCTGCTCTAGCTGCTGTGCCTCTCTGTCTTAGCCCACTGACCCGGCCATGTTTCTGCACCATGATGGGTTAAATACCTATGGAATTCTGAGTTCAAATAAACTCTTCCTTCTCTAAGTTGCCTTGCTGTTGCAGGATCTTTGACAGCACTGTTAACCCTGAGATTGTATTATTTAGTGGAAAAACCTGTTTCTAGTTGTGGTGTGGCTCAGCCCTAGAACACACCTTTAATCCAAGAGTTTTCTGCTTGAATTTCGTAAACAGGATTAAATAATGTTAACTGTAGGTCAAGAAGCAGAGTAAGCAACCAGTTGACAGGAATCCCATGTGGAAGATGATTATAAAAAAAAAAAACAAACCAAAAACCATAGAGACTAAGACAGATACACAGTGAGTGAAAGAGAAGGACGTGAGTTGGAGGAATTTTGGGGCATTGAGACGGTGTAAGGAAAGAAGCCTTCTGGAACATCTGCAGAGGAGGGAGATCATCTGGGTGCTTTCTCTACCTCTGTGAGCTAGCAGGCTTTGCTCCAGTGTCTGGATCCCAAGTCTTTATTTGTAAAAAATCAAATGATTGAGATTTTGCTAAAACATTACACCTCGCTCATGGTGTTTGTCACAACAGCAGACACATAGCTAATGCCCTCACCAATAAACTCTCTATCCTTCTCGACTGTCTCTTTGGCACCAGCACCTGATAACCTATTTTCCAATTGAATATACTGGGATTAAATTACGATGTAAAATCAGTTTCTTTGTATCTTTGATGTGCCGCAAGGTTGGTGGCTTAACGGAGGGTGAGATAACAGATGAAGTGCTTTGTGCAAATGCATGCGTCTCCGCACTGAGTGTTCACTGATAGCCTAGAGTAGCTCTACTTTATCCCAGCCATTTCCACTTTATGAGCTCCTAGCTGTGACGTCAGAACCATCTAACTCATTCATGAAATAATTAGCATGGGAACAAAGATGCTTTAGAGCCACTTGAAGTTGGAACTGAGAAAGCTTACCTTGCTTGTCCTATTGTGGGCTTGATTGTGTTTTTCTTTTAAGTGATCTGACCTGTCCTAGGATCATACTCAGAGAGGTGCAGCCTTTTTAGGGATCATTGACTCCATAGGGGTCAGAATCCATGCCCAAAGTTATTAGAAACAGAGGAACTTCTAGGCAGGGTTCTAGAAAAAAAAAAAAAAAGCCATGAAGTGAAGCAGGGATAGGCTGGCCTCAAGGCTCAACCCAATTGAATTCAGCTGTGTCAGGTGACAGTAGAGTCTAGGGCTTGCTCTTGGCACACTCATCCAGCCATTCCTCATCACTCACACACACACACACACACACACACACACACACACACACACACACACAAACACAGTGCATTTTATGCCTACGGCCTGGCAGCACAAATACCTCTAAAGGAGGTTCTTATAGCATCCTTGCTTGTGAGGCTCCATTCCAGACCCAGGTGAAGTTTATAGGTTAGCTAGGGTATGTCTGCTGAGGATAGCAGGTTTGGGGAGGCAGCCGTGGAGACAGACATGGCTAAAGTACAGGAGAATATGGAATATAACAGAGTCACCTAGGAGAGCTCCTTCCAGTGAAAGTCAATCTCTGTTCTATAGCCCTAAGAGCTGGCTGCTGTGCCTGATCTCAGTGCCTATTAGGATGGATATTATAGGTGAAAGAAAACGCTACTGTTCCTACAAGAGATGCTCTGTCCGCTATCATTCCATGGGAATAATTTATTATTATTTATTAAATATAATTTATATAAAATGTATCCTATTTTTATATGCTGTTATATATTATAATTTATATAAATTATAATTTATTATTTACATCATAATATGATTTATATAAATTATAATCTACATATTATATTATAATTTGTATAAATATTATAATTATATTTATATAATTTAATATAGTAATAATTTATATGATATAAATTATTGTTTATTGTTTACTTAAACATGAATAAAGTATCACTACAGAAGAAAGGTGTTATTTTAAGCTTTGCCTTGAATCTATCAGTTGTTTCCTGAGATGGACACCAGTGTGGCTGTTGAGTCTGTTTCCTCTTCTTGTCAGAGTACGCAGGGACTATGTAAAGCCACTCTTTTCCTTCAGGAGGAAGCAGGGGACCCATGTAGAGGAGCCTTTTCCCAAGAAGGTCAAACTTGGTCTCTTCCATGTTCTAAGAGGTGACGCCACATAAAGCCTCCTCCGAGGGCTTCCTTGAGCCGAGGTGAATCCTCCCATTGCCCATTGTAGATCGGCTGTGCAGCTGTAAAGAAGAATCAAAATGCCACTTTCTAATGAAAACTCATGAAGGAAAAATTAAGTCTTGCCTTTTAATGGTGTCATTTATTGTCATGGATACCAGAGGGGGAGTACTGTATTAATGAAAGGCATGAAGGAAATTCCACATTCAGCGGAGAATTTCTTGGCTCATCCTGTCACTGTATTTGCGCTAGGCCTGAACGGTGCAGGTCTCATTTTATTCTGAATTTTCCACCAGTGATTTCTATTAAGACAGGGAATAAGTGGTCTAGAATCTGTTCTTTAGATTTATAGAAATTTTTCTAAAAATTCAAAAACATTCACCTAAAAGTGCATTTCTTCAAAAGGTTCGTGAGGGAGAATGGCGGCAAGGAGAACCCCAAGTGAGGCCTTCTTCTCTCCTGAGCCCCCGGTCTGAGCGTAAATCATGAGGGTGCTTCAAGTCTCCCATCTCCCTGTGGGAAGCATCTATGTGGATTCACTTGGAATTAAGTTAATTGGGTTCACTGTAAGGTTGTCCTCTCTCCGGTCTTTCTCCGTGCTCCTGGTCACCAGACTGGCGGCCATCGTGTTAGCCCAGACTTTAATTAGCTTTGGCATCCTCTTCATAATGATAAACGCGGAGATGATGAATGGAAATGCAAATGCCAGTGAAGTGGCTCAGCCATCAGCGGGAGCATCGTTAATACCCTTCCCACTGGTGAATCGATCACTGTCGCTCCCGGGTGCTGCTATCCGCGGGGCTCATGGCTGTGGGCCAGAACGCCTTCCAGAGCGCACGCATGCCGGGCTTGATGGAACCTTCCTTCCTATACGCTTTGACTCATCTTTTGCTGAATATTTGCTTGGCAGCCGGGGTTCCAATATATTTCCAGCTGAGATGATAACTAATTTGGGTCAATAAAACAAATAGCTAATTTACGGCAAAATAAACACAATAAGAAGCTCTTCTCTGAGCAGTGACATCTGCAAGAAGGTTGACATACAGGTTCTGATGGACCCTGGTCATCGGTGAGCTTTCCGCGTTGAACCATGGGCAACATCTGATCTTGCATAAAACGAAGAGTAGCTACTCAAGATGAGCAGACACAAAAGCTGCTCCAGTCACAACACAGTGGCCTCTATCCATGTGGTTTTGTGTGACTGAGATTCCTCTTTTCAACCTGGAGCCCAGAATGGTGCCCCAAGCCTCCCTGATGACGGTTCAGAGCATCCTTCCAGGTGCCAAGCATCTGTGAGTCCAGTCTAGGCTCTAGCAACGCTTTAGAGTGGATGTTTTGCATTGGTCTTTAGTTGCCATAAAGTCCCAGCACCAAGGGTGTGTTCACCGGAGCAGAGGCACTGATAGGGACCACCCCTTATTGCCACGTCTCTCCGACCACACGTGAGTTTTCTCCTTTACTCCACACCACTGTCTGTTCCACACTGACACTCAACTGAGAGATCATGTGACATCCTTCAAAGAACGCTGGGTTCTTCAGGTGAAAATCGTGACCCCTTCAGGTGGAATGGAGTACAGCCTGGCTGCCATGCCAAGACCTTCCCTGTCCTTGCCAGAGGAGAGCTGAGGCTCGGTGATGAGACATACTGTTGCTACTCAGATCTAGAAAGGCTTTCTTGAGGATACTTACCTTATAAGTGCAGTATAGCCCACTTGGGACAGACCTCTCTCTGCCTCCAGTCTGCAGTTCAGTGAGTGCAAAGAGAGATTCCCATCATTTTTCCCCTGCCCCTCTGCATTGTGGGTGGGCACAGGTCCAACTTCAGAGATAGCCACTATCACCTGGATACTATTGCATTGAAGCTAGAGGCTTTATATACAGGTCATGTTTATCTTCTTTATCCCACCCATCCCTTGCGGGTGGCATACCCATTCTTTCTGTAAGTTCCAAACGTGGTATGCACTGTCTCTGCTGTCTACATCCTCATCTCCCACATGGACATTATCCTTGGGGCCTTGCTCCATCTCTTGGTCTCATCTCTGCCCCAGTCCATCCTTAACACAACAACCAGGGGCATCTTGGAACCCTTCACATGGCCATGGAATTCTCATGCCTAAGGTACTCAAAGACTTCCTTCCCTGGGAACATCTGAAGGTCTGAACTCCAGAACTAGGCACCCCATTTCAGCCCCACAATCCTGGTAGCTCAGCGTGAATGGCATCACCACATCCCACAAGTGGCTCTTCAGCTACCTTGTAGCTCCTCTTCCAGCCTCTGGGAATACAGTTTACGTGAGGTAGGGATCAAACCTTAAGGGGAATCTTGACTCTGCCTTTAGCCCTGTGCCATAAGAAGCTCGGCATCAAGCAGCCTTGATGCTTCCAGACAACTGAGCCACCATCTGTAATCATCTTCTGCCATGGAAGTCCGCCATTTTGGAGAGCTGGCTGGCTGAGCCTGAGTGAATCCATTCTAGCAACAGCTGATGTGATAGACCAAGAGGATCCATTTCCAATTATTCATCAGAACCAGACCACATCTAGAATGCTGGAAGCTAAAGCTGGGTCCCTTAAGCCACTAAGTTTTGTGGAGAAGCAGGTAAAATAAACACACCAATATTGTCATGTTAGCCAGTGGTGCTAGCTCACTGCCCCACTGTGACTTTTCCTCTTCCTTGTCTCTCTGCACAGGAATGAACTTCCACTGAAGATGGGAGGTAACTGCTGTTTCCTACATCGCTGGAAAAGCCCAGTGCTAGCAGAATCTCAGTAAACCTCGGTGGGGATAAATTTTAATCTCTGATCTCTGATGACATTGCTTCTTCTTTTAGCGAGCTGATAGCTCTCAAAAGTCAGTGATGCTTTGGAAGCCCAGAGGACTAGTGCAGGATTTTGCTATGGAGAACCTTGTTGAACACACCCATCCCTGATCCTCCAACCCAAATCTAGACGTGTCTGGGCCTGGCCAGAGTTAGTCCAGTCAGCTGCTGGGTGAGTTTTAATTTCATTCTAAAAGTTTATATTGGAGACCAATTAAACTTTGCAAAACAGAGCTTGAGTAGTAAAGAAACACAATTAAATTTCAAGTCCCATTTTAAGATGTTAATATAAATTTTTTATCAGGTTAGTAATTTATAGTCAGACCAACCAAAAGGGGCATTGAAGATAAACAATTCTCCTCTCCCTTAAGCTGTTCACTATAGCTGGAAGGGATCTTGAAAATGTGTTTTCTTAATTAAAATTATCACCTTGAATTTACATCTTATGGCAGCATTTCCTTCTTAATGAGAAATCATAAAAGCATCTTTATTTAAGGGAAAGTAATTTCTCTCTAAAATAAATAAAGGGAAATTAATTTCCATCCGACTATAGGTTAAATATTTTATTTGGTTAGTATAATGACAACAAAAATAAATAAATAAAGGGCGAGAAAATGTTTGGTTACTGAGGTACCTATTAAGGGTTTGGCGCTCTTTCTAGAGTGCTAGCCAATTTCAATAGCATCAGGAGTATGTGGAAATAAATTAGACATTTTAACTGTGAGATTATAACATACTGATGGAAGAGTTGGGAGGGAGCCAGAACAAATTTTAATGACAAAACAATAATCTAGGCAAAGTTGAAAACATTAGACTCTATGACTCTGAGAAGAAATAAGCAACATCAGCTCTTGCCAAGCTCGCGAGGCTAACCAGAGGATACAAATGACTGACAAAGTTCTCCAGACAGTGACGGCTTCTTTAAACAGTAAATCAAAAGTGTAATTGGGGGAATTTTCAGCTAACGTTAATAATTGATCATTTAGAGAATGGGAACTGCTGGGAAATTAGATCTCTAAGGAAATTTCAACTTTTTTTTTAAGGTGTCATAGTGCCCAGCCATCTGTGACCATCGCTGAGGAAGAAGATTGTTTAAAGATCTTAGTTGGGAAACAAGATCATGGGTGAATCAACCTTGGATGAGAGAAGGGCTTGTCAAATTCCTAACAATAGGACTATTCTCGCTTTAACTGGCAACTTGGCAGAGGGGAAAGCCCACGGGAGATGTTTGTTCTGCTCAAATCTGATTAGCTGTGATTGCCACCTTCCTAAGACATGGGGCCACAAGGCTCCAGACAACTATGAGCGGCACAGGGCAGCTGCTCTGCCTGGCTCTTGCTGCCCAGCTGGATCTCTGTAAAAAGCTCGCTCCCTATTTGAAGTCTGACCCAGGGCAGCATGGCGTAGAACATAGACTGGGAATAAATAGCCTCTACTAAGTGATTTAGGGCAAAGATTTTAAGCCACGGGTCACGATTCCATATGGGGGTCTTGTAACCGAATGTCAGGGTAGAGTGTGAAAAATCTGGCAACAGTGAAAAGCTTCTGGATGTTCAGTGACCAAAAATTAATTCGAAATCAAACTCGCGATGAATCCAAGGTGTTCCTGGCAGCGTCCCCCACGTTACATGATGTAACTATGGAAGCCCTGGTTCTGAGCACACGGCAGGAACACTTTGCACTGCTCACACTTAACCACACAATGCCAAAGATAGCTACAGGGCCCGGGGCGTTGTAACTTGTGACATTTGCACCGAAAGCACATTTTCCAGCTTTTACAAAATAATGGTGGCTTCGCTGTGGAAATCAACAATCTCTGCTAGGTCCCTGCCACCGTGCTTTAGCATGAAGCATCAAGTCAGCTGGGTGGCCATGTGTAGCTCGAAGGAAGCCTCCAGATCCATGTCAACACCACCCAAGTGAATTAGTGTGTCTAGGATTGTGTTGTATTGTGATGTTGGTTTAAAAATTGCTCTCAGCTCCTTGTTATACAGAAATGTGTTTAACAGCAGCAAAGTAAAACTTTGGGATTTCTTGACCATTGTCGCTTTAGTACAAATCTCAGTCTCTTAAGCATAAACAAACACAATTTCCTAAACCAAAGCTAGTGTGTTTGATAAATCAGCAGTCTTTAATTGTAGTTTGAATGGTATGGGTATTTCACTGAATTTAGGAAGAGGAACTGGAAATGCTGATGCCTACATGCAGCAACATTAAATTAAGAATAGTAGGAAATGTGGATTTCTTTGTAGTATGGATTTGTTTTTGATAATCTTGATGATGAAAAATAAAACTTTGCTTAAATTGTCCTGTTATTGGCATTAAAAGTTTGAAATCAGACAATTTGAAACAACATTTTCTGGGGTGGAGACATGGCCCAATGTCTAGGAGCTCATATCTTTCTTTTTTTTTTTTTTTTTTTTGACGTCACTAACTTTTAATTTCTCAGGAAAAGTCATGTTGTGTGTTCTCATAAGCTTTCTTTGTTTTTTATTTAATTATTAATGATTTCTGCCTCTTCCCCGCCACCACCTCCCATTTCCCCCCTCTCCCCCAATCAAATCTTCCTCCCTCCTCAGCCCAAAGAGCAATCAGGTTTCCCTGCCCTGTGGGAGGTCCAAGGACCACCCACCTCCATCCAGGTCTATTAAGGTGAGCATCCAAACTACCTAGGCTCCCACAAAGCCATTATGTGCAATAGGATCAAAAACCCATTGCCATTGTTCTTCAGTTCTCAGTAGTCCTCATTGTCCGCTATGTTCAGCGAGACCGGTTTTGTCCCATGCTTTATCTTTCTTGCAGAGGATCTAAGTTCAGTTCCCAGCACCCACGTCAGGCAACTCATAACTCTCTATAATTCTTGCTCCAGGGGATCTGAAGCCCTTTTATGATCCTCATAGACACCTATGCATACATACACACACAAATGAACATCTATATTTAAATAAAATAAAAATGAAAATATATATTTAAAATGACATCCTCATACCAAGCACGCAGCTAGTGCACCCAATTGAAGGGATGTTTTGAGCAACTTTTAAAATCTTCAAATAAAGAGAAGCAATGTGTCAAGACTCTGTCATTGAAAAGAGTTTGCTTAGGTCCTAGGAAATGGCCTAATCGTCCAAACTGAAAAGCCCTGGGTCATCAGGGATTAACTTTTGTTACTTGCTGATGTTGAAATGTCAGAAACCGTTCATGGGAAAAGGAATGGGAATGAAACTTGTGACGTGTCTTCACTGAGCCATGCTGTTCTAATATGATCTCTGGAAGTCACATGATCTATGTCAGCAGCTTAGTTCTAGGCTCAAGGACAGCCCCGAACTCCGTGGTTCAATGACATCCAACAGCAGGTGTGTCTAACAGGACACACTGTTACTGTGTGTAAGACAATTTTTTTTTAACATTTTCTCACTTCCTGTGTATGGAGGCAGGTGTGTGCATGTGAACACCACACTGCACAGAGGGAGGTCAGAGGTCAACTTTTGGGAGTCGCTTCTCTTTTTCTATCACATGGACCTCATGGTTCAAACTCCAGTGGTCGAGCTGAGTGGCAAGAGCCTTTACCCACTGAGCCATCTGCTGGGCCCCAAATATGCTTCTCTGAAGGACCCGAGGAAGATGTTGGTCTTAAAACCCATAGTTTTTCTGGAAGGTTTGTAGTGGACAGACTATGTTGGTGCTTGCCCATGATGGTGATCGGGGATGTTAGTTAGTCGTGAAAGCCAAACTGGTGTCAGCGACTATGCCCACTTTACTGTCTCCATGGCCAACAGAGCCTCTGGAGGCCTAAAGCCACCAGAGGTAAGCTCCGTCTGTGATGCCATCAGAATCAGTGACGTCATGAACTGCTGTGCCCTGAGCAATGGTGTGTTTCAAACATCTGTGAAGACATGGTCTGGGACCATAAAAACTTAGTGTTACACGCAGAGGTTTGGTGGCTCTCAAGAGGGCCGTGTTTAAAGAATGGTAGGCACTAAGAGATGAACATCTCATATTTTTTATTGAGTAGAAGCCCGATTTTGTTAATTTTTTAATAATGAATTAAAGGCTTTCAAAATGGTGTTATAGGCCCAAAATTTATGAAGATAAAAAAATTAATCATGTCATTTCAAGAGAGGTATTGGAACATATTTTTATTAAAAGAGAAAACTGAAAGTTTACTTACAATGTTAACAAATGGAAAACAGGATAAAAAATGTTCCGGTGTGAACGTTTACACCCATAGATGATTTTATCATTAAAAATAACCTCGCCAATAATTTAGCAGCAATATGTTTAGCTGATTGTCCAAAGTATCAGGAGGCACAATTTCAGAAATATTCTCTTTCAAATTTGATTTGAAAAATCTATTGAATTGGTAAACCACATTCAATTGAATAAGAAAAAGAAATAAGTCGCTTGCTGTTAAAACATCAAGAAAAACTTACTGAGTTATTAAGAAACACAGGATTACAACTTGGGTTTCATAAAAAAATTGCTAAATAAATTTTGGCAAAGATTAGGACAGAATTTCAACAATTTCTGAATGTCCATAAACACACTTGACATTCTGCCCTGTGTAAAACACAAGTCATAGTATTGATGATTATAAGATCAAAATATCAAATCTGGAAATCATAATCACGTTCTATAGTATCAAATGTGCATCCAAGGTTAAATTCCTTATATAAAAATAAAAGATACCCATCTCAATGATATGTATATTTCATTTCATCTTTAGTAAATGCAAACATTATATGAATATCAGAGAATTGCTCTCAGACAAATCTGTTAGAGTTATTACAGGCAAATGGTTCTTTTGTACACCGTTTTTACAGATCTATGTACCTCGAGTCCTGTAGAGATTTCTCAGCTGAAAAGGACTGAAAAAAGGAAAAGCTAAAGCCATGGTTTAGGGGACATTCACCTGCACCAATAAAATTTTAATCAGGTGGTTGATGTACAATGAAATTGCGTTAAATGATTGGGCTGGCGAGTTAGGATAAATGTAAGCAGCTGAGAAGCCAGTTCAGTGAAGAGGTTGGCTGTGCCTCTCTCCCAGGAAAGACTGCTCGACCCACTCTGCCAGCCATCTTCCCACGGGCTTCTGCTCCACAGCTCCATGGGTGAGGGACCCTGTTTGTTTACACTTAAGTCTGGTCCCTCTCGCTCAGCACAATCTTGCAGAAGTCCTCTATGCTGCCTTTGGTAGCGAACTTACTTGTGTTGCTGGGTACCTTCCTATTCATACGTCACTACAATAAATTTACTTATCCATCTGAAAAGGAGTTCCCCTAGCTTGTCACAGTTGTGAGGAAAGCTCACGTAAGGATTTGAGACAAGACTTAGTTGAAGATGCTTTAACATGGGAAAGAATATATTTATAGTTGCTTTGCAAATTAGATATGCCATTTTAAACTCCCACCAAGACATGGAGGCTTTCCACCTTGTTTGGGACAGGATCTCTCTGTTACACCAGGCTTGCTGGACCACAAGTTTCTGGGATTCTCCTAGCTCCAGCCCCTAGTTTCCTGTGGAAGTGTTGATGTTGCAGACACTGATGCTAATACCACCTGCTTTTTAAGGTGAACTCTGGGAATGTGATCCCAGGTCCTCACATTTTATCCACTGAACCCTCTCCCTAGGTCAGTGCACTAATTCTTTTGGTGATGTTTTTCTTGTTATAAGATTGTGTCGTGGTTTGAGTATTTGTGTGTGGAAGCAAGTAGATTCACATATTACACAAGTATGCATCATGCAAACACACACATATATACATCTGCAATTGTATATATGTGTGTACATATGCACTCATTCAGAGATAACTATTCTCAGGGAAGTCTCTGGTCACATGTGTGGATCTGACTATTTTCCAACCACTCTGGCTTGCTTGTTCATGCCCCTCCTGTTGTCTTTTGAAGATCCTAGCTAGCATTTTAGAGCAGATTCTACCCAGCTTACCATATCTGCCAAGGAGCTTACTGGTGATAATTTTTGCAAGACATGTATAGTCTCTTCTTTCAGTTTCGCTTTTTTGTCCTTGTGTCTGAAATACATTTTCTACAGATGGACTGAGTTCTCCCTCTCTCTCTCTCTCTCTCTCTCTCTCTCTCTCTCTCTCTCTCTCTCTCTTCCTCTCCCTCTTCCCTTCCCCCTTCCCAGCCTTAGTCTCTGTTCTTAGAGTTTTCAGGTTGAATTCATGAAGACTCAAGCCCCTGCTGACACTGTCAGGCAGATCCATTCCTCTCTCCAGTTACTCTTTCCTTTTGGTTTTGTTACATGTATCCACCCGGTAGTCATTTTGTTTGTATTAGGCGTTCATTGTGTGTTTTAATTACCCCACTGTCTTCTGGTCTTTGTTGTTTCCGGAGCTGCTCTAAAGTAGCCTTAGGCTCTCTTTGACTTTTCTAGAGTTTGTTCAGGTTCATCACTGGGATTCCTCTCCCTTCAGAGCCCTCACTTCTCAGCTGGCATTGGCAGTTAACACCTCCACATGAAGTGACTCCTCAGAACCTGCTTTAAATGGCCACCTTGCTTCGTTTTGATAGGTGTCATCTTCTACTTTTGTAGAAACAAAATCCTTCTCACACAGTGTTACTTGTTTTCCTCTGACTAAAGACTTTCGACCTTCAAAATAAGTCAGAAGATGAAAACCAAGTATTTGGGTTCACCTCTGGCTCCCACTTCTGCAGGTCCAGGCCCACATCTTGTATAAAGCCGTGAGCATGTCTTGAATTTCTTATCTTCATTCAATAAACATGATCAGATCTTTAAATCCCAATCAGACCTTTTCCCTCTTTTCTTTGTAAAAGACATTACTAGGGTCAATGGAGTTTATCTTTTTCTTTAATGTTAGGCTATTGCTCAGTTGTGTCTTGGAATACCTCAAGCTGTGCACTCTCTCTCTTACACACCCACAAGCATGTGCCACACTCACACTTTACCCGATATTCTTAGATTTGCTGGTTGAGGTCTTGTGTATCATAACCACACTCATTTTGGCTGTCATTTCCCACTTCCTACTGCTCGAGCACTGGCCCCTTTCTCATGCCCCAGCCTCAGTCTCACCTGGCCATTTCCTTCTGAGTTCAAAATGACATCATTTCTATTCTTCCTCCTTCCGTGAGGTCGCCTTTTCTTCCCATCATCTACAATCTGCTCTTAAGAATATCCACTAGATTTTATCTTGATTATTTTCTCCTTCCCTTCTAGAATGTCTTTTTGGTTCCCATTATGCAATCCCATTTATCTGCTGAGTCTATTGACGGCATGATGGCTGCGTTTTCCTTCATTTCCTTCATATGAATGTGTGTGATCCCTTAAGTACATTTATAATGCTGCAAAGAGTCTTTGGTTGCTAAGGCCGTTTTCCTGTCTTTACGCCTTCAGTGATTTATTGATTGGTTGATTAATTTTGTTGTTTTTGAGACAGGGTTTCTCTCTTTAGCTCTGGCTGTCCTGGAACTCCCTGTAGACCAGGCTGGCCTCAAACTCAGAGATCCTCCTACTTCTGCATCCTGAGTGCTGAGATTAAAGGCCTGTGACACCACACCCAGCCACTTTTGGTGATTTCCGATGGAACACTGGGCGACATGTATAATGTCCTCAGAAATGCCAGGCTTTAGCCTTTCTCTGTAGGGTTTAGCACTTCATCTTCTAAGACCTAATACCTGGCTAGTCTCACTTTTTTGCTAACCGTTTCATACTTCACTAAGCAGTGGGCGTGGTTCTGTTGACGGTCTAATAACAGCTAAGCACAGCCACTGCAGAAGCAGGACAGCCAAGGCTCAACAGACCCTTCTGCTACCAGGGCTGGAGCTAAGATGCTCTGCGGAACTCCCAGGCTCTGTTCTCTCTTCACCTAGTTTCCTTCTTCCTGGGTCTGCTGTCCCCAGGTTGCCTGTTCCTTGTGTTTCCTCTCCCTGACTCAGCCCTCTCCTATGCTTCCTTCCCTGGATCAGCTCTTCCTGTCCCCTGGGTCTCTTCTGTCATGGATTGGATGTCCTCTGGTCATTTTTCCTCTGGGTCAGCTTCCTGGGTCTTGCCCTGGTCGTGGGTCCTCGACAGCTGTTCAAACTTTGTCTGGCTCACCTACAGCCCAGTTTTTCCAGCCAGGAACTTTCAGGGGATCCCACATGGGATTCTGGCTCTTTCTGTGTTTCTGGTCTCCTTTAGCTCCTAGATTCCCACTCCTTGGTATCCCAGACTCTGGCCTCTAGCTTGTTTCCTTATTAAGAGAGGAATGCCTGGTCTGATCATACTGTGACTTGCCTCTAGGTAAGCAGGAGATGCTTGCGTGTTTCTGGTAGCAGAGGTGGCAGTATTTGCCCAGAAGATGCAACAGGAGAGAGCTCAGAGAAAAGGTAACAATTAGTGGCTTTGTGTATTCAGTGCAGATAAGGGATAGGGATCGCTGTGTTCTCACAGTTAAATCATTTGGCTTAAAATCATCAACTTGCCTGTTCTTGATTAAATAATGAGATATTTTACCCGGTCTCCACCCGACGTAGCACCACATAGTTGTGTTTTAAGATACTATCTTCCTATGAGGAAATAATTATAGTTTCGACCTAATTTCCTTGTCCCTCAATGATTGCCCCATGTTTATGTGTGTTATTAGGAAAATTACTTCTGATTTAACAACCTCCCTTGTCCACACGGAATCATCCTTGAGATGGAGCTTGATTGTTCGTGTGTATGTTTTTCAAGTTTCATCTTCAACTTTTCGTTCCTGGCTGTGCTTTGCGGCTTCCCAGTGGGGTGTAGGAAGAGTGCAGAGAACCCTCGGGAGTGGAGTCCTGGAGGACAGGATCTGGCGCAGGGTGCTTGGATTACGGTGTCGCCAGAGTCACCTGTGCTTCTTAGTTCTGTGTCGCGTAGACATAGTCAGGGTCATCAGGTAAGAGGGAACCTCAACTGAGAACATGCCCCCCTCATATTGTCCTGCAGACATGTTTGTGGGGCATTTCCTTAATTACATGATTGAGGTAGGATGGGGGAACGTTCGGCTCACTGTAGGCCATGCCTCTTCTCAGCAGGCAGGCCTGGGGTGTATAAGAAAGCAAGCTAAGCAAACAGCGAGGAACAAGAGCAAGCAACACTCTTCAGTTTCTGCTTCAGCTCCTGCTTGGAGTCCCTGCCCTGACTTCCTTTAGTGGTGGTGGATGATGTGGAAATGGAAGAAGAAATAAAGCCTTTACTCCCCAAGATGCTTTTGGCCACAGTGTTTAACACAGCCATAGATAGCACACGAGGACGAGCAGGAAACTCTATCCCAACTCCCTGCTATGCCCTTGACTCCTCCAGGCTTAATCTCACTTTTAAATTTTGGTTGAAGTACAAATACAGGAATGACAACAGTGTAGTTTTCTTTTCTTGCAGAAGCCCAAATGTGTCCATTATTGAAAGGGTTTATCTGGCATGGGAAGAGCGTGGCTCCTACTATCACTTTCCAGGGACTCCCCTGAGAGACTGACCAGTCCTTAGGTACAACAGACTCACCGGGGTCACTGTTGAGGGAGCTGCGGCTTGCTTCATCACGTCTGCCCCAGAGAGCAGAACTATGGAGTCTTACCTCACTTCCTCTTCCTGCCAGCATTCTGTTCTGTTTACTCCACCCACCTATGTTCTAACCTATCAGGGCCAAGCAGTTTATTTATTAACCAATGTCCTTCCTCCATCAGGGTCACCACCTTCTAGAAGCCTCATCTACACAGCAGGGGCCGCGTGGGAAAAGCACATGCTTTTAGGATCAGAAAGTAAATGGTCTTGGTAGGACTGGGAACTGGCCTCCAACTTTGTGTGGGAGGTGATAGGCAAGCTCAGGGAAAATCCGAGGTTTTGGGTGCTGACTGGAAGGACATGGAAGGCTGAGGAAGGGAGGAGAGAAAAGGGGGGTGGGGATGGGAAAGGTCTGGGTAAAGGAACTTGAAGAAATGGCTCCTGAGTTCAGAATGAGGGCTGACTGAGTACAGGAGTTTAAAGGTAAGGATGTGATGGCGGATTGGACCTGTGTCCTTCACGGATGCTTCAGGCAGCTCCTCTGCTGGCTCAGTTCCCCTCTGAGTCCTCTGTGGGGATAGGGAACTGGCATGCGTCTTTTTGTGAACAATAATGCCAGTTTATTTCACAGATCTCACTCCAGTAACACTTTCTAACTTTGTAGGTCTGATGTACTCTGTTTCTTGGGACAATCCGACCAACACATGTAGTCACTGAGGGTCATATCTCATGGAGGTTGAATAGTAAACCCTACTGGAGCTGGAGAGTGACTTAGTGGTAAAGAGCACCCCCTGCTCTTCCAGAGGACCCGGGTTCAATTCTCATCACACAAAAGACTGCTCACAGCCATCTATAACTCCAGTTCCAGGGATCTGATGTTCTCTCCTGTTCTCTGTGAGTACCTAGTACGTATGCAGTGTGCAGATGTACATGCAAGCAAAACACCCCCACACATAAAATAATATAATAAAAAAGCTAATACTGGTGCCCCACTGCCAGTTCACCACATGAAACTGAATGGGCTATTTATTTCCAATATCTCCACCAGTACCACTGTTTTAAATAGATGAGAAACAACCATCAACATCTCGTTATTTTTGACATAACTAACCCGTCTCTTTCATTATTTATTTAGCTGTCCCATGCTAAGGTTTCCTGTAAGGACCCTTTCAACAGGCCATCTCTGGAGAGGTCTTCTCTTCTGAGCAGCCCATGACCTTGCGTTTTCTCCCTTCCTCCTATTCTGCCTGATCTAGCCAGGCATGTGGGCACAGTGGGTGGACGGGTTGATTAGCTGTTTTCATGGTGAAGACGTAAGCAGGTAACTGGGAGATGGTGATAAGACACCCTAGAGAGGGAAACCTGTTGGTTACAAGACACACAGGTGGCCTCAAGCCATTGGAGTGGGAGTTCACCCTACCTGTGAGTTACCTGTTGCTTCCAAAAGACCGGCTTCGACTGAATGCCTCTCACACACCTTGATGACCAGCTCTCACCTCTTCCTCCTCCAGGGCTCAGTGCAGGAACAGGGTGACCAGGAAGTTCTAATCTGGCATCTGATGTCCTTTCTTCCTGAGCCCAGCTAGGCAAACACACAGTACCTCTTCCTGCCACAGACAGGGACTTGGCCTGGGTCAGCCTTACCCGAACAGACCAGAAATGGTCAGGGGTAAACACAGACTGTTAAAACAGGCAATGAGTACCCTCCAAAGCTGGAGACGAAGCTGAGCATGACAAGGAGATTCCATTATTGGCGTTGCGAACTGGACATGAGATAGAATCATTTGGGAAGAGGTTGTCTACACTGGGCTACTGTGCAGAGGGCATCTGTATGTTAACTGGTGTGGAAAGATCCAGCCCACCCAGGGTAGTACCACTTCTTAGGCAAGAGGCCCTGAACTGTATCGGTGGAGATGTTGAGTGCAAGCAAGCCAGCATATATGTGTGCATTTCTCTGTTCTTGACAGAATATGACCAGCTATCTTTTCCAAGTTCCTGTCACACTGACTTCTCCATAATAGTGGACGATCACTTGAAACTGTAAGATCAAATGGACACTTTCTCCCCAAGCTACTTTCTGTCAGTCATTTTTATCACAGCCACAGGAACAAGACTAAGACAATGACCGACATGTCCCTTCTTGTCCCGTCCGAGGAGAGACGCGCTATTCCCTCCACACTCACTGAATCTGCCTGCATCGCCCCCTGTCTCAGGCTCTGCCCTGGCCTGGCATCGCCAACACCACCACGCTAATCTAGGTTGTTGAACTATACCACACAAGCCTGTGGCACTCTGACCTGTGACTTACAACCGTCTTGCTCACCAGACATCACTGTTTCTGTTTGCTGCATGAACTCCAGGCCCCACCCCTGGAGCAGATGCATGGTAAGACTGGTGGTTCTTATGGACAAGGGTGCAGGATCCCCACAGGGTGGCGCTGCCAGTTAGAGGTCACATACCTGACAAGACAAACAGAGGGGATGCAGGGGCTGATGAGAGGGATTGATTGGCCATCTGGAATGCTGACAGCTGATTTCTTAGCATCACACAGCAGCACATGGTGAGTGGCGTCAAGGGTTGAGAGTGACTCTTGGAAGAACCCGGAATGCCTGTCTGTGCCTTGCTATGGCAGGCAGAACAGTTCTTTGCTTTTGGGTCTGGTGACTTTAATTCACAGAATTAACATCCAGTTAACATCTGAAAAACAACTCTGCTGATTAGAAAGAAGTGTGGGGGTGCTGTACTTGGGTCTTCATGTTGGTTTTTTTTTTCATCTTTATTAACATGTATTAACTGCTCATCACTCTGGGTTGCTGTGCTATTTCCTACCTGCTTACTGTATGCACTGATCAGTGTCTCCTTATCTTTATCTTCACTCCTACTTGGCTCAAACAAGTCAGTCATAAATCTACATTCGGGCTGAGTCTCTGTGGCACCCACCTGTGGAGAGGGCACGAAGTCCTTGTCTCTTTGTGTTTGGTTCATTTCGCTTTACACACTGCTGCTGGTCCCTTTCATCTCATAACCAATTTCACTGTGTGGGATGAAATACTATTCAGCCACAAAGATTTTACGTTGTTTTCTGGGGAGTCGGGATACAGTGGTGTATCCCTTTGGGGGAACAATTAAAATCTCACTGTACAAGAACTAAAGTACACAGAACCGAAGAGCCAGTGTTTGGAAAGAAGTACGAGAACACAAATACCTGGGTTGCATCAGGGCCCATGGTGCAATAGCCAACTCCAAAACCTCTTAGCAAGAATGCCACCAGCAGCGCCCTCTGGAGGTGGGTCCCCCACTGCCCCCCCCCCCCGCCCCGGTTTACACACACCTCCTCCCGTGGCAAAATTATCAGCAGTTGTTTTTAAAAATATGGTCCTTGATTTTCTTATCGATTGTGATAAGCAGTCATTACTTTAACCATTGGAAAAGTAAAAGTAAAACTTCTTTCTCACCTTGAAGGAGAGAGGAGACTAACCGCACAAGAGAAACCTGTATTTTTTTCTCTTTATCCTGGCCCAGTGAAGCCATGTATCATCAGCTGTCCTCAGACTCCTGACAATACTTATGAATTCTTAGAAAGCACCCCACCACACTTCAGAACTCCTTGAAGCTTGCCTATGTTCCTACGTGAGCTCCTAGGACCGACCAAACTTCGTTGTTAACTTTAGTTAACAGCAAGGAACAAGTGACTTAGTTAAGAGAGAAACATCAGGTCCTTTTATCCTTTCCTTTGCAAAATCCCTCTGTTCTCAGGAGAGGAAGGCAGGCGACTTGTCTAAAAGGCTATTACTCGCTAATCAGACCTCTCATTAACAATTAATTGGATCAAAAGTTCATGGCCCATTGTTGCTGTGTCAATCAGACGTGCAGGGCCTGCCTGGGAGGCTGAAACGGAATGACCTTCTCAAGTGATAAATAATTTCCAGGGACGTCTCGTCTTGCCGCTGCTGCCCCAGCCGGGGTCACTGTCCTGGCTGCAGTGGCTACACAGGGCACCCTCTGGACAAGAAAAAGATGCATTTTCTCTTATCAGACATGCTAATTTAAGCTTGTAACCTAAACCGTGTGAAACACCATCTCCGACAAACAGAAGCTGCTGGCTGTGTCTCCACCTGGGCTGCAAGTGACTATGTAATGTCGTTAAGAGGAAAGAGGGCCAAAGGACCTGTGTCCCAGGGAGATCATGTGACCCTCTGGCCTTCAGTGAACTCAGGAACAGCAGCGTCTCCTGACCTATCTCCTGTCCATGCTTGAAGCACCTTCTCCTGATCATGGCTTTCCCGTTTGGTTCCTTTATTGGATTTCTGCTCCATATGGGGAAAACCGCCGGCATGTGAGGCTGGAATTTCCTGGCACCATGAAGACTGTCATTCCACACCAAACTCAGTGTAACCTCTTGGGACATGTGCTTCCTCTGGACAAAAATAATATAGAAAAAAAAGCTTAAGTAATTGGAAACAGAGAAAGTGTTTACTATAAAAAGTTCTAAAAAAAATTTATAAATATATAAACAAAGTATCCTGATCAAATATATACATACACACACACACACACACACACATACACACATACACAACATCCTGGTCAGTTATGAAAGTCAGACCCACTTTTTTGTGCACCCTTCTTTGGGGAGACACCGTATTCTAGAAGATGGGGAAAGTGCCGTGTTAGCTTTCTGTTCTCCACACGGTCCTGGTCTAAGTATACGGATGCCATTGGCAGAACTGAATTTGATTGGAACACAAGTCACCATGGGTATAATTCAAAACAGGCTAGTAAAATTCCTCATGGAACTGTGGGGCCAGTTACTCTTTATTCAAAGCCCCCTTGGTATCTCTCTGTGACTCTGTGCTGGGCTGTGTTCAAACGTCAGCGTCCAGCTCACCTGATGAACCAGAACAGACTCTGTAGGGACTATGATGCCACCTGCTGTCCCATCAGCTGGGCCTCTCTGCGTGTTCAGCAAACAGCTCCAGGGAGAAAAAGAGATAGCCTGCTCTTCAGTTTTGGAGGGCTCAACATATGGTTGGTCCAACTTCTGTGGGCCTGCAGTTGGGAAGATTCCGGAGAGGAAAGCTGCCTACCTGTGTTAGCCAGAGAGATTGGAGGGAAGCAGAAAAGGTAGTCATTCAGAGGAATTCCTGTACTCTACTTCCTCAAGTGGGCCCACCTCTAACAGCCCAATCAGCTGTCATTCCAGCACTGAGTTAGTCAGTCACTGAGATTCTTACAATCCATTACCTGTGGGAACCAAGTCTACCCATGAGCCTGTGGGGAAACTTCCAATCCTAACTCCAGAGATGAGGAACAGCTGAAACTCTCTCTGGAAGTGCTCAACCAATGGCAAAGTTCTTTTGATTTGATGGTGTATGCAGAACCAAAGAGAATGTGGCCGTCCATTGCTAGGCAGAGTCCAGGAACCTTAAATCAGCAGCACTGGCCATCTCAGAGCCTTCAGAGGCAACAATGCCTATGGTCTCCAGGCTGTCTGTCAGTCTAATGTCTACCTTGGAGGATCCTCAGCTGCTAGGGCACACAAAGGGTTGTCTATACTGATGCAGGCTTCACCAGGAGCAGAATGTTAAGGATAAAGACACCCAAGGATTCTTGAATAAATGGGACAGTGAGGAGGTAGGGCATGGGGCACATGACTTCTGCTTGGAATATGACAAGCAGAAACAAAAATAAAAATGTCCTACAGAAGACAGACAATGGGGTGCCTGGGTGATGTACGTGATGGCCTTCCTTCCCAGTGGCACTTGTCCATGGGCAAGGTTGAGATGCATGTGCCATGTGACTGACTCCTCAAAGGCATGCAGGTAGATCACCACACCTAACCTTGCGTGACCATGTTGTCAAGCTTCTCCCTCAGTCAGCAGAGTCTGAAAGACACATATACTCAAGGCCTAAAGCTCTCCCTGCTTCATGGGGTTAGAAACAGCAAGAGTCGATGTCCCCGTGTGACAAGGTCTGCTGGGCAGCATCATTACTGGCTGACCGGAAAGACATCATGGCTGCTCATTTGCACGATCATCAGTATCCACACATCTAGCCAACACAAAGCCATGACCACCGCCTGTGCCTCTACAGCAGGGACTCAAATCACAAGCACACGTGAAATGTATTTTCGAAGATTCAAATTTTCTCCTGTTCTAATTTTGTTGTATTGTGAATTTATTTTTTTCTGTGTCTATTTTTATGGACATGGGAAAATTAGGGTTAAAGAGTACGTAAAACATTTTCATCAGCCTGAACTATCAGTCAGTGTCCTTGGTATCTAAGATGTAGAAATCCCACTGTGAAGTCAACACTGCATTTGTTTGTGAAGACTCCAAATTGGACCTCTTCACTGTATCCTATTCCCAACAGCCAGATGTCATTATCCAAATCTGAATCACTCCATCAGTTCTGCCTTGCATCCCTGATAGCATAACACTGCTGTGGGATAACCCTTCTGTATGCTATGGATATTTATTGCTCTCATTGGTTGATAATAAATGCTGCTTTGGCCTATAGCAAGGCAGAATACAGCTAGATAGGAAAGTCAAGCAATGCAGGAAGAAGGAAGGATGGAGTCAAATGAGATGCCAGTCAGTCACCTGAGGAACAAGATATATTAGAACACAGGTAAAGCCACAAGGCATGTGGCAAAACATAGACTAATAAAAATAGGTTAACTTAGAAGAATAAGTCTGAGTTGTTCAGCCAAACATTCTGTGACTAAGCCTCTGAATGATTATTTAGAATTGGCTGAGGGATGGGGCAGGGCAGAGAAATCTTTGTTTACACAGCAGTCTAGATGCTTGCTTAGTTCTGTGCATGGTAGAAGATACTTCACAGAGAGGCTACAGTGCCTAAGGGTTCCCAAAACTCCAAGCCCAATGCCTTCCCAGGTCTAGCAAGTGCACCGAGGGCCCCATTGTGGTGACACTGCCCCATCTCAGTGACAGCCTGTCTCCTACCTATATGTGTGTGAAAGCCACGCCACAGAAGACACTGACAATGTCAACACATCAGGCTGAGCCTTCTCTGCTGGGGAATATTATTTTCAGGTGTGTGGCTTTGGTTTATTCTGCATTTGTTTAACTCTGTGAAGCTGTGTTCCTGTGTCTGTCTAAAACACCTGATGGTCCTAATAAAGAGATGAAGAGCCAATCATGAGGCAGGAGCAAGGATAGGTGGGGCTGGCAGGCAGAGAGTAGAAATAGAAGGAGAAATGAGGAAGAAGAGAGAAAGAACAAGAGAAGAAGAGGAGGATACTAGGGGCCAGCCACCCAATCAGCCACAGAGTAAGGACTGAAAGTAAGGTATACAGAAGTAAGAAAAGGAAAAAGCCCAGAGGGAAAAGGTAGTTGGGATAATTAAAGTTAAGAAAAGCAGGCAAGAAACAAGCCAAGCTAAGGCTGGCCATTTATAAGTAAGACTAAGCCTCCATGTGTGATTTATCTGGGAGCTGGTGGTGGGCCCGCAAAAGAGAAAAAACCCACAACATTTTGACATTCCAATATGGGGGCTTGAATATCAATCTAGAGCCTGAGAAAGCTGGGGAAAAAAGAATATGGCTCTTTGAAGTGCTTGTGCTTGTTGGCCAGCCCTTGAGCAACAAACAGCATGTTAAGTAGGAACAATAAAAGGGAAGAAAAATGCCTGCCACAGCACAGGCACCAGCCCTAGAGCTCTAGGAAGGTTGGATGCAGTTCCTAGTCACGTAATTCTGACCTGGTCACAAACTTTGGACTTGGCTTTCAGGACTCAACCCGAGAGTGGGTGGAGCCAGCTGCTAGAGCATGCAGAGAATCCAGGTATAACTTGATAGTCTAAAGTTTGCTCGTGTGGTCAAAAATGCTAAACAATATTCAATGTTTAAAAGAGGTTCAGACAGAAAAAGCCTCTGAATAGGTCCAGTGTGCTTTACAACATGTGTAGGCTTAAGAGAGAAAGAAAATGGGTATAGGCAGTCATAGAAAGAAAGAAATAGATTAAAGACAATAAAGTCTTTAAAGAGACAGTAAAAGTGCTGGACAGTGGTGGAGCATGCTTTTAAACCCAGCACTTGGGAGGCAGAGGCCAGTGGATTTCTGTGAGTTTGAAGCCAGCCTGGTCTACAAAAGCTAATTCTAATTCCAGAACAGACTCCAAAGCTACCCAGAAACCCCTGTCTTGAAAAACTGAGAGAGAGAGAGAGAGAGAGAGAGAGAGAGAGAGAGAGAGAGAGAGAGGGTAAAGATAGGAAACACACAGGGAGTCTTGTCAGATAATGCTCTTGCACACTGTAAAGATTTGTCAATCATATTTGTTTAATAAATGCTGATTGGCAGGTAGCTAGGCAGGAAGTATAGGTGGGGCAGCCAGACTAAGAATTCTGGGAAAAGGAAAGGCAGAAGACAAAGTTATCAGCCAGACACAGAGGAAGCAAGGTAATAATGCCTTACTGAGAAAAGGTACCAAATCATGTGGCTAAACAAAGATAAGAATTATGGGTAAGTTTAAGAGATAGTTAATAATAAGCTTGAGCTAATAGGCCAAACACTTTATAATTAATACAAGCCTCTTATGTATTTCTTCAGGACTGAACTGCTGTGGTACCAGGTGGGACAGAAACTTCCATCTACAGAGTCTGGATACTGTATAGTATTGTGTTGATTTTGAATTTTTTGATTGCTGAAAAGCAAAGGACAGCTGATAAGAGACATGGAATTGAGGGGCTGGAGAGATGGCTCAGTGGTTAAGAGCATTGCCTGCTCTTCCAAAGGTACTGAGTTCAATTCCCAGCAACCACATGGTGGCTCACAACCATCTGTAATGAGGTCTGGTGCCTTCTTCTGGCCTTCAGGCATACACACAGATAGAATATTATATACATAATAAATAAATAAATATTAAAAAATGGTATGTACTTTAAAAAAAAAAAGAGAGACATGGAATTGAAAGAGGGTCTGTGGAAATAAACCAGCCTAGATATTTTAAGAATTTCTCAACTTTAAAAAAGTCAAAAATTGTATTTGTCAAATGAAAAACAAAAACACTTTGGAGAAGAGGTTTTAAGTGCCATATTCTGTAGGTCTTTGAAAGCTTTGAAGATTATCTATCTATCTATCTATCTATCCATCTATCTATCTAAAATAAATCTCTATATGGTCTAGAAAACATACCTAAAATATCTACAATTTGATTGTTATATATGATGTTTTGTTAACTTAGGGATTTCATGACAATGAGACAAGACATATCTGCTCTTGGCAGCACCAGTTCACCTCAGAGAGGATGATGGACATTGATAAACTCCATAGGAGTTTGCTTTCATTGTGGTAAGATTAGACATTTGGGTAAGAAGCAGTTTTCATCTTGTCTGCTTGACTATGTGCTGTGCAGACTGGACATGCAGGACCCACAGGAAAATAACTGCTGCCATCTTTGCCAAAACAAGGCAGGATGGTCCTTCAGAGTTCCTACTCATAAGAATCCGCCTGACATTCTGCAAGGCACAAAGGAAAGTGGCTGACAAATTGCCTGTATCAGCAGACAGTCCTTTAAAATAGCTGTTTTATAGAAGTGTCTGCCAGATACTCTGGGCCTGTAGGCTGGAGATGGATGCCCCAACACTGAAAAGGAACTTTGGATGACTGTCCAGGCAGTCAGATATCACTGTCATTTCTAGAGATTTTAGAAGTTGTTTGTAATGCACTTTTAGTTTATTTAAATACTATTATATCCTTCTGGTGCCTTTGATGGAGTTGAAGCCTAAATAGTTATAGCTGCAAATTTTCCTAAATATGATAGCAAGTAAGTGAGGTATAAAATTTTGGATTTAATAAGATAGGATAGATTATGAGTATTTTCTTTAAATTAACCAGACACAAATGAAGTGGGATTCAGTACATTGTGAATGTAATCTTTATTTGATAATTTTTCTTATTATGTACAGTCTTATTAGGTTAAAGTTAAAACTTCATTTTTGTTAGAAAGAAAAGGAGAAATGTTCTGAAATATTGTTTTCAAGTGTGTGACTTTTATTTAGGCTGCATTTGATAAACTATAAAGCTGTGATTCTTTGCCTGTCTAAAACACCTGATGGTCCTAATAAAGAGGTGAACGGCCAATAGCCAGGTAGGAGCAAGGATAGGCGGGGCTGGCAGGCAGAGAGTAGAAATAGAAGGAGAAACAAGGAAGAAGAGAGGCAACAAGATAACTAGAGAGGAGGATGCTAGGGACCAGCCATCCAGGCACCCAGTCAGTCACTGAGTAAGATTAAAAGTAAGGTATACAGAAGTAAGAAAAGCAAAAAGCCCATAGGGAAAAGGTAGTTGGGATAACTCAAGTTAAGAAAAGCAGGCAAGAAAAAAGCCAAGCTAAGGCTGGGCATTTATAACTAAGATTAAGCCTCCTTGATTGATTCGTTTGGGAGCTGGGTGGTTGGTGCCCCAAAAGCCAAAAGAGCAAAACACATCACACAATATTGCTTAGTTTGTTACTTGTGAAAGAAGTTTAGGAGCGTGTGCAAAGTAGAGCCTTTCTGGTGTGTCCATGGTGGGCAGTATGGACCTGTGCTATTCCTTCCTCTGCTGACTGATGTCCAGTGAACACTTCAGCAGGATAACTGTAGGCTTAGTTCAGCAGGGTGCTCAGAGTCATGCTCCAGTCTCAGCTAAACACAGGCTCCTGAGGTGGGAGTAGATAGAAATTTCGGAAACCTGAGAACTTAAAGGGCTGTACCCCACAACTTAGCAAGAATCTTGCTGGGCCCAGAAAGGAGAGACTCAGCTGTGGTGCTGAGTGCAAGGTCTGCACCCAAGAAACTGCAGCCAGAGCTGTTTGCAACCCCTAGCACCGGGAGCATGGGACACGGGACAGTCATGCTGTGAGCCAAGGTGGCATAGCTCTGTCCTACATTTATGACCCCTACCAGCACTGGTCACAGTGGCAGGGCCAGCATGGATAGCAGAAGATCTGAAATTTCTCTGGAGGTCCTGAAACGGTCAGCCTTGAGGCTGGCTCTTACAATGGTACCCCACCTGAAAGTGCTGGTAGAAGCACATTAGCAAGCTTGCAGGGTCCAGAGACCGGTGGAAACCCTTTGTGTTAAGTTGTGCTCCTATTGCTCCTGAAAGGGAGTGAGCCGCACCCTTTGAAGAAAGCCATGCCATGCTTGGCAGCAGGCTGGACAAGTCAAGCCCCCATCCCTCTCCCACACCTTAGCAGGTAGCCTCTGTCAATCCCTGGCTGGCTGATGGGAAGGCTTCTAATTCTAGAATATTCTACACCACAGCCACAGACCACAGAATCATCCAGGAAGGGGCTGTGGTGGCAGAGTCCAGCGGTGCAGGACAGGCAAGGGGTCAGATGAGCGGCCGCACTCCCCAAGGAGAGAGAGAAACAGGCTGGCCAGAGAGAACCAGTGATGGAGATGTGAACAGACGGGCCATCCCCGGGGCACCAGGCAGCATAAGAAGATAGAATCATTAGAGCTCAGGAGGGCGACCTGGAGCGCTCAGAAACCACTTAATCATGTTTAAATCGCTGTTTCCAGAGAGTTCATTTCAGTTCAACAAATATTTATCATCAGCTAATTATGTGCGGGGCCTTGTGAGTCGCCCTGGGGGTGTGGGTGAGGAGGGATGCTAATTAGCTCCGTGAGGTCTCAGTCTGTTGGTTAGGATGCAGGTGAGGTTCACAGGCTGAGTGTCCTGGTGATGACATGTGGGGAATGAAGAAGTAGTGCTAAGAAGGCTTCGGGGTGCCAGACTGGTCCCGTCCTGCCCACCTTCTTTGTGATGGACAGACGGGACAAGATCCCGTGTGGGATCTGCTGCAAAAGAGAGTGGCTTCCTAGTCATTCCAAAAACCACCAGCTCCAACTGGAGCAGGGAACAGCCCTGAGGCAGAAGCAGCTGCAGGGGAGTGGGGGCCTCATCTGTACTGGAGTCACCCAGGCATGCTGGAGAGATTTGAGAGACAGAGGAAGCGGTGTGTGGACGGCAGGCAAAGCAGGATGCTCAGAAGGAAACGGAAGGGTGCAGAATCCTCGTGCCCCTTCACATAGCTGCTCATGGCCTCTGAAACATGCCATCAGAACGGATTTCCACAAGACGTATCAGCAACCTGGAGAGGAAGAGCTCAAAAGCAAACCCAGCCTAATGCTCACTCCTGATGTTTCACCCAGTGCACAGCTGTCTCCTCAGTGAAACCACACTGCCCAGCCTCTCTACAAGGTCCTGAGTCACTAGAGCTGCTTCCTGGTGCCCCGGGAGAGTGGCATGCTGAACACAGGTGTTCACAGAAAAAGAGATAGTATGTTTAAAGCAGTCCTTCTCTACTGGGGTTCTCATACAGTTTTTACCACTTGTTTAAACAAAATAATTTGTTTTGCCCATGCTTTGGACTGGGCTAAAGCAGAAACTGCACCCTGACAACCCCCACACACACCAAAAGCTAAAGTATTCAGATTAGAACACATATACACACTGTTGTGGGTTTCCATTCAGCCAATTAATTACCTTTTGGGATGCCGGCCCTTTGGGTGTGGTCTGAGGTGCTATATGTCCACTGATCAGCTGCAAGAGAAAGTGTGCTCATTCTCTTGGCTCTGGCTCTTGCTTAGCATGAGGGGAGACCCAGGATGGTGTAGAGACAATGCAGGATCAGCAACAGCTTCTGCCCTTTCTCTGTGTTTGTGAGCCTTTCCATCACAGAGCTTTATTACCTCAGTGGGATGATGCAATAACACACCTACCTTAACTGAGCCATTAAGCACTAAGAATTGTGTCTCAGTAACCAAAAGTGAAAACAAAAGTTATACAGAGGCCAAGGGCAGCCCTGGCTAGGTGGGTTTGTTCCCTAGAAGTGCAGTCCCGTGGTTTGGGGTAGGATGAGGAAAGGACTTCACAGGAGGCTACAAAGAAAGGACGTGTAAGAGGCCTGGGGAGTGTGCTTGCAGATGTCCAATCACACCAGTGTGGAAATCAAGCCTCCAGGGAGATGCCAGGTCTAAAAGACCTGTTGACCTCTCCTGGACTGTGTCAAACCTCACTGAAGACACTTTTTAACTCATTCTCCACCCCAGACAGGCAAGTCCTATATGGCATCCCAGGAGAGCTCCCCTAACTTGTCTCCCCTCCTGAACTCCCCTTGAAGAATAATCTGCCCTCCAGTGCAACAGGGTCCCCTGTCAACCTGGAAAGCAGGGGTTGACTCTTCCTATACCCTGGGCCACCAGGTGCCTTCTTAGCATGAAGATTCCTGAGGGACTGAAAAAAAACTGGAAAAACAAGAAGGCTATCTATCTAATCTATCTATCTATCTATCTATCTATCTATCTATCTATCTATCTATCTACCTACCTACCTACCTATCTACCTATCTATCTATCTATCTATCTATCTATCTATCTATCTATCTATCTTCTATCTATCTACCTATCTGGAGCTTGATAAAGCTTATAATAAATAGATCCTGAATGTGAAGTCCCCACATGAGACCTGAAAGCAAAGTCTGTCTGTATATGGCCCATTTCACACAAAAGTTACAAAATGACAAGAAGACACAGAGATGTCGTAGGCCATAGACAGACCATAGACATCTGAATGTCTTAGACAAAGAAGACACCAGCAGACCAGAAGTTCTGCAGGGAGTCTAACCTCAGTTCTCTCACAGGAAGTTACGAAATGGGCCACCTTGAGGGAAAAGTAAGGAGAGACAGGTTCAAGACCTAATGCTGTAAGAGAGGAAAGCACCAAGATTTGACAGTGTGGTAGTGACCAGAAGACAGCCCTGTAAGAGGGGAAGCAAACATCACTCTACACTTTAAGAAGGAGCACTAACCAGAGTTAACTGTGTGTGTGTGTGTGTGTGTGTGTGTGTGTGAGAGAGAGAGAGAGAGAGAGAGAGAGAGAGAGAGAGAGAGAGAGAATCTTATTTCCCCTAGGATAAAGGCACTTCCAATGGTTTAAGCTGCCATAGAGGGCTGGTGTGTTGGCGAAGCAGGCAAAGGAGCTTTCTGCCAAGTCTGACGATCTGAACCCATATGGTACAAGGAGAGAGCTGACTTCAAGCTGTCCTCTGACCTGCACATTTGCACGCTGGTGCCCACGCTTCCGCACACCTATACACATACACACAGTAAATGCATTAAAATGCAGCGGAAGTTGGAAGTTCAAAAAGAAGCCAGGGCAAAAACATGAGATCCTTTAGGCATTGAAAAAATCCCAAAGACAGAGAAAAATTAAATACAAAAAAAAAAAAAATTAGTTAAGCTTCCTAAGCAGTAAGAGGAACAGGAATAAGGGAACACAACTGTCAAATGTAATGAAAAAACATCCAGAACCCCACACCCAGATAAACTGTTCCAAAGTGAGTTCAGGCCAAGGAGGATCAGGAAGGATGGGCTACCTGAAATAACAACCTGTCCAACAATGAGCTGCACTGTGTGAGCACCTGTGAGCTGTGGTACTAAAGGTGGATTGAAAGGAAGAGGTGGCAGAAAAATACTGGAAATGAAACCTTGGCAAATGAGGCCAAGGGTCGTAATACTGGTTAACTTAGACTTATAGGTCAAGTGTACTCATTAACATTCTGAGGACCACAAGTAGAACACATGCCTATACGCATACCAGAAAAGAGAGTCAACCAACAAAATAAATCAATAAAATACAAGATTGAAATAGGGAACTAGAAAGGCCGGAGCATGGGACGTTGTAAACGCACAAAAAGAGGGAAAGGGAATTCTGATTTAATGATAGTTGCATTTTCAGTCTTCAAACTATGGAGTTCTCTAGCTGGAAGATTTAAAAATTCAGTTATGTAGTATTTCAAAGGGTTACTACTCACCCACACGACAAACAGATTTGAAGCAGAGATGTGGATGAAAGGCATTTTGACCTGTCCACCAGCATCTGAGAAGCGGCTTACTTAGAGTACAGTAAGGATGTGTGTCACTCACAAAGGACCTGAAGAGGCCAGTGTCCAGGGGAGGCCCGGGAACTGGAAACACTCCATGTGCTCCCTCTGGGTGTGGGCAGACCTACAGCTGAAGATTTTGTGAAACCTAGTCTGTACAGTTCTACAGGTAAGCCAAATAGGACAGAGTGTCCAGCTACAGCAAGGTAGGGAAGGAGGGAGATTTTCCAGGCCCTGGGCTGTTCGCCTGGACATCTGCAGGCTTCCCATTGGCTGAACCCCAGAGGAAGTCTACAGTATAGGAACTCAGTGTGACTCTGGAAGTTCTCTTCCAAGGGCAAGGCTCCGTCTGTGGTGGGGTGGAAATGAGAGGGTGTAGGTAAACTTTTCCCATAATCCTCCCAATAGAAAAAGGATAGGTCTGCTACAGAGAACCCAGAAGGTGATTTTCAAAAATTGCACTGTACTAATTTTCATCAAGATGATGTTACTTTGTTTTCTGTTGCTATTCTATGTGGTAATCAACTTATAAAGAGAAATATGTTGAAGCTCAGAATGTGACAGGTTTATGAGTCTCTCGTAGAGGTGCCAACAGACAGGGAGCAAACTGCTCACCTTATGGCCAGGGAGTCAGGACTGACAGTAGACGCTGTGTCTCCACAGCCCTCTTCCAGGGCATAGCATAAGGTCCTCAGGACTCCATAGCCTGATGATTCCAACGTCTCCCAACAGCAATCTGAGGACTGAGCCTACAACACAAGGACTTTCAGGAGACAATCCAGACTCAGGTCTTAGTGGGTTGATGTTGTTCAGATATGGATGGAGCAAGTGTGTATTCTTGTCCAAAATGAAGAACAGATGGGACTTGAGTAGATAAAATCCACACGGACAGGCCAAAGACGGAACATAAGAGCTAACCCATGGTGCTCAGTCAGAGGGTAGTGAGGGTTCTTCAGTAGCCTATGAAAGAACTCAAGTATTTTAGGAAACTGAGTTACCTAAGCAATCACTAGGTAAATTATTGTTAAAATCTTGAAAATTTACTCTTCTAAAGACATTATAAGCAAAAATATAAAAGGACTCAGACTAGGGGGGAAACAACATTTGCACAGCATCTGTGTTTTTGGTAGAATATCTTCACAGGTGTAAATAATTCTCACAACTCTGTAGTAAATTACAAATAAGGCAGGGACAATTATTCAAATAAACAATGCACTAAAAAGACGAATGTGGTAAATAAGTGTAGAAATGTAGTCAGTCTCATCACACTGAGGAGAAACGAGAGGAAACTGGCTCTAGACATGAAAACTAGTCTCTTCTAGACTGAAAATAAAATTAAGAGTCTGATAATGTCAAATGCTGGTAAATGGTGGCGACTGAGGAGTTTGTGCGTGGTTCATGGGAAGGGTGCAAGCACCCTGGACAGGAGTTGGAGGCTTCTTGTGATCTTAGCGTAGGTGCCAAGGATTTCATTTCTGAGTAGAGACACGAGACTGAAAACATGTCTGTGAATGGAATCATTCTTTGGACCTGAACAGCTAAAGGCAGGAGGCATCAGGAGGCTTTTATCTTAGGGGTGCAGAGCCCCCTGTGGCATCGTCACATGACAGAATGTGCTGGTGACGAGAGGGGGTGGGGACTCTGGAGGGGTGTGGGAACAGATGAACAAAGCATCAGCGGTTGACTGTATGCAAGGACAGTCTTCACAGCATGCCGGGACAGACTCAGTGGCTCTCAGGGTTGAAGACACTCACCTGGGACATGGAGAAGACTTGGGGGATGGAAACACTCTCCATCTTTATAACAGTGGTCCTTACATGGTCATGTGCATCTTCCCAAATCACCAAACTGTATACGGGGGTGAACTGTGTGACAGAAAAGCCATTCCTCAGGAAACTGGATTTTAGACGCTCACTTTAGCAGCCATTGAAGAAGGTGTTAGAGAGAGGCTACTGGATGATAAGGACACTAAGGAGGTCGGTGTAGCGATTCTAGGAGCAGGAGCCAGTGGGAGCAGACCAGACTGCGGAGGGATTCCTGCAGCCCCTTTCCCTTAAGAAACTAGATACTTTAATGCCCAGAGGCTGAGGCAGGAGGATTCCTGCAAGTTTAAGTCTTGCCTGGGCTCTACATTGAGAGTTTGTCAGATTCTAGGAGGGAAGGTGGGAAGGTAAGGAGGGAGGGGAGTGAGAGTTTTCACCAACATTCACATGTTATCCCTTGCCCTCTCTGCCCTTCTCCCTCGACCTTCTCCCACACCTCCTGTGATGTCTATTTTTTTTTTTTTGCAATAGTCAAGCATTCATTTGTGATTAAACTATTCCAGATGTTAGAGTATGGAAGAAAGGTGTTTATTAGTTAATAATTTACTTGCCGAATCATTTGATGCTAACAGACTCATATATTTTTATGGACTGTTGAGACACGGAGTCACGGTTGGAGGAGAGGAGTCCCATAGTTACTTCTGGAAGTTTGGAAATGAACCTCATATTTTACCCAGGGCAGAGGCTTGACTGCTTCAAATACTTCAGCTCTAGTTCCGTATAAGCCTGCACTTGATTGAAGATGCAAGGTGCTATGAAACATCCCCATGAGTTATCACTGAAATAATCCTCAAAGGGAAATATAGACAATGTATTTACAGGGACCTGGGTGTGTTCTGGCACCTGCTCTTCTTAAATCAGAATATCATCACACACAAAAGATGCCAGCAATAAAACATTCCGGGACTTATAATGAGAGCACATTGATGCCAAATAAATTCTTATCTAATTCCTTCACGTAAGGATATGATAGGGGTCTGCTGCATCCTGCTGCTGCTGAGACAATAAAGCCACAGCTGTCTTTCTTCCCTCCTCTTGGGTCCCTCTGGTCTGTGGCAGTGGCTTGATTCCTAGCACCCCAGAAAGTGACCCAATTAGAAAAGGGTACTGAGATAAAAATGAAGTTACTAGGGTGAGTCCTAGTCTAGTCTGACTTCAGGGCTTAATGTTTATCCTTGGCTTTATTTGTAACTTATTATTTATAATTGTTCTTTATTACAGTTGTGTATATGACCACCTATGCTGTTCTTTATGAAGCAAAAACCCTTATCCACAGAGTCATCTTGCAGACTCCTGACTGTAGTATTTGAAAAAGAGATCAGGACACAGACACACACAGAGGAGGACTCTGGAAGAACGCTGCATCTGTAAACCAAGGGGAGAGCCGCAGTAGAGCCCTGCTAGCTCTGCTCAGTGCTTGTCTGGATTAAATTCTTAGCATCTAGGGTGCGTGCCTACAGCCAGAGAGCAATCCGCTTGTGAAGTCCACCTTCTCAGTAATGGAGGCTTTTCAGAGCCACAGGCTTCTGCTTTCTATCTGTGGAACGGACCCTTCATCAACTTCTAAGCCTGTTTTTTCTGATTCCTGGGGTCTGACTTAGGAAAGATAACAATGGAAAAGCGAGACATGGGAGAAACAAACTACCCTGGCTACCAGTCATCCAATCACTCATTCATTCTCCCAACCATATATTCATCTATCCATGTGTTCATTCATTTGTTTATTCATGCATTACCAACCATTCATCCATCATTCATTCATCCATGCACCTGTGCATTCACATATATTCATTCATACAATAAGCACTCACCTGTCATCTGATACTGGACACAAAGTGAACAGGCGTGATCCTGTCTCCCTGCCCAAGTGAAGAGGAGATTGCTGACATCTAAACTCAATGCCAAGGGTAATATTTGGATGCGATTTTGTTGTTGTTTTACATATTCTGTCCAACCCTTTGTCTTCAGGTGAACACATGCTAGAGAAACTGGGGGACTGAGAGGGTGAGGAAGAGGAGCTTCGTGCAAACCAAGAACAACCCAAGCATACAGCATGGAGAAGGAATTCCCATGGGACATAGCCTGAGATGCTGCCACGGAGACAAATGAGGCAAACTGGTAACCACAGACGCGTTCTTCAGCTGGAGAAAGGGACTTGGCAGAGGGGAGCAATCAGAGTATCAGTATGCAGCACCCGCACAAGTGCCAGGAAACTCATGCATGAGAGAGATCCTCAGTCACCATTGGCTGGGAATTTAGACAAGGATCTGCCCAGAGTCTGAGTCATAATCTTGCTACTCAGAGAGAATTGATATCACTTCCTCTGTTACCAAGAACTGACTTCTCGAAGTGGGCTGGGCTGGAACCGCATTACTGACCCACCGCATGCCCTGCACCACTACTTGCTCCCAGGGTGTACATTCATGCCTTCCATTTGTTCCTCTTGAGCACATGTATCACACTCCCCACCACAGCCAACGGGAAGAATCATCTCTCATGCTCATGTCCTGGCCACCACTCCACTGCTATCTCTATAATCCCTAGATACTGTCTCTAGGACTGCATGGCTAGGGTCCACTAAACTAATGCTATCTATATGCTCTCCCAGAGATACTGTCATACCACGTGTACTGCATTCAAAGTCATTGGTTACAGCAAAAGAGCAGTTGAGATACTATACCGCATGGCTCAACCAAATCTAAGGTAGCTTTTTAGGGCTGGCGAGAAGGCTCACTAGTTAACAGTGGATACTGCATTTGCAGAAGACCTTTGTTAAGCTCCCAGCACTTGCCTCAGTCAGCTGGAACTCCCACTCTAGGGAATCTGACGTCATCTTCTACACTCATGTGTGCCTATCCTCTCACACACATACACATAATTAAATGCAAAATAAATATTTTTGATATCCTTCCAAGCAACCAAGCTGAGGCATACTTCCAGATAAAACAATTGACTCTGAGAGTCACCTTATAAAGGTGATGGAAATGATTGATCCTCCAGATGTGTGCATCTCAATACAGGGAGCCAAAAGTTACAGTAAAACAAGGTAACAAGAACCTCATCAAAGAACATACCTAAACAAGGGACCCCCAAGAAAAGGATATGGGTAAGGTCCCCGACTTTTAAAAAAGTCGAAAGAATGATTACAGGAAAGTTCAAAGAAATTTCAGAGAATACATCAGACAACCCAACATCAGGCAAGGCATTCATGCCATGAATGAAGACTTCAGCAGAGACAGAATCGTGAGAAGGAATCAAGTTGTCATCTCCAAAATCAATAGCTTACAAGGTGTTTCAGGTAAAGTTTCTATTGTTGTGATGAAAGAAAAAAAAAAAAAACAGACCCAAAAGCAACTCAGGAGGGAAGGGGTTTATTTTCTTGCCTATCCTGAATCACAGTCCACTAGGGAAGCCGAGACAGGAGCTCAGACCAAGTAGGAACCTGGAGACACAAGCTGATGGAGAAGCTGTGGAGGGGTGCTGCTTACTGGATTGCTCCTCATGACTTGCTCAGTCTGCTTTCTTATAGAACCCAGGACTACCAACCCAGGAGTGCACCATCCACAATGGTCTGGGCCCTCCCTCATCAGTCACTAATTAAGAAAATGGTTTACAGGCTTATCTACAGACAGATCTTTTCAGGCTTGTTCTCAGTGAGAATCCCTCCTATGAGATGATTCCAGCGTGACATGAAACTAGTCAGAGCAACAAGTTAAACAAAAGATGTAGTTGAAAGATGTGTGATCTTTTACTCGGGTGTTTTTGTTGTTGTTGTTGTTTTTGAGCTCCATGGAGGCTTATTCTTAGTTATGAATACCCGGCCTTAGCTTGACTTGTTTCTTGCCAGTATTTTTTTAACTTAACAAAACTACCTCTGGGCTTTGATCTTTCTCTATTTCTTTCTTTTTTTTTTAAATTTTTGTTTTTTTTTTTTAAATAGTTTATTATGTATACAACATTCTGCCTCCATGTATGCCCACATGCCAGAAGAGGGCGCCAGATCTCATTACAGATGGTTATGAGCCACCATGTGGTTGCTGGGAATTGAACTCAGGACCTCTGGAAGAGCAGCCAGTGCTCTTAACCACTGAGCCATCTCTCCAGCCCCTGATCTTTCTCTATTTCTATATACCTTTCTTTGTTTCTTTCTCCGTGGCTTGCTGTGTAGCTGGGTGATTGACCCTTGATTTTCTCCCTTCCTCATTCTCTTGTTTGCCCCTGGCTCTCTTCATTCTCGGTTCTCCTTCTATTCTACTCTCTGTCCACCAGCCCTGCTTACCTTTGCTCCTGCCTCGCTATTAGCCATCTATCTCATTATTAGGATCATCAGCTGTTTAATACAGCATAAACAAAAGTCACACACCTAAAAATAATCCCCAACAGAACATCTTGGCAATAAGACTGGAAGAAACAGAAGGGGAAAAATGCAAATATGTAGACAAGTCTTCTGAAATATCCAAATCAGACAACACTTGAGAGAATGTAGGGAAGGGCAGGGCAGGGTAGGGTGGGGAAGGGAGGAGAGAGGCAGGAGAGAAGCAGGGAAGGGGAGGAGAAAAGGAAGTGAGGGGAGGAGAAGGGGGGAGAGGGGAGGAGAGCTGGAGGGTGAAGATAAAGGTTAAAAATTTCTAGACTAAAGTCAGCATCTAGGACCTTTGAGATGTTATTAAATAAATAATTGAATTTGGAGTTCCAGAAAGTAAAAGAAAAAATTTGAAGCATAGAAAATACATCTGCTTTAATAATGAATGAGAATTTCCACAATCTTGGGAAATATGTGAGCAGCAGTCATTGGAAGCTGAAGAACCCTGGTAGCCATCACTTTATTAAAAGATCATAACCAGAATATGTTCTAAGGAGCAGAACTGTCACCAAATAGCATCAGACTAATCTTCGGAAGCCTCCAAGCAAGGAAACAACAAATCCCACATTTTAAAATAAGTGCCTTAATACCAAGAGTACTCGATGGAGTGATTCCTCAGAAACTAAGAGCAAAGAAAATCTTCCAAATGTGGGATTTGTTGCTTCCTTGCTCAGAGGCTTCTGAAGACATATAGTTACCAGAGATAAATCTCACCATAATGGCCAGCTCACCTAGAAATGAGACATCGCTACCAGAGAGAAATCCAACCACAATGGCCAGCCATCTAACCACAGAGACAAGTGAGGTTGGGAGAAAAGAACAGAAAGTATTTAGAACAATTTGAAGAACATCATCAGAAGGATAGAAATCAGTCTTTGCTCACAATTAAAGGCTTGAATATAAAGAATTAAATCCCCAAGTTAAAAAAAAAATAAAGGAAGGCTGAATGGATTCCAAAAGTTCTCAATTATATGCTTCTTACAAGAAACTCACTTTAGTCAAAACACAGAAGCGAAGAAAGGACCTGAGGGATATCCCATGTGGATGGAAATGGAACAACCAGGAACCACTACAGCAAAATAGACACCAATGCAAAAACAATGCAGAGACAATGAAGGCTGCCACCTAATAACCAAAAACAATGCAGAGACAATGAAGGCTGCCACATAATAACCAAGCAGCCACACCCAAGGGATGCTATAACCCTGTGCATGTACACACACAAATCCAGCACCGGAACACCCCAGATCTGTGAGAGATCCCACTAAGAAAAAACTACCCACCAATAAATCTCACAGTTGAACAACTACAAAACAACACCCAAGGCATAAATTGAGATAGACCCAAGAAATAAAAGCCTGAGGCTAGAGAGTTTCCCTGCTGAATTCTCCCAGGCTCTTAGAGAGAGCCAATGCCCATTCTTCTCCAATATTGCAAAAAATGTGAAGAAAAACCCCTCCGAACTCATTTCACAAGATTAACATTATCCCAACATGAAATTCCAAATAAAAGTGCAACAAAAAATAATCAAATTTTGCATCAATATTCCTGATGAGCATAGAGGTAGAAATTCTGAAACAAAATTAAAATCTGGTAAGCTGAATTATGAGAAAGATGAGGTCATTACTATTGTCAAATGTGATTGAGCTTGAGAAAGAAAGGATGGCTCAACATAACTAAGTCAGTATTCATAGTACATAACATCATCAAAATGGAGTATAAAGTCATAGACTCATAGAGCCATCTCATTACAAGCTGGAAAAACACACTGGATAAAATTCAACATCTCTTTTTGGTTAAAAAGTTCTAGAAAAGAGTATGTTGGATTTGGGGTATCAAAATGTACGTAGATAAGAAGAATCTTATCCACTGTCCAGTTATAGCAGCGTGAGTATGGAAGCCAATGGGAGGAACTTTTAAAGACTCCAGATCTGGAGGATAGAGCATAGATACACCGCTGTGTACGTGAATGGAGCATCACTGCTTTGTGACCCTTCAACCTGGACAAGTCCTGCAAGCTAAACGTTAGCAGAGCAAACCGGTGCTGCTTTCATGTTAGCCCTAAGGTCCCAATGACTTCAGCAACACAGCTTCTCAGCTTAGATGAGGCGAATTGCCAGCCCCTCTTGCAGCTTGCAGGCACTTACCACTCTAGGTGGAAGGGGAAGAGGAGTGGGTGCCTCCTGAACCCCATTGCCACTTGGAAATCACTGATGATACACCTCAGGGCAATCCTGGGCTAAACAACCCAGGGTCTCCTAGGAGTAAAAGCACTGAGGAGAGCCCAGCCCATGATTTTTCTCTGGTACTAAAGGACAAACAGAAGTAGAGGAGAGCCCAGGCAGACTGAAACAGGAAACCAGTCCTCTCATGGAAAGAGGAGATCAATGGAAGACTTGGACAAGAGTAGACACCTCAACACTTTCTCCTCCGAGTACACTGTGGCTCTTAGTTCAAATATTCTGTGTCCAATTTGACCCATTCATAACCTGTTGTTCAGTCATGGCAGTTGAGGAGACTGGTAACAAGCAAGTGATGATGGGCCAAGCAGTGATTTAAATAATACAGTCTCTGTGTGATTATTTTGGGTCTGAGCTAGCCAGGCAGCTGGGAAACAGCAAGCAGCCCTTCCCTGCATCACTGAAGTCCCAACACTGACCTCAGAGAGGTCTGCAAACCCCTTTCCTCGCTGTACACCAGGCTGTCAACCCTCTGTGCTCCCCAGCACATTCTTTCACCTTTGATACCTCATTACTATTTAAATCTCAGCAAACTGTACAGAGGAAGTCATCCACACACAATCAGGGTAAGCCAAGCACTTCCAAACTTGTTTCTTGTTTCCTCAGGGCCTGGGCACATTGAAAAATGTTTTATTTTATAGTTACCATGTATGGTTGTGAGGGAACAGACATGTGCCACATCACATGTGTAGAATCAGAGGTTACTTTGTGAACGTGAAATCATTTCTCTCCTTCCACCATGGAACTGAACACAGACTATCAGAATTTGTCACTAAGCCAGACAGCCTGCCACTGAGCACATTCGCAATATGTAATATTAACATGAGAGGACTATCAGTCTTTAGCATGACATCATAGTCCTCTCTCCTAAAATCTACTAAAATTAGGGGCAACTGTGGGAAGCAGTGTTATCACCTGTGACCAACCACAATCAAGTGGGATGACTGCCGAAGTTCCCTGAACTACAGAAACAGACACAGACCACACACACACACACACACAAGAAACATAGCATCCCCCACATACACAGACATACAGATATCACCCACCCATACACACACATAGCACACTCCCACAGACACACAGACAGCAACACATGCACAAAATACATAGTATTCCCCACATACACAGACATACAGACATCACTTCCCACACAAACATAGCACCCTCCAACTACATAGCACCACATGCATGCATGTACACACACACACAGACATGCACACACACACACACACACACGAAACATAGCATCCCCCAGACATCACTCATCCACACAAACACATAGCACCCTCCAGGTACATAGTACCACATGCATGCATGCATGCACACATGCAAACACACACACACATCTGGGTAAAGACAAAACCTTGTGCATGCTCACTGTCCTACAGGTGGCCCAGGTTGTTTTAACAGGGCTCTTCTTCCTTCCCCAGTGGGAGCTCTCAGCCATCTGCCCCTCCCTGAGTCCCTGACTCTGGGGAGCCCACATAGCTCCAGAGGTTCACATTTCCCTCCACAGCCGGTTCAGTGACGTGCACTGTACATCTCAGGTTTGTGTGATGACCATTCTCTAAACTAGCAAAAACCAGCCCTTAGCTTCCAAAGGCCTTTTTTCTCCTTCAGACACTACGGCTCATTCCTGGCTGCTTCCAGCCTGCACCCCATTGCTTCCCTGCAGTCACGGAGCCCCTTCGGGGGTCTCAGCTGGGAAGCCTCCCAGGAGCAGCTGCAGCTGCAGGAAATGAAGTCTTTGGTTCACCAGATGGCACTCTTTGCTCTGAATCTGGAACAGCAGTGTCTGCAAACACTCCCGAGATGGAAGGAACTGTGTTGCCTTCTGAGTTGATAGCAGCATAAACCCAAACTGTCCCTTTTGGGCACTTTACAAACATCACGGAGGAAGCCACATGACATCTTTAGCCAGGTCAACCTCTGGGAATAAACAGAAACAAGTATGAAAAGACCCAGAATGCTCTGACTGTGGAATTAGTCCCTCCAGCAAAACACCTTCCAGAATGTTCTTCCAAGTTTCCCGCGTGCCAACTCGTTCCTGTTTGCACTTGTCCTGTCGTGTGTCAGCCATGTTTTAGGACACTGTCTGAAGCAATGGCTCAATTATGTATTCCCAGGTGTGCCACCCGGCCTGCAGAAGACTAATTGTTTCTGCCTTGTTACCCATAGGAAATAATTATGATAAAAGTAACCAGTGTTTAAGATACAAAGTAGATAGACTTTCTGTTCTACAGGGTGGAAATCTCCACCATTGTTTCTCGCTGTTCTGTTTGGGAACTTGTTTTTGTTTTCTGGTTTTGTATTTTTTTATTTTCTGAAATCTCTGTGAGTTTCAGGTGTAAGACAGACAGAAACGTTAAGGCCTTCTACACCACAAAACTAAAAAAATATTAAGACCCACTGAGCAGAAACTTTTGCCATGAACTTACTGCTGGTGTGATTTTAGTAAGGATTCTTCTAGAAGAAAGTGAGAAAAATCTAACACAATTCAGCCCAAAGTAACACAACAAATTACACAGAGACACTTTACAGTGTCCCCAAGGTGGCTGGGGGCAATGTCCTTTCCAGGATGACTCAGCCTCTCTGGGTGTCCCCTCTTTCTCTCCACTTCCAGGCCTGCGGTCATACAGTAGCTTCAGAGATGGAAGGGGTACAGTGAGTTCCCTGAGGGAGTCTGAGGGTGTTTTTATGTGTGCTGTGCATGCTGGGACAAGGGAGAAATGAGAAGGAGGGATAAAGGGCACCAAAAGATATGGTTGCTGCTGCAAAGCAGTTATTACAGTTATGTGAGTAAGTCATTTTTTTTAATGAGCGTGATGTCACAGGACAGTTCTCTGGTGTTTACCATAAACAGGTTTGTTACTCTGAATAATTCTTAGGCTTAATTACAATAAGTATTTGGACCATTTCCATTTGTCTCTGAAGTTGATTCAGTCAGTCTCCAGGATTGGCACGTTGGTTCAGAGAGACACTGATCAGGAGTCTTCCTTCACTAGGGGTACAGAGAGCCACCCCTGTCCCCAACCTTGCTCTCCATGCTCTGTGAACACAGAGGAAAACCACCATAGACGGGAATTGAGAAGACAGATTGTCCTAATGGCCGTTGGCCCATGTATACTCACTCCATGTCACCGGTCTGAGGGTTTGCAGGATCCCCTGCAGAAAGCAGCCCCTGACCCACTTCCACTGCCCCAGGGTCTCTGCCATGGACGAGCGAACTGCACCCCATCCAGATGAGCCCAGATCAGCCTCCCCAAGAACAGTTTCCTCCAGGCCCACTCAGTTGGCTCATGGAGTGTTCAATGGCTAGGCTTATGAAATTCTCTAAAAGTTGGCTTACATAAACTGATTAGAAGCGAGATCAGCTTCCCGAGTTTGCCCTGCAGGTTCATGGGGAGATTTCTGGTCGCCAGATCTCCCTGTGATTGTTTGGGAAATTTTCAGACTTTTGGAAATGCCTCTTAGAAAGTCATTGTATGTGGAATCCTGGCGTTGTATGGTTGCTAATTTACTTAAATTATCATTGTGCTGCTCATGAAAACTGCCTGTGAGCCTGCTGTGTATCCTGTCCTGACAGGGCCCTTGTTGCCTCTTTTCTCTCATTTCTCTATCTCCCTGACTCTGTGTCTTCTCCTCTCTCCTGTGTCCTTTCCTCACACTCTTACTATCTCTTTTCTCTCTTCTCCTCTCCCTCTCTCCCTCCCTCCCTCCCTCCCTAACTCCTACCCTAACCCACGCCTTAATAGCATACCTCACACTGTTCTGCTCATTTTATGAGCACTTAATTAAATCCAGGTACAGATGATTGATGGGAAAGAAAAACAGTTGGGTAAAGAATGTAAGAGGTTTGAAAGTTTGGCACCAAGAACAAATTGGAGCCTAATTAGCAAACAGGAAGAACCTGAAATCAGGCTCAGTGTGGAAAGCATGCTCCACAGTCATTTGAGAGGGAAGAGAACGCAAGTTCCTTACCAGAAGCACACCTGGGAGGGTGCGGCTTGCCTAGAAAGGCCTAGCCCTGGCCAGGAGAGCGAGAGAACACATCCAAAGAGAGTATGTGTTTCAGAGGCATCTGGGGAGACTGCCGTGGAGTCTGGTACAGAGCAGACAACATTCCAGCGTTTCTCTTTGGAGAAGGCTCTAGGATGTTACTTGCTAAGGTCCAAGGTCAAGAGGGGAAATGAGCACACCACTGGCAGCAAGCCTGGGAACCTTATAAAGTCACCTTGAGTGAATCAGCTACGACACCCTCTCTCCAGTGCACACAAGCACATCACACCACTCACAGGCAGCGTCGAGCATCTCGGCATCTGGCTCCACAGCTTTCCAAAGACTCAGCTTTCTCTCCAGGACAACCAATTAGGAGCATAGTTTGAATACTGCTTTTACTGTGCTTCAGCCAGGTCAGGACAGAGGGCATACCCATCCTTCCCTGACAGCCATATCTTTGAGCATCGCTGCGGACGACTTCAGGACCAGCTTCTCCTTGCTGGTACCTCTCGTCCCTCCTTAAGCAGCACCAACTCTGGGGACTCACAGAAAAGAAGACAGGCAGGCATGCTTTACCATAACAGGTATCAACAAGACCAGAGCACATGGTACACACACACACACACACACACACACACACACACACACACACTTCTTGAGCCAGTCTCTCTCCAGGACAGAGTAATAGGAAACGCTAGTGCACAAGGTGAAAGGAGACCGTGCCCTAAACCCCTAGATGAGCAGGACAGAACAAGCCCTGTAGTCAATGACTGGAAGTCACTTTCAATTTCCTTTCTAACTGCTCCCCATCTCCCAGCCAGCAGTGGAGGGAGGTGAAGGGCAGTGGCTCCCTTGCCCGTACAGTCCAGAGAATAACTGGCAATAGCCACGCTTTTGGCTTTGACGGGAGTGTTTATTGAGTGTGTAACAAGCAAAAGCAAAGGACAAATAGCAAGCAGCAGCTAAAGCTAGCTTGGGATAGAAGCAGAATGTCATCAACTTAGGAGTTTACAACGTGCAGCAGAGACGAGCGCAGCAAGCTGCTTAGGTCAGCAGACAAAGGGAACGTCATCACTTTGGGCACCAGCAACACCCACCAGAAACCATGCTGAAGAATGCACTTTCTCTCCACCCATCTGCTTGCTTCTCATTCCACAATGGGAATCTTCATAGTGTGGGATAAACAATGGTATATCAGCTCGGAAGTGGTTTCTCTTGCGATGGCTTCCTTACAGGGTAGGTGGACCAGCCTGCCCCAGGTTCAGAATACTTGCAGAATGTACATCGGTGCCTCCTGACTCCCAGAGTCCACTTTTCACTGAGATCAGATAGGACCTGTTTTTTTGTGTTTTTTTTTTGTTTTTGTTTTTTTATCCAGTAGAATGTCCATGATATTCCCACTGTGTGCTGAGAGAAGTCAACCCCTGGGGAGAAAGAGAATCAAAACCAAACAAACAAACAAAACCCCACTGACCTTGGTCCAGATTGGTGCCATTCTGTGCACTCATGCAGGAATGGGCAGCTCCATTCCCACCACGATGTGACTCCTATGGGTGGCATCTGAGTCTCCCAGCCTGGGGAACTCTTGGATGAATTTCTCTTCTTACTGTGGAAGTTTTTTCTGTGGTGGGCTATGGTCTTCCTTAGTGAGGGATGGTACCCATCTACCTGCTCTCCATCAGTTCCCTGCTCCCATGAAAGTCACAGAAGCCACTAGTCTGAGCACAGGGAGGGCCTATAAATGCTCACCCTTGAGAATTTATTGACAATCACCTATTTAGCCCTGAGATTGACAGAGGCATAAACCACAGTAAAAGGGGCAGTTTGCAGTTGTAGCCTGGGGAGTTTCATCTCACAAGGCAGAAAAGGGCTGGGGGAAGAAATCCCTGCAGAGGGAGCAGCCTGCGCTACCCAGAGCTGTCATGATTCGCTGGAACCAGTTGAGGCTCGTAGGAGTATGTGGTTTGTGACCACAACATGGAGGCAAGAGTAGAAAATGGGTCCTGAAATTAGCATGCAAGGTGTGACCTGTGTCCTGCTAGGGGTCATGGGGGGAGCCTAGAGGCTTAGGGATACATTGGCATGGCTGGTTGGGTAGGCTCCTTCCACTAAAGTGAGGAACAGTCTCTGTGCTGGACTTGGGGCTCCATTAGTGGGGAAAGGGACAAAGGGGAAGCATGCTGGCAGCGATGGCCTCTAGTACCTGCAGGTACAGTGGGAGAAAGGGAGCAGCATCACATACAGAATGTAGAGTCCAGGAATACTCATGTGGGGAAGGCCAGGTATAGCAATGTGGTAAACCCTCCTGGAACAGTGAAGGTCCAGGCTATGCACAGGAATCTGCAGGGGCTGCAGGGGAGGCAGGAGCCTCAGTAGCTCCAGCAGGTCCTGAGGACATGGGGGCAGACTCCATGGAGTAATGTCCATGCTGTGCACAAAGGGAAGAACCTCAGAAAGGCTGAAAAGGACTCAGGCAGGAGAGAGTAGGCTGGGCAGGGAGAGGAGTGGACATGCAAGAAGGGAGGGAAGAGGGAGAGAGAAGAATAAAGAAACGGAAAGACCTTCAGACGTGAGGGAGCCCTAGAGGGACTGACTCATTAGAGGATGTAATCAAACTGAGAGATGGGGCAGCTGGCCCCGCTGGTACCCAGGAGACAGGAGAGTACTGGGTCCCTTACCACCCTCCCTGGCTGGACCTATGCTGAAGCACATAGCAAAGTCAAGGACAGAAGTAGCTCTTGATAATCCACAGAGCTGCAGAATCTTATTCAGGGCCCAAGAATCCTCTACAGATTCAATGTCACTTCTGTTTCAAAGACCTTTCCAGAGAAAAAGAACAGAGTCATTGTGAGTGGAGGCAGTTTGTATGCAATAGGCTGTCCCCACAGTGCATGTAAACATGCAGATATCAGTGTAGGAGGCCAGAGATAAAAGAAGGGAGAAAAGCCAGCAACTTGCAATGGGTTTGGACCAAAACTCACAACTTTGTTGGTGGCTGATGGAATTCTGGGAAAGGAGAGGAAGAAAACTGGGAAGCTTGGGACTGTGCACTTGGGATAGGAGAGATCACTGACCAACAGGAAGTGTGGGGGATATTGTCACCATGCTAGAAGCTTTCCTGAAGGAGACAACTATCTGAAGTTTGGATGGAGGCTACTGGGCACTGGTAACGTGGGCACTGTCCCTTATAGCCTCAGGCATGTAGCTGAGGTGTACATCCAGACCTACAGCCATGCCATAACCTCGAGGCCCCTGCATCTGCAGCTAGCGCCACTTTCAGTGTGCATGTGCCGACTCTAAGCTCGTTAGAAAAGCCAGCTGTGGCCCATGCGTGCCTCAGGTGTACTCTGGACACCCAGAAGAGCTGTGGCCCATGCGTGCCTCAGGTGTACTCTGGACACCCAGAAGAGCTGTGGCCCATGCGTGCCTCAGGTGTACTCTGGACACCCAGAACAGTAGTCAATTTACGAAGACGGATCAGCCCAAAGATAACATACAGTGTGGGAGATCTGTGTGATTTCTGGTGATGTCTTGTCATACAGAAGCCTCCAAGTTCCTACCAGTACAGAGAGTTCTAGGAAGAGGAGGGAGGGAGAGGTGCCTGGGGCACACACCTACGTACCTTTCCTACCTGTGTGAGGCTGGAGCCCCACCTGCATTTGCTTTGAAGACATTGTCATGACTGGGTGGGTCCCTGCTGCTGTTTTTAGCCTTCAGCCCCAGCCCTGAACTCTACAGCGTGGGCTTTAATTTCTCAGTAGCCAATGACACAGGGCACAGGGTCCCTAGTCCCAGACTGTTACTCAGTTTAGGCTGGCACCATCCCCAGTCTAGAGGTCTATGCGGAATGCAGTCCACCATACAGCAGAATGCCTCAGTCAGTGTTTTCACGGGGCTTCAGGGGTATCTGAGTTACATTAGCCTTCATGATGTGGGGAATCCATTGCATTCTTACCTGATATCTTCTTGGGAGATGCAGCAGGAAGAAACCCAAGCCTCACATTCATAGCTCCCATATTCTAACAGGACAGTTTAAATGGAGCCAGTGGAAAAGATCTGCCAAGTGTCCAGGAAATAAGTCACATGAGCTGCATCTTGCAAATCTCATGGTCTGTATGAGTGGTGCACTCTGTGACATGCTGTGCATTTTGTCCTCGCAAGAACACAGTGTTATTTCCTGATTAATGTTTATATCAACTTGACACCACCTAGTGTCATCTCAGAGCAGAGGACCTCAGCTGAGAAAATACCTCCTAAAGATCTGCCCGTAGGCAAACCTGTGAGGCATTTTCTTAATTAGTGATTGATGTAGGAAGACTCAGCTCATTGTGAGTGTTGCCACCGCTGGGCTGGTGGTCCTAGGTTTGATATGAAAGCAGGCTGAGCAAGTCAGTAAGCAGCACCCCTCCATGATCTCTGCATCAGCTCCTGCCTCTTGTGTTGGGTTCCCTCAGTGGTCAGTGGACTCATTTGGGATATGAAAGTTGAATACATATTTTCCTCCCCAAGTTGCTTTTGGTAATGGGGTTTCATCACAGTGATAGTAACCCTGACTGAGACATCATCACTCTACAGGCTTCTTTGTGTTGTGTGGAACACATCAACCGTGAATAAACCTGTGTGAGCACCGGTAAGTGTCCTAGCCCCGCTGAAGACAACGTGGGCTCAGCCTACCCCACCAGTGCTGGTCCCACTCCACCCTGCCCATCTTGTTCTCACCCTGCCTGGCATCAGTTCTGTCCTATCCTACATGTCCCTTTCTCTGTGGTGAAATCACTTCTGATTGTCACTGAGTCCCTTAATTAATCAAACAAAAAGTACCGCCCACCCCACCATCCCGCAAAATAGAAACAAAAACAAAAGCACAGTATCTTGTCAGAGATGTCCAATGATAGCATGTTTTAGCTATGGTTAACATATAAACATATGCACAGGTGTAAATCTTTGTACTCAATCATTAATATAAATAAAAGTGGGAATAATATAATAATATAGGCTCAGGGTTAGAATACCAAACAAGTAAAACTGCTTGCCTAAGGAAAGCTTCATATTTTTGGGCAATGTGTGTGTGTGTGTGTGTATGTACACGTGTGTGCGTGTAGTCTGCCTGCATGGTATCTGTAGGTGTGTGAGCATGCTTGTACATGTGTTTGCAGTGCACCTGTCTGGTTCCTGTAGGTGTGTAAATATGTGTGTACATGTGTGTTTTCCATGAACCTATGTGGCCTGTAGGTGTGAGAACATGGTAAATGTGCACCTACAGTATACCTGTGTGGTACCTGCATGTGTGAGCACATGTGTATGTGTGAGTATAGGTCATTTGTAATGTGGCTGTGGTATTGTATACTATGTGATGTCTGGGCTTCTTTAGCTCCCGTATTTGTAGTTTTGAAAACTAGAATGGCAAAGTCGGCCCCCAAAGGTTCACAGTTCATGTACATACACATATTTTTCTATTCTTGTGTAGGCTTCCCAAAATTTCTAAAAATTCATATTTAGGCAAAAATTCAGACTGACAAAATGCCTGTGTGATTCTCAAGAAGCCCATCGTAAACTCCCTGCAGTGATGAACTAAGGAAGAGAAGCTGATGGAGTTGGCAGAATCAGCAGAGTGGGCAAAGATGAAGGAAGGTCAAGAAGTAAACATGAAGCCCTACGGAGACAGAAAGTGTCAGTTGCCCAAGCGTGAGGACCTGAGTTCAATCCTCATTACCCACACAAAAGGCCAGGCATGTGTGTGTGTGTGTGTGTGTGTGTGTGTGTGTGTGTGCGTGCCTATAATCCCAGTACTGGGAGGTAGAGACAGGAGACTTCCAGGGACTTGACGAGCAGCAAAGCTATCCAAGCAGTGAGCTCAGGGCTTAGTGAAGGTCCCCGTCTCAAAGGATAATGCAGAAGGAATTGAGAAAGTTATCATCTAACATGGATCGATTTCTAGCCTCTCCATCCACATGCACCACACCACACACACGCACACACACACACACATGATAGTGTACTTCGTGTCATGGTTTGGATATAACATGCCCCACAGGCTCACATGTCTGGATACTATCCACAACTGTTGGAGCTGCTTTGGAAAGTTCTGGACTGTTTACAGGGTGGAGCCTTGCTGAAGGACACAGTCCATGGGGGACAAGGTTTAAGGTGTATAGGCTGAGTTGTCTTCCAGCCCAAGCCCTCTGCTTTCTGACTGCCAATACAACGGACCAGCGACCTCTGTATCTGACCTCGTTGCCTCCCCACAGTGACGGGTGGACTGGACTCCCTTGAAACTGTGAGCTGTACAAATCCCTCCCTTTACGTCATTTCTGCTAAGTATTTTTGTGAAAATGACAAGGAGAGTAGCTGGCTCAGTCTGCCATGACCATGAAGCCATGAATAGGGTAACCCAACAGCAGTTCCTGCCTGCGGCTGTAGAGACAGGAGACAGCTTGGGAAGAAGAACCTGTCCCGAGCCTGTCATTTGTAGCCCCATAGCCTGGTGCAGAGTATATTGGTTACTTTTAGGCTGCTATGATATAATACCATGATCAAAGGCAATTTAAGGAAGAGACAGTTTATTTTGGCTTCCAGTTCTGAGAGGAGGGAGGGCTGGAGGCGTGGTATAGGCAGAGGCAGGAAGCTGAGAGGCTGCATTATATAAAACGAGCTCAAAACAGAAACAGAAAACTAGAAGGAGAAAGAGACTATGAATTCTCAACTCCCACCATTAGTGATATACTTCCTCCAGCAAAGCCACATGCAGTAAACCTTTCCACACAGTACCACCAACTGAGGACCCGGTGTCCATGTTAGCCGGTGGAGGCCATTCTTATCCAAACCACCACATGGAATCAGCACACATGGGCTGTATCTGAAAACGACAATATAATCTGTTAATTGAAAGAGATATATCAAATAGACCTGAGACAGAGACCAGGAATAATAAACAAAAAAAATGAGAGGCAGTGACATTCCAGAAGGTACTCACCAGGCTTGTAGGAAAGACATCAGAGAAGACATAAAGGTTAGGGAGGCCTCTGTCCTAGGCTGCTTCTCTGTTGCTTTGATAAACCCCATAATAAAAGCAACTTAAGGAAATAAGGGATTTGTCTTAACTGTCTATGTCCCAGCCCATCATGGAGGGAAGTCAGAGCAGGAGCCAAAGCAGAAACCATGAAGGAATGCTGCACACTAACTTACGATCAGCCTTTTCCTATACAGCCCAGACCACCTACCTGGGAGTGCCCCTGCCAAAGGAAGCTGGGTCCTTCTACATCCATCTTCATTCAGAACAGTTCCTAAAAGACATGACCACTGGCTAGTCTGATGGAGGATATGTTTTCAACTGGGTTTCCTAGTCCCAGGTTATGCTAGGTTGTGTCTAGTCAACACTGAACTATAGCCCATGCAACCTGATATTCTCGTACATCAGTAGATGGATACTACTAAAATGATCGTATTATTGAAATGATCAAAGCAATCTACAGATTCAATGAATCCCAACCAAAATTCCAAGGACATTCATCACAGAAGCTAGGATTGGGGGATGGGTAGGTTCCTACAATGCATGTGGCATAATAAAACAACAACAAAAACTAAGGGGAGAGGTATCTAACCAAATTTATATTGCAGAGACCGAGAAGCAAAAATTACAGTCTAACAGAAATAACTATATAGTCCACTTGAACAGAAAACTCAGAATCAAACCCTCGGATTTCTGGCTTTTAGTTCTGGGCAAAGATTCTGGAAGGAAACCTTGGGGGAAAGATAGCCTCTCTAGCAAATGGTGCTGGTACCAAAAGTGGGCATCCAAAGAAATTTGTCTTAACCATCTGTGTCCTAGTCCATCACTAAACGAAATCAGAGCAACATGGAGGACTGCAGGTCACAGATCCCTCCCTGTCTTCTGCTCAGCCGCTTCTCTCCCACAGCACAGATCACCTGGCTGGGATCTGGTCATCTGACTGAACTGGGTCCCTCTCTCACATTCTGCATAAAAAAAAAATCAAATCAAAATGGATCCACGTCTTTAATGTAAGAACTGGACCCCTTGACCTAGTCACGGGAAATAGAAGGAACTTGAAGACGCAGATAGATATAGTCAAGGGCTTTCTGAAAAGGATATGAACGGCTCAGAAGTACAAATTGACACATGGGATTTCAAGAAACTAAAAATCTTCTGGGCAGCAAAATCAAAATTCAGCAGAGTGAGGAGACAGCCTATGGAACAAGAGGAGATCCGTGTCAAATACGCATCTGAGAGGATTAACGTACAGATTATGCAAAGAATTTTTTAAAAAACCTTTAAAGAACAAAGCAATTAATCCAGTCAACAAATGGATCCATGAGATAGGCAGCTCTCAAAAGAAGTGCAAATGGCCAGTAGATTCTTGACATGTGCTCTGCATCCTTGGTCACCAGGGAAAAGCAAATCAAACCTAGAGACTCGGTCACACCCCAGGCAGAATGACAGTTCCCAGTAAACAGTAAACACATGTGGGAAAGAATGCTGAGGGAAAGAAAACCTTATTCTCTGATAGTAAAAGTGTAAATTAACATAGCCATTATGGAAACTGTATGAGATTATGAAAAACTTAACAACAGAAGAAATACCAGGTGTAACAGATCCACTGCTCTAGGTATGACTCAGGAGGATCCTACGTCAGCACATCCCAGAAACAGACACACATCCGGTTTTTGCAATACTGCTCACAATGGCCACAAAACAGAACCAGTCTAGGTGTCTATCAGTAGATGAATAGGTCTGTGGTGTATGTGCATAAAGGACTTTGATTCAGAGGTAAAGAAAGAAATCCTTCCAATTACAGCAAATGGACAGAATTGGGGATTACCAGGTAAACGAAGACAGTCAGCACCTTGTGTTTTCTCTCTCACAGGGAATCTAGGAAGAGGAAAAGAAGGATGTGAAGTTAAGTGGGAGACGCCAAGATGCAAAAGGGGAAGGGAGACACGTGATAAAGAGTGAGAGACGTGACCATGTGATCGAAGGAAGTGGCAGCGTGAAACCCCTCATTTTATACAGTTAACATATACGACTATGATATGAAACAAACAAAAACACTACTGTGAGAAAAGCTTTCACCTGGGGGTGCTGTGAGTCATGGAGTTGAGATACACAAGACGCGGAGGACAGGTACCATGTAGTCCACGCTCATGAGGAGCCTAGAGAGTCAGTCATACAGAGCACATCTGTGAGCGCCAGAGGCTGTGGGGGACATGGTGAGTTACTGTTTCATGAGTGGTCAGTTTCAATTTGAGGATACAAAAACATTCTAGAAGGGGATGGTGTGGTGGCCTCTCTGGAATACGCTCACCAATGATGATTAAAGGTATAGCAAATTGTGGTATGTGTGCTTGAGCACAATAAAAATGAGAGCAGATACACTTAAAGTAAAAATTAAAATGGTGCGAGGAAGACACCAGAGTGACTTAGAAGAATTATCCAAAAGGGTAGCAGGGTAGCATGAATAAAAGGCACAGAATGTGTATAATGTGTGATTTGCTTATTTAACTTAAAAAGTATATAATATTCAGAGTTCTTAAGGCATGAAGGTATTCCTAGAGGGTATCAAAACAAGCGCTAGAGATTAAATGGAAGAAATAACGTCAAGTGTTACATAAGAAAGTCCTTTGCAGGTCTAGAGAAACTCCAGTTCTTAATCCCTGGAGCTCCAGCCTAGGAGAGACCTAGGAGCATGGGCAGTGGAGGGAATCCAGTTCTTGCCCTCCTACGCTCCTGGGCTCTGTGCACCCGGCCTTCAGAAGACAGCCGCTCTCTGGTTCCCCTCTCCTGGGATGAGTCCAGAAACACAGGGTCATAGGAGACAACCTCCAGGCTCACAGACCTCTGCCCGCCCCCGCCAGGAGAACTGTGGGCAGGGCTACATAGACACTAAGAACCCTGTTGGGGGTCACCTCTCCTGTCCAAAGACTTCTGGGGAAGCTGTGACTTGGTGCTGTTGGTCAGTCTGAAGATCAGCATATGGGGTGCAGCTGGGCACCCTCGTTTCCTCCAGCTCTTGCATTCAAGCCGGAGCAGGAATTTCTGTCAGACAGCAGGCGGGGCTTCCTCCAAGAGGGCTTGTGGATCATGGCTTCTGTTCACACAGCCCCTTCTGCGTGTTAGGTATAGAAACCGACTTTCGTTTTCTTTCCAGGGCTCTCTGGTGGCACCCTTTGCTAGATTCCAGCACTATTACAATTTCTTAAATTGCTTTGATTTCCATATTAGGCTTTGAAGAGGCAGATGGTAGCCATCTGGGCCTATATAGTCCATTGCTAGATAAGGGATACTTCAGCTCTTCAAAGAGACTTAATTCCTACATATAAAAACCTACCGTCAACCAATGATCCAGTGTAAACCCATATTGTTTTTCAATCTTATCTCACAGATACCCGAACCATTTCCTAAGAGCTCCTTTCTCAAGCTTAGAGCCATCACTCATTCTTGAACCACTTCAGCTCAGCACAGAGGTGCATTCTGACTTGTCAGGACAACCCAATAGTCATACTCAGTGGACACTGAGCCAGCTCAGAAGCCTCTCTCTCCTGTTTCCAGGAGCACTCTTCACGAGGGGTTGTCATCTCCGTGCCATTAAGCTGTGTCCTCCAAAGTTAGCTGTGGACCAAGTGAGGCAGCCCTCAAACACGATTCCTTTTCCCTGCTCAAATTCGTTTCTGTTCTTATTCTCAACAGAGTTGAAGACCTTCCCTGAGCTGACTAGGGTCGGTTTACCTTGACCTGGAGCTAGATTCTGAACCTGACCTGGACATTTGTTTGCCAACCCAACGTCCCACATCTGACCTATATTAGTCAGCGTTCCTTGACTGTGTCAAAACACATGAAGTAAACCGAGGAAGAAAGGTTCTGCAGCGTGTGGCCTCCCAGGCACTGTTTGTGTTCTTGTGACTGAGTTGTGCATCACAATGGGGGCAGAGGGCAGAGAAAGCTGCTTACCTCACTCATAGTGCTTGCAAAGGAAAGACAGTGGGGCAGAGAAGAGACTGGGCCCAGGATTCCTTTCCAGACACTCTCTAGGAGCCCAGCTTCCTTACTCAAGCCAATACCTGGTTTAAACCAACAGCACTATGGTTGCGGAACAAGCCATTCTGTGTAGTCTTGGAGAATCCTCTTCTTAACTATGCCTTGAATACCCCTTCCTGGCATGACCAGTGAGGGCTACCTGGTCCTTAGAGGCAAGTGGACATTAGCTCATACTTACCCAGGTTACTGACAGCTTCCATGACCTTGTCGTTTTAAAGGCCTAAGGATGCTCAACCCCTGCAGGGAGTAAGGAAGCCAATGTATCTAATTGCAGCGTCTCCATTACAATGCACATTCATTAGGCAAACCATGCAGTGGTTTATTTTTTTATAAAGGGGAAAAAGTGTTCATTTACATATATTTGCATATATACATACATATTTCCATATGCATAACTTTCTTTCCTCATTGTATTTGATCAAAACGCACCTCTATTCTTCATCAGGTCATCAACACTGGCTCATAACAGAGACTGGCCACTGAGCAGACAGGAAACGAAACATTTTACTCAGCATCAGCCGCGCCCATTCAAGTAGAGGTCATTTGGACAAGGTAGACAAGTTCACCGCTCCCTTAGGGAAACATGAAGAATTCATGTGGTGGAGGTGGTGTTGTCTGTAGAAAGGGTGCAGCTCTCATAGGTCTTTTCAGCCAGCAGGAGCTGCTCAACACAGCCCCCCAGGAAGGTTTGATAGTGATAGCTCACTCTCCATAGCTACCACATGTCACGGTGAATAGAACCTATGATGTCAGAGACTTCAGAGATCACTCAGCACAAGTGACTGCTGCCCAGACTCAAACAGTAACAAGGATGTCACAGTATGACTAGTTACATTGTAGCCAGGAGTCAACCAGGGTATAGTCCCAAGCCTTTGTGAACCTTTAGCTGACACCACGGTGACTTTAAAAGCTCTTGGTTAAAGTAGGAAAGTGTACGGGGTTTTCAATAATCTGCGTGGAAAGATACCTTCCCTGCTAGCATGGGACAGGGGTGGTCACAGAGGGAACAGGTACAACTGGACTGCTGGCCATAGGGAACTATGTCATACTGGGAAAGCATAAGAAGAAGGCCAAGAAGTGAACCTCTATCTCTCTGGGCCAATCAATAGAAAGAGAATCTTATTTTCTGTGCATGGGTGTCTTACCTGCATGTATGCCGGTGCTGTGTACATGCCTGGCATTGGAGGAAGCTGGAGGAAGGTGTTGGATGCCCTGGAACTGCATTTACAGATAGTTGTGAGCCTTGCTGTGGATGTTGGAAATTGAACCTGGGTGCTCTTAACTGCTGAGTCATCTCTCCAGCTTTCTAGAGAAGATTTTTAACAGAGGTAGGACTTTCCCTGGGGCCAGAGATTATTCGTTTGCTTTCCTGGCAAAAGCGTCCTGAGCCCCACTCCAAGTGGGCACCACAGAAAGCGCAGGGCACTTGGCCTCCATCCTAGGCTCTTCTTACCACTGGTTTTTCCACTCTTAGTGTCTGCAGGACATTCCTCATCCCTCACGTGGGGCTTATAGACACTTCTGAGCCACTATTCTCATGTCACCCCGTCATTCCTTTTGGCAACTTGCAGAGACCGCCAGTCTCCCACCGCTCCGCTCCACCCTTCTCCTTCAAGTGTTTGGCAAGCTTCATTCACAGGGGACCCTGAATCCAATATGAGTCACTTAAGGAATGTAACCATTCACTGTCTACGGTGGCAGGGGTATTTATAAAACAGAAAGACACTGCCAGCTGCCCCTTACCCCATTGGCTGAGTTCTGCATCACTGGCCTCAGGGAACAGGTCTCATTCCCAAAACTACTGTATCAGTTATTTTTCTCATTGATTTCACAAAATAATGTACAGAACACCTGAATGAAGGAAGGCTTTATGTTAGCACACAGCTCCAGGTGTCCTCTATTATAGTGGAGAAGCCATGCTGGTTGGAGCTTTACTTCTATGTCCAAGAATCAGAAGGATCAATGTTGATTCTCATCTTAGTTTCAGCCCAAGACCCCAGTCCACACAACAGTGGTGCCAATATTTAGGGTGGGTCTTTAACCTCAGTTAACTCAGTCTAAAAGTTCTCTCAGAGACATGCCCAAAGATCTGTCATTTAGGTGATTCTATGGTTCGTAAAGCCGACAGTCCGTATCAGCCACCATGGGCGAGTTGAGCTTACTGCAGATGCACACATATCCCCTTCTCCTCCCCACCCTTCCTCAACGGTCATCTTTAGGCTGCTTCCAGATGACCCACCCTGCAGGCTCAGATCCCTTTCCTTGCTCTGTGGCTATATTTACATGCAGTTCCTCTCAGTGTATGGTGTGGGTGGAGGAGTGTGCGTGTGTGTGTGTGTGTGTGTGCCTGTGTGTGTTCCTTCTCTACTGCTGCCTCAAGCCTGACAGGCGGCAGGAGCCCCATCAGTGTTCAGTCTGTGTCGCCTCCACTAGGTCTCATCTGGACTGCCATGTGGATCAACATGAAGGATTAAGACCACCTTTACAATGTGTTTGCCATGTTTCCAGGGTTCCGATTTCACCCAGACTGTAATATAAATCATTTGCTAATAGAAGAAGCTGGTTTGTGCAGATTCACCTGGGGCTTAAGTCTGAGAGGGGGAACTGGAGTGGAGGCAGGAACATGAAGTCACAGACTGTGGTGGTTTGTGCTGACTGTGGACCACACAGGATCGAGAATCTCTTAGGAGGCAAGCCTCTGAGCCTATCTGTAAGGGAGCTTCTAGATTATGCTAAACAAGGAGAGACAATGACACACCCTGAACACAGGCGGCACCACCCCCTGGGTAAGGTGAGCTGAGGACCGCCATTCATCTGTTTCCGTACTGAAGATGCGAGGTGACTGGCAGCCTCGTCCCTTCATCGCCACAGCTTCCCTGCCATGACCGACTGCACCGTGGACTGTGAGCCAATATAAACCCTTCCTTCCCCAGGCTGTGCCTTGTCAGGTGACTTGTGATAGCATTGGGGAAGGATTCAACAAGCAGATATTCCACCCTTTTGACATGGGACAAGGTCTAGAGACCTGTACACCTTCCAGGAGTTGGAGCAAGCATATCCTCACATCAGAGAGCAGAGGCCAAGTGTCCTTGCTGTAGGCAGTTGGCAGGGAGTCACCACCTCCCACGGGGACCCCTCCATCTTCCCACACCCGGCGTGCCCTGGGCACAACAAGGGGCATAATTTTGTCTTTAATGGTTTCTAATGGCTGTGCCTTTGATATCTACTTGTTCTCGCTCCTCGTGTAAATTCAGTTTCAGGTCTATAAATGATCACACACCACCTGAGCCATTCTGTGGGACACTGAGCACAGCTGCCATGGATTGTGGGAAGCTATATCCCTGAAACAAACGCCAGGTACACTGAGAGGTGCCCAGGGTGCAAAAGCCACAGTGACAGTCGAATTCTGAGGGGTATGCAGGGTATAGAAGCTGCAAGGACAGTAGCGCTCATAAGGGAGACAGGCTGTAGAGGTTTCCACGTTCTGTGATGAATGTAGAAGGGCAGGTGCTGTGTGGCACAGTAGCTGTAGGGGATGGGTATCAGCGGGATTCAGAGAGTGGGTAGATCTGTGCAGCCTATGATATTGGCTTATCACAGCATCCTTCAGCTTATTCGGTTATTCTTCTATGGACTAGAGCGTCGTTAGAGTCTCCAGCATACAAGCTAGCTCTCTCTGTATGTGCAGGACCAGGGAGTGAGGCTTATCAATGTGGCCCTGACAGGAACTGTCACATTGCAGATTCACAGCAGTAGTGGTATGTTCCTATGGCCTGTACACATAGAATCCCTGGTGGGCCATCATTTAGAGCTGCAGGGTGATGTTATCTTGGCCCTGTCCTGAGGTAATGAGGCATTTTCTGATTGGAAAAGACTCAGGGTTGAGGCACAACTGGGATAGTCTCCTGGGAGATCCCGGTGTTGGAAACAAACAATCAGACGTATAGAACACACCCAAGTGTGCAGGGACGAGAACATGGAAAACAGGGGTGCATGTGCCTGGCTTTGAGCACTGTGGGAGTCTGAATGAGAAACCCCACACAGGCTTGGGTGTTTGAACCCTTAGTCCCACGTGGTGCTGTTTGGGGATGAGGTGCAGCCTTGCTGCAGACAGAGCATCATTAGGGGTGGGCTAAGTGTTCATAGCCTTGCCCCACTTCCAGTTTGCTTTCTGCTTCATGTTTGAGGTTGAAGATGTGATCTCTTTTTTTTTTAATTAAAATTTCCACCTGCTCCCCGTTTCCCATTTCCCTCCCCTCCTCCCAAATATTGCCCCCTCCCCCCAGTCCCCTCCCCCTATCCCCACTCCTCTTCTCCTCCCCCCACACCATTCCCCCTCCCTCTCGATACTGGAGAGCAGTCCAAATTCTCTGCCCTGCGGGAAGACGAAGGTCTTCTATCTATGTCCAGGAAGGTGAGCGTCTAAACAGGCTAAGCACCCACAAAGCCAGTTCATGTATTAGGATCGAAACCTAGTGCCATTGTCCTTGGCTTCTCATCAGCCTTCATTGCCCGCCATGCTCAGAGAGTCCAGTTTCAACCCATGCTTATTCAGTCCCAGACCAGCTGGCCTTGGTGGGCTCACAATAAATCAGTTCCACTGTCACAGTGGGTGGAAGATGTGATCTCTTTGCTTCCCGCTCCTGCTGCCACACCTGCCTTCTTCCCGCTTCCCGCTCCTTCTGTGACTGCTGAGCCGTGGTACAATCTTCTTTTTCTGGAGCCATAAGCCAAAACAAACTGCTTCTTCTCTAAGTCATTTTTGATAATGGTGTTTTGTCACAGCCCCCAAAAGTAACGAATCCAAGGTCCATATTTCAAAGCAACAGCAGTACAAGAATCATCATGATTCTAACTTTACCAATCTGTGGAAATTGCATGGCTAAAGGAAGCTAGAAGAATCAACACTTGGATGTAGCTTGGAGGCATTGTCCAGAAATTCACACTCCCTGCTATAGGACAACATCAACTAGGCTGGGCTGAACTCTTCAGATCAACCAATGTATTAACATTTTTCTGTGGCTACGATAAAACACCATGACAAAAATCAGCTCAGGAAAGAAGGAGTTTGTTTTGGCTTATGGTTCTGGAGGGTTAGAATCCATCATGGTGGGTATGATAGCAAGCAGCAGGCATGCCAGAGGGAGCAGGGAGCTGCAAGATCAGATCTCAACAACAAGCAGGAAACAGAGAGTGAACTGGAAGCAGGGTGAGGCTACATAATCTCAAAGCCCACCCTAAGTGGCATGCTTCCCTCAGCAAGGCTGCCCTGAAGCACGATTAATAAAAACTCAGAGATAGATATTGGGGTTCAGTCTGAAAGTCTGAGAAGCAAAGTGGTCAGCCACTGGCTCTTACCTCAGCCTTAATCTAAAAGTGGCCATCCTGCCTCCAGGAATCTCAGCGTGACACTGAAAGCTGTCTCCTCGTGTTTTATAATCCTCTCTAGCTCTGGGATTAAAGGCGTGCACCACTGGGATTAAAGGCATATACTGCCCGGTTTCTATGGCAACTAATGTGGCTCCTGGGATTAAAGGTGTGTGTTATCACTGCCTGGTCTGTAAGGCTGACCTGTGGGGCTGTTTTACTCTCTGATCTTCAGGCAAGCTTTATTAAATTACAGTTGAAATACCACTATACTTCACCACCTAAGTCTCCTCCAGCTGCACTACCATCTTGGGCCCAAGTGTTCAGATACCTGAGACTATAGGGGAATTCTCAGTCAGGCCAATATTTCCTGTTATCCATTGTATCTGAGGATATGGGTCTGGGAACGTCACCACACATGGCTTGAACCCAGTGCTTCAGAGATTGCTTATACAGCGACTTTAACTTGTGGCCGCTGGTGGAGGTCTCAGCTATGCCTAGGCAACCTCTCCAAACAAATACTTGAGTCCTGGGGACATGGTGGCTGTCTCCCTGGATCAGGTGGTCCATGTAAGACAGAGCGGCAACGTGTTTTATGAATGACCAGACTAAGGTAGAGTAGCCACCACTGCCCTGCGTCCTCTGGGCCCCACAGCTGTCCCCAGCACAGGACATAAGGCCAAGGCTGGACTAGCATGCCTCAGGAAGGATGCCCGCCCTCCCCATTCTGATGGGCCAGGTCCAGTGAAAGCCCAGAACAGCGATTTTAGCGAAGCAGTAATAGTTCAGGTTGTCTCAGAGATCATGTGGTTCTTACCTTGAGAAACAATGACTTAGATCTTACTATAGGACATGACAAAGAAACGGACAGGGAGATTTCAAATTTGGGAAAAGCCACCTTCACAATGACTCCCAGTGGCAGCCTCAGGGTCTTCCCATGCTTCGGGCGGAGGGACTGTCCCCAGCTCACAACACACTCTGACTGTAGGCAATCCACATGTGAATGACCACAGGTACCCCTTCCCAGCCCCCGCAACAAAAATGTCCAGAATGGAGCAAGTTGAGGTGCTTGCCAGCTCAGTCAGGCATGCATGCAGTGCCTTTCGGTTCCTACCCATCATGTGGGAGCTATAGGTGGGTGAGGGTTAACGATCTAATTCCCCTAACCTCGTAATGTGGTTATAATGAAAGCAAATATTAGACTCAATTAGGCTACATCTGTGAAGCCTATTAAATATGCCTTATTAACAAGCAGGTATAAAATTCTGACAACCTGTTCTGTGGGCTTGATGGAGTCCCAGACCTTCCCTTGAAGTGGGATGAGTTTCTGTCTTCACAACTGAACCTTTTTGAGAGTCTTGAATGCCTTAAGTAATTGCTCCTAACCTGTGTGCAGAACCCAGAACTGGCCTAGGCACACTAGAAGACATGGCTATAGGGACGGGACTTCTCTCTGATAAGGTCACAGAGGTCAAGACTGACCCAGGTGATTCTGAGAAGAAGGTGAACCTTGGGCAGGACCCCCCAGCTGTCCTGAGACACACAGCTGCTGCGTCAGCTACTGGAAAACCAAAGAAGGAAAAATCTGGTTTCCCACACAACCAGCAAGGCTGCCTCAGAGCAGCACTGAGACCACCTAAGCTCAGCCTTTGGGCTTAGAGTTCCAGATTGGGGGATCATTTGTCTCCCAGTTTCCAGCTTGCTGCTGTCCTACACAGTATGACTTTGCCAGTCCACACTGTACCATCCAAGGGCTTAAAGTGAATCTTCCTCTCCTTGCCCTCTTCTCTCCTCTCTCCGTCCCCTCCCTTCTTTTTCCCTTCCTTCCTGTAGCTTGTCTCTGGAGTTTGGTGAATTCATTTCGATTCCTTAGGGAGTTCTAACTAAACTACTACCCGCTAGGCAGACAGAAACAGCACCTCACAGACTAGACCAAATTCAGGGCTGTGCCTGGCCCACCTTCCCCAGATTGGGATGGAGCCTGCGAGGGTGTCCAGGCCACTCTCATCTACATAAGCTTCAAAATAGGCCATTTCATCCAGGACAGCCCCTTGCTAACCCTGTAGTCTGATCAACAGTCTACTGTTTGGCCAATTAGAACTGCTCTTTGACACGCACAGTGTCAATTAGCACATGTATAGTGTGACTGAGAGGTGAACGTCAAGTCTAGGAGTTGCTGCTTGCTGTCTGACTTTGTGAGGATTCTGACCCTCTCTGGGCAGCACACCGTCTAGACTGTAGCCGTGGGTACCACAGCCTTCCTCATGCTGGCAGTGCCACCCTGTCACAGTTGTCTCAGGTGAGGAAATATGGCTCTCCACAAAAGCGGATTCCCTCACACTAAGAATGAAATCGGTTTGCAGTAGAAGACAATAGCATGGATCCAGTTCCCCGAGACAGCCACCTTTGTTTTGGGGTACAGATCTCCCATCTACACGCCCCTTTATCAGATTAAGCCTCCCAGGTGCACCCTTCTTAAAGTGATAGAAGGTAGCACAGGTTCACGGGCTCTGGAAGGTGTGTGTGTCCTGACACCACCTCTGCAGATGGGACCTTCTCTTGAAAAATGTCTTTGAGATGCACTCGGGTGAAAATGAAGTTGTGAAATGCGGATTCTAACGTGATTGGGATCCTGAGACACAGGGCCCCTGGGGACTTACTGGAAAACACAGAGAGAAGAGTAATAGAAAGATATGGAGAGATAGTGTATACCTGCTACTCCAACAGCTCGGCAGATCCTGGATTGGATCTGATGCCGCCATCTGAGTCACAGTGAAAATATACCTTACTTAAGTGGTCTATAGAGGGACAAGTTGTTTGGGCTCTGACATTGTGGCATCTGGCATGTCAGGCTGTTCACATCAGTGGCCAAGAAGTAGGGGAAACACCAGCATGGGGACCCTGGAATAAGATACACTGTTCAAAGATATACCTCGTGACTCACATCTTTCCTCCAACAAGGCATCATCTCTCAATAGCCCAATCTATCAATGACTTAACCCACCCACAGGGTCAGTACCCTTGCAGTCCTGTAGTGTATCCGTAAGCACCACTAGCTGAGGGCCAGGTCGTCCACACGTGAGTCTGTGGGAAACACCATGCAAAAATATAATAAGAACTTTCTAGTGCCTCTGGGGCAGGAGAGGGCAGACCATACCTGAATCCAAACTCCCAGCTCAGGACTGAGAGGAAAAAAATTCTCATTTTAAGACATGGTGATGCACATCTTTAATCCCAGCACTTGGAAGGCAGAGGCAGGTGGATCTCAGTGACTTCGAGGACAGCCTGGTCTACAAAGCAAGTTCCAAAACAGCCAGGACTGTTACATAGAGAAACCTTGTCTCTAAATAATAAATAAATAAATAACTAGCATTATGTTTAAGCAACATTACAACGGCAGACTGAGAGGATTCTTGTGATGAACGGTCATCCAGAAAATGAGGAGCGCATGAGACCCCCTAATGCACAGCAGCCTCTTTCTAAATTATGTAAGCCTTAGCCCTCATGAACCATGAACATGAACCACGTTCAGCCATTTAAGAATGACTCCTATTGAACCTCCATGCCTTGTTCCTGGCCTCTGACCTTCCACCCAGACCATGGCCTCTGGCAATATGTATTGGCAAACTTCACACACCAAGCAGAGACAGCCATCTAGCCGGACTTTTCCTTATATGAGAAACATCTTGGCTACCAACACAAAGCACCAGAACTGCCCCGCCCACCTCTCTTGACAGCTCCTGACCACCTCTTCCCAGAGAGAAGACGGACACAGGCTCTCTCTGTAGTCTCCTTCTGCTTCTTCCAATGTGATAACCGTGGAGACGGACAGTTACCAGCTTCAGACACACAGATACATGTTCCATCATGAGGGAATGATTAAGGTGTTAGTGAATCAACCTACCACAAAGGACAAACCTTGAGACACATGACACATCTGGAACATCAGATCAAAGGAGATGGATAGCAGACGGGCAGTTGCCAGGCTGGAGAGGGCAGGACAGGAAAACCTGCCCCATGGGATGGAATTCCATCATGGGGCAGAAAATCAGAGGTCTTGGTTGAGCAGCCAACTGGAGCCCAGGAACAATCCTGAATTCCATGTTTACTGATGTTCATCTCAAAGCTTGCTTGTTTGTTTCAAATGCATGAATGGAATGGGAGTCTTTGTATAATTAAGCCCCCCCCCCATGTTCCCAGGCATAGCTTACTCTTTGCTCAACTGCATCCCGAGAAGGCATAGGAGAGAGAGAGCAGCTCTCCTTGAGAAGGCGTAGGAGAGAGAAGGCAGCTCTCCTATGACCTGCACACGAGACAGGCTAGATTCTTCACTGTGTGCTCTCCATCAAAGATGTCGCCCTATTTCCTCCAGTTGGCCCTAGTTTTCAGGATGGACCGTTTTAAAAGACTTGGGTTTGTACTTGACTGTTGGGAGCTGTGAACCCACCCAGATCCTGAATTTCTGGTTAATAATTTGTAATGCTTGCAGCTGCTCTGAGCACAAGACCGTCAGGAGTTCCTGGTGGCAGGAGAGTAGTTTCTGGTGGGTTTGGCTGGGGCGTGGCTAATCAGTTAAGGATCCTTATATAAGCTGCCCTGGTACACAATAAAGGGGGCATTCTTAGGGCATTCCTGCTTCAAGGATGACCCGTGTCTCTGTCTGTGAGTCTTTGTGTGTTTCAATCTCCAGCCCTTGCCCAGTTCAAGAACTGTATGATAGCTCATAGAGCACAGACGGGTGTGGTGCGCTACACTTGACTGTTAAGACAAACACTCGGTGTAGAAATGAAAACTCCACAGCTGGTGAGCAAACCTAACTCTCTGGTGTCTCCCATCCCTTAACCCAATGGTAACAGTTGTAGGGAGAGGCTGCGGTTTGCAGAGACCCTAGTGGATTCCTGCAAGGCGACCTCTACCTGTGTAGACCCCAAGCATGTGACATAAATAATAATCACCAGGGAAAGGAATATATGGATGGTATGTATCTGATTCAGCCCTGCAGTCTTACAGCTTGCTGGGCCCCCTCTCTGTACCACAGGAACTAGGCAAACCTTGCAAACTCCTCCTCTTCCTCTGTACCCTGCCTGGGGCATTGCCTCAGGCTCCATGTTGTCAGCTCAGGTGGGGGCTCCTAGGGTCTGTCCAGCAAATGTCCTCTTCGTCATTCAAGATGGCTAATTGTCTCATCATCAGATCAGATAGCACCCATTGACACTAACAGTCACACAAAATCAAATCTTGGAATCTCACAAAACAAGGACTCTGAATGGGAACTGTTGGCCCTCTGCTGGCAGTATCTGTGGACTCACCGTCACAGGCTGGTGGAATCCCTAAGAGAATGGAGTAACTAGTCCTACTTTGTCAGTGAGAACCCCAAGAAATAACCCAGGACCATTCTAAGAGATTGTGCACTGGGGGACAGGCTTGCAGCGACTATCCACTGCATGATCTCTCACAAATTCCATCTGCTCAGTGGTCAGGTCAGCTCTGGGCTTGTCACTCACTTGTCCCTCCCTGACACACACCTGTGCCTGCCAATTCCCTGCTGAAGGCTCGTGTGCAAATGCTGCTTTTCTAACAGAAATGAAGAAAGAAAATCCCAGAGAAAGGACAGGGTCAGTCGTCATCCAGCACCACTTTGGTCTTTCAGCACCATCTGCAGAGGGATGACTTTGGATTTCTGCCTTTGGGCAAGCACAGAGGTGTTGGTGGGAGGGTCAAGCAGGGCTTATCTGCAACTGATGTAAGGGTAGCAGGTAGCATCTGCAGGAGAAAGGGCCTCAGACATGTCGAGTCCCTAAACAGAGAGCATCCAGATGGTCCAGGAGGGTCAGACTCTAGGACTGGCAGATCTGAGCTGAGGACATATGTTGTATGATTTCAACCCCTTTAGTCAAAGTCTTTCTGGGATTACGAACCCTTTGGCATGGTCTTTTCTGCCTATGTGACCCTTAAAAGCCAATAGGAGGACTCTCTCACTCTGACGCTCTCTCTTGGTGTGGTTGGAGAGCCAGCAATAGAGAGATGGTGTAGCTGGTGCTCTTCACCCCTGGGCAGAACAGCTGGCCGAAGGCAGCTGGATTAGTGGTGGCAGTTGATTTGTTCTATATCCATGAGTTTGTCTTTTCATTGCACCCCTTAATAAATTGGTTATTAGACTTTTATGGGTTCTCACTTCAGGGGCAGGCTTAGTTTTCCAAGTGGACCAGGAGACACTGAGAAGGACCCTTAAGAACTGACAGGTCCAGGTCTGTGGGTAGCAGCACTCCTGTTCCCAGAACCCACATGAACCACCTCTGCTCCTGCCCCAAAAACCAATTAACTCTTGGCTGTCTGGGCCACCAAGAATCATGTGAACAATGTCACATGACCTGAGGTCCCTATGCTGCATCCCTGAGCTTCCCACTCCTGAACTGTTGTTGTTTCTTCTAAACTTGTTTTAGGGAGGGCATTGGGAGACAGCTCTAGCGTCTACCATCTTTGTTTGTCAGGATCCTGCCCCTCTCAAAGAGGCTCATCCCTGCATTACCCATTCCACAGGGCCATCCTTCCAGCCTAGACTTTGGTCCAATGAACATGCTGAAGCCTTTCTGGTCTTAAAAACATAAATCCTTCGACCCGAGGGCCGAGTCTTACTCTCCCACCCCTTTAGTGAGGCTCCTGAGGAAAATCATCCCATCCCCCAGCTGTTTCTTCACTGCACCCCTCTGCCCAGCCCTCCTGACCCCCTGGCCAAGGACCCTCCAGGTTCCCACTGCACACTGCCTTCCCTGATGCCATGGTATGGGGAACCTGCTGCAGCCTGGGATTCTCAACTGTGCTCTGCAGACGCAGCTTCTTTACACGTTCCCTGGTCATTCTCACTGGAACCTTCTTCAGCCTCTTCTTTCCTCCAACCTACAATGCCTGGTAGGCCATATAATCTATTTTTGAGAAGACTTGGCAAACTGTTTAAGGAAGCTTAGGGAGGTATGGGTGCCTGCCTGCATGCATGTGCTTCATATGCACATCTGGTGCCTTCAAAGGGCAGAAAAGAGCTTTGAGTCTTCTGGAACTGGGTTACAGGAGGTGATAGACGACCATGTGAATGCTAGGAACTGAACCCCGATCCTTTGCAAAAGCAGCAAGTGTTCTTAACTGCTTGCTGAAGGCTCTCTCCAGAACATATAATAGGTTTCTTGAGATGTTAAGATGATAAAAAATATTATAGTATCAACAGAAGGTCTCCTAAGCATTTATCCTGTTAAACTTTTTATATAAAAAGTAGAGATAGATGCACATGGTTTAGGTATTGGTGTTTTTCTTTTATAATTTACTGAGTAATCTTAATTGATTTCAGAATGGAATCACTACTGGAAAGAATCTGCTCAGACTTCAGACAACTCTGTGGGTGGATGGCAAGTTGAGAAATCATCTTCTTTATGACATGCATGAAAAACTATTAACTGCAAACGTGAATAGTTCTTAGCTCCAAATGTCACTCTTTGGCAGGTATAGAAAAAAAAAAACAAACAAAGTCCTCAAAAGTAAAAGGAGTCCATATTTACTTTACAGTTCCTGCTGAGTACTGTTAATTACAACTTACAGGTGTGAAAATCAAATGGTATCAATGTGGACCTGATTACTTGAGGAAAGTGGCAGCTCCTTAGGTTGTGAGGATGGGCAGCTACTCAGCCCCCTGGAGGGCATGATCTTACATATTTGGTTAGCCCACATTCTAAACTTCTATCATTTGAACACAGAATTTTTTTTCCTGAAAACTTGATCTATGCTATACATTATGCTAATGATTAAAAAATGCCTAACATGGTTATAAAAAAACACTTTAAAAAGGAAATATAAAAGTGTATTTCTAGGGAAACCTGAAAGGCAGGTGGTTACAAGATTAACAACAGTTGTGGAATTATAAAACACCTGTTCTTCCCAAACAATGGAGGGAACTGTGCTACAGTTGAGAGCCAAAGTAGAATGGTGTGGAGGAAGCCAAGCTTTGAAGGGTGCCTGGTTCTTGGGGAAGCTTGGGCTGGATCCTTCTGGTCTCCTCCTAATATCATCACCTTCCTGTACCTTCTTCCCTGATGTCATCTCTTCCCTGATGGTCTCTTCCCTGATGTCGTCTCTGCTGAGACCTCTCTCCTCCAAACATTTATAGTTCAAAGTCTGTGCTTGACTGGGAGCAGAGTGGGGGTACAAACTGTTTAACTAATCCCTTTCTTCCTCTGCCACAACCTTCTTTAACTTGAAAACAACTGCTATGAGGCCCAAGCAATTGGCAGTCAATCAAAGACCTTGACAGGATTTCCCACCCATACTGACTCAGCGCACAAAAACACATTAACACAATGAATTCACAGTTTTTAGCAGTGTAGTATGTTTCCCTGCATGCATTTCTTGATCAAAGATTTATATTTATTCATGAGTGTGCATCAATCTCATTTTGAAATTTTTTTCAAGAAACATTTATCATCTTAGTAAAAATCACCAAAAAATTAAAACACTTTCTGTAGCATAGGAAATGGCCATTTATGAACCAAGATGTATCAGCTGTGTGAATTAATGGCTTTCCTGGGTGATAACCCAGTCCTCAACAGAAGGAACTTCTAAAACTCAAAGGTGTAGAATGTGTGTCGAATTTTCTCTGGATAAAGTCAAAGTCACAGTGATGTTTAAAATGTTATTCACTGACTCACCTCCTCCAAAGCCTTTCTGGAGAAATGAATATGAGCTGATGGTACAACTGATACCCCTACCTTCTGGCACTACTGTCTTCCCTTCAACTGCCCACATCTGAATTGGTCTTTGAGGAATTCCTTTATTTAACTCCTTAGCCCAAGTGACCCCATCTTAGGAAGGAACTATAATGCATCTTCCCCGATTCTCTAAGCCCTGAGACAGGGGAGGAAAGCTCAGTTTCCTCTCCCAACTTGGCAGAACCTGAGAAGTACCATATGTCTACAGAGTCCCCCAGGAGGGGTGAGGTTGGAGCTCTATCTGCACTGCCCTGCACTGCATCCCACTTCCACTGGCCCTCTCCATGGTGACTTTCTGTGGCTACTGTCATGAGCAAGCCCTGACCCTGAAGTATGTTTCTGGAGGACTTGCCCAGGACAGTGCATTTCAGAAGTTCAAAGTAATGTTTCTCACCGTGACTAGAAATAAAGCATTGATTTAAGATGACTACATCCTTAAGAAAGGCAAGTGACAGGCCGGGGATGGTGGTCCCTACCCACCATCCCACTGCTTGCTGTCTAAGATAAGCAGATGGTGCCATGAGCTCTAGACCAGCGTTATGAGTCCCAGAAAAAAAAGATTTTAAATTGACTTAACAGACTTAACAATCTCATGAGACACATTACACGTGATGCCAATAGAGTTGTCTGTGGTCAGATCAAAGAAAAGAGGTTTTGCCTGAAAGACCGTAGAATGAAGGTTTAGGTGAGAGGCAAGGCCCACTCTAAAGTGGTGTGGCAGCTGTTAGCTGCATCGGTTGAAGGATCCAGAACAAAGTTTTAGAAAAGAAATCCCCAGTGGACTCACTTAGCCTGCTTAAATATGCAAGGTTCTTAGTCATCTGCCTCTGCTCCAGGCAGGCCCTGTGCCTCGCCCCACCCTTCCTAAGAAGGAGCTGTTGATCACTAACAAGCAAATAAATTGTCTGAATATGGCAACTGAGGACGCGCTCTAAGCCAGCCCAAGAACTGGGAGAATCAAGGACAAATGAAAAAATTAAAAAGAAAAAAAAAAACAGTCACTAGAATTCAGTCTGCATCTGTGATGTCAGGAGACAGCTTTCCTGACCCTTCTTCAGCTGAGAAATTAGCTGGTGACTGTCCTTGAGAGATGAATTTCCATCCCCCAGAAGCCCCAGGAGTACATGCAGCATAAATATGGAGGGCTGAGATGATCCTTTCTCTTTACGGGGAATTGACTTGGACCTAACATGTCATAGGAAAGAGAGGACACTTTACTCCCTGAACTGTCTTGGCTTTTCCAGGCATAGCTGGGCTTTATCAAATCACTCTTCAGGGGACAATGGTGGCGTTTCTTTAGGTTATCTGACACTACTTTGAGTTGTGGTATGAGACAGTTGATTTGTCAATGTAACGTAATTTGAAACCTCCAGTGAAGAGACACTCAGTGAGGGATTGTCTACCCTGGGTTGAACTATGGACTTGCTTGTGAAGTCTTGTCTTAGCTGGTGTGGGAAGACTTGGTCCTCTGTGGGTGACACTTTTCCCTAGGCAAGGGATCCTGAACTGCACAAGAGCTGGAATTGACGCGGGTACAAGCAAGTGGGTGTGCGAGAATCCATTTCTCTCTGCTCTTGACTGCCGGTGTGATAGGTCTGGCTGTTGGAATACCTGCTGCAGCTTCCCCACAATGACGACAGCCTAGAATTGTACGCTGATATAGCCCTTTTCTCCTCTAAGTTGATTTGTGTCATGATATTTAATAACACCGACAGAGGTGGAATTAGAAGGGCTGGAATGTGTAACGATTATGATTTCCTGGAAGCAGGCATTAATTAGTCATCTAGGACATCTTATGCAATATTCTTATCACTCCTTGATCTCTTCACTTTACTTCAAACATTCTATGCTTCTTTCTGTAACAAAGATGATTTCCCTATAGACAGACGCTAGGACAATCTGGCATGCTTGTCACTCATGGTATGCAGAGATCAACAGCCTTCCTGGCTGTTGCTTTTCCTTTTTTCAACCCATCCATGTCTTCTGGTGCTAAGCGCTGGGCATGCCTGTAACAGACTTCTGTAATCTTCTCATAGCACAGCTTACTCTGGTTCCTGGGTCTCAGGAAACGATTTCTCCCCATATCCCAAGATCTCAAAGTCTCTCTTTCTTCTCTGTGGTGGCGATGATGTGTAGGGAGCAGATTCCTGTGAAGATCAGAAACAAAAGTCCTAATTCTATTATTGAGAACATACCAAGCCTAAGACATGAATGTCTTTTCAATTAAGCCACCAAGTGTCACTGGAGTCCTTTCCGTGAGACATGACTCTTGAAGGATACATTCGACCACCCACCAATTGTGTGGGCACTACAGGGTTTAGACTCTGGGTATCAGGGGGCATGGTTGGGGCAGGGTCAGGCAGCCTCCACCTCCTGCCAGCAAGCTACTGGTGCTTCCAAGTCACCCTCTGTGATGTCCACACCTTCTCCTCCATGCAAACCATCTATGCCATCTAGGAGTGATTGAATTAGATGGCCTAATTCAATTTGGTTTCTATCCATCAATGTGAGTGCTGAAAGTGGACTTTATGATAATCATATCTTATACATACATCATATCTTATACATACATCATTACATTTCAGGATGGTCAAATGCGCTCTGTGTTTCTCATAGGTGAAGACATCCACTTGTGACTGGGTCAGAAGGCAGGTATCTGAGGTTCTCAGGGACAGGACCAAGCGCAATGGCTTCTCCTTTGTCTCCGTGGGATGCCACAGCACCTAAGGCAAGTTCCACCACTGTATGTTGGTGGAAGAGAAAACACAGTCTGTAGATGCCAATTCGAACTCTGGGACCAAGAAGACCCAGCACCTGCCTGTATATGTGGCTTTTGTGATATATTGTTAGTTAGTTTGCTTTGTTTGTTTGTTTGTTTGTTTGAGATAGGGTTTCTCTTTAGTTTTTGGATCCTGTCCTGTCTTGTAGCCTAGGCTGGCCTCAAACTCACAGGGATCCACCTGCCTCTGCCTCCCAAGTGCTGGAATGAAAGGCGTGCGCCACCACCGCCCGGCTTTTCTGATACCTTTTAAGGAACTTGTTTCATCTCCCCACCTACTTCTGTGAAGATTTCTGTCAGTCTCTGCCCTTAGCTTGCACTATAGAAGCCACAGCAGTCACGGCAGGAGACACACCCTTTCGGGTCCTGCCCTTTAGCAGGTGCACGGCTTAACAAAGCACTTAATGCTTCAGGCCAGGACATGGGATCTGGTACCACCCTCGTGCTAAGCAGAGAATCTAAGGACAGTGCTGACGTGGCGAGGGCTGATGGGAAGAACGGCTCTTCCAAGTCCACAGTTTACAGCCAGGCTAGGCACCCATCAAACCAGAGAGGGGAGCTCATTAAGAAACCCAAATGCATTTACCTCAGCGCTGAGCTCACCTGTGCATGCTTAGAAAAGCTGTTCTGCTGGTAATTATCTTCTCGTAAAATGTAATCACACATGACACCATAGCCTCAGAATAAACAGGCGAAACTTACCCCTCTTCTGTGATCCTGCTCACAGTGGACAAGCTCAAGCAACATGTCAGGCCATTCTTCACTTCACTCTGCGTAGCTGACCTCACGTGATTCCGAAGCCCTTGTGCTAAAATCACTCAAACACGAATGAATAAAGGGAAGAACGCTTAATGATTGTGCCATGAGAGACCAAATTTGTAGTAATCCTAGACTCACCTGGTCGTCCTTTCGTCGTCCCCCACATTTCTTTCATCCACTTATTTTACTGGGGAAATCAAACAGATCCATCTTGAATTAGACAGGTACCCTTCAGACAGTCCGGGAAAACAGTTGTCTTGAATGTTTGCACTGTGTGTCTGCCATCCCCCACCCTCTCAGGTAAAGTGCCTGCCCTGTTGTGTGTACGCTCCCATCTCCTCCTATGCGAGGATCCCCTCTCTACATTCTGACCTTTCACAGAGAAGGATGTGCATCCAGTTTACCGAGAAGGTGATGGTGAGATCAGAGGTCAGCACATTAGCAGCTTCTCTGCAGGAAGCTGTATGAAGGACAGAGGCAGCAAAGATGCTCCAGAATGCTCCAAGAACGTTCCAGAGTCCTGAACACAGACAGCACCAGGCTCTCATTCCGCCCAGCAAGTCAATGATGAGCTGGATGGACATAGTGGCACACACCTTTAATACCAGAACTTGGGAGACAGAGGCAGGTGGATATCTGTGAGTTCCAGGTCAACCTAGTCTACATAGTGAGTTTCAGGACAGCCAGGGCTGTGTAGAAAGACCCTGTCTCAAAAAATAATGATAAAGGATCTAAACTGATTATAAATTTAAAAGAGCTCTATCCAGCCTCTACTTCCCTAGGAATTTAGGAGGCAGGAGCTCTCTCTCCACAGCATCTAGGATTTCTGGGTTTTCTTTCTAGCCATTCATTAAGACATCTGCCAAGCACTCTGAGAGTAGAGCCCTAGAAGATATTTTTAATCTTGCAAATTGCATGCAGAATGCATAAGTGACATCTTCATAAAATGTCAATGAGGCCTGCCTCCTTGGGGTTTTTTATTTAAAACTACTCTCTTCCCTTCTACTTACACTAGTATTTTGTACTACATGTGTGTGTGTTGACAACAAACGCTACCTCCCTGGAATTTAATTGAAGGACTTTAATAACAAGAATAACTAGTGAGATGGAGGTCTCGATAAACCCCAGTCACTTCTGCGACTACCTAAGAATGTCAACCACACCACAAAATAACAGAACCAGGTGGAGTCCTTAAAAATTCAACTCCACCTCAGGTAGGAAAGGAGTAAGTTGGTTCCATAGCTCCAGAGGTCTCTGAGGGGGATGCCTGGCCTGACCACTGCTGCAGCTTCAATGTCAACACCTACAGTCAAAAAGCCAGATGTAAGCCCTGGCAGTCTTTCTCTTTCCCTCTGACCAACAGTAAACTGGTCCAGGGGTTGCTCTGTTGCAGAGGCCGAGATGAAATCCTTCAGTTTCCTTGGGCTGTGTGTTTGTGAATTCTCTGATTCTCAAGTGATGAAGAGAAACACCAGCTTACGTTGAAGGGCCACACAACACATTGTGGGGATTAAGGAGGACATGAGTCTTTGGTGATGCCACCTACTCCCTTCCCAGGTTCTTACTGCAGAGGAGTGAAAGGGGAGGCAATCACTGTGGGAAACAGGGAGTCCATGCAGTGCGTCACACCACGCCCGTCTGTGCTCTATGTGCTACTATACAGTTAGTGAGCTGGGCAAGGGGCTGGTGATTGAAACACACAAAGACTCACAGACAGAGAAACAAGAATGCCCCCTTTATAGTGTTCATGGGCAGCTTATATAGGGATAGCCATGCCCCAGCCAAATGCACCAGAAACCACTCCTCTGCCATCAGGAACTCCTGACGGTCTCCTGCTCAGAGCAACTGCAGGCTGCCTCAGAGCAGAGGAAAACAAGTTGTTTACAAGAAATTCAGGATCTGGGGGTTCACTGCTCCCAACAAAGCAGTACATGCAGAAGCTGAAGGCAGGCTTTCCATGTGTCTTAGGACATTAGGAAAAGGAAGGGTTCCTCCCTCCCCCAGACACTTTCTTCGTCGTCCTCAGGCTCGACAGTCATGTTCTATTTATGTTTTAATAAATGAAGTTTTTCTGAAGATCAGAGGGTGAAACTGAGCCACTGGAGGCCAGGTCGTGGTGACACACACCTTCAGTGTCAGGATTTGGGAGACTGAGGCAGAGGGATGGATCTCTGTGAGTTCAAAGCCTTGCTGGACTACACAAGATCAATGCAGAAACAGATCCAGGTGGTGGTGGTTCACACCTTTAATCCAAGTCCTAGGGAGTCACACACCTTTTATCCCAGCACTAGAGGGGAATCTAAGACAGGAGGAGACAGAGGCTCGGGGCTCAGTCTGCAGTTGCCCAGCCTTGGTAGAGGTAAGACTTCTCTAGTGGCTTGCCTTCTTTGCTTTTCTGGTCTTCAGTTTGAACCCCAATATCTGTCTCTGGGTTTTTATTATTCGATCTGCAATGCTCAGAGCAGATTCCCTAGGTATCATTCAGCGCTCGTCACATGGTGGCCCTGACAAAGTGACCTTAACTCAGTAGCCGTCACAAAATGGCCTCTCTCAGTGGCCATCAGAGACAACACACCTGCCCCAACAGCTTCGGTTCCGTACCTCAACGGCTACTGCAGTTCAAAACTTAAGAAGTAAATCCTGGAGCAAGGCAAACACACACCAAGACCTTCTGCAGACTTACCACAAACTCCCCTTTGATGGAGACTGCATTGGCAGGCATCCTGGTTGAGGAGCCATTTCCTCACAGACCCGCTTGCCCCCGTGGGAATCTGCTGGCAGGATGCACCCGAGCGCCAGTCGTAATCACAAACACAAGGCAAACCGGGTGTTTATGTGCTTGTTGAACAAGAATGTAAATCTTTTGGAAAGCAAAGCTCGCCATAAGGTTTCAGAAGCCAGCCCTCCCCCTCCCCGCAGTGCCCTGTCTGCTTCAGTCAGTCCTGTGCCAGCCCGAAGGAAGCACACACTTAGAAGGCATCCAAGAGACTGCGAGCGGTACGGCCGGGCTCTGTGAAGCTGCAGAAGGCGGCTGGAGGGGGTCTCTCCACACCTGCTCCTCAAGGTCTCCCAGAGACGCAGAGATGTGTGTGCGAACCGAACCCATGGTGCAGGTGACTCATTTGGGCTCTGTTTGTTTAATCACTGCCACTTCTTGCTGAGATTTTAGGATTTTTTTTTTCCCTCCACAGGTTGTGCAAAATTCACCTTGAACAAAAATTGTGGTGACGTTAGTTTTTCTCTGAGAGACACCTGCCATCCAGTGTGAACACATTGTGGGGCAAACACAAGCTTTGGTTTCCCCATGCAGGACAACTCAGACCTCCGTAGAGGCAAAGTTCAACTGAAAGACAAGGGTTATGACCAAAGGAGAACCACGCCGCATGTGGGCTTCCCGGGTTTATTCTGCTCTGTACATTTACCCACCCCTTGGCCTGTCTTCACTTGACCCTCACAACGCTCATTAGAGTCAGAACTCTGAGAAGCAAAATCCTACCTAAGGGCAGTGGTGTGAAACCATTGTGCGTGCAAGGACCAGAGATCTGAGATAGAATGTTTTCCTATGTCCACGGTGTCTCCTCACTTTGGTCATTCTGAGCACCTGGTAGAGAGGGCCTGAATTTGATACGATCAGCTCAGAGAAACCGAGTTCCCTACCAGTCCAGGGGTGACCATGTTGAAAAAGCTGAGACCCAATTAGCTCTGAGTCCTCACAGCCCTCAGACACTTCAAGAGACTGACCCAACAGAACTGCTCCTGGCGCCTAGGGGCCCACAACCCGGGCTCCTCTACTGCTTTCCGGGCACCATTGTACCTGGAGCTGGAGGCAGAGGCTTTCATAAGACACTCAGCTTTCCTCACTGTTTATTGAATTCTGTCCCCAGGATGTCACTTTTTGTCTTTTCTCAAGAAGCGAGGTAAATACCGGAAGCTGCAGGTGTACTCGCGCCCTATTCAAGGCCCTCAGAGTCAGATCCATAATGATTTGTTCCCCTTCATCCCCTCTTTTCTGGGAAGCCCCCGTTGCATGGCTGGGTAGCCTGCGGTGAGTGTTAGAACCAGAACCCAGGGATGCCATCGAAGTCTGATCAAGTAAACTTTGATTGGCACTAACACTCCGTGGCTTGAGAAGAAAGAGGCAATCTCCTTGCTGAGAGGGTAATTGCTCAATGCTGACAGTGGGATTGGCAAAGCTGCGCGGGTCAGAAGGAAGCTTGCCTAGGAACGAAAATGACAGTTCCCCACTGCCAGGTTGCTCCACACTGTGCGGCGATTTCCCCAAACCTTCTGAAGGAAATAAAAATGTCCTCGGCTTGAGCAAGGTACCCTTTTAGCATTCAGCAGTGAAAGATGAAGGACTGGGATTGATGCAGCAGGATGTTCTGTGTGCGTAGGAAGAAAGACCCAGAAGCTTGCCCAGTGGCTCAGTCAGAGCCTCGGGTGTGCAAAGTCATTCAAAGATCCTGTGCTCTGTGTTCCCCACTTAAACAATTTCCAGCAGGAAGGGGAGGGGATGACGTACACCCCAGTGTTCTTATCAAGCAGGTAACTTGGCTTGCTTCACCTGTAGTTGGGGAGTGATCCAAGCTGGTGAGGACCAGCATGAATCCACCACACGGGGGACACTAAAACTACAAAAAAAAAAAAAAATTCCTTTCCATTGCACTGAGGAGCCCAGTGGTGACCAGCATGTGACCTAGAGAGGATAATGACTAGCTAGTTTCTACTCGTGTCTTGAGGCTGTAATGGTTTAAGGACACAGGTCAACAGGAAACACATGGAAGTCTGTCTAGAAAAGCACAGGTATTATGTTAGCTGACTGCGTCCAGTCTGGGATTCCACATCCTGGGGCCTCAGGCCAGGGCCTCTGCTTCACAGGTCACATTTTCATCTCAGAGATGAAGATGTTAGAGCAGCGAGGGGTCTAGGGAGGCGCGACTGTGCCTCTGATCTTCCACCCTTAGAAGACGCCAGGAGAGGGTGACTCGGGAAGGAGGACTAAGGGTGAGGACGGCTGTCACCTCTTAGGGCATAGGGGGAGGTTTGGGAGCAGGTGGTTTCTCTACCTCAAGTCCTGAAGTAGACCTGAAGGTAAATCTGAGATGGAGAAAGAATTTTCTGCAAGTTACCCTAAAATGAGCATAGCGAGATGTTAAATTTACCATCCTAGGTCCAGGAAAAGGCAGGTGAACAGCAGACAACGCTCCCTGAGAGGCACTGCCAGGTTAAGAAAGACATCATTAGACCCTGCTTGTACCATGGTTATTATTAGACACTTGGCTTATGGCGTCCAGTGCCTAATCAATAAGAGCCTTCTGCAACACGCAGTAAGGAAGCCCCTCTTCCATTTATGTGAAGTAGGGTACCCGCCACAAAGTTCAAGTGGAGGGACCTTAGGACACGGTTTGGAATATTTGCAAAAAGTTACTCTACATGTAGACTATTGTTCTAAGCCCAAATGCCAGTCATTAACTGAATCTCCCATCTCTTTGTGAATGGATGGGGTGCACTCTGGCTCAAATGGCCACAGTTTACATAAAGCAGAAATGCCTCCCTGCCCACTGCAAATTCAAATTGACTGCTTTGTTTAACACCAAATAAAACACAGAGTAGTTAGCTATCCCCTCCTCATCCAGCCCAGGAAGAGCAATGGACTGCTCTGTAGAGCCAGGGACAGACAAAGTGAAAACCCATAGCGACATCACTTGCAGGCTGCCCGTCAATACTCTCCATTAAGCAGAGTGCAGGCCCCCGTGTCTACCACATCTTGGGCTTTTTATTTTTCATTAGCTCTGATCATACAGCAAGGCCTCTTTCTTCCCAGGCACACTAAAACCCAAATCAACAGGAGGAAGAAAAGAGGTTTTGAAACTTTATGAGGTAGAGAACGCACCGCAAACAAATCTCACTCCAAAGCTCATCACAGGCTAAAGGTGACTGACTCAACAAAGGCCAAGGGAGTTACTGATCCCCTCCAGGGGACCCAAGAAGAGAGCAGTCAGTGTCCCACCAGGTAAGACATAGATCCCTTTTGACATGATTCATGCCTCTGTGTACCTTGATATCACCATTCAACACGCCTCTGCACTCCTTCCTCACCAGGTGCTTGGCTCTCTGCCCAGCGAGACTCCAATGTCTTCTGGCTACCCTGGACTTGCAAAGGTCTTTGACTCCATCTGAAGTGGAGGTATGGCTGTGAGGTGGGGATGACACAGGGTTGAGGTTGTTGAAGACACAATGTGAAGTCAATGTTGTACTCAATCATTGAGTGCTCGCATGCAATGTGTGTCCTGGACTGGTTTTTGTTCCATGAGATTCTTTCATTTCATTGTGTGACTGTATTTGTTTCCTTTTCGAAACACACCTCCATCACTAAAGATTGGGAAACTCAAATTTGGAAGATGGGCACCACCATGTTCTAGTCAGAAGGAACAAGTCCCAAGATGCCACAGTTTCTCTGTACACGGCAGAGCACCTGCAAGGATGATTGTGTCACAGTGGACCTGACATGTGTAGCAGAAATGCTATACATTTCTTATTCTCTGAAGACTTATGTTGCAATGTTTGGATGATAAACTCCAAGTGTCATACATTCTTCTTGACAAATAGTTTCTTGGGAGGAGAGCCTCCATAAGAGCTCCTAGACAGCAGATGATGGTGGTGCATGCCTTTGATTCCAGTGCTTGGGAGGCAGAGGCAGGTGGATCTCTGTGAGTTCAAGGGCAATCTGGTCTACAAAAGCTAGTTCCAGGACAGCTAGGACAGTTACACAGGGAAATCCTGTTTAGAAGAAGCAGGAAGAGGAGGGAGAAGAAGAGGAGGAGGACAGGAGGAAAAAGAGGAGGAGGGGAGGAAAAGGAGGAGGAAGGGAGGGAAAGGAGGAGGAGGAGGAGAAGGAGAAGAGGGAGAGGGAGAAGAAGGAGAAGGAGAAGAAGAAGAAGAAGAAGAAGAAGAAGAAGAAGAAGAAGAAGAAGAAGAAGAAGAAGAAGAAGAAGAAGAAGAAGAAGAGAAAGAAGAAGAAGAAGAGAAAGAAGAAGAAGAAGAGAAAGAAGAAGAGAGCTCTGGAAGCCAGGCAGGTAGAATGCAAGTATCTTTTCTGAGATACAAGCCTGCAGAGTCCTCCTGGCCTTCACTCACCTCACCCAGACCCTCCCTCCTCAGCAGTAGTGCCTAGACTAGAGCAGTGAACTCTGATCAGGAAGTTTCCCTGTCCAGTGACCCTAGATCTGGGACCTTCACTCTGAGGGCTGTTTCCTCACTTCCATCCTTGAAGACTTTACATCTCAGTCACTTCCACCACCTCCTCCTTCTGTGGCTGCTCAGCATTTTCTGAGAAATGTCTTTTATCTCCAGACTCCCACACCACCAGGGGAAAGACAGGCACCTCTGTCCCTATCAGGAACCACAGAGGTAGAGGAAAAAATATAGTCCTTAGGGACCTGGAGAGGACAGGTGGCTCACTTGGTGTCACATGACCTGGCTGCTGGCATGGGGAAGAGAAGGGAGAATCACAAGCTTTAGAAGTGACAGGATAACTTGGAAATTCCAACACAGAGGAGTAAAAGACTGTGTGCTTCTTTGCTTGTGTGTATGATGCAGTGCGTGTGTATATGCATGTTCACACGTGCTGGGATATGTGCATATGTGCTTACACACACATACTTGAGGTGTGTTCCTCAATTACATTTCACTTTATATGTTGAGACAGGGTCTCTCAATGGACCTCAGAGCTCACCATTTAGGCTGAACTGACTGACAGGCTGCCATGCCTATCTGATTTTAATGTAGGTTTGGGGGTCTAATCTCCTGTTCTTACAATGGGCTATAAACCCTTCACCCACTCAGTCTAAGATTCATTTAAAAAAAAAAAAAACAACTTCTCTGACTTGAAAGTTTGGATTGCCTCTGCTGGCAAAGCTGTAGAGTGTGACTAGGGAAACATGAAGTCATCGTTAGCTTGAACATCCTGGGCAAGGGGATGGCAGTCAGTAGGGAAGAAATTCTCGTGAAACTGTGAGCCACATGGGATTACTGAACTCTGGTGTGAAATGTGTGCCTTTTCCACATCTGTTAGCAAGCACAGGCTGCCACCCCCAGGATGAGGTCAGAAGGCGTGAAACCCAGCCTGGCCTCAGAATTGGAGTCGTCTTCTGCTTCGACCTTTCAAATGCTGGAAACACAGATGTGAGCCACTACACTAACATGGCTTTTTTCCTTCCCTTGGGAGCCTAATATTTAACTATGATATTTTTACCTTCTCTTGCTTCCCTTTAAGCCCTTCCACAAACTCCTTCCTTTTCTTCAAATTCATGGCCTCTTTTTTCACTAATTGTTTTTACATGCATCTATGAATATGTATATAAATATATTTCTAAATATAACCTGTTCATTCCACATAAAGCTACCTGTATGTGGGTTTTCAGAATTGACTGGCACTGGACAAGCAATTAGTGTGTTCTTCCCTGGGAAGACTTCCTATCCCACTCCAAGCTGCCTACAGTTCTTTGTGTAGGGTTGAGGCCTCCCGGGCTTTTCTCTGTCCAGTTCGGCACATCCATTGGTTGTAGTTCTTGTTTAGCTCACATGTCGGCAATGACTTTATGAGTGTAGCTTCTAACATGACTGGGAGACACCCTCTCAAAGGAAACTTCCTGTTCCTCTGGCTCTTACCATCTTTGTGCAATGTTCTCTGAGCCTTAGGTGTAGAAATCTTTTGTAGATGTATCTCCTGCTACTGGGCTCCACAACCCTAAAGTTTGATTGACTGTGGTTTTTCTGTAGTCCATCCACCTGCTGCAACAGCTTTAATTTCTAGTAAGGTAACATCACATGTCCAAAATCAAGCATAGCTCCTTATGGTGAGCCTGCACTGTATGGTACTTGGGACACAAAGTCCTTCCGTGTTAGAGACAAGATCTGTAAGGTCCATGCTTGAGCAGATCTTCAGAGGAGCAATAAGTTAATGCTAGGGAATCCACCCCAAGCACATCACTTTCTAATGCAGGACACAAAAGAGCATCTGCACCCAGGGGGTTAAGTGTTTCCCAAGAGTGGCATATTTGGGACCTGTCTCATCAAAGCAGGACTGCCACTTTACAGCTCTGCCCTTATGAGGATGGTGACAAGCTACCAGCAGAGACAAAAACAACATTCCTACCCTCCTTAGAATCAGAAGGGTGAAGATATGGATCCCTTTGATAGACCAGCCATGAGTGGTCAAGATGGTTTAGAGTTGTCATGGATCCTCTATAGAAATGGGATATGAATGGAATTCAGGGCCTTCCCCCTCTGGCAGGCTCCCATTCCAGTTCCCAGAAGCCCCTTTTCTGACTAAACCCCCCCACACAAAGGTTTCTGCTACAGGTTTAATGACTGTCACATGTTTTAGCTGTCAATATCACGGGACCTATGTACAGGCACAACCTCTGGTCATCTTCACGCCGAGGCCCCTTTGTCCTCTGCCATTTCAGAGAAGCGAGTTGGGTGTCAGATTCAGACTGAGTCACAACTGAGTCTGAATGGTCAGACCCACACTCACCGTGCAGACTGACCTAGGTCCTGCCCCTTTCCACATCCAGAAGTACAGAACTCAGAGCCGTGGACGCGCCCATAGAATGGCCCCGGGATTCCTCTCAGGTTCCAAGAGAAAGGCCTGCTGGTAGACTCCCTGACCCTCTTCCTCACCACTTCTAGCAGAGGCCCAGAGCCTCCGGTCCCACAGGCCAAGGTATGCCAGCGACAATGCTCTGGAGGTCCTTAGTGCCCTTGCATCCACTGAGTGGCCTTCTCTGCCCAGATCTTTTTAGAGCCGGAGAACCCACTATCACCACAGTCTAGATCTCCCTGGATCCTGACTGGTTTATCTATCCAGTGGCCATCTATCCATAGGCACCAACAGGGCAAATCATGTGTCCTCTGAGAGGGAAGCAGTACAGAGAGCTGGTGCCCCAAGTCTAGGCTAAGAGCAGAGGCCCAGTGATCTCAGATGAGGGAAGTCCACCCAGAGCCTCCTTCTCACTGTGGGGGACAGACTGCAAGGGCTGCAGGAGGATGGGGCATGGGTGGGGGAGGGGTAGGATGGGGTATGTTTGGGGGAGGGTGTGATGGGGCATGGGTGGGGTGGGGGTGATGAGGCATGGGTGGGGGAGGGGTGTGATGGGTATCAGTGGGATAAGGGCTGTGACAGGGCATTGGCAGAGTAGGGGTTTCGGTGGAGCTTGGGTGAATGAGGAGCTGTGATAGGGCATGGACAAGGTAGGGGGTGTGATGTGGCAGTGGGGGAGATGGTAGGGAAGTAGCCATCCTGTAATTCATCTTGGCTGCTCCAACAAAGCAGAAACAGGCATTTAATCCATAACAATCCTGGAGAGGGAGCCACATCCCAGTGGGGCAGCAGACCATGGTTGGGGGTAGGGAGGTCATACATCTCAGCTACCCTTGCTGCCACCACTCATCTCAAAATAAGTGACGCTCCAAACATCCTAGCACTTCCAACCCTGGAGAGAACAGGAGCTCATGGCTCCCAGAAGTACACTGTGACATCCCTAGGACCACTGCTGAAGAGAGGCCAGAATGCAATCTCCCCAGCCAAATGAGGCCCCCTGAACCTGGGCTCAGGGTCTGTGGAGCGAGTTCCCTTCCGACACTGTAACACTCATGGTGCTGCTGTGTGTTGTGCCTGCAAAATTCTGAGACAAAAGAGCCCTGACTCCCTAACACACGTCCCCCAGCACGCCTTGGGAAAGAGACCTTCAGCTTCTATGTGCTAGGTAACGTCTTCTGCTCTGTCAACGCTGTTGGCCAACTCTTCATGGCCATCTGGAGGGCATACGTGTGCTCTCCCTTGAACTTTCATTAAAATCAAACTGCAGAACCTTTAAAATCCAACAAATGGAGCTGCTTCAATGCTGCGGTTAAGACTGACCCAGAGAAGGACCAGCATCTGCATGAGCCTCTCCTTTGTGGACCTTCCTGCTTCAGACGCGGTAGGCAGAAATTGCTTCTGACCTCTGCTCTGAGCAGAGCCAGGCAGAGTCCTGACAGAGCATCTGTGGGAACAGGCAGCTGTTCTGTGCGCTGTGCCTGGCACTTCCTGCCATGGTGGAGAGCAGCCTTCACTTCCTGGAGGGCCAAGATGTCTCACCAAGAGGCAGCCCGGAGAACAAGTAAGGGAAGAAATGGCTGTCTCCAGCACCATGGACTCTGGCCACATTCCCAGGGCAAGTATGCCTTGATTAACGACCAGCTGCTGGGGCTCTGTCAACCGTGACTTGCGCCCATGGCCTGGGTCCCTGGAGCCTTCACTTCACCTCCATCTTCTTCCCAGCCCAGGCATCTCCCAGATCAGGTCAAAGCAAAGGCAGCCATGGCCAGGCACTGCAGAGCCAGGGCTGACCGCTGGGAAAACCATAAACCTCGCAGCATGATGATCAACTGAGCAGCAAATTAATTAATCATCATTTTATGCCTCATCAAGCGCTTTGCTGAGACTCTCGACCAGGGGCCGGGAAGCAGCCAATGGGAAGAGGACTGTTGTGTTTATCTGGGGGAGTCTTCCACAAACAGAGGAGGATTTGACAAGCTAATAAATATGCCATCCGTCTCTGCCCTGGCAGCAGCTCAGCCCCACCTGCAAAGTGGTGGGGTTCTGCCTGACCTGGTGGGCAGTGAGCGATTGATGGCAGGGGCAGCCTGGGAAGGGGACTGGGGCACCGAGAGCAGGAGGGACAGCAAGCTATTAAAGTTGGTTGATGCTTCCAGGAGGAACGCCATCCTCGGCAGAGCTTTGTCCCCTCACCATTCCTGCTCCAGGGACAGAAGTCATCAAGACAGTGACGTTGCCTTTCAAGCTCAGCCTTGACCTTGGCCACACTTGAGCCTTTGTGGGCATGCTTCTTTTTCCTCCTTGACACAGGGACTGGGTTTTCACTGAGGTTTGAAAGTCTATGTGAAAGGGACCACGTTCAGAAGGTTGTGTGCACGTGCACCCCCACCCGCCACCCCTGAGAATGGCCTCACAGCTGCTAAGGAGAGGGCTTCCCAGATGGCCTTCACTCACTGCTGTTAAAAAAAAAAAAAGTACAGCATAAAGAGGCATGCCGTTTCCTAAGGGATACACCCTTTCTTAAGGTAACTATGTTGCTCGAGGCCTGAGGTAATCAAACGGTTAAGGGGGTGGACAAGATAACGTCTATCGCTTTGTTATAGCTTTTTGTTTGTTTTGTATTTTGGATACACACTAACAAACCTGTTAAAACTTGGGGAAAATCTAGCACCATCCATGAAACAGACACCAAAGGAATAGACAGGTAGACTCCACACAGCCGTCTGGCTCGTTGGTTCTGCTAACCTACCTGTGAACTAGGATTTGGGTGACACTAACATTGAACATCCACCAAAGCTGAATCACAAGCATCATGGAGAAAGCAGGTCCCCGTGAGGTGGCATCACCCACAATGAGGCGCTTGGAAACACAAAGGTCAGGGATGGCAGGTTTGGGGTTGTCCCTCTGCCCTGTCGTGCTGGCTTCATCTGAATCAGATCCTCACCCGCAAATCTGACTCGTGCTTAAGCTCCTTGTTCTCACAGCCCCACCACTGACCCCTCTGCCCATGCAGAGGGAGAGGTTGACCTTATTTATGCCCTAGGTTATACAGAGTCCCCAGGACCATCCAAATGTCTATAATGCCCCTGGACGTGAAGGTGCTCTGTCCACAGGAGCCTTTGCATCCTGGCTAGATCTGGGCCCTTATGCTGAACTGGCCCTGGGACTTGACTTTGTATCTGCCCTACACAGTCTGTTCCAGCTCCCCCTCAGAGCCAGGTGGATGGCGATCACCGTATTCAAGGTGACAGCCGGCAGGCCTGCAGGAGCTCGCCATCTCTCTTCCTGCTCCAAATCACCATTGGGATGGGGAGAGAGTACTTACTGTCTTTCTCTAAAAGGGAGCAAGGCAGGAGCTGCTGGAAGGCCCTTCAGCATCAATAGAGTGGTTTTGCCTCCAGTCACTTAGCATAGGATACAACATCTTTCTTGTGTAATCTGGTTGTGTAGGGGACAGTGGGAGATGGTTTGGGAGTCTGAGAGTGAGTGCTAGAAATTCTGTGGTCCACAGATGTGGTCCTTCAGCAATGTTCATCCATCCTGTGTGCAATTGTATTTTCAATGTCACGATTCAGACTGGGATACAAGAGCTGAGGGTACAGACCTAGCTTCTCCTGATGCATGTAGCCTTGTTCTTGGGGTTGGCAGGGTGGGTTGAGCTAAACAAAAATTAGACAGAGGAGTGGGGGACAATGAACCTCACTGACCTGGAATAAAACCCTTTTCTTTAAATGCTGTCCCTTTTATTTCCATCTGTTTTACTTTTTGAGCACTAGTTCATGAGAAGTAAAGAACCCAAAGAAAAGGGATCTGGAGAAGAAAGAGCAAGTTCAAAGAAAGGCTGTTCCCTGAAGAGGTTCCAAGCCTGACCTTTCTGGTGTCCCCACGTGAAGCCGTGAGCTGTGAAGACTTGTTCTCACACAGGCAACTCTTCCTCTGTTCTGCAACTCGGTGACAGAGCCACAAAGTAAATGGCTTCCATGAAGACTGAACTCAGGAGACTGCTGACTCTTCATCTAAGAACTGCATAGGAGAGCTGGTAAGTCAAGGGATGGAGTCCTCCAGTTGAATCTGGTTTCTCTATTGAGAAATGCATCAAGGACCTGCCGTTCACACAGAGCCTGCTGCTCATATCCATGCTTCTGAGATGTTGGCTGCTTCCAGGTGTCTACACAGAGCTTTAACTGGAAAAGTCAAGTTCTCCCCCTTGCAAGTTCTCTCTCTCTCTGTCTGTATGTGTGTGTGTGTGTGTGTTTAGATAATCTATTACATGCATTCTCAAGAAAAGCAATCTTGATGGAGATAGAAAGGATTAAAATACTTTTGTACAAAATGCATACAGTCATATCTACTTATCAACAGATGTGTCAATAATATTGAAAATCACAAGGAAAGTCTAAACGTTTGTTCAAGACAACAATGAGAAGCCAGACTAAGAAATAGATCAGAGAGAAGACTATGTGTCTCCCTTTGTTACAGCACCTCAGAAGCTCCCTGTGCTGTTGTGCAGGCAGACACACTCGCAGGTTGTGCCCTGGCCCAGCTGCTGTCTGCTCGCTGGCAGCATTGTTGAGAATGGCCTGTCTCCCTTGTAGCTCACATGCTTTGTCTCTGTGGTTTCTGCTGCCCTCTGTGTTCCTCGGATTTGGTGATGACATTTCTTCTGCTTTGATTTCCATTTCTACAGTGTGTCCTGACCCTTGTCTCTATTTTAGTCTTCTCTTCTCACTGGATTTTGAAGAGCAGTTTGTGAACCCAGAGCTGGAGGGTTGAAGATCCAATTGACCTCTCTCTGAGTTGTGATTGGGATGCTGAGGTCACCTGAATTTAGCTTGGGTGGGTAGGTTCAAACCTCCTTATTTAATTGCTCTTATTAACTACACCAAGTTTTCCCTGTTTCTTTTTGGTATCTTAGTAATGGTTATATCCTCTCCCTCGTTGTGCTGTAAGTATCAACACACCCCATAAGCTATGCCCCATCGTGTTGGTGTGCCCACCCTGTGCTCTAGACACCTAAAAGTTACCACACTCAAATCCTGAATATATAAATATCTAGCACTTACATTAACTAGAAATGACAACGGATGATATAAAATGTAGCTAATATTTTAGCATTTAACTCTTAGGGAAATACATTTTGATGAAAAACTTAAGTGTGTAGAAACTAAGAATAAATAAATGAAAATAAAATAACTATATTGTAAAAATTTGCTTTTAGGGGTTTTGTGGAAACGTCTCTAAGACTCAATCCAAGCATCCTTCACAGAAGTCCTATCACTACCATGCGGTCTAGACATGTTTTACATATCGTGAGCCTGGCCGTGTGCCTCTTTCCTGCTGCCCTCTACTTTCAGATGTGAGAGAGTTCTCGTCATCTACCCTCAGGTGTTCGGCATCAGTTCATCGTTCTGACAATGAGGATACAACGTCTCCTCTTCCCTCAGTCCTGGACCCAAGGATCCTCTCCATGAATGCAGAGGAGGACCACAGTCAGAAGGACAGCAGAGACCAGTGACTATGGAGTTCCTTCAGCTATATTTAAGTTCTTTCAGTTGTTACAAAAAGCATGTTTAGTTGTGGGGTGGAAAAAAAGCCTTTAACAAAATAAATTTAGAAATAGCTTTAAAATTGTGCATCTCTGTGATCAATACCGAAGGCTCACAGAGCAGGGCAGAACTGAAAACACACAGCTCAAGCAAGTTTTTCTTCTATCTGCCTTCTGCTACCTGCTCAGTCTTGCCTCCAGTGGCTGCTCCAAACCCTGCTACAGACCCACGGGTACCTGTCACCCTCATGTAACCCACGTTCATTCCCAGCCTCGAGTGCTGATCCCTTTGAGCTTGCTGCTGCTCTGGCCTGGGCTCAGCTCCTCAGAAGCTCCTAGAATTCCCTCCATGTAGTTAACCTCATGACAGGCCTGCGTTGTCTCATCTTGTCTGAAGCACAACATCTCCACTTGATACTGCATGCAAGTGTCTACCTGTGGAGCATGTACCTGTGTTTATCTGCTTGTTTCTAGACAGCTGGACCAAAGTGTGTCTTATGAAGTATGCCTGCCTTCCAGGCTTCCTGAGAAGAGCAGGTCTGTGTCCCCAGGTGGAATCAATGCAATGCCAATTGGCTTCATAATAAACCCCACTAGTGCTGAATGGGCACTTTGGTGAGCAGTTACCAACAATCCATATACATAGATAGGCCGGGAGAATTGGTGGACAGATAGATTCAGCCTTAGTCAGATAAGTAATGGATGGGTAGAATGATACATGACAGACAGACAGACAGACAGACAGATAAATGGTAGATGGGTGATAGAGATAGATGGTAGATAATTGGAAGGCGGAGAGTTAGGCACATCTTATTGTACAGCGGAATAAAAATTACAATTTGAATAAGCTGACCCTGTGATAATTAACTTTTATGTCAGGTCATGTGGTGTAGCCTGGAGCCCATGAACGGAAATGGTCAGTGTCTTTTTCCTACTTTAACATGAGAAACTGATATAAAACCCCTGACTTAAAAATCAAGAAAAGACAAGAAACCAGCACTGCACCAACGAACCAGTAGAGTACCAAAGGCGACATCTTCCGTCCAGGTCCTTCCCCATGGCCTTCCAGACTGGTGGGCTGTCCCGCTCCCTCTCCTCTGGGTGCTTTCACTCTCTTGACCCTGGCTTCACCCCTGACTTCTGCGCAGGAGCTCTGGGGGACCTTCACACAGGTGTTCTCAGACAGGCAGGGTCCCAAGTGAAGTAGTGCTTTCCCTCTGTCAGAGACAACACTAAGGCAGAAGGCTGCCCTTGGCTCCCAAATGCTTATGGGGGATATTGGATCTCTGAACGTCAAACTGGCCAAGCTGCTTAGATGGAGGTGTTGATGCTTCTGCAATACAAGGTGCCATGTTGACAGTTAGGTCTTCCTCCGCTCCTCTCAGGTTCTTCCCATACCACCAGTCCCTTCTGTGCCCGCCCCCAGCTGGGCTTTCTGTCTCCATTTCTTTCCACATCTGTCTTTTCTGTCATTTCCCTTTTCTAGGGACACTTAAATTGGTCTTTTGAAACTCAGTTCCATTTTTCATCGTACAAAATCTCTCTCTGGCTTCTTCAAATGCAGGAGAGGTCTTTCTAATAAAACTGAACATTATAAGCACATGTCTGGTCTCAGCCCTCAGGACTCAGAGACAAGAAGTTTGTCCCATGGTTGAGATCAGCCTGGGTTACACAGTGAGGTCCAAGTCAGTCAGAACTTCATAAAGAGACCTTGTCTCAAAAAAAGGTGTGCATTTTCTGTGCTGGAGAAGCAGCTCAAAAGTTGAGAGCACTGGCTGCTCTTGCAGAAGATCTAGGTTCAATTCCCAGCACCCACAGTTGACACACAATTATCTATAACTTCAATTCCAGGGCCTTTGACACCCTCTTCTGCCAGACACACATGTGGTATGCAGATCAAAAGTGTACCCTTTAATATTTTTTTACTCATCCACTGTTGGGGAATATTATTTTCAGGTGTGTAACTTTTGTTTAAACTGTATTTGTTTAATTCTGTGAAGCTGAGTTACTGTGCCTGTCTAAAATACTTGTTGGTTCTAATAAAGAGCTGAACGGCCAGTAGTGAGGCAGGAACAAGGATAGGCAGGGTTGGCAGGCAGAGAGCAAAAATAGAAGGAGAACTGAGGAAAAGGAGGAGCAATGAGAGAACAAGGAGAGGAAGATGTCAGGAGCCAGTCGCCCAACTACACAGCAAGCCAGGGGCTAAGAAACAAAGAGAGGTATACAGAAATAGAGAAAGATAAAAGCCTAGAGGCAAAAGGTAGTCAGGATAATATAAGATAAGAAAATCTGGCTAGGAACAAGCCAAGCTAAGGCCAGGCATTCATAACTAAGAATAGTCTCCAAGTGTGATTATTTGAGAGTGGGTGGGGAACCCCTCAAAAAGCCAAAAGAGTAAAAGATCACACAATAATCCACTTCCTTTAAAGACTGTGGAAGCATGCTTCAGGTCCTCACATGTCCTTTAAATGCTGACATTTGTTTTTATTTCTATTTTTTCCAGGAAAGAGAATAATTTAATCTTGCCATGTCCTCAGTGATTTCCTGATAGGTACTAAGAAGTGAATCAAAAACATTCTCCTTAGATCTAATCCCAGAGTTCCTTGCAACAGGCCTTCATACTCACACAAAAATGCTTCCCTAATTGTAATGCAATGCATGTTTTGTGCATTCCAAGACATCCGGTCCCTCTGATGCAGCTTCGTTCCCCTGCCCCACATCAGGGGCAGACACTCTGCCATTTCAGTCTTCTGGTTGGACTTCTGTTTCCCCCGCAGCCCTTTATGGACTGTGGGGAGCACTGAAAGTCCTGAGAGCATGTGTTTTGTTGACAAGAGCATGGCCATATCTGGGATCCCTGTGCTTGAGAGCCATGGGAACCTGCCTCCTCATTCGGCTGTGCCTATGCCAAGTCACTGGTTTGCTGACGGTGCTGCTTCGGCACACATGGCCTACCCAATCCCAACTTGTCTGTAGATGTGTCTATCAACTCTTTATGCCCCGTCACCCCAGTCAGACCTGGCCATGCAGGTCATGGCAGTGTACCCCTCCTTGTGAAACAAGAAGGGAGGAGTCAGGATCACTCAGGGTGCAATTTTGCTCCCCTCCCATTTCTTACTTCTTGCACACACATATCAGGGTCTCCTCGGGAATCTTCTCCCCATCCTGGCTGCTTAAACTGTGCGTCACAACCCCATGAAGGGTTATCAAGCTGAATGTTCAGGTTGTGAAAAATTTGGCAGCGATGTAGGATTTCTGAATACACAGCAACCAAAATTTAATCAAAATCAAATGCTCAGTGAATCCAAGGAGTTTCTGTTGGCACCGGCTTGTGTTGACTCATGTGACTTCACTACAGCCTTGGTCCTGCAGACTGCATGGACACATTGCAATGTGTCTGACATCACACTGCACAAGGACACTGCCTGGAAAACCTCTGCTCGGATTTGAGACTATTGTGTTATGAATTGCAGCTCTTTATACTACGCACGCTCAGTTTTCATGCTCCAACAAAAACACGTTGGTTTAGCTGTGGGAAACAAAGACTATTAATATTTACGTACAGTCATTCGTTGGATTACATAGTGTTACAGTCCCCTTTCCAAATGTACTAAAATACCCTGATAAAAGCAAATTACAGGAGAAAGGGTTTATTCTGGTGTGAGGATACAGTCCAGCATGGCATGTGACTAGTCACATCACATCTATGGATAAGAAGCAGAAAGGGAGGAATTCTCGCTTCCTTTCTTATAGGCCGACAAGGACCTGAACCCAGAGACAGGAACCAACCACAGCGAAGGCTGAGTCTTCCCATCTCCATCTTTGCTAATCTAGTTTAGAAAATCTCTGGTCGGTATGCCAGGGACCTGTCTCCTCTCCCCAGTGCTTCCAGATCCTGTCAAGGTGACAGCCACCACTGGCCTTCATGGCCGTTTGAGTTGATGGCTTGAGTTTCATGTTTAAAATTGTTCAAGAAGTTTGGGTTGAGATTTAGGACAAAATTTCCAGCAGGTTCTGAAATGGGCCTGAATATTCTTCTGGCATTTGTGTGAAGTGACACTCTTAGATGCTAAGACCAAAATCTTAGTCAACTCTGAAAAACACTATAGATGTTTCATACCCTACAGTGCCAAATACAAGATTTAATTTTTCCTGTAAAAAAAAAAATGCCTCACTAGTATGCATTTTAGCTTTGCTTTAATGGTCAATTCTATGCATACTAAAGATTTTTTTAAAAGAGTGTCTTTGTAGTTTATGATCAGTAAATATTTGACTTATGGATTATTTTATGGTCATATATACACCGACTCAGGTTGAAAAGGGCTGGGAGTGAAAAAGTTTAATAAGTCTTGGTCCAGGCTACCAAGGGGCTGCGGGTGTAGGATCCTGCCTTTCCTTCACTGTGTCTCCCTGAGTAGCTGGTGTGCCCCATTGATCCCCAGAGGTCCTTGCTGATGCTGGAGGCAGGAGGTTCACCTCCCAGACTTTAGTTACAATGATCCCCAACTGATTACTCCTCCTGTCTCTGACTCCGGTGGTCTTGAGAATTGACCTGAAGTTGTAAGCAAGCACACGTCTGCTAGGATCAGAAGTTTAGCTTACCAGGAAATCATCGCTCACACCTGACTCTCTGGGCATTCTTCCCTCTGGGCATTCTTCCCACTTTCACAAGAGCTGTGGGCAGAGCTCTACTAGATACTGCGTGGTGCCTCTGTGTAGAAGGCCCTAGTTAGTCAGGCCAAAGGTCGCAGCTTTAGGCTGCTGAAGCCTGGGTCTGTCCTGGGGACACCAGGTCTCTGCTTTCCAGACAACCTGTGTGCTTGGACCTTCCTTCTTGAGGTCCCCATTGGAGATTCTCAGAAACCTGCCAAGGCTGACCCCATGCCTGGAGTGAGAAGCCTCTTGGAAACTTTCAAACAGTGAGCAGAAATTTATTACAGAGTAGCTATGTCACCAAGTGTCCCAGAGTCAACAGCTGGCAGAACACTCTAGGAAGCAATACTGCTGACCTCAGCCCCAAAGATTGGTGATTAAGACAGTGGAGTCTTGTTCTAACTTATTCTCACTTGTTCCAAGTCTGGGAAGAAAACCCAACCTCTTATCCTGGTAGCCGAAGAGCCCAGGTTCACAAGCTACCTGAGAAGCAGGTGAGGGAACAGAGTGTATCAAACATTGGCTCCGAGGATGTCTGCTTCCAGAAGCTCACCCCACTTTTTTTTTTTTTTTTTTTTTTTTTTTTTTTTTTTTTTTTTTTTTTTTTTTAATTTCATGCTCCAATGCTTGGCTGCTGAATACCTCTGCCTTCCTTGGGTGACCTCAGCAGCACAACATCTTTTAAGGACCAAGTCATGGTCAAAAAGAGAGTCTGCGTGGGTAAATCGTACAATGCTTAAGGGTTTAAGTGGCTCCAGCCAGGGCAGTGGGAGGCGTTCTGTCTTCAGGGAGAGAGGACTTATACCTTCAGTGGCAACTTGCGTCATTGTCAGGACATCCAGGAAGCTTCCTGGAATTAATTGCTCTGTTGTTTCAGAGATGACTAGGGCTGTTTGCGAAAGCCCCAGGGGGCCTTTTAACCACACCGCAAAGAATAAAACTACCTTTACATACTGTGAAAAGTGAGAGCGGGTGTAACATCTTCTTCCTTTTTAGCTACATAGTTTAAACAACTTAATGGAAGAACCTGCTTCAGGAGTAACTATTCCTAAGTGAATGCTCCTTGTCCTGCGAGATGAGAGGGAAACACCAATCCTCAAGCACTCTGAGAATAGAAGGCCCTAAACTGGACACCTGGACTTGCACAATGTCCTTCGGGACCATATGACAGAGAGATTGAAGAGGAGAGAAAAGCTAAAAAGGAGGCAGAGAAGAATCTAAACAAACCCGGAAACAGCCTGCTTGTTTCTAACAGCTTGGCCCACAGCAGCCCCGTTGTGGAGCACCTACAGCGCTACCTTCCTGGCCCCCGAGGGGTGGCTGATGAATTACTGTAAACAGCTGTCACACAACGACTATAGAGGACTCAGCTTTGATTTGGGGCCCTGGGTACTTTCACATTGAAGCAAAGCTTAGCAGATGTGAATCTATGCAAACAGGACCTGTTGGAAGGTGTTGGCAAAGCCAGTGCCAACAGCAACCCACGACTTCCCAGCTGTCCTGAGGCCATCACCAGCCGTTGGTCTTCAGGAATTTTCCCAACCCAGAGCCTCTGACTCATTTCCTTTTGGAAGCTCATCTTTCTGCTCACATCAGTCTGAAACTAGAAACTCCTTGCCTTGAACCCGGCAAGCAACATGCAACGTGGAAGAACGTTCATTTGCCAGCTTCAGTTCTGCCAGTCACCCTGTGCAAAAGTGCCACCAGAAAACCTTTCCCTTGCATGCCATTTTACGGGAGGGAAGGAATCTCCAGCTCCTGGAGAGCAGTAAAATAGACAGGTAAGAACCAGGAAGGGAGCAACACCTTGTATCAATCATCTTCATCTGCATCTTGGAGCCAGTCCTGTTCTGACACCAGAGTCATTTTCCTGCTGAAGTGGAAGGAAGGAACATGAAGTAACAGGTCATCATCTTCACAGACTGTACCCCTTCCAGACACAAAGTATATTCAAGGACAGATTGATATCTTGTGTGTGCGTGTTTGTGTGTGTGTGTGTGTGTACATATTCATGCGTGTGCACGTAGAGACCAAAGGAAAACTTTGGGTGTTATTCCTTGGGATTGACCCATCTTGTATGTTGGCAGTCCTTTGCTGACTTGGAACTTTGAAGTAGGCAAGGCTGACTAGCCAGTGAGGCCCCCAGCATACAGTTTGGTTCCTCTGTGGTTAGAATTACAAGCCACCATTCCCAACTTTTAAAATGTGGGTTCTGGAGATCAAACCCAAACCCTCACATTTGCACAGCAAATGATAAACCAACTGAGCCATCTCCCCCGGTCCTCCAGAGACTGGTATTGTCCCTTGTCCCTATAGTGATTGGGCCCCATCACCAGCCCTCTCCCCACACCATGGACATAGCACAGGTCTTAGGTGTAAAACTAGGCAAAGACTCCATTCAGCTCCTGATCATGGCCATTCCTCTTTTCAAGAGTATTTGTCTCAAACAGTGGGAAATGCCTGCCAGCCATTGTGAGGACATCAGCTTCCTGCTCTTCTCTCAGACCATTGATACACACAGGATTATGATGAGCAGGCTAATCCTTATAAGAGCAACTCTTAAATGCCTGAGACCCTTTGAACATAGGTGACCATTGGTAATGTCCTCTTCTTCACCCAACCCATGCCCCACACCAGTCTGTCCTCAGGAAGACAAGGAGGACCATACAAGACCTGTCTCAGGATAGGATCCAACATGCTAAGCACATAGCTGGAAGTACAGATCCCAGACTAATGAGAACCTGGGAGAAGCAGTCTACCAGGCAGTATCAGAGACCAATCAGAGACTAATGAGACTACCTCTCTCATCCACGGTAGCTTAAGCTCAAACCTATCACAAAAATGGCCCTCTATAAATGTCTGGAGGGACGGTGCATACACTTAGGCACAGTGAGAAGGTAGGGGGTAATACATGACCGACCCAGTGTGTGGCGTGGCTTCCTTTTTGTCCTGTGAAGTGAGGTGTGAGAAATCCTTCAGAGGCTTGCTCTGTAAACCATCCATCTATGAAGTGACAACTTCCTTATGAAAGTCCAGAGAGGATGAGAACTCACATGGGCCAAAGGGGGAAGCCATCCTTGTCCTTCTCCAGCAAGTAGGAGATTCACTAAGTCTTGACTGGTGAAAAAACTCATCTTCCAATCCAAGAGTAATAATCCATAGTTACTTGTGCTTCACCAACAGCATCTTAAAGTGACAGTCCCACAGGCTTCCCTGACTTTAAATAAAGACAAATCTGCTTTGCTTTGTATGGGACAGTTTTTCTATTTGAATTTTTGAGGTCGGCTCTTGCTCTGTAACCGGGACTGGACTTGAACTTGTGATCTTCCTGTTTTAGGCTCCTGGATAGACCGCTGTGAAGAATCCACCTGTTTCTATAAAGGTTTTTCATTCCACATCTGACAGCCAAACTGTTAGATATTTTTCTGTTTAGATGGTTTGAAAATCTCAGAGTCCTGGGAAGCAGTGCTCTCTGGGGGCCCCTCCAGCCAAGTGGAGCATACCTAGAGCATTGATTGACTCCTCTCGTAGCTGTGATGTGTATTCTTCTTGGGCATTAGCAGACTCCCCCTCCAAAGCAGCTTGTGACCCCCTCCCTTCATTTAAAATGTGACAAATACTTGCCTCTAAAGTGAGGGCTCAAACCCTGGGACTCTTGACTTCAGTTATGGCAATTGTGGACAGACATCAGTGGGAGACAAGGAGTTAAACAGATTCTCTGGTAGGCAGACAGACATGGAAAGGGGCCTCGGCTAGGTAATAAATTTCCAAGATGGCCAGCGTCTTCCTCACCGTCCTGACCTGAGACTAAAGCCCGGCCGTTTAAAGGTTTTGCAGGCTTTTGTCTCCCGTCAGCAGGCCCCTGCTGATGGACTGGCTTAACGAGTTCAAAGCCTGCTCAGGACACACCATACACAGTTCTGGGTCAACCAACCCTAAATTAGATCAGGAAGCCTCTTCAGAGGATTTAGAAACCCTGAGAAGGGACTGTGTTTCTTGGCTTCTTGGGTTCTCCCTCTGCTTTGCATGGGGTCTGTTTCTGTTATGTGTGCTGTGTGTGTCTATTTCTTCACCCCCAGTAAACACCTTTCTTAACTGCTGATTCAGCCTGTGGAGGGTGGGAGCTCTCTGCTGCTGCCTATTTGGTTTCAGAGGTTTTACTACCTTTCTACCCCTCCAGGGGCAAAGAAATCAAACCTCATCCAGACCCCTAGACTGCATCAGTAGAAATCTCAATGAGCTGATTGAGAGGGAACTAAAGTCCCGTGTCCCTCTGTCTTACTGATTTTGAACTTGTTATAATTATGGAAAACTTTTCCAAACGTCCTGTAACATTTGTGTAAGGATGGGGCTCTGTGTAGCCTGCCGCTGGCTCTGCATACCCTCCCAAGGCTGAGACCTGGGAGTGTCACCAACCAGAAAACTCCATAAGGCAGTAGCAAGCATGTACCTGTCATACCCTCTCTTTGTGCTACTTTTGTGGCTCAAGTCCAGACTGCCAAATTTAGCAATCCTTAACCAAAGCCCATAGAGTCACAATTGTATCTTAATGATGAAGAAAGGGGGGGGGGCAGGGAGGAAAGCAGCCCATTAAAGCTAATCCGATGGCTATCGGGAGTCTGAGCTGTGTAGCTGACAGCTTTGAATAAAAGAAGATACATGACTCTACAGTGTGCGCACACAAGCACACTCCCTACGGCTCCTTACAAACAGGGACCTCAGATTACATCTTTCCAATAAGCCCGGGTTTCATCACCCAACTACCACACATTGTGGAACGCCAGATCCCCTCTAATAACTGGGCTAATGAAGATGTGTCAGGTCAGGAGTGGTCGGAGAGTAATATGAGAATCGCACAGGTCAGAACCAGGGTTGCAGGGGAGCTGGGGCAGTCGCGGTGCTGTCTCTCTCATCTTACCCAGGTTTTACAGACTGAGAAACGCATCCATTAACTGAGTGACTGGGTTTGCGTGAGCCTCAAGCAGTCCCATGTGCCCCTTTCTGGAAGGATCACAACTACTGGCAGCAAAGTCCCCATCGTTATCTGCCCCCCTGATCAGGAGTGGGTGTAGAGCAGGTGGAGAGATGGGCTCTCCACTGACTTCTGAGCAGCCGCCCAGGACTGCCTTGTCAGAATTAATCGTTGTCTAGAATGTTATTAGTGGAAACACTAAATTTGCTCTTAGGGTAAAGTTCTTTCTTAATGAACAGCAAGTCTTGCTAGCACACCCCCCTCCCAGGCATTTCTCATCAGCGATAGCATCTATCCAGGTGCTGTGAATCTTAAAAACTGTAAATCTTGGCCTGTCACTGGAGGAGGAGAGAGAAAAGGTTAAACAAGTTTGTGGAGGAAGATTTCCCAGGTGCTATTTTGCAAGTACAGAGCTAATTGATGGTTGTGCCATAATAGTTACTGCTGATAGCGATCACATAAACACTCCTGCTTGCCTGGGGAGCATTCTCATGGTGTCCTGGGGAAGCAGTGCCTGAGATTGAGCTGTTCGGTCACGCACACAGAGCACCTCAGTGTCTTCAGAGGGCGATTTTGATGCGGCCCAGTGCTGGAATCCTGTGAGATTCCAGGATGGAGAAACTCCATCCTGAAATAGAGACCTGAGTCGGAGAGTTAAGTACCTCGCATGCCCCTCGGGCATGCTCCCGCAGAGCCCCTGAACAGCAGGGCAACTCTCAGAAACCAGGAATTTGTCAGAGAATCGCAGAGGGGCCTGAACTTTCTCTGCAGGATTCTCATCTTCCCTCTGTCACCCAAGTTTACTTCCAAAAGGCTGAGGTCTCTCCCTCTTCAATTTTAAGGCTCATAATTCTTTTGCAAGATGTAAAGGGGATGGCATGCTTCCTTGTGGTCACATCCTGGAATCAGAGAAAAGAATTTGACTGGTGGCCTCTCATCTCATTTTCCAGCTTCCCCCATACAGCCCTGGGCCCTGCACTTGGACCACGGGTAATGTAATTGGATTCTGGGGCCAGGGTGGAAGAGGTGATAAACTGGGGAAGAATTCTCACACAAAAGCGCCCGGTCCATTTGCATTTTCATTGGTTTCTCAGGAAGAAAATAGGGAGCCAGAAGAGTTGTTCTAATTTTTGCTACCCTCGGAAAAATTACCATTTGCTTAAGAAAGCAGCAGTGAGCTGATCCCGCCACGTGGTCTGCGAGGGAGTCTGTGGCACCCCAAAATAAAGAGCAGAGAGGATAATAGTGCTCTCGTTCTCTTCCTTTCTAGGTGGTAGCCTCGTTGGAGTCGATTTGCCTGGAGATTTTTTTTTTCCTTATGAAAATAGTATTATGTGTGACATCCAGGCTTCCGTAAGAAAAATGATTAAGACCACAGTGTCTTTGATGATAGTAGTCAGAACCTATAAATAACAGCAGGATAAATAAATCCGGAAGCAACAATGGCTGGAAATGAGTCACCTCAGGTTTCATTTGCTGTTTGGTTACACTGCTTTTTGGTCTTACCATTTGTAAGTTAGGGAGCAGAGAGCTCCCTACTTCAGGGCATGCCTGACTGCTCAGTCAAGACATCCCCTCAACTTTCGCCCCCCCAAAAGGGCATGGGGCTCACTGAAGCAGGCTCCCAGAGGATGGAGCCAGCAACAGGGTGGTGCTGATTTTGGGTGGACAGAGGGGGTGCCCTGGATCTCTCCTTTCATTTGCCTCTGGGATTCAGAATCCCTACTCATCTGGGTGGACCCCTGTCTCCTTATTTTATGCATAATGTGAGACCTTCTAAGAAATCATCAAAATTTTTAGTTTTTAAAATAATCGAGCCTTATTAATAATCTGATTTTTCTTGAGGACAGAATGTGGGCTGTATGCATTAGCCGTCTTCACAAATTCAACATTCATTTGAAACTGTTCACTAACAGAGAGCAAGTTTACAGAGATGGAGAAAGGGGGCTTTTGAAAGACCACAAGAATCGGTCTAAGGAACTCTGCAAGTCAGTTCCTGGCAATGACAAGGTCATACGTATCAGGGACACCATGGATGACGCTGTACACTACACTGACCAGAAGCATTTTCAGTTAGTGAGGGTGTATTGGAAGTAAATCTCTGCAATTCAATTTGATGATGAGACTTGAACCAACTCACAGGAAATAACAGCCCAAGACCTTCAACATCCTGTCTGAGGAAAGCAGACCTCTCAAAGGGGTCCTGGAGCTGTCTGAGGGAAGTTTTCAGAGAGGGCAGTGGAGCCACACGCGAGGCATGAGAAGAAGCAATTCCAGTTCAGTGTGTGTGGGGGGGTCTTTGCTTCCTGGAGGGGAGGGCAGATCCTAGAGCAACAGGAGGGCTGGCCTGTAGCCTGCTATGCTGTGCTTGTCTGTCGCCTCTTATTTGACTGAACAGGCCACGGATCTGCTGTTCAGATCCTCTATCAAAGACCCTGCTCTCATGACACATACCTCCATCCACACGGCCACACGGCTCCTGAACCAGATCCCAGATCCTATACCAGGTGTGGTTGCACCTCTAGCAAAGCGTGGGCCTGATACCCTGCACAGCTTTTCTCCCAGGGAGCCAGAGATGTGCAAAGAGAATCAACAATCCATCCATCAATATATAAAGTCCTTGGTGCAAGGATCTCAGCCCCCTGGCTAGTTCTAACCCACTAGAAGAAGCCTCCTCCTGTCCTCTAACTTTCCCAAGCTGCAGACCCCTTCCTGCTGCCCTTCTATTCCCACAGCTCCCTCCCCACCCATCCTCAGTTAAGAACAGATCACAAGCTTCCTCTTCCTCCCTCAGGAGCACACCTGACTCTGTAGACCTATTGCACAGTTGCCTGTCCCCCATGGCCGCTGGTCATCGTAGAGCAACAATCTAAATGACAGTGCCTCTGAACCTTTGGCTCAGGAACTTTAATACAGCCAAAATATTTATATTAAAAACAGATCATCTGGCTTCCTAACAAAGCCAGACCCTCAGAAAATTTTTAAGCGGCACAAGCATGCGTATAAACTCCTTCTAATTGGCTGGGGACCAGAAATCACTGAAGAATGTAGCCATCCCCATCCCCATGTGCAAAGAAAGCCCAGGGCTTCAGCTTTCCAAGCCTGAAACATTAATGGAGTTACTTCTGAGGCATTCAGGTGGGCATAGCATGTGCCTTGGCTTCTCTAGACCATGCGCTGCCCTCCTAGGACATACTGTGACATACTAGTTACATACTAGTTACATGCATAATGGTTACAATCCGTGACTTCAGTGTTGGGGGATGTGGGGGACAAGAGCGAACTGCTGCAGGTTTGAGTTGGGAACTGAGGAACACACAGCTTTTCAAAATATTACTCAAACTCAGAATTTTTAAACAAGTATTAGTTAGGCGTAGTAATGACTTCACAGTGAGATTTTGATGCACGTGGATTGTGTGGTTTGATCATACTCCCCCCCCCCCCCCGTTGTCCTCCTCTGTCTTCTTCTCACTCTGGCTAATATTCTCTCTCTCTCTCTCTCTCTCTCTCTCTCTCTCTCTCTCTCTCTCTCTCTCTCCCCAACAACTGGTCATCTTCCATTCAGTCATTTTTGTTATCTAAAATTCACTCCCACTGAAAATTACAGGAAATCCAAAAAACAATTGAACGTATTTGTGAGATAATTTCTCAACTCGACACAGTCCTCAACAGCTCACTTGAGCCTTAAAAATCCAAAGAAATCACTGTGGCGCACCTCCCCTGAGTCTCCTTTGTGGGTACTTCTGGGCAGGGACCCCTTTCTGTAGACGCAGACACGTTTCAGCCATTCCCAGGAGAGCAGGCCTCAGATACTCAGGAGGCTGAGGCAGGAGGATCAGAAGGTTAAGACAGCTGGGTGAAGTTAATGAGGCTCTGTCTCAAAAGGTAACAAGCGGGCTGGAGTATAGATTACTCAAGTGGTTGAGTACTTGCTTAACGTATGTGAGGCATCGAGCTCCATTATGCCCAGCACTGGGGAAAAAACAAAACCACAACAAAACCCTCACCATTGTCAACTGACCACCACGCTATGCACAGCCTAGAGACAGACACTTTTGCTTTGTTTGAAGAGGTTTGAAACCGAGCTGGGACTGGAGAGATGACTCAGAGGTTAAGAGCACTAATTGATCTTGCAGAAGACTCAAATTTGGTTTCCAGCACTCACATCAGGTGAAACACAAGTACCCGTAATTCTAACTCCAAGTTATCAAGTGCCCTCTTCTGGCCTTTGGGGGCATCTGCACACACGTACATATACCCACACACAGACATGCCCATGTATGTATAATTATGGGTGAATGAATAAATACTAGTAGCTCTAACTTTAGAGGGAGGAAGGCTGGGGAGGAGAAGAGGAGGATGAGCAGGAGGAAGAGGGGGCATTGATCAATAAGAGAGATAAACATTGTTCTATAGGGACTTTTCTATCATGGCTGGTACTCAACATCCTTTGACTCCTATTAAATCAGGGTTAGCACACCCAGCAAGCAGCACACACATCTGGAAAAATACGAAGAAGGTCACAGAGATGGAGCCTTCCTGTGGGGCAAGAAAGGGACCAGGGACCTGGGGAAGAAGGAAAAGAGGTCAACTTCAGATTTTCAGCTTTTCTGAATAGAGGAGCTTCAAGTACTCTTCAAGCCTAAGAAGAAGAAAGCCAAGTTGTCTTTGGAAGCTTGTGAGCGGTGCTGGCACCCCACACAGATGTGGATGCAGTGTGTTATCTTTGAGGGACAGGCATACATTATTAAACTTTACTTCCTTCAAGGGTGTAACTTGGGCCTCCTTTTGGATCCTGTTTTCATGAGACCCCAACAAGAGAGTTACATACAGCAGAAGAGGACAAACCCAAACACAGCCTAGCAGTTTGGAAATTCTTGTTTTCACTTTGGTTTCTCAGGGGTTAATTTCCATGAAGACGTGGCTGTAACTATCTCCTATTTTCAGTGGAATCTCAATTGCTCCATGTCACGTGGAGGCAGGGCTATGAGTCTCTGAAGACTAGCCAGAGATTTATTTCTCTGAAAACCATGCAAACCACAAGCCTAGCTGTCTCATGGGGAAAGATGGGCAGTCTGTCCCCCCTCTCCCCACCCTGAGGCCTGCTCTCCAGTCCTGTATTTCTCCCCAGGTTGGCCAGCTTTGTTCTTGGGGTGAGCAGAGGACTGGGTGCTCAACCAAGCAAGCACTCCTACGCTGGGCTGGGAAAGGGCTTCCCTCTCCCACTTCATATACCATCTGTAGAGTGGAAGCCTCCAGTGTAATCACCAGAAGACAAATTGCAATCTGTGGTTTCTAGTCGGAGTAATAATTCAACAGTTGTTTCTTTATAATGCATTTTTCTTTATTTTTACAACTGCTCCACTCCCTGAGAAGTCTTCAGTGTCAGCAACATATGAGGAGAATAACCATTGCTTTTCTAAGAGAAGAAAGAAAAAGAACCAATCGAGTCATGAGAAGAAAGTTCAAGACTGGCTAATGAACTACAATCAACGTGTTTCATGGTGCTGGGCCAAGGTGCAGAGATACAAGGCCTGGGAAAGAGTCCCTGAACAAGCAGCCCACGGTCAAGACTGTCTCCTGGGTTTGACCAATGGACCCCAGGAATTTCAACAACTTCTTCAATCAACAATAGTTATGTATTTAAAGATGCCACTACTTCCCGGCCTCACCTGCAGAGCCTCACCGGTTCTCAAGCTGCAGCCTCAGGTGGAGTCACAAGACTCACTAGCAGGTGTATGCCATGGAGGCAGGCCCATGACACAGTGGGAGGTAGACATGAGTTCTCACAGCCCTCTCCAGCTCCTGCCCCTGCCTTGCACTCCAGGCCCTGCATGCTTGTCTTTGTTCCTTTGCAGAGGCACTAGGACCCTCCTCAGAGTGTCCCAGGACTGGCAGGTCCTATTTCAGATAGTTTTGTGTAGTCACAAGGCTTGCCATGCTCATAGCCGCTCATGGCTGGGCACAAGGGAAGTTTGCATGCCAGTGCTCTGGCTGGAGGACAGTTGAACCCCCTGCTGTTCTTCCAAGTCTCCAAGAGAGTCAATCTTCAGATTCATGTCCTAAGACTGAAAGAACTTCAGATGCTTCTGTGTCAATATCTTGGCCTTCCTTTTCGGGTAGCAAACAAAACTAGAGACAGAAATTCACATGCTTTAAAGTGACTGCCTCTTCTTTTTACATTTTTATTTTAAGTGTGTGTGTGTGTGTGTGTGTGTGTGTGTGTGTGTGGTGCAGTACCCACAGAGGCCAGAAGATGGCATCAGATCCTCGGGAGTTGAAGTTTCAGGGGTTTCTGATCCCTAGGATGTGGGTGCTGAAAAACAAACCCAGGTCCTCCGAGAGAGCAACATGCACTCTTAGACATTCTCCAGGTTCTGCCTCTGTACCCTCTGTACTTATTTAATGTTTGTTGGTTTTTCATCTTTCAGATTTGGTTTACTTACTTTTCAGACTGCTTTAGAGATATGAGGGTTTTGCCTGTGTGTGTGCAAGCATACTACATGAGTGCCTTGTGCCTACAGAGACCAGGAGAGGCCTTCAGAAACTCTGGAACTGGAGCTGCAGATGTTTGTGTGCTGAGAATCAAGCGTGGGTCCTCCTTAAGAGCCACAAGTTCTGTTATTGTCTGACACAACTTTCCAGGCCTGGCCTCCTGGTTATCATCTGACTTTCAGCAGTCTGCTCTGCAGAGGAGAAAAAAATAAGTCACACGTAATTTGGAAGATAGTTATCACAGAGGTCATAAGGACTTTAAGCAGATGGAAAGTGAAGCATTCTACTCAGGAGATGATGGTTAGCTCAGCGTTCAAACGAAAGAACAGATACAAACAAGGCAGTCATGAAGCCCTGTGCTTGGAGCTTTCTTTTAAGCATTGCCTTCTAACTGTGGTGAGATCACATAGCCTCTTAAGGCTGAAAGGCTCCTCGTGACTGTTCCTGGCAAGAAACTGGGGAGCTCAGCCTGTAGGGTCTTCAAGATGATGTCGTTCATAAATGGGTAAGACAGCTTGGCACGATCATCTTGCTCTTTGTCCAGTGGTTGAGATCCATTCAATGAGTTTGGACCCCTGAAGCCTGTGAGGAACATTCAAAGTGAGAAAGGAACAAGTCCTTTCTGTGGGACAACCGATGTTTTCAGATAATCTGGCTCCACGGAATAACTTACCATCATCTAACAATAACCGGTATCATAAGTGGGGTGCTGCTGGAGCAGTGAGTGGGGTGCTGTTGGAGCATAGGCCTACAATATGCAGTGCCTGAGGCTGAGAAGATGAATGGACACATGAGGACACCCTTCTCAAGCCTGTCCCACTGTCACTCCTGGTTCTCCAGCCTGTCTGTCTGTCCTGCTCACTCCACTCTCAGAAATGGTAACTTTTTGAAACACTGCATAACAATGTCTTGGAAAACACATTCTGCACACCTGACCTACCTGGTGCACCAGGAAGGAAGCAAAGGACGTCAGACTTGCAGCATCACCTGGTCATTGTCCGCGGAAAGACTGTGGGAGATGAGAGCCTAGAATGTAGGGGCTTTCAGAACTCGCGGGTCTAATTCCCTCTCATCAAAGGCATGAGTGCCAGCTCCTCATTGACATGTCCTAGTGACTGAGGGTATCCTATGGAAAGTTACCATCATGGTGACAAGAATGAAGTCGTGGTTCCCACTAAGGTCAGGCAGGCTCAGTCAAGTGGAGAGACTGACATGCAGAGGATGGCATAGGCAGAAGAGCATAAAACAGAGCAAATCAGTCATAGAAGCTGGCATCTGCCTTCGAGGAAGGAGTTGTAGGGATTATCCCCAGAACTTAAAGTCGCCTTGGCAGCCAGCTCACTGCCTGGTTACAGATTTAATTTGAAAAGTACCCACAGGCTTATGTGATTGAACATTTGAGTTGGCGGCACTATTTTAGAAGGTTATGGAATCTTTCTGAGGTGGGGCCTAGCTGGAATGGGTCACTGGGAGGGGGGGTTGGGTCATGTGGTCTGGAATCCACTGTGTTTCTGTCGTATCCTTGCCTCCTGGTGCACTGAGATGTGAACAAGCAGCCTACATTTCTACTGCCACAGTTGAGAGTTGCTCTTGCTGTTGTATCAACCCTGTCAGGAAGGATCTTAAACCGTGATGCACATGCATGTACACACACACACGTGAGGCACATACATGTACACGCACGTGAATGCACATGCATGCGCGCACATGCATGCACACATGTGACATGTGTGCATGTACCCACACATGTGACGCACGAGCATGTACACTCACACACGCGCACACACACACATGCACGCCCTTTTCCTTTCTTGGATAATTCTTTTTAAAGTGAAAAATAGCACCAAAAATTAATTACTAATCAGATCAAGAGAATAAAGTTAATTTCTTTTAAAAAGAGAAGCAGAGAATAAGAGAGTCTGAGTTGCTTCATGGAGCTGACAGAAGTAAGGCAGACATGTTTGTTGTTAATTTTGTCATGCATGTCAATAACACCATTTCAGCCCATTTTAAGTGTTCAGTTTGGTCACATCAAGAACAGCTACCTTGCTTACTGCATCCTTGTCTTGAACATCTTCCTTTCCTAAAGCTTAAATTTCACTCTCATAAAATATGAGCTCTCCAGTCTGTCCCTCTCTTGTCCTCAGAGGCCACCTCCATATCTCTAAGTTGGACTGCTCTAGGGACCTCGTGTGTGTGTGTGTGTGTGTGTGTGTGTGTGTATTATGTCTCTTCTGGGCACCATATGGCTACCTGAGGTGGAGCATCCTAGAGGAAAACTTGGCCTGATGCCGCGGCCATGCAGCAGGTAGAACAGGCTAATGTTCCCTCTGAGATGCCAACCACCAGGCCTTCCTGCAGCAGCCCCATGGAGTCTTAGACAGTGCTAGAGAATAGAGGAGGGGAAGGTTATCTGGGGGCGTGGATGTTTCAGGGATGAGGCTTTTGTGAGTCATCATCAAGGATGGAGATTGGACATTTTGGTGACACAGATGCTTCTGACTCTTGCATGTTCTTTTAAGAAATTCAAATTCACTAGTTCACCAAGAAGCGCAATGAATCTTTCTCTGCCCTACCAGCCAGCTCCCAAATAATGACACAGGGGCTTCTTGTTAGTTATGAAAGCTCAGCCTTAGCTTAGGTTTGTCCTACTAGCTTTTATAACTTAAATTAACACATTTATATTAACGTATGCTTTGCCTCGTCACCTTTCTTTCCCATTCTGTATGTCTGACTCAGTCCACATCTCTCTCACCTAGATTCATAAATCTCTGCAGGACACCAAACAGGAGACACAGTTGTTCGTGTCCTAATGACCCTGAGCACTGGCAGGGGCACCATACTAAAAATTAAGCAAGCCCAAGTGAGCAGCAGCCCAACCAACACTGTATCATCTGTTAGGATGGGACCCCAGAGGTCCATGTTCCTCTTATGAAGTCATTACAGTGTGGAAGAGGCACCACGTCCACTTGATGGAGGAAGGTCATTGGTTAAAAATAAAGAAACTGCTTGACCCATTTGATAGGCCATCCCATAGGTGGGTGGAGTAGACAGAATAGAATGCTGGGAGGAAGAGGAAGTGAGATCAGATGCAAGGCAGCTCCTCTCAGAGACAGACGCCATGCTCTCCTCCATGGTTGGATGAAACTCCAACCCAGGATGGACGTAGGCTAGAATCTTCCCGGTAAGCGCACCTGGGGTGCTACATACATGAACAGAAATGGGCCAATCAGTGTTTAAAAGAATAGAGTTTGTGTGTCGTTATTTTGGGGCATAAGCTAGCCAGGCAACCATGAGCCGGGCTGTGGGAAGAGGCCCGCAGCCCCTACTACATCCACTTGGGGACTCAAGTAGGCAGTTCTATGGGTGGGGTCACCTAGCCAGCACTCAGGCACTTTCTAGAGTACATCATGGAAAAAAGCATTGCTGTACCTAAGCCAAAGTTCTCTTTTTGTCTTGTGCCCCAACTCTTAAATAACAGCAGACTAGGATGGAGCAGCTGGCAGGTCTAAGTGATGACAGAGCCTTGGAAATTCAGACCAAGAAAGTGTAGTCTAAACTTCTGCACTGTTTCAGATGGCACAAAGACAGGGATGTGCACATCACAGAATCCAAAGCCACTCGATTCCTCAGCTGACTCGACCTGTGCTAAGAAGAATAAGGTGGGCATCGAAAAACCGACTCAGTTGCCGTGATATTCTCATGGCAGGTGTCAGGAGGGGATCGAAGCAGAAGGACAGATGTAGGAAATGGCCTTGGATTACCGGGAAAGGTGGCTACTGGGAAAACCCTTTTGCAGTCAAGTCTGTTTCCTGCCTGCGCTCAGTTTTCAATGGTCAAGAGCATATTTGCCAAGGTTCAGTTTTTTAAAATTAGCTCCACCTTGAGGTTAAACAAGAAAGATATCACTGAATAGTCTGTGTCCTGGAGATCAGAATGCTGCCTCCCACAGGGTATCTGGGATTCAGGCAGTGGATTTGTGGGGGTGGCTCGTGATGTGTAAAACACAAGAGCAAGGAATTTGGAGCTGGTCACCAGTAGTGACGAGAGATGTTGATAGTATGTGGTACACAGTCGGAATTGGATTTTTCTTTCTGGTCTCTCCCTCTCTCCCTCCCTCCCTCCCTCCCTCCCTCCCTCCCTCCCTCCCTCCCTCCCTCTCTCTCGCTCTGTGTCGCTGTGTGTGTGTGTCTGTGTGAAAAACTGACAGTCTTTTGAATAAACTATAATATATGTTTTCATTGCCAGCTGACAAATATTCAATTTTTCTGATCATTTTTAGAGCAAATGAAATTTTGGTCCAAGCACATGAGACCCGGATAAGACCAACAGGTTAAGGGACTGAGAACAAAAACTAAAATTCCTTACCCCACACCAGGGGAAAGGCTGTAGCCTTCAGAGTCTTGGGCCCACTCTCTTGCCCCTTAACACATTCAAGCTGTGGAAAATAGAGTCTTCTGCCTAGGCATTTGCTCCTCTGCCTAGGGGATGTGTGCGTATGTTAAGGCAGAGGTGAGGGTGTCGTTCAGTTCAATCAGTCATTCCAGACACAGGAGTGACACATTCTCACGGAGAAGTCAGGGATGGAACGGCAATCAATGGGAACAGAGTAAACGTGGTGCCTCAAGCAGATTAAGATCTCTCTCCAACACAGAGAGGCATGGCCCCTGACTTCACATGAAGTCTAGGACTTACCCTGCAAGAACTCACTCTTAAGCACACAACCTGGACAAGGGTCCTGCTGCATGAGTCCCCCTGTAGATGTGGAAGACAGAGATCTTGCCAATCAAGAAGACAGGGATGCCATCCTGCCAGCCCTTTCCTATAGCCCTCACCTATGTGGCCAGGGACTGAACCACTACAAGCAGACACTAAAGCAAACTCCCTAGCTCAGTAAGTTCCAAAGTTGAGGACCACCTGCTGTGGGACAGTCTGTGCATGTTCCCGCTGATCATGATTAGAAATGGAGGGTGACGAACAGTGTCACATGCAGGAGGTGGCACTGCCAGGGAATGTGAGCATACCAAACTGAAGTCACGGCACTTGCCAATCACGCTGAGGCCTCTTGCAACATCACTTCCTGTGGGCTCTTCACATTATCTTTACAGGCATTCACGACCAAAACGGAGAATCAATGCCTTAGTCAGAGATGGTGAATGAGGAACTTAGAAGATCTCAGATCCCATGACCCAGGAAGACACAAAGTCAAGCTAGCAGAGAGACTGCTGAGAGCCATCATCAGCCTGAGTGTGGGGTCAGCATGGTGCCCAGATCCACTGGAGAATTTTCAGTCTGAGCAGCAAGTCTTTCTCTAGAGAACTGCAGAACCAGAGGGCTAGAGAACTCTGGAACATTTTTCACCCACAGAGGATCTCATTCTTGGGAAATCCTAGACCAAGTCTTGGTTCCTACTTAGGGGAGAGTGGTAGCTAGGTAATCTGAGAATCAGCTGTAACTGGTTTTCCTTTTCTTCCATTTCACCGCTGGGAAGTATAAACCCATGTTGGGTGAAGTCAAAGCTGTCAAAGCTGTGTGGAGTACACCCAGTCTAACCTCAAACCTAGCAGCACTCTCTCCTCTTCCTCCCATGATTTTCTATGACCTCAAAGATGTCTGTTACTCCTTACGGAGTAAGAAGTGACCTAACTAAATAAACAGAAACTTCTATTTTGCACATTTTATTTTAAAACTTAGAGTTATGAATACATACCCTAAAGGAGGCCTGTATCATCATAAAATAACAGTTTTTATTTGTGACAGTGGCACTCACCCATTGAACAGGGACTAAGGAGATGATTTAGTCAGTAGCATTACTGCTAAGCAAACATGACAACCTGGGCTCCGATCCCTAGAACCTACATAAAAGGTGGGTGATGTGGGATTCCCCTTTGTATGCTGTGACTACGCCTGGTTAATTAATAAAGAAAACTGCCTTGGCTAGATAGGGCAAAAGAATAGAGGTAGGCAGGGGAAACTAAACTGAATGCTGGGAAAAAGAAGGGCGGAGTCAGAGAGAAGCCATGCAGCCCCACCAGAGACAGACGCTGCTTGTAATCTTGCCGGTAAACCACAGCTACATGGTGATACACAGATTACTAGAAATGGGTTAAATTAAGATGTAAGAATTAGCCAATAACTAGCTAGATCTAATGGGCCAAGCAGTGATTTAATTAATACAGTTTATGTGTGGTTATTTCAGGGCAGAGCAGCCGGAAACCAACAAGTGATCTCCTCCAACAGGTGGGGGCTAGGTTTGTGCCTCTCGTCACATTATGGAGGTGGTAGAGGCAGGTGGGTCCCTGGAACTCACTGGCCATAAGCAATTATGGGTGTGTGGTACATGCTGACTTAGACTTATTTTTCATTACTCAAAGATTTAATTCTTTTCATAGCATTAGGAGGCCCTCAAATCTAAACCAATGTAGCAAAAGTTCTGCCTAATTAATTTTTTCCATTTCTGCTGTTTTAACTTTCATACCTAAATGTTTATCTGTCACAGACTCTGTAAGGTGTTTATTTGCACAAAGCATTTTTTCTGTTGTTTTTGTTGTTGTTGTTTTGTTTTGAGACAGGGTTGCGTTGTATAGCTCTGGCTGTCCTGGAAGTCGCTCTGCAGACCAAGTTGGCCTTGAACTCAGAGATCCACCTGCCTTGACCTCCCAAGTGCTGGAATTAACAGTGTCAGTCACCACTGCTCAGCTGTATGACTAATTTTTAACAAGGTGTGTATTTTCTGCCTGAGTCTGTTTTTCACATAAGCAAACTAACGTCTCAATGCATCCAGACCACCCTGTCAGCCCAGAGTCTGATGATGTCACGATTACTCCACGGTCACAGTTTGTTTCTTGTGTGATAAACACCATGGCCAAGAACAGCCTGTAGAAGAAAGGGCTTAGTTGGCTTGCTTACACATGCATGTAACAGTTCATCATTGAGTCCAGGAACTCAAGGAAGAGCAGAGGCAGAGACTATGGAGGAATACTGCTTTCTGGCTTGCTCCCCTATGGCTCTGCTTTCTTAACAGCACCCAGGACAACCTGGGTGGTGGGTTAGTACCCACAACATCAAGTCATTAATCAAGAAAATACTCCCCAGACAGGCCAACAGACCAATCTGATGGAAGCATGTCCTCAACTTAGATACCCTATTCCTGGATATGTTTACGTTTGTACCAATTTGACAAAAACTAGCAAGCACACCCATCAGCCCAGAGTCTCATGTTGTCCTGACTATACCCTCACTTTCACTTCATGGTGACAGTGTCCTTGAAGGCCTGCTTGGTGCCACTCTGGGTCCCACACCCCCTTAACCAAAATCCTCTGACTCCCTAGCATCCTCATATTTCCCCGACAGTTCTCAATGACCCAGGTACTGCAAGGTTTTCTTAGAGCAGCTTGAATATTTTTAATACAAGCTACCTGGGGACCAAAACATGCAGTGACATCAGCAAAATGTCCACCAGTGAGAAGACTTTGGATCAGCAAGCTGGAAGAGGACACAGAAGATATGACATTGTGGGGGACACCTATGTCGAGGAATTAGATCTGATTTTAAAAAGAAAACAGTCCGTAGTGAATGGTTTAGACTCGGGGATAACTGTAGTGGATGACTTAGGTCTAGCCAACTGACTGTGCCTGCCCTGCATAGGAAAGGGAAGCCCAGAGTTATTAAGGCATCAAGTGAAGATGCATATGGTAGCTGGAAGGGCAGGGCAGGCCTGGCATTACAGCCGGGGAAGCCCTTGAGCCTGGAGTCCTCTTTCCAGACTCCAATACATCACAGCTCCTTCTTGAGATTTCCTGAGCATGTCTGAATCTTAGCTTGGGTTGATTTAGTTGGGCACAGGTGGGAGGAAGAAAGAGACAGCAGGTTTCCTGATGCCTGGAGGGTGGGAAAGCTGGTCATTCTGGAGCAAGTTTCCTGGAGCACTGGCACTGCTGACAAGGTGGCCTAGTGGCTGCATCATGATACTACTCTGCCAGAATGAAGAAAGGGTAAGCACACAACTGGACGTGTAACCAGGCCTCCACCGGAATTAAAAGAGAAACCAAAGGGTTTTCTCCCCTTACTCAGAGCAAGCTGGAGTAGATTAGGACAGTGCTCATCAGTTAGAGAAAGAAAGATAAACAAGAGAAAGGAGAAAGGGTGAACCAGCCCTCCAGTCCCCAGATCTTAAGGAGGTCACACTGGAACTGCAGCTTCTGCCTCACACACAACAGCAACCTTGCACATTGAGAGGCCTTCTCAATATGCCCTCCACCAGTTGTATATGGTGGTAGGGCTTCCTCTTGTGCCCAGTGTGGGAGGAATCTCTGTATGGGTACCCTCCCCAAACCAACATCCCTGAGCCAGCGGTTGGTGCAGAGTCAGTCAGAGCTTTGAGGACCCTCACTGGTGGCCTCACCCCGTTCTGATCTGCTGTGATGTGAGTGCTGAATGACCTCTACGGGTTCTATAGCTCAAAGTCAGGTTCTCATGGGGGCTGGGTGGCTGCAGCAAGGTCAGAGGATATTTGAAATGTGGAATATAGTGAGAAGGGACTGGATCTTGGGTTAGGGTTGGTTAAGGTTAAAGAGACTAAGGTAGTTCTCACAAGGCTGGAGCTGTTGTCACAAAAATGAGTTGTGCACAGGACACTGGCACTTCTCTTGACCTTCTCTTGATTCCCTCTTCGTATTCCCTACCCTCCACTTCCCCATCAAGCCCATCATGATTGAATCTGCCATGAGCCTCCCCCCCCCAACACACACCAGAGCCAGGTAGAGGCAGGTGTCATGTTCTTCAAACTCCAGAACTTTGAGCCAAATCAACCTCTTTATTTTGGGAGTTCCTGAACTCCATCATAGACCCAGACACCGTGCGAACCTGGGGACCGTCTTCCAGAATTCAATTTGAACACTTCTCAAATGGCAGCTCAGACAAGACTACAAAAACCGCCTTTCATGGGAGGGGAACAGATTCCACGTTTCCCCTTGGAGATCACCGGGCTGAGAGCTTCTGGACACAGGTTATTTAAGTTCCAAACTTGAAATTTTTCCCTCCCTACCAAGGAGTAAAGGCTGTGATTGCCTCAGGCCATTGAGCTGGATGCTAATATGTAGACATGAATATAGCTCATCTGAGATAAAGTCACAAAATACACCTGTGTGGAAATCTTCAGCCACGAGCTCCAACCCAGGCTGGTCATTATGTCAACGAGCTATCACCCTGACTGATAAAACCAGTGCTAATGCTTATTTACTTGTTTAAACACAGAGTAGAAAGTCTGGGGTTGTGCCGTGATACTTAATTGCTACCAAAATATTTGTCCGTCGAGTAAACAGCTATAGATAAAAGGAAGATGTTGTTCAGAAAATGGATTAATTAGTATTTAATTGCTATAACTTACAATTATTCCATTAATATTAGGAATGGAAGCTTGTAACAAATTAGCAAGGCACAAAGGAAAAGCAGCAAGGAACCATGGACTCCGTCAAATGGGTAGCTTAAAAACCTCAACCTCCTTGAAGCAAGCCTTGAAGCAAATACCTGGCTAGGGTCCTCCAGGTATCTCCCTGGGTTCGAACCCAAATCTCCCCCTTCAACCTGAAGTCTTTTTTTAAACTTTAGCTGGCGGAGGTACTTCCAGTAGGAGGTTTGATGACTCACTTAGAGGTGCAAGGAATGAATTCCTTGGCAGGAAGGGCTGCCTGCACTTGAGAGTACATCTAAAAATAATTGCTTTGCAGGAGGGAGGCTGGAGGAGGGGGTTAGTGAGCTGAGCACTTGGAAAGACTGAAACCCCAACTGATCTGTAGGGATGCTGCCAGCCAACCTGAGCACTCAGCTCAAGCCAGGCAAGTCTCACCTGGCAACCCCCCACCTCCCAACTGTACTTCAGTTGAGGCCAGCTGAATGAGGACTGTCCTAATCCATTCCAACTTGCTCTGAGTGGGTATCTGCCCTTCCTCCCCACCACCACCAGGCTAGCTTGGGAGAGCCCTCGGGGTGAGTGCATTCCCTGCACCCACGCCTGGCAGAGCCCCGGAGACTGGGGTGGGACCCCAACCGAAAGTGCTCTGGAGTCTTCCCCAGCACCAGGCCCTGCTCAGAGCTACTCTGCCCACGCACACTAGGGAGCTGCTAATTAGAAAACAAGACCCCCCAGACAATGGGGTTTCAGGGCAGCCCAGCTCTCCCTCCCACTCCCTTCCACCCACAGCCAGCTCCTAAAGACCTCTCTTGAATGGCTTGCTGTCAGCAAAACAAGCATGAGCCCCTGGGTCCCACAGACAACAAAGCTAGGCAGCGGCATTGCAGGCAGGTGATGTCACCCAGGTAAAATTGCACTGACAAGCTTTTAATTAAAGTTTTCCCACACATCTTTCCACGGGTCCCCGGAGCGATTTATTCATGATGTGTCGAATGCAGCCAATTGTGAGCAGGGAGGGAAGTGTTTTATTTTCAAAGCCCTTGCTGACAGCTAGAGAACACTTTGTTATACAATCTGTTTACGTTTTTTTCCACACATATACACACTCACACACCCCATCTTGCTAAAGGGGAAATGGCTGTGCAGGGTGTTCAGTTTGCGTAGTGGTAATTAAGTACATCTGCTGCAGAAGTCATGAGGGGGAGGAGGCAGATGCCCTCTGTAAACAGCCACCCCTCCTTAAGGCCCTCCCCGGCTTGTCAGGGTGAGGTGGCTCTAGGCAAGCACAGGTTCCACTGGTGCAGGAAACTCATGAACAGTGGCTTCCAGGACAAGGGGGACAAACACCCAAACAGAAGGTAGCTCGTGGACCAAGGAATCAGGAGCCCCTAAGACACCTTCCCAGGCTCCTGTCGCTGCCTCTGAAGGAAAGTTCCATGGTGTTGAAACAGAGTGGGCTTCAGCTGGACCAGGGGTTCCATGGTCCCTGGTCACCATCTCTGCTCAAGATCAAGAACCTCACTATGAAAAAGATAATGAAGAAAGCCGGTAGTCGACTTGAAACTCAAGCCTTGAGTCTGCCTCGGTGTATCTCCATGGCGACCTTCAAATGGGTCATACTTTGTACCTCTGCTCCTCTGAGTATGCCCATATAGCTTGTCGTCCTTAGCCTCAGTTTCCCTCAGTCCTCAGCAGCAAGGCTCCTTCCCTTCGTGCTTCCTCCTCCCTCCCTGGCAGCTCCAGTACAGCCAACAAGGACAGTCTCCTTGTGTGGGACCTTGTGCCTGCTCCCTATTTCCCGAAAGCTCCCTAAAAATACTTGGGTGAAGACACAGAGGTGGGTGTTGAGGCAGAAGCCAGCCCCTCCCTCCTTCAGGTCTTGCCCAGAACCACCCTGGCTCTCACTTTTTTCTCTCCATTCCTGTTTCTGCCAAGAGAATCACTGACTTGGAGGACACCACATGCATATGTATGTCATCAGCACCATGTCCCCAGGCCGCCATAAGAGAAGCCCTGGCTGCAGCTGGGGTTTATCCCCTCACACCAAGAGGTCCCCAGTCTACACTTCCTGTCCTAGGCTTCTGCTATGGTCGTTGGTGAGGCTTGTGTACTTCCCATGGCAAGTTAGGGGGGTTACCCGCTCTGCCCCTTGATGCTAGCTTGGTGCACTTGGTAGCCACAGAAAAGCCTCTAAGCCTCTGTCAGCTCCATAGGTGGGAGTTTGCTCCTCAGGAGCCAGATCTCAACTAGCAAATGGAAAGGGGAGCTCTGTGCCATATTCAACAGTTGTAAAGAGCCTCACCTGGTAGTGGATGGTGTTACAAGAGGAACTACCAAGCCTCCTTCATCACTAGGGCCTCAGGAAATGCTGCAGGGCACCTGGCTTCTTCGCATTTTAGAGGGAACTTTCCAGTTGCTGCCTGGACCGTGGGTGAGGGAGAAGAGTGCACAGCGGTTCTTAGCAGTGCACAGTAGCCCTCCCGAGGCAGTGGGTGGGAATTCTGAGGCATGGCAGAGATAGGGAAATAGCGGGGTGGGGGGGAGGCTCGAGGAGTGGATGGGGAAACTGAGGCAGAGCCTGGAGGATGGAAGGACAGGGAGCATAGCAGAAGGGGAGTGGTCAGAGCAGTTTCCTTCCCTTCCTGTGAGGACTGTGCTTGGGAACACATGAGTACTCAGTCCCAGGGAGAGTAGACTCTGTGGACTGAGAAGAAAATCACTGCCTCTCAGTTGTCTAGATGCTTCACTGTTTGGAATTGGTTTGATAAATATCATTTGCACGTTGCATGAGGCCAGGAGAGCGTGTAATACCTGTTTCATTGAGTTCCAGGTCTAAGACACTCTGTCTGGTAGCCTGGTTGGCTTGTGACTGCCTGTACTGATATTGCACAGTCTAGGAACATCTCGGGACACCTGTATCCCTGTGGAAGACACAGATCTACATTGTTCTCTGGGACAATCATGTGATAGACCAAGAAGCAAGCCTCATGGAGACAATAGGGCAGCAGTCCGTGCTGGCCTCAGCATCTTAGTGTCGGACACCCTCGCTAAACCCATCTTGAAGTGCTTTTGTTCCTCAGCATTGGGGAGGGTACAGCCCCTATACTGTTTCCTCTGTCCCCAGACATCATCCCCCGAGGCACCCCATATCCTCTGCATCAGCTTAAAATCTTTACCTCCAAACACACATGCCAGATAACATATGTTTTGGGCCACTACCTCTTAAAGTAGAGTCTAGCAGCTGGAATGGGATGCCATCAGGACAAGACAGAAAATACAGAGTGTTGAACTTGAGGCTTCCTGAGACCAGAAGGTCTGATGAGAGACCGAGCAAAAATAAGATGGGCTGGTGGGAGGGGTTGTTGCAAACTTCAGAAAGTATGAGACATGTTTTTGAGATGTGTTGCCAGGGGAACAAAGACCTCTAGTAAATGTACTCTGCACATTGATTCTACTCAGGGGATTCTGGAGCACAATGCTGAAAGTCTCTTAACATTGCAAGGTGAAGATGAAGAGGTCTGAGCTACAGAATAAGCGCTATTTCTGGCAGAACTGAGAACTCATGTTGAGAGCAGGGCATGCTGGCTTTAAAATCCAACTTTCTCATGTCTCCAGACTCTCTAGGGAAAGACTCAAAGAGATGATACACGGATTCTTTTAGACCCAGGAACATTGCCTTAGTATCTCCAGACGTAACCCCGTGGGCTGCCTCAAAGAGAATGTGGGAACCTTCGAGGTGGTCCCATCCTGCCCTCTGTGAGTGTAAAGGGAAGATTTCTCTTGAGAGTTCTGTGGTTGGCTTCTGTCTCAATTGGTGGACTATGGTGTAACACAAAAGAGGCCCTTAGTGTGCTGGAAGTAATCCTACCCGCAGAGACAGACACAAGGAGAAAAGCGCTGAAGAGATGGCTGGTAGGAGGAGAAGAGCGCTCAGCTCAAGTACGGATCCTTTTGTGGCAGAGAAGGGGGTTGGTGTGGAGCTTTGGTCAGCGCCAAGAGGTACAGTGAGTGCCATAAAGAACATCACCAAGGACATCACCAAGGACCTGTGAAAGGATTGGAACTTGTGTCTGCCTAGGGTCTGGATCACCATGGTGCTGTGGTCCAGGAGCACCTTCTCTTGCCTGCCATGAACACAGGTGTTCTCCACAGAGACTGAGGCAGAGTAATAGGAATAGGGAAATATAGTTTCTCACTGGGCTGTGGTCCATAGCCAACAGGGAGCTGAGTTGAATTACCTTACACGTATACTGTGTCCTTGACTTAGTCCTTCTCTTGACCCAGAATGTCTGCAGATGGAGAGAACTTTGGACACAAGGTGAGAATGTAAATAGCCTTGCCAAATTCCAGAGTGTGGTGTTCCCTCGGGAAAGATGGCCATGGAAGACGTGGACTCTCCTTTGGCTGAGTTGTAGAGTCTTGCTCATTCCCCAAGTTTGGAAGGCTTGAGGTGGTTTCGGCTAACACAATGGAAGGGGCTTCTATGATTCTTAGCACAAGTTTACAAATTGTACTCCTGGAACATTTACCCATGTATTCACCATTTACCTTATCGTGGTGATGAAATGCCTCAGAGGAGCCTTAATAAGGGGTTGGCTTATTCTGACTCACAGAGTACAGTTCCTCATGGGGAGGGGGCAAGATGGCGTGGCAGTAATGCAGTCAGGAGCACAAAGGGGTGGATATTAGATCCCAACTCACCTTCTCCTTTTTATTCAGTCCAGGATATCAGCCCCAGGAATGGTACCGCCCATGGTTAGGATGGGTCTTCCCACCTCAGTTATCCTAATCTAGAAACTTCCACACAGATATGCCCAGAGATTCGCTTCCTTGGGGGTTGGGGAATCTGTTAAAATGACAACATTAACCATCACACCCAGGAACCCTATACCAGCACAATGGTCACTGTGCTTTCCCAAGCAGCTGAGGTATGGAGAGCTCGAGTTATAGGCATGGTCATAGAACCCACACCTGCATCTCTGGAGACCTGAAGTGAAGAGGCAGCCAACCACACCATTCTGGTCCCCACTGTCAGTTGCGTTCTCCAGAGAAGTGAGCTAGTAGTAAGAGGGAAACCATACAAGGAAAATGCTGTCAAAACTGCCCTATGTGGTTGTGGGCTAAGCTGGAAGCCCATAGAGCAGTGGGCAGCTGGTACCTGTCTGTTAGGAGCCCCATGGGTGAGAGCATCCGCATTTCTCTTCAGTCTGTCCCACTGCTGATAAGGTGAGGCTCGCTCCACATTAGCTGATGGAAGATGTTGACCACAGCTAGAGAGCGCTGATGGAAGGATGCACCCGGATTGGTCTAAATTGTCACGAGTTCTGCAGCCCAGCCAGAGGGGCATCTCAGAGTGACGTCACACTCCAGCTTGGTTCCTATCGCCCATGTCAGATGATTCATAACCACCTGTAACTCCAGCTCCAGAGGATCTGAATCCCTCTTCCTCTTCTGGACTCTTCGGGTACCTGTAATCATGTACACACACACACACATGCATACACACAAAACACACCTATAGAGGTAATAAGAAAATAACACATTTTTTAAAAACTGTAAAGACAAACTTTTCCATGTGGTCATCAGGTGACAATGTGCCACATGTGACAACCGGTAATTGCTGGAGCTCTAGGTGTCCAGGGACTCCATGACATCACACCAAGACACATGTGGCATGTCATATGAAGTGACGGCAAACATGGGAGGCCTGGAAGGTGTTGGGTGGCACAGAAGCCAGCACAGGAGCACAATCCTGGACCAGAATCTGAGCTGCCTGCCTCTCAAGGTCTAAGGATACCCTTGGCAGGAGTCCTCAGGATGTGTGCTGGTGGCTGGCTCAGGAATAACCAACAGTGCAAGAAGGTGGACAGGACCCTGTGTCCTCACTGCCCCTGCTGCTGCCATGAATGCACGGGTTGATGCAGGCACTGTGAATAAATACTGTAGTTGCTTCCTGCAAACAGACCTTATCCATGAGTGTCTCTCCTCTATCAGCAGGTCACCCCATCTAGGACTAAATAAACATTGCATCAAGAAGAGCTCAGCGAAGCTGTTAGCTCCCTCGAATGATGCCGCTGTCAGCTCCATCAACGTAAACAACTCTTGTATCCCCTTGCTATTCCTTCTTTCCTTGCCCCTCCCACTCCCTCTCTTTCCTATGTAACTTAGGCTGGCCTAGAACTCTCCAATCTCCTGCCTCCACCTCCAGACACCCAGGTTACAGGTACATGCCATCATGTCTCCAACTGTCTTTCTTTGTAAATCTGCTAGGGGGCTCTGTTCTGTTCTTTCTTTTAAGGTGGGGTCTCACTCAACGTGGCCTGCAACTCACTATGTAGCCTGGGATGGTCTAAAGTCATGGTGATCCTTCTGCCTCAGTTTCTCTGAGTACCTGGATTACAGGTTTGCAATCCCAGACCTGCACCTCTGTCTTCCTTTCTGAACCTGTGATGAGAGCTCCAGAGAGCAAGAGGCGAGGCAGCTACATCACTTCCTCCTTGCTGACACTTGTTCTTTGTGTCTGGTCTTGACTGAGTTCCTATAGCTGCACTCTCTGACCTTCAGCCCACACAGTGGGTCTCTCCGTCCTTCACCAATACTTTCTAGAATCTGCCATCAGATAAAACAGCCTTGGGCAGCTCTGCCTGCCTTGGCCACCATTTACAGGAAGTCACAGACGCTGATGTGTCCAGAGGCCTCTCTGGCTGTTTTGAACTGTGGGGGAATCAGAGCTGCAGTGGACATTCTTCCTGGCCTGACCCTATCTGGCACCTTGCCTGCTTGCCTAGCAGAATCACTGGATGAGTAAACCTACAGATGTTGGAGAAACATGTCCACTGCTCTCTAGAGAAGATGAACGCAGCACAGGACCACCCCGTCTCTTAAGACCTTCTCCAAGGTGACACAGACTGGAGCCCCTGACGATCACACAGCCCAGGCCCCTGCCACCCATTAGTAATTGTCCATGAGTCAGACCCTACAGCTGCTCTACTTCCCCTCCCCTGGGGTGAAAGGAACTGCTCATGAAGACTCCAGCTTGGAGCCCTCAGGTTCTGTCCCCCAGGGTCACCACTGTCACAGTTGCCTGGCTCCTGGGTTCCCAGGTGGGAGAGAACCACCAGTGTGAATCTCCAGAGCCTAAGGGATGCTGTCCTGCGGTGACACTTAGCCTGAGTGTCCACCGGGTGTGACTGCAGATGCTTCACCTTAGCAAACCCCAGGTATCAGGACTTGGACCTGACAGGAAGCTCTGTTCCTGCTGGAGAGCAGTGAGAAAGGTGCCCTCTCTGGAGGCTGGATTTGCTTCTAATCCCTTCCTGGCCACATGAGGAGAGCTGGTTCTCTTCCTTTGCATTGTGCTCGGATACTAGATGTCAAAAGCATCCATGTTTGGGACCAGTGTGTTGTTCATTCGTTACAGCACACCCTGAAGGTTCCCGCAGCTCACAGGATGCTTTAAGTTACCTCCACCCTAGGTGACAAAACTCTGGCCCACTCTCCTGTTCTCTGGTGATCATTTCAGAGACACTACTACATTTACTGGGAACACCCAGGACTCCGCTGTCTTGTCTTTAAAGTTTGGGAAATTTAGATCTTGTGGCTGGTGCTTTTAATTCATACTTCCGAAGGGGAGGCTGACCTAGAGATATGTGATTTTTTTTTTTTGAGAATTGGCAGAATGTTGACGTTTCTCTCTGTGATGTTTCTACCTATCAGCTTCCCTCTGCAATCTGGTTTACATCTCTCTGGTTAACAAAGGCCCCACACATCTGCCAGCTTCTTGAGCATGGAGAAGCACACATGGCTGCACTCTGCTCCCCACGGTTCTCTATGGCATGGCATGCATAAACCCTCTTCTTCCCTCTTATGTGTCAGAACTGTGGGATCTTGGATGAGAAGCTACTAAACTAACAAGAAGGACCCAGCAGTTGGGGGGTGGCAGGGTGCTCTGTTCCCACCAGAGCTAAGCTGCCCTTGGGCTGACCCCTGGGGAGGCTGATGGGGCTATGATAGAAGTCCCCTCTTCCAGACCTTCTTCACAGACCCTCAGGCCCCAGCACTGCTATCTGAGCCCCTCCAAGTGTCTTGTCATCTGTACCTTTTTCTCTGTCTCTTTATGGGGGATCCCTCCTCAGAAGTGCTGAGCAGCAAATTGTAAGGGCTGTTCCTGCTACCCAGATCTGGGATGTTGTTCCACGCTGGTCTGCATTTAAGCAGGAGACTTATGGCTAGCAAATGACATGCTAACCCCAAGATGGCTGCTTTTGCAATCCCGTATCCATGCATGGCACAGAATAAGAAAAGGAAAGTGGGTTTCCTCACGCCACAAGCAAAAGGATGCAATCACAGTCTTGCCTGGCTAGACAGCACTCTTCCTGGATCCTATCCCTGTGACCTCAGATGTGGCCTAATCCCTGGCAGGACCAAGTTTGTCCAGCTGATACTAACTTTGCCATGCTGTAACTGACCTGGGCCAGGGTACCTCTTCCTGTGATGGGATGATGAATTACAGGTACCGACTTGATCAAGTGAAAGAACCAAATGGGACCTATCATTCATCATCCAGGGTATCGTGTATGTGTGTGTTTCTAAAAGAGCCCACCTAGTAGATGAAGACCCACCCTCTGTATGGACTACATTGCGATGGGGAATCTTGTTCTCCTAAAGGGTTTAGAATCACCATGGAATTATGAAGGGGTTTCCAGACAATCTAACTAGGGAAAGAAGAGACCCTGAATGTGGGTAGTACCATTCCATGAGCTGGAGTCCCAGACTGACTACTCGGGAGAAAGAGAACTGAGCACCAGCATTTATCTCTGCTTCCTGGTGGCTGATGCAATGTGACATCTGACCCACACTCTTAATCACCATGCCATTCCCGCCGTGATGGACTATACCCTCTAACTACGGACTGAGATAAACTCTTCTATCATTAAATTGCCTTCGTCACATGTTTTGTCAAAAGCATCTGGCCTCCTGGGGGCCCGGAAAGACAGGTATAGCAAGTGAGGGTAACCCCTGCTGAAGACTGGGACACTCATGTCCTCCCAAGAGTGTCTTAGGGTCACACCCATGGCCCCATCTTCAGGTTTCAACCTCCCACTGAGTTCAGCCCCACCTTCCCCAGTTTTGTGGCTTCAGACATGGACTGAGCCCAGCCATGGGTGTCACAGAGTATTCTGCCTGCAAAGGCCTTCCAGGACTTTATAATAGATCTTCTAATAACCCTCTCACATGAAGCTATGTGTGCTCCATCTGTTCTGATTTTCTGGCGGACCCTGGTATTGATGACCCGGTGCAAATTCATCCCTGGGGAGATACAAAACTTCTTGAAAATGCAGCTGAGGCCCCCAAATCATCACAGTATAACATCAGACTTGTTTTATATCATCACCATCATCATCATTGTTAATTCTCACTTTAAACAAGAGGATACAGAAGATCAGGGACCTTCAAAACCATGAGCCAGAATGAAACCCTCCTTTTTGTGAGCTGGTCATCTCCTGTGTTTCTGTTTGAAAACTACAGAGCACATGATCAGATTCCTGAAGATGCTCAGCCCCTCCCTCTCTTCTCCAACCAGGCTGTTACCATGGAAATCTTCAGGTACGCCTCTTCTCTGGCCATACTTGGGGCCTCAGACAGGGTACCCTTGCTCTAAGAAAGGTTCAGCTACTGAGCAACCAAATTCTGCAGCCTCCCGCTTGTGTGTCACTTAGGGAACTGGGATGTTCATTAAGGCCCTGATGGTCTCTGGACTGAGACGGCCGTGCAGGTCAGCTGAGGGGCACACAGATGCCCAGCACCTCCCAAGGCACTACTCAGTCTGCTTCCCCTGCATTAGCGTTTTATGTGTAGCAACATATACAGAGCCCTGGGAGTTGGGCTCTCTGCCTGTGTGAAAGCCATCCACAAGCCCTGGCATCGTCTGGCAGCTGAACAGAGCCCGGCTTTAGAAATAGCAAAGCTTTGTGGTCCGATACGCTGGGCTGGGGAGCTGAGCCCCAGCCGTGGGGTCCTTCTAGATGAGGTATACAGTCACCCCTTCGGGAAGCATACTTGGCACTCAGCCGTGAGGGCTGTTCCACCCCATTGCCTAGCGAAGCAGAGAAAATAATAATAATTTCTGAGACTTTCAGATTCAGTCTTCCAAAGTACTTTTCCAGGGACACCACTCTGAAAGAACGCCATAGAAAATATGGTCTCGGTGACACAAAGCTTCAGACGGCCCCTTGATTTAGGGGGCGAGACTGCTAAGAGGCTTCTGGGAGTATTTTTTGTTGTCAATGCTGAAATATCAGAAATAGAGTATCTGTCTTGGAGCTGGACCTCAGCCGGCGGTTCTTAGAAATTCAGCCATGAACTTGGCTCTGTTTGTGTCTATCTTGAGGCTAGAAGGGATTTACAGTGAGGATCTGTGTCACACACCCCACTATGAAGGGTGTTTCTGGAGGTGGCCTCAGAACCATGTCCTGTGTGATTTTTATAAAGCAAAAGAGACAACGTTCTAGGAGTGTTCCTGTGACTGAGTCATGGGGGCGTGTGGTGGTTCTTCCTGAAGGAGTGTGCGGACTCCACATAGGTACACAGGTCAATGAAACCTGGCACTGTGAATGGAGCCTTTGTCAAGTGTCTACTGTGTACTTCATGCATTCTAGGCTCTGGAGAGGAGGGCTAAGGCAGAGGTTCCATCCTCACTTGCTCATGGATCTTGCAGCAGGTACCGTCAGCCTGGATTGTGTGTGTTCTGTGCAGAGATGCAGTTTTCCATCAGCTTCCCACCGCAGCAGGGGATGCATAGGCACAGACCTCTCTGGTCTGGCTCAGGACCTCATGGAAGTCTTGCTCTGAAGAACAGAAGTTATCTTTGGCCCTTCACAACTCTGAATGCCCAAATCTGCTTTCAGACATGACCCATGAAACTGCAGAATGTAAGCGAAACCTTCCCTGAACACAGCCATGGGTCAGCAAGCTCACATCCTAGAAATATCCCCAAAGCTGGGGAGGTCTCATACTAATATGGATTAAAGCTCTCCTGTTCACCCAAGACTTCTGGTAGCCCAGGGACAAACAGAATCCATTCCCTTACTAACTTCCACCAATGTTCCTAGATGTTTGGAGGGGCGCAGGGGAACAAAGAATAATATGATTTCATTTTCAGGACTTGGAGAGGGAGGTGCCCAGGTGTCTAGCTAGCATCCTTGTGTGAGAGAGAGGCGGCATGCACATGCTCACAGGTCCAGATGGGCAAATGGCACTGGGACCTGGTGTGCTCTGCAGGGTGGGGGACATGCTCTTCTCCCCCAGATGGTTCTCCAGAGGGTTCCTGAAGCCAGAGTAACTAATGGCTGGTGGATGCATCTCTGAGGCGTCTGTTCAAAGTGTGCTGACGCTTCATTGAAGACCTGCCAGGGCCCGATGACAGTTATACTATATTTTACGGGGAAGGAGACAGGACGATGTGCTAGATTAATACTTTGCCTTTTTAATCTATTAATCTACCACCTTTGGGACATGATTTTAAATCCACTCCCGAGCAAAGTGACTGAAAATCATTCTGGTCTGACAGCTTTAAAAGATCACAAGTGAAACACGTTAAGAAGGTCTCAACCCATTGACGCCCAACAAGAGAAGCTATTTGGGATTTGCCTCACCCTAGTGATAGCTCTCACTACTCCCAGAGAGAGGACCCGAAGCAGGCTTTGCATGCCCACAAGAAAATGTCCCATTGTACGGGCTTGGGGGGAGTGAGGTCTGCGTTTCAGGGCTTGTCTGGATGCATTTGTCATGGGTGGAGCTGGAGGTCCTCCGTGTTGCTGGAGAGAACCACTCCTTTCAGTCTCACAGGCAGCAAGGAGTGGGGGTGACGGTGATGGAGCGCTCCTCGTGTGCAACTGACAAGGCCTGGAGATCATTTTTTCCAAAAGCTTAAAATTGGGCATCACAGAAGCAAAATGTATTTGCACTTTCAAAGCACATCGTTAGGCCCCATGGCTGCCAGTAAGGACCTGTGTGCATCTGTCGATGTCCCGTGACCAGTGCTAGAGCTATTAACAGGGTATGGCATTCAGCTCGTCTGTAGTAGCCCAGGTTCAGAAAGTGGACAAGAGGCTTAAGAGTCCTTACAAACTGGGCAAGAATGAACAGGTAGTTTAAAGACCCCTGAACAGAGCCAGTGCACCCCCTTGGTCAGCTCTCCATAGTTAGAAGTGCAAACAGACCCTTAGGGAGTGAGAAGGACCCCAGCGTGTTGGGAAAAGGAATCCCGAGATTAAGGTGTTCTAATTATTAGGTTAAAAGGCCTACATGGTAGCCTGGGGTCCAGGTGTAGAAACCGAGGCTAATCTTCTCCTAAAAGCAGAGTCTCCGGAGAGATACCAAGAGCTGTCCTGATGCCCTAGGGTTTCTAGGGGAGCCTGGCCATTCATTAGCAAGTTTACACTTATCTGCTCCTTCTGGCCTCTGGGATCACTTCCCCCAAAACCTACTCTCTCCAAATCCGTTACAGAAGCCACCCTGGAACAATAGATAAGAGAGTTTAAGGCAAGAATATAGAAATATGGGGAATTGTTATCAAACTATGTTGTCAAGAACAAATAAAAGCATAGTTAGTACTGACATGTGGATGAAGGAGTGTGTAGGGGTAGGGAGGGTAGAGGCAGAGAGAAATCGGTTGCTCTAGAGGAAGCTCAGGCAAGATCCAGAGCCCAGAAAAATACAAATGGTAAGAAAGAGAAAAATAGGTGAAGAGGAATTACCACAAGAAAAGGGATGCAATATTCTAGGTCAACTAGCTAGGAACCCCAGTTCTTTTGTATGGACATCAGGCAGTCCCGAGCTTGGGCCTCTGGGTTTGCAGAGTGGGCTCAGTGCCTCACTCCTCTTCTTGCAAGTCTCCCTAAAAAAAAGGGGGGGACGACAATTGTTGATCGTGTCTCCCACCCTGGATGTTTCCCTGATTAGAAGAGAACCATTCAGGCTCTATATCACCACCCTGTCATGAGGTCCTCCAGGTGGAGAACTGGAACTGAGATGCCAAGGAAAACAGCTGGATGAAGAATACAGCTAAAGTTCCTCTGATGTAGGCTTGGAAACTTTCCTGGATTTCTGTGATCTATGGACGTGAGCACCGAGAGAGAGAAAGAGAGAGAGAGGGAGGGAGGGAGGGAGGGAGGGAGGGAGGGAGGGAGGGAGGGAGGGAGGGGAAGGAAGGAGGGGAGGGAAGGAGGGAGGGGAGGGGAGGGGAGAGGGGAGGGGAGGGGAGGGGAGGGGAGGGGAGGGGACAGGAGAGGAGAGGAGAGGAGAGGAGAGGAGATTCCCTCAGAGAGGCCCAGGGGCAGGGAAACCTGGGGACTCCAAACTCTGCTGGCCCCATCCAGACCTTCCTCTTGCCCCAGGTATTCCTCTCCCACAGCCAGGCACTCCAGGGTGGCCCTGCATTTTTGCCTGCTCTGTTGAGGATTTCTCTGACCAGCCTCCCCATCTGCCTCCCTCCATGTGTCTCCTCACCTGGAGAACTTTGTTCTACTTCCCCTTAGAAAATTCAGCTCTCTGGTGACCTCTCTGAGGTAGCAGTGTGCGTGATGCCGTGTGACCTGAGAGTTTCAGAAGGCCTCTCAAGACAAGACTCCATAGGCCTAACCTGGCCTCAAGGCTGACTGTATGAGCCTTAGATGAGGGACCACAGGATATTGAAGGGTCTCTTCATTCATTCCAGGCACCTTGTTACTCCTCGGTGAAGCCCCAGGACCAGGCTTAAGCCTCCCCTAGGAGGCCCTGGCACTGACCCCTCACTCCATCTTCTCATTAACACTGGATCTCTGGTTACTCGTGGGCAGACCTTACCTCCCCGTCCCCATCATGTAGCTCTGATGGATGTGTTGATGCACCCACATGCATGCTGTCCTGCTTTCTTGTTCATGTCCAGCCCCTGAGGACCTTGAAGGGGTTGTCCCAAAGTAAGGTCCCAAAGTCCCAACCTTCTGGGAACAGAAAAATCCTCCACAGGGCTGAGAACCCACAGCCTGGGCCCTGGACTGCCCTAAGAATCCACGTTCTTCAGTTTGCCCCCACTTAGGGCTACTTAGCACACCTCTCATTCGGAAGTGCCAGGAATTTTGGTGGCTCGTTCCCCATGCCTTGTGTACTCCAAACATTCACTCCTGTAGGATTTGCTTTTAGCTGCTGAACCCTTGGAGGCAGCCAGGGTGTCTGGAGAGGATCTAAGTCGCTGTCGCCAACAATCCTGTCTATCTAGCACTCTGTTCATAGATCCCTCTCCTCTGGAACTTAGACTCGATCCCCATTGAAATGTCCCTACCAGGCTCCCACAGTTTCAGAAAAGGTGGGGTAATATTGGAATGGACAAACAAGGCCACCAAAACATGAAAAGTTTCATTCATAAAACTGTAAAACTAAATAAATGCTAAAATAGCCGAACAAGCCCAGCACTCAGGAGGCAGAAGCAAGCGGATCTCTGTGAGTTAGAGCCAGCCTGGTCTACAGAGGAAGTTCCAGGATAGTCAGGGCTGTTACACAAAGAAACCTTGCCTTAAAACAACAACAAAATAGCCAGAATCGTCTCTTACTATGAAACTGTGCATGCACAATTATGACTGTGGGCCAAGGATGATGGGGGACATGGGTTTAACACACATCTCCTCCAACTGGTGTGGCTTCCGGCATCCCGAGACTTTTGGCCATGTCGTTCCATCTCTGTCCTCTCTGGCATCTCCCCTGTCTGTCTACTGCTCTACTTCTCATTCTTATGAGTCCCAGGATTCAGAGTCTCAACAGGTGAGACAGAACACCCACCTCACCTCAAGATTCTCCACTCATTGGCTTTTGCAAAGGATCCTTTCCAGGTGAGGTATCCACATGGCCCAGGAGTTGGATGTGAATGTTTCATGGTGGCTGCCATCAAGCCGTCCAGAGCCAGACATTCTGAGCGTCTTGCTACAGCCAGCGATTTTTCAGGTACATATAGTACCATGGTCACACACAAGAAAGCATGGTCCACTTGGAGACAGATGGTCACCCAGTTCCTGAAGTTAGTTTTAGTAACCAAGTAAGGACCTCTCTACACTCCTTTTTTTCCCCTTGAAAGAGTGCCCCCTCACTCTTTCACAGTAAATCTGCTTAAGAGAAATAACTACATAACAAAGTCAATATTATATGTAGTGTCTTCTAGGCTGATGAAATCAGTTCATTTAAGCCTCTTCATTTAAACCCCAGACAAATTCTCAGGACAAGTACAGAAAGCAGCCATGGTTTGGGCCAAGATATCACAAGAATGGTCTCTGGTGCACTTGTTAATATTGTTCCCTCCTGATGCCTCTTAAGCTGGTTTCTGTAGTCAACCTTGCTTTCAGCACGACTGTCCTTCAAAGCTCCTACTAGGTGGACCACTGAGGCCCTTAACAGTGTTCAGCTGTTTCCCAGTACTAAGTACCAACGTTTTCCACATTCCTCCAAAACCAGGATGATCACAGCAATTGTGTGCTCCCTGGTACCTGAGATATAGTTACTTTTCTTTGCTATGGAAGATACTGTGACCAAGGCAACTTACAGGAAAAAAGAGTTTATTGGAGGCTTGCTTACAGTTTTAGAAAGTGACCATCATGGTGGAGTGATGTGGGATTCCCCTCTGTATGCTGTGAAAACTGCCGTGGCCTGTAGATAGGGCAGAACTTAGATAGGCAGGAAAAACTAAAGCGAATTCTTGGAGAAAGGAGGCAGAGTCAGGAAGAAGCCATGGAACCCTCCTGGAGACAGATGCCAGAACTTTACCTGGTAAACTACAGCCATGTGGCGATACACAGATTACTAGAAATGGGTCAAATTCAGATGTAAGAGTTAGCCAATAAGAAGCTAGAGCTAGGCCAGGTGGTGGTGGCGCACACCTTTAATCCCAGCACTCGGGAGGTAGAGGCAGGCGGATCTCTGTGAGTTCGAGACCAGCCTGGTCTACAAGAGCTAGTTCCAGGACAGGAACCAAAAGCTACGGAGAAACCCTGTCTCGAAAAAAAAAAAAAAAAGAAGCTAGAGCTAATGGGCCAAGAGGTCTTTTTAATAATATAATTTTTGTCTGATTATTTCGGGACTGAGCAGCTGGGAACCAACAAGAGGCCTCCTCCGACAGTGGACAGCATAGCAGAGAGCTAGGCAGACAGGGTGTTTGAGCAGTAGCTGAGAGTTTACATCCTGATACTGATCACAAGCATGGGAGACACACACACACACACACACAGAGAAAGAGAGAAAGAGAGAGAGAGCTTTCTAAACCTCAAACCCACTCCCAGTAACACACCTTTAACAAAGGCCACCCCCTCATCCTTCCCAAAATATCCTACCAACTTGGCACCCAGCATTCAAACCCATGAGTGTTTGGGTCCTCATTCAAACCAACACCCTATGTTCTCCTTTTTGTTTATTTTGAGACAGGTAAGCCCCAGAAGTCCTGCCCTGAAAATTGCAGTCTCTGCTCTCTAGGTGACTGCTTGGATGACAGGCATATGCCCAACATTAATCCAGGATGTTCTTGCATGATTACTTTTCAGTGAAACACACTTAAGATTGGGTGCATTTTCATGCCTAAGGCAGATAGGGGAAGCTTTGTGTTTCCCATCACCTGCCTCCCCGGACAACTCCTCTTTGCCCTCCTCTTCCCTGTTCTCCTCTCTCCTACCCTCCCTTTTGTATTGGTAGATACCAACAAGCATTGAACTTGTGTGAGATTTGTGTTAACCAGCGAGGTCTTGCATTGTTACCATAGTCCTCATGCTCTCCAAGATCAACACTGCGTTTAGTGTGCCGCTGGCCACCAGGGAGCCCTTGAGGAGTCTGGTAAAGTTTCTCACATAGATTTTTTTTCCTTTTGGGCTGTTTAACAGGCAGCACGGGAATGTTGTTTTTAGTTGATACTTTCTGTGACTTGTTATGACCACACGAGAAGGGAGTGACTTTGTATATGAGCTCTGTAGGCCACTACAAGTCCCTGAAGGCAAGCTTTCTTTATTTGCACAGCTTCCTTGGACCTCAAGGTCCTGTGGGTAAGTGGAGTAAAAGCTGCCTGTTTTCCTTCCACTTCAGATACACAAAGGTCAGGGAAGAGAGTTGGGTTTACATACGCGGCACCCATCAGAGCAAGCAATGAGAAACGCTGAGCCCAGAAGCTGGACAGAGTCCCTGAAACAAGTAGAACCAGGGCCGATGACTGTAACAGACCACTGAACTACAAACCGCAATGTGGACCTTGGTTGTGCAGATCCCTCATGTCCAGGGATGGAAAGTAGCCCGCCTCATTGTGGTGTGACCTCTGGGAGGAGCTGACCACTCACCTGGCCTGCAATTGCCTCCCCAGAGTGATGAACTCTGTTACTTTCAGGTGGCTCTGCACCCCAGCCTCAAGGGGTAGCTATTGGGCTCCCTTCAGCTAAGGTTCATCAGTCAGAGCCCTAAGCTGCAGCAGAGGGAGACGTTTACAAGTGGGGCCCCCACTCACATGCTCCTACATATGACCCTCTTGGAGAGGCAGCCCCAGTGTGTCCTTAGGCCTACTAGGCCTCCTCAGTCGTCTGTGCTGCTGTGTAGTTCTCTGGGGCTGATGACCCTGCCTCCCTCCTTCCCTCCCTTCCTACCTGGCTCACTTTCACTCTGCAGACCAGGAACCAGGATGAGTTTTCTGGAGCCCCTTTGCACACCTTAGCCCTCGCTGCAGCTGCATTATGACCTCATTTCCCTGAGGGTGGACACAGCAGGGGCTGCAAGTATCAGCTTGCCCACAATGCTGGCCCTGGCCCTCAGGGTGCTGTTGTGCCTATGGAGGAGGCTCAGACTCCTCTGGAATGCCTGCGAGCATAGCCAGGGAAGAGGAACCACTCAGGAACTACCTGGGTTCTGTGTCACAGGTCACTGGCTGCTGCTGAGCACCTGGGACAAGGCTGATGGTGCTGAAGTCTTCCAGCCTTGGGCTGCACGGCCGTGGAGTGGTGGACAGGAAGGCAGATGTGGGGCAAAGGCACTTAGGCCCCCAGCACCCGCGGAGGAGGAAAATGACCCTTGACAGCGCACACCTGGTTCAAACAAAAGCACCTGGCCTGGGCCTGGAAAATCCACTGCAAACCACTCTCCAGCTTCTATGGGCCCTCTCTTCCTTGTCTCCACTGTCTGTCTCTTTCAGTCTAGAAGCACGACCCTTGTATCCAGGTTCCTGGCAGTGGACAGGGCAGACCCTTGGTGGACTGAGGGCAAAATAGCCTGGTGAAATCCCTAGAGGAGAGAGAACTGTCCATCCCTCAGCCACTTCTCAGTAAGCATGTATCTGTGTGAAATCTGGACAAATCCTCCCTGGGAACACATGTGTACTACAGAGGTAAGGAAGTAGATTCCCTGCTCAGTACCCTGGAAAAATAAAGGACCCACCCAAGTTCAAAGGGAAGTACCTCTCTTTTACCATCTGACATGAGAAGGAAAACCTTTTAAAAAGTAGAAAACCTCTAAGACTAATTGTAAGAGGAAAAATACACTTATTTTTAGAACTTAGTGTGTCTTTCCCTTGAAAGCGAAGTGGGTTCATGGTCAGCCTCAGTTAACTCAAACTCTCCTGGCTTCATATCTGAGTTCCCTGGGGAAGCATGTGTACCCACGGGTCCTAAGTGGAGATGTTCTGACCCTTGAATATGCTACTAGGGACCCCACAGTCCTGTCCTGGTGACTGTTATCTGCCTGCTTCCTCGTACCCATCAAAGTGTCCACAATCTTACCCTCAAATGTTCCTCCTAAATGCCACTACCTCTTTGTTCCCAGTCACCCTGAGATCACTCACATGTCATGGTCTGCAGCCTCATGATCCCCAAGCCTCAGCCATGCCTCTGATACATTATGGGGGAGGGAAACCCATGGATCAGGTAAGCAGTAAACAGTTGGAGAAGGCCTGGCTCAAGCCAGTGCTTTCAGATTTAGAATGGATATTTCCTGAAGCTTCAGCCAGCAATCCCTCACCTCCCTGCAGTGAATAAATAAGAGCCTCCAAAACCCAGGGATGGCCCAATGGGCAAAGTGCTTTATATACAAGCATGAGAACCTGAGTGACTTCTAGACAGGCAGGCCTGCCTCCCCTCCCTCCCCCCCCGCCCCAGCTAACATCCCAGCGCTCAGTAGGTAGACACAAGGGATTGTTCTGGGCAAACCGGCTATCTAGACTAGATCTTGTGAAAGAACCTATCTTAATAAATATGATAGAGCACTAGGGAAGCAGAGGCAGGGGGATTCCTATAAGTTAGAGGCCAGGATGGTCTATATAAAGAGCTCTAGACCAACTGGGGCAACGTAGTGAGAGACTTTTCAGTAAAAGAATAGGTAGAGTGGAGAGGAATTGAGGAAGACATCACTGTCAATATCTGCTCTCCCCATGCATACGTATACAAACACATATGTGCATAATCACACACATCCATGCTTATGCACACAAATGAGCACAAACACACATGCACAGCACACACACACACACACAATAAAGTGGAAGACCCTGGAAGGCAGAAGGGCATGATGGGAGCTCCTGGGACCTATCGAGGACATGATGCTGAAGTTGAGGGTCCACTTCTAGCTTCAGTGTTATTCAATCTTAAAATAACGAAGTGTCTCTTAAAAATCCATATATATTCTAACGAGTCCCTTCCAATTCTAAATGCATCAAGGAAGCCGGAGCCTGCCGCATTCAAGGTATTAAAATTGAAGCCGGTGGTGGCTCCACATTAGCCATTACATCAAATGGAGACGGCTTTAAATTTATATTAAATTCAATTTAAATGCCATCAAAACCATGGTTGACAAAGTACTGACAGATGAATATTTCAGAATGACTCAATAGCAGTAAACTTTATTTTCCTACCTTGAGGCAAGGTGATGGGCTTCTGTGCGCAGTAGGTTGAACGGGGTCTGCAGTAACATGGCAGATGATTTCCATGAAGGAAATTTTTATCTTTAAAAGGTGATTTTCAAGGCTTTGAGTCTTGAACTCTGAAAACATTTCTCCAGGCTTCTTTCTGCTTTACTCATTATTTCATGCTATGAAATCTAATCCTTACCCTACTCTCAAATACCTCTTGATTCGGAACGGACAATTAGTTACTTTAAAGGTTTTATGTTTCATGCTGGTCTTCAGTTGTATTTTAGCCTGGCTTTTCCACCTGAAGTTTTTGGTCACAGGGAGAAAAGGGTCTATTATAGTAATTCCCCTGTGGTTGGTGTTAGAGGAGTAAGTTCTTAGCCAAGTGGACAAAGACTCAATTAATTAGTTAACTGGTCTTTGCAATGACTTCTGAGAAAGTAATAGCCTTTACTTGCCCTAGGAGAGGCCTTGGTGTGAGTCTGTAAGGCTCATACAGAAGGATAAAACCTTGCCATATAAATGATTATTAGAGAGAAATGGTAGCAGACAGACAATTGATACACAGGTGATAGATGGGTGATAGGTAGATGATAGTTGTATAGATAATAGACAGATAGATAGATAGATACATACATACATACATAGGTGATAGACAGACAGACAGACAAGTAGATAGATGATAGAATAAAGAAATGAAGAAAGAAAGAAATTGAATTAGATAGTTGGATGGATGGGTAGATGTGTGGACAGGTACATCGGGTGGATGGATCAGAGGATAGACGGATGGGTGGGGTGGGTGGTGGATGGATAAATAAATGGATGAGAGGATGCATAGATGGATAGGTGTCATATTGATCTATGAAAAAGGCTACTGCCTCTAGCTCTTCTAACTGTTCTCACAGAAGGCATTAGAATTCAGAGAAACATCTTTCTCCAGGCTTAGTTTCCAGAATTATGTTACTTTTCTAGCCCATTTTTCTCTCTTAGAGATTTACCTGAGTATAAAGATCTCATGTTCTTCAGTGGTTTCTACTATTTTATCTTTTCCCCAATAAATGTCTAATTCCCATTAGTTGCTTTTTACCCGGTCTGTGGCTCACTCCTCCCTAGTTCTAGGCACCAGTCCTTGGGGAAGGCATGACTTTGCTGGGACTCTCAAACTCAGCCATCCAGAATTGGAAGAGAAGCATCCCACAACAAGAAAGAACAATGAACTTTCCTAAGCCCCCGTGTTACCCTTGCAAAGACAAGGGCCAGAAAAAGGACTGAGTGAACTGGGCACCAGCACAGTGATGCTGTTCCCACCATCAGAGGGAGGAACTTCTGCAGTGAGATGGCAGCCTTCTGCCAAAGTCCCCATCAGCCTCTCTAATCCACGAGTATTATACCAGGCAGACATTACCACATTGCCATCTCATTCCAGGATCTTCTCCTGTCTGCTTTCCCTGTACAGCTCCATAGCTGCCTGATCACTTCGCCAGTGTCTACAGTAGCCGTTAAATGGTACAGGACCAAGAGGTAGCCCAGAGCATCCTGGAGGTGGTTGAGGTCTAAGCAGGATAAGGACATCCTCTTGGTCTTGGTGCCATCTCTCCACTGCTGAGAAGTGTGCTATTCCCTGCGGATAGCATATGTACCCACCTCTTTAGAACCCCTGCATTTCTGACTACTGGGATGACTTCTGTAGATGGTTTCACTAACCCTGGAATCCACATGGCTCAGTGCTTCACCTTGAAGAAGGAAGTAGTGATTACTGCTTCCCTGAGCAGGAGTTCTAATCTGTTTCTATCATCAGCCTACAGGAAATCCATGTAGCTACCCAGAGGGACAAAAGCCATGGAGCACAGAGCCTCGGAGAGATGGGACTGGAACTGAAGGATTAGGTGAAGCCCTTTTCGCCCCCTTTCATACAGGGACAGGTGAGAGGTCATCGTGAACTCCGGCTTTGTGTTCCTTCTGTAACGGGGAGGACTCTTCCTCTCACACACAGCACTCCAGTAGCACACTAGTGCTCTGCAGAGATGGTCTGCTGTGGACTTGGGTTAATCCCCAGCACCCATATAGAAGCTTACAACTGTCTGTAACTCTCGTTCCAGGAGATCCAACATTCTCACACAGACATGCAAACAAAATATCAATAAAACAAAGAAGAAGAGAAGGAGAGGGAAGGCCCTGGAGGAAAGCACTCCCACACCCTTTATCCTTCTGGTGGAACCATTTGTTCCCTGGATCTCAGCACACTGTAGAACTTTGAAATGATTGTTTGAATTCAATGACTACAGTGTGTATCTGCTGAAATCGGAAAAGTCCTTGCTCAACCCATGATCCACGTGGAAGAGATGGCTTCTGAGGGAAGGAGAAGTGCTGGGTGTGCCTGAGGTCTCCTCCACACCACTACTGTGGGAAAAATGGTTCCAGGTTGCTTATTGGTAATGACTGATGAGCCCCAAACTCTCTTTTGATTTTCAGTGAACTTTTTCTGCCTTCCTTGGAGGTTGTAAACCCTGGTTAAGTTATGAAGACACAATTTCTGCTTCAAAATTAGGTGTGCAGGTAAGCAGGAAGCTAAATATAGGAGCATGAAGTGAAATTGGGGGAAGGACTGTGATCTCCAGAGAGTAGAATTTGGACTCTGTGTGTGTGGTGTGTACTAGTGTACAAACAGTATGTCTCAATATATGTGTGCTCATGATTATGTATTATGTATATCCATGAGTGGAGAAAGAGAGAGAGAGAGAGAGAGAGAGAGAGAGAGAGAGAGAGAGAACCAAAGGACAAAGATTCATATTACTTTTAAGGTTTAAATAATTTAAAATCATGTTTAACCTAAAAAAATTCCAAAAGAGATAGAGCAAGGAAGAGTTAGGTAGTGTTAGGGCTTGGGTTAGGATTAGGTTTATGGTTAGGGTTTGGGTTAGGGTTTGGTTTGGGGTTAGGGTTAACTTGGCGTAAATTGCAGGTATTGTTATGTGTTTGTGACAGCCCCCATTAGATCAGGGGCATCTCTGATTGGCTGTGTTTCTTCAGTCAACCTTCTACCCTAGCAGCCTTCCTGCATAACTAGAAGCCTAAGAGTGCAGGATGCAGCCCATGGCCTCTGAGATCCATTGTGTCCTTATTTCCTGTCCATGCTTTCTTTACTTGCAGTAGTTTACTCTCCATGAAGTAAGAATGAGTGGGCATCAATAAGAGAAGCAGATGTAGAAATAGATGCATATAAAGTACAGACAATTTTCTATAGAAAGAATAGAGTGATTGATGTAGAAAAGGAGATGATGCGGCCATAGGAATATAAGTATCTATAAACAGACACAAATTTGTTAAACCAAGAACATGTTGTGTCAGAATAGAAACCCAGGACGACCTTTTTGCTTCATTTGTAGAGAATAAGACCAGAGTCCATGTATGAATGGTATGGCGTGGTTACCAGGTGTTTTGAGACATACTGAGGTAATTACATCTGCATGTTCTTTGTGTCATGGAAGTCGTGTGCCCTCCCCTTTTAATTGGGTAACCACGCCCTAAGTCAAACATCCTGTCGTCTGGCTTTTTCGGAGTAAAGCATCCAGTAGTCACCGTTTTGTCAAGCATCCTGTTGTTCATCCTTGAGGAGCAAGAATAGGTTTGGACTCTCTGACCTTTAGCCAAAATAGATCCAAAACTGTGGGCCCTCATAGGGTCCTGGTGGACTCTCTTTACTTCACCAGGGTGGGGGGATCATTTGAGAGAACACAGCAATGCCAGGGAGAGCGAGCTTTTGAAGGCAGGTAATACAGAGCTTGAGACACCAGCCTGGAAGAGGCTTTGGGGAAATTCCTGGTGAGGCCATTTAGGAAGCATGGGGACGATTCCTTCTGGAAGTTAATACAGGGTGAACTCTCACCTGGGTTGAGTGACAAGTTTCAGGAACGTCACCCCGCTGTTCTGCAGCACCGTGAAAAAGATGTGACTCCATCAACCTATGCGCTCAGGGAGAACACTGCACCAACGCCTGCAGTAGGGTCCTCACACCATCACTTAGGATTCAGCACCCTCCTGCCTAGAGGTGAAGAGCCTGACCCACAACAGCACGAGGGGTCCTGGCAAAATTTAGGTAAGATGCTGTTGCTGAGTGTGCAGGGCAGGAACTCACTGCTGCCCTGTGAGGAACTCCTATGCCAAGACCTGCCAGCCCTAACGTGTCAACATCTGGGTATCCCCTTCCCAAGGGCCAGCCATCCCCAGAACTCCAATTTTTCTTCCAAACTGCTGCACACTAACCCGGATCTGTAGTTTTCCTGAGGGTGATGGAGGTTGCTGGCTCCACTCTGGCCACAAAAACACATTCATATTGAGTGGAGTTCCTCGGGTCCCAGAAAGTGTGACTTTCAGAGGGACCATCTATGCCCAGCATCACTTGAACCAGAGAGTGACTATGCAAATCTCACTCACTTCCCTGGCAGCTGTTAGTCAATACAGTCCTGGGAGACTTTCCCCTTATGCCCCAAGTCAAAGGGCCTAGAGTCAGCTCTGAGACCCGTCAGTGAGAGCTGAATTCCACATTATGCTCTTTCTTCTGCACCTTTCTTCCCTCGTCCCCAACACAGCCCCGCCCCCACAAACACACATGCACACACCTCCCCTGGAAAAGCACCAGGCATGCCTCTTTCTTCTGTGGGTCCCTATAAAAGCAATTTGCTATGTTTTGATTCAAACGTTCTCTGAAGCCACTAATTAGAGAAGTAAAATATTAGGTGGGGAGGAACATTTCCGACATGTTTGCCTTGTTAACGTCTCTTATCAAGGACCCTCATTAAAACTAATAGCAGTTAGTGTTAATAAAAATGGTTTTGAATTTCATGAGTTTCTTTTCACCTTTTATCCTCCTCCTTCATCCAAACATGGGCTAAGGCTTAGAGCTGGGGAGAGGGCCTTGACAATGGAGAGGTCTCCAAGGGTACTGTCATTGCTGCCCTTAGTAATACACACACGTGCTTGTGTGTATGCACACATGTGCACACACTGTTGTGTGCAGATTTCTGTCTTTGGCTATAACACACGCAGCATGGATCTGTAAGTTGAATGGTGAATTTAATTGATACCTTTGCCGAGATCCATGCTCTCCTCCAGGTGGCAAAAGCGCTGTAAGTTCAGAGGAGTAATAACAACCCAGCGAACCGAGCGTCCTCAGCATGTGAACCTCACCTCGTGAAGAGTCTGTTCTTCATACACAAGTTCCTCCTGGAAGCCATCTCCGCTGAGAGAGCATGCTCGGCTGCCCCCTCTGCACGGTAGAAGGGCGACTTCAAGTTAATTAGCTGTGAGGCACAGACAGTGGACAAGGAAGGACTGGACCCTGCTGCTGTCTCTCCCTGCTGCTCTCCAAAGATGTCCTCTTCTCCCCATCACTGTACAAATGGTTTCTCCAACTATGGCCTTTCTAAGCCTTGGGTTGTTAATGAGTGTGCAGTAAGGACACATAGTTATGGTAAATTCTAATTATCTGCATCTGTCTTGGAGTATGTTAGGAAGCTGTGGGGCCCATTCCTATAAACCGGCACCAGCCATACTGAGAAGCTCTGTGAAGGGAGTAAGTGAGAGGATGCCCATTGAGAGAGCTGAGAGCTGGGGGGTGAAGGGTATGGGATGGAAGTGAGGAAGCCAAAGCTTCCTACTGCACAAGTCGTTTCTCTGACCCAGTGCTAAGTCCTGCTCCCAAGGATCCCTGAGGCAGGAGCAGCTCTGTCTACCCAGCCTCCAATCCTACCTCTCCACGAGCCTGCAGGTGGTGATTCATGTAGGATACCTGTAACTGTTAGTCTACATAGAGCCCTGGCACAAAGGTGTGTTTCAGGATCCTTTGAGGCAAGCAGGAGTGGTGAGGGCATTAAGGAAGGAAGGAAGCAGAGACCGGGTAAGGACTAGAGTCTTAGACTGGAGTCCACAAGCAGATGACCCTGGGCAGGAATGTGGCAAGTGATGTGCTTGGGATGCTATTTAGGGGATGGGAACAACATAGCCTGTGAGACTGGATATTCCAGCAAGGGCACTGCAAACAGAAAAAGTGAAAAGGGCAGGGCAGAACAGGGGCAAGAAAGGAGGCAATAAGAACACTGTAGAGACTTTGCTTTGAGACTTATGCACCCAACAAATCCTCACAACTGGGGTCTGCTATCCATGCAATCCACAAGCTACATTGCTTCCTCCACATAGGACTTGTATTGCCGCCGGGCGGTGGAGGCACACACCTTTAATGCTAGCACTCAGGAGGGAGGCAGAGGCAGGGCGATCTCTGTGAGTTCAAGGCCAGCCTGGTCTACAGAGCGAGTTCCAGGACAGGTTACAAAGCTACAGAGAAACCTTGTCTTGAAAAACCAAGAAAGAAGAAAGAAAGAAAGAAAGAAAGAAAGAAAGAAAGAAAGAAAGAAAGAAAAGAACTTGTATTACTTGTATTGCCTCTTGAGAGGATGACATTTTCTGAACAAATTTGATCTTTTCCTTCAGATGGACAGGGAAGCAGCAGTCATCAGACAGACATCAGACAGTTAGTTCTGGGAACAAACATGGGCTAAGATGTGCTAAGGGTGTTAACTGTCAATTTGATACAACCTAGAATCACCTAGAAGGTGAGTTTCAATGAAGAATTATCTGGAGCATGCTGACCTGTGGGCTTGTCTTTGGGAGACTGTCTTGTTTATTAATTGATGTAGGAAGATGCCATCCATTGTGGACAGCACCATTCCCTAGACAGGGGATCCTGAGCAGCATAAGAAGAGGGGAAAACAGGCTGAGAACAAGCAAGGATGCATTTGCTCTCTCTGTTCATGATTGTAGATACAATGTGTCAAGCTGCCTCAGTTCCCATCTTGACTTCCCAGAAAGGATGGACGGTGCCATGAAGTTGCAAGTCACATAAACCCTTTCCTCTCATGTATTAATGTTTGTCAGGGAGTTTGTCATAGCAACAGAAATGAAACTAGGTCTGCCACACAGCAGAACCATATAGGAATCCCGAATCTCAGTTGTCATGCTGTGCTGCAGGCTACAGCTAGACGCTAGGGGGGCAGTGAGAAGCCTGTGTTTCAGCAGCACCTCACCCGGTTTCACCCCTGTGAAAGGCAGCAGAGAGCCAGACCCCAGGTCTTGATGAAAACCTTGTATCTAGATCTGTCACTTTGATTGTGTCACATTGCTTCTCAATTCACCTGTCTGAAGTTTAACATGTCCTGCTTCTGACCCAGTCTATCCATCTATACCTGCCATGTGGATTTCTGCTCTTGACCCAATGTATCCATCCACACCTGCCACATGGATTTCATGTCAATGCAAAACCAAAATATGTTTCACTGGAACACACATCTCTGCCTTGCAAGTGCCATAACACATACCCTTGCTAAGACTGAGGACCACTGAAATCTCTGGAAAAATGGAGGCCTTGTGAGAGCCCATGAGATACACAGAAGGATGTTCCTTCTATGCTCCTAACAATTCATCTCTGCTCTGTTGTTGCATCCCATGAGTACTACCTGGCTTTCCACTGAAGATGTCACAGTTTCGGTTTTCTCAGGATTATCCCACTATTCTTTCCAGTAAGTCTCAGAACAATGGAAGTCTATTTAAAAGGCAAGCATACATTATGGACACCCACTAAATGATCTGATTTTTTATGCTATATCAACAGACTCCTGTGTGTGAAGCCAGAAAGAAACAGAGCAGGGCTGATATCTGGGCAGCCCTGCATAGCAGCGTACATGGATAAGCCACTGATGAGCAAGTCACTGTGCTCAGCAACTGAGATTCAAATCCACAACTCAGAAGTCTTGGCTGCTGTAGAAGGAACTCTGAAGTCTAGCTATGTCGCAAGTGGCTGTGAGGAAGTGGGAGTCAGAACTGATGGACTTTAAGGAAAAGAAATTCCTCCATGCCTGTCAGAGTTAGTTTTAGATGTTAACCTGATGAAAACCTAGAGTCACCTTGGAAGAAAGAACAGGGGTTGAAGAAATGCCCCAGTCAGATTGGCTTGTGGCCATGTCTGTGGGGCATTTTCTTGTTGTTGACGGGCTCAGCCCACTGTGAGCAGTGTCATCCCTAGGCAGGTAATCCTGGGCTGCTTAAGAAGAATAGCTGAGCAGACAGAGATAGATAGATAGATGATAGATAGATAGATAGATAGATAGATAGATGATAGACAGAGAGATAGGTAGATGATAGATAGACAGACAGATAGATGATAGAAAGACAGACAGACAGACAGATAGATAGACAGATAGATAGATGATAGATAGAAGAGACCAAGGAGTATTCTCACAATCAGCTTTCCCCCTGTGGTTTTTGCTCCAAGCTCCTCTTCTGACTTCTCTCAATGGTGAACTGTAACCTGCAAGATGAAATAAATCCTTTCCTCACCAGATAGCTTTTGGCCATGATGTTCTTCACAGCAACAGATGGCCTTCTCCACTCAAACCCTCACCCAGACTGATTCTGAACCTAAACCCAGCCCTCACCCCACCCATTTTCCTGTGGATCATTACGTTAGTCTTTCTGCGCCTTGGACCCTATGTTAGTCTGTTTTCTAGACTATGACAAAACACCCGAATGCCTCAGATAATGAAGGAAGGGTTTTCTTGGCTCATAATTTTGCAGGTTTCAATTAATGATCAAGTAGCCCCATTACTCTAGGCACACATTACGGCAAAGCGCACGCAATGGAGAAAACTGTCTCCCTGTGGCCACACTCACACATCCAGAGGAAGAAGGAGCTGCTGCCTCTGTTCTCGAGGGCACCATCCTACTGAACTGAGGATCCACTACCTTCCAATCACACCAGACTGGGAACAAGGTTTTAACAGGTGAGCCTTGGGGAGACGCCTCAGATCTAAAATACAACCGTCTTCCACTTCTGAACTGTCCTGTCACACATCCAGGCTGTGTCTACTGATTTCTAGGTCTTGGTGTAGTGGAGTCCCTGTCCTCAGTCTATCTACCCCAGAGCCTGTACAACATCCTGCCATTCAGTCTTCAAAAATCCCTTAGAGGCTGGTGTGAGAATAAAGTGCAGAGAACAGGTCCCCACGATGACACCTCACCTTCTCTCTGGAGGCTACAGTCAGGGTTCTCCAGGCTGAGATTTGAACCTGGATGTCCTAAACATAAGTTCTTTTTTCTAACCTTTCCACCCCTCTGCTGGGGACTTTTACAGAGCTTCTCTGCCTCTGGGATTCATTTTATAAATAGAAACAATTCAAATGTATCCTTTTGATTTGTATTTAACTTTTTTGATGCTTATAGATTATGATAGGCATTTTTCCTTGAATCTTCATGAATAACTTGGAATATTTTAGAAGATACATTTTGAAAAAATGTGATGTGGATGTTTTATTTCATTTTTGTTTAATATATCATTTAAAAATAATTGTGTTTATTATTGGCGCATGCATGCATGCATGCATGCGTGTATGTGTGCATTCCTTGGAGAGTGTGTGTGGGTCAATCAGTTCTTTCCTTCCTCCATGTTGAGGCAGGGTCTCTCTCGTTTCTGCTGTCCTGGCCTGGGAGCTTCTGAACCATTCTCCTGTGTCCACCTCCCATCTCACACAGACTTCTAGAATACAGGCATGGAGCACCACACTCTGTTTATTAAGTGCTGGGGATCCATGGTTTCATGTATGCTAGGCAAGCGCCTTACTGCTCTGCATTCCTGGTCACCTTTCATGTCATATGAAGAAGAGAAGCAGATGAGTAAGCATGGGAAAAGCCCTTCTGGGGTGACTCTGTAGACCAACAGAGCACCTGTAGGAGGGGAATAGTAGGGTTGTCCTGAGTGCATCCTCCCTTTCAAGGTCCTGAAGTTCTAATAAATACCCCCTCCTCAGCAGTGCCCCAACTTCAGAGGACTTGCCTTCTAGGTCTGCAAGGCAAGGTTCAAACACAGGGACACGGACTATATGTAAGACACCCTCTTAATCTAAGAAGATATTCAGCCTCTATCTCATGTCAAACACACTCCAGGAGACTCCAAGAGCCAGTGTTGCTGCTAGTTCTTCAAGGATTCCCTCAACACCCAGGGGAATTTAAGGCCACCATACTTTCCTACTCTGGTAGGTTCTCTTCATGGGCTTCCCAGCCTCAATGAAAAAACAGACTAAGGGTAACCGTCCATAGTGTTCCTACCAACCAGCAGCTTCAGGCCACAGGAAGGCCTTCTTCCTGCCAGATACTGGAGTACTGTCATATGCATGGTCTGGAAAGGAGAAAGAGCAGGGCTGTGCAACAGATGCAGCAGTACATAAAAGGCAGGACCAGGTTGATTAAATAGAGCTCATCAGAGGGTCTGTGTCCTGGCCCTGTCTGTTTATCTGCCCACAGCACTCTCTTACCTGACTTCTTCCTTAGCAGCTAGCCACAGCAAGAAATGTCAAACAACTCTCCTCTACTGCATGCCTCAAGTCTAGGCTTTCTCTCCATCCCTCCCTCCCTTCCTGTCTCCCTCCTTATCTCCTTCCCTCCTTCCCTCTCTCCCTCCCTCCCTCCTTCCACTTCCCTGCTTTGGGGCCACCCTCAAGGAGTTGGTTGGGCCTTGGTTCCTTCTGTTTACATTTGGACCCATTTATCAGAGAGGAGGCTTTAGTGAGGGGTTGAGTATCATATAATCATTATAAAATAAATCGTTTTTCCCACTGTGTGAGAGCCAGGGGTAAGGAACCTGGATGTGCCACCCACTCGTATTTAAACAAACTAACGTCACTCTGGAGACCAGAAGGAGCCTCCTACTCTGCTACCTTCCCCCACTGTGGCTTTGGCTAAGCTGTCGGGCTTGGCCTCCCTGTCGCTGTGGGGGCGGGGGAGGCAGCAGCAGGGGGGCAGACCACTGGTCCCCTGTCTGAGCTGGAAATGTGAGGATCTTCAGGGTGCAGTTCCTCAGGGAGATACCATGGTGGATGCCACCACTGCCATCCCCCCACCTTCCACAGAACCGAAGCAAGAAAGACTACAAAAGCACAGCTTTCTGCGGGTCTAGATCTGACCACCCGTCTTTCTACACTTATATCAAGGTCTTCTGTTATCGAGTGGGGGGCTTTCATTTTACTGTAACTCCAGTAAACCCCGAGGATCTTTTTATACCCCGCAGGGGGGCTGACACAAGTTTTCTGAGGTCACTTGGACCTAAGCTGGTCACTATGAGGTCCCCAAAGAAAGACTACTATAAATGTACTGTAAATATAGGAGGCTCCGGACTTCCCGTGAGAGTATCAGGAAGGCACCTGGTGACCTGAAGTGCTCTCTGGCGCCCCCACCCTGACCAACACCATTTGCAGGGAGGCCTCCTACTGGGTTCCTAAGGAGGAGCTACAGAGGGTGTTAGAATGGGGCTCCCTATTTCTTCGCCTAAGCTCCCTAGGAATTCCACAGACTCATGCCTGATGACAATGGAGCAGATCACCAGTCTCTCACTCCTGCCCCCTGTACGATCCTGGAGTATGGATCGAGGGTGTGATATAAAGTCTGGAGGTCAAGCGGCTCCCCGTCTTGGTCTCCAGCTCCCGGTTGCTGTGCCGGCGCTGATCTAGCAGTTCTGGGTCCCCTTAGAGTCTGGGGAAGATCCAGTTCTGTGAAGAGCGTGTGGGACGTGTGCAAGGAAGAAACGGAAGAAAAAAACCAAGAGAGGGAAAGAGAGAGTCTGTGTGTGTGTGTGTGTGTGTGTGTGTGTGTGTGTGTTTGGAGGGGGGGAACTGGAAGCGGTTCCGGCAAGGACGCAGCTGCTAGCTTGGGGTGTGCGGAGCGCTGCTGCCTCTCTTCGCTGTTGCATAGGATCCCGATAGCCCCAACCAGGATCGCTTTCGATTTTGCCCAGCGCTCTGCAGCGCCGCATCCTCCTGCTCCGGATTCAGGAGCTCTGGCCCATCCCGATCCCGCCACGCTGGACCGGCTGGCTACTAGGCAAGCAAGGAAGGGATTGGGGGGTTGAGACTCAGCAGGAGAAGACAGAGACCAGAGGGCTGGTCCTCTGTGGAGCAAGCAGGGTAACCCTGGGATAGGTGTCTCCCGCGCATCGCGAAGCAGGCGGTGAGGAGCCTAGAGTCCCGAAAGGTCCTGTGACTGTGACGTCCTCTATGGAATCTTCCGCAGCCCTTTCTATACCTGTCTCCCCGGGAGAAGACATATCCTGACATCAGGGAAGGTTGGTCACCCAGGCCTTAGGGACCTGACCTCATTCTGAAGGGTGAGCAGGCTGATTCTAAGGGGGTCCGTTGGGACCTTCTCCCTCCCTGTCCCCGAAAATCTGCCAGGAGGCGACTCTCTTGCTCTCAGTCACACACCAGCCTCTGCTCTGGGTTGCCTGCTGTCGGTGGCCTTATAGGACCTCGATGTGATAATTAAGAGCGCACGTGGGCAAAACGTTGTTCCGGTGGACAGAAGAATAGAAAGGAGCCTGAAGGACTCAGTTGAAGAACTCCTTCTTTGCTGGGATGGTTCTAGGGATGGGAGTGGGTGGATGAAGAGCTATGAACAGGACAAGTCCTTGAAACAAAAAAAAAACGATTGTAATAGCCAGGGCAAAGCCTGTGCTTGGAGCAGACCCTGGATGTCATTTTCAGGACGTGAATGTACTTCAGATACACACACACACACACACACACACACACTCAGGCACCCATAAACGAGGATCCTGCAGACGCGGGGTCTGGGCACCCCCCCCCCCCAGGGAACAACAAAGGTGGTGTCCTAGGCGGATACTGCTCAGGCCTCTGGTCTGGGGACGGTCTGGTCAGTGTAGGGCAGGCTCTGGATTACACCGGGGCCATGTTGCCTGCCGCTGTCCTTTGGGCACCGCTGCTCAGCCGAAGTCCAGAGCCAAGACTGCATCCCCAACTCTTGCGTGTTTGGGGACTGCTTTCCTATTCTCCCGTAATCTGATAACTGAACTCCTGATCAGTCCCGGTCTAGAGTCCCCGCTCTCTGGTCCTCCTCTCTAGCTGTGTGGGGAATTGGAAACTTGCACCCTCACTGGCCGAAAGTGCAGCGTCTCAGGGCAGGTGTTCCAGAACGGACAATGTCTCAAAAGAAGGGTTCTCTGGCCGGACCACCACCTCCAGAGGCGTTCCAATGACCAGTACGCAGCCTCTGCCCTTGATCTTATGGGCTGAGGCGGGCACTGCGAGCACGCTGGTCGCTCAGACCTGCGCTGCCTTGGCAGCCCGGTCCCACACCCTTTGATCGGCCTTATTCATTCCAGCTGAGCCCTATTTGTCTGTCATTTTGCCCCCTTTCCTCTGGAATCATTATTTATGGCAGAAAAATAAAAGGTGCTCCCTGGAAACAACCGAGGCAAGGAGTAAATTTCTGAGAAACAAGCGAGTGAATGTGTTTCCTTTTAAAGGTCACCAAAAGGGAGGGAAGGGGGAGGGGAAGAGGATGGGAGGGGAGGAGGGGGTAGGAGGGTCTGATCAGTGCTTCCTGGAACTCATTACGGGAGAGCATTAACTAATTACAGATCAGAGCCACGAAAAGGCAAATATTTTCTAAAATAACCGAAGGTAATTATAACCCTGTTGTTGACACTAACGATTAATAATTGATCAGGAGTTACACACAATAAATTGTCAATTTATCTCCCCATAAAAAAATGTTTGCTAGTGTAGCTCGGTTTCCTCCCCTGGGCATGCCCTATGAAGATCCGCTCTGCCTGTACAGGCTGCCAGAATCGTCAGTCAGTCCTTGAAGGATATTAGGTTTAACTTCTTTTCAGCCTCAAATAGAACAAAATAATGTCGGGGCACCTTTTGAAAGCCTTTCCCTTGGGTGCTTGAGGCCAGATTTAAACAAACAAGCATTCTTCTTCTTCCCTCTTCTACCTGGGATTGCAAGAGAACAGAGTGTGTTTCATAACTTTTTAACTGTATTATCAGTATTGTCTTCCTAAATAATGTCTTCAATGTTCATTTTTTCTTAGAAAAGACAGCACTCTGTACCCACTCCAGGGAATGAGAGTCAGGTCTGGGCTAGGAATTTGGAGGGGACAGAGGCGCCCTAAGACTGCTTGCATAAGGTGCTGGCAAAAAACACACAGGAAAACCTACAAAAGGTACATTTGACCCTCACAAGGGGTTAGCTGGATTTCCTCCCTCATTTAGCTGTTGCTGAGGTCCGAGGTATGCAGTGGGCTGGGAGCATTTTCCTAATGACCAATAGGTTGGGGGAAATTATATTGTCATAGATTAATTCTCCTTAAGCCATTAAAATATCGGTAGGGATTTGTCACTTGCAGAAAGGTTTGAGATGACACCAAAGGGCCAGCCCCCCAGCTGTGGAAATTTAAATGGCGTTAACTTAACACTCACATGGGGCAGACAGATGTGCGTTGTTTCCAAGATCCACTTGGGTTAACATTCTGGAAGTATTTGAAATGCTGTTTTCATAAAAGTGATGTTAAAGCATATTTAATATAGCTATCGATTTTATTGGAGGTCTAAGTGAATGCTTTCCTGAGACCTTGATGGACTGGTTAACTCAAAAATTTAAATGGTGACAACCATTGTAAACACGTAGCTAGCTGGAGTGAACTTTGTAACAATTCCGAGGGTATTTAAATTTTAAAAAGGTTTGTCTGGCTCCCCAGATTGGTTCAAAATGATTTTCTTTTTCCAAACTGATGTCTGTGAAACTGATCTCTCATGATGGTAGCTTAGTAAGACGGCTTTCAAAAGGGCATGCCTCACCTTTAGCCCCTTCATAATTATTTCAATGTCACTGTACTTGACCCTATAAGGCATGGGCTCTGGTGCCATCCAGTGCATCTGGACCAGCTGGACACTCGCAGAGACTGCAGCTTTCTCGTCCACAAAACTGCAGACTTCCCCCACTAAGCAGTCCTAGCCTTTCCCCCACTTCCAGAGTAAGTGCCAGCCGCAGCCGGCAAGGCTATGCAGGGGAGACTCACCTCAAGTCCTACCAGGCCTCTGGCTGCTCCTGCCCCCTTACTCTCTCCCTGTTCCCAGCCCCTCCTGCCTTGCAGACAAAGGTGGGTGAAGTTCTTTTCAAGTTTCAAAGGCAGTTGCTGGGCAGCTTTGCTGAGACAATAACTCTTTTATTGGGAACAAATGTTGACATTTGACGGGTGCAGGAGGCAGCGCCTGAGCCGGCTGCTGGGCAAGCTCCCCCGGTGCTCTCGGCAGCGCCTGGCCCCCGGGTCCCACCTGAGATTAAAGTGCGAATTCTGATAAATCAGCTCTAATGCAACCCGGGCTGTGGAGGGCAGACGGGCTCTGGCGGTCTGACAGTGCCAGGGCCCAGCAGCTGGACCGAGCTTGCAGGCGGCCCATAACCCAGTGTGGCTGCACTGTCCCAACTCCATAGGGCTCATTTCTCTAAGGAGGTCACTTTCCTGCATGGGGATTCTTCCCCTCTCCCTCATAAATCAGCCTACGTGTCTAAATAGGTCCCTCTAAACACCTACAATGTTATGTTCTTAGTGCTTACTTGAAAATCAAGTTCTCCAGTAAGGTATACAGTCAGGTCGGGAGATGGATAAGCTATGGAAATCTCTGATGATTTATTGGATATATAAACATCAAAGCAGCTTCATTAGCTGTGGCTAATCTTCTGAGGCCTCTGAGTTGTCACCAAGAGAAACATGCCAGTCCTCTGGGAGGGGGTGGGGGGTCTGGAGGTCTGCACTGCAAAAAAAACCTGAATTGTACATCCAGGTAAGAAAATCTTCCCTGCTCTCCGAGAGGTCACTTTGGCCATTTTACCAGCTTTCTAATTCTGAGTACATGCAGGACATTTTGGGCTTGGGATCTTTTCTTCCACAACGTAACCACTCTTCTTTCTTAAATATGTGTCTTCCTTAGAGTTATCTTGGATGGCTTGTTTGTTAAATATTGTTAACTTTCATACTTTCCCCTAAAATTTTCAAAATACTCAAGTTACGACATTACATGAGGCAGTTACTGTCACCCAGCCCTTTTCAGTGCCCTGATGGCTTATGAAACAGGGCTGACATCAGCAAAGTAAGGCTGTTTGTTCTGCTGTACCGCAGACATGGATCTGGGAGGAGAGATGGGCATCTCTGAAAATCCTGAGAAACCCAGACAGACAGACAGACAGACAGACAACCAAGGCACCCTCTGACTCCCCAGCCCTGGAGTCTTCCAGAGTAGCAAGGGTCCTTGTTTAAAATATAATAATAATAGTAATAATACTAATAACAATGTAGTAATAATAGTCCTTATTTTTGGCCCCCAAGAGCTCAGCTAAAAACATTTCCATTTCTATCCCCAGGAGACAGGGAGGGGAGAAAAGTATCTTGTATCCAGAAACTGACTCTAGAGCTGAGCTTTAAATGCCCATGCATTTCAAACCAATCCCCAAAGCCCAAGCAGCCTTCATTTCCCCCTCCCGAGGTGTCAACTTGGTTCCTCCCCAGGCCGGCCTGTTGGGGGCTTTGCTTCAAGTACATAAGATGACTTTCCAATACCCTTTCTAACAAGACCCCAGCAAGAGGCCACTAATTTCTATGGCACAAAAAGCCACTGGAGAGAGATCCTTTTGTCAATATCAACTGGCCTAGCAATTTCCCATCCTCGGCCACATCAGCCTATCGGAGCTGGCAGATGTTTAGACAAGATTTTATAAATCGTTCAATCTCAGCCCATAATGAACCCCAACTGACCATTCCAGAGCAGCCCAAAGCACCAGAGACCTCCCCTGCTGGGCTCCAATAACGCTCCCCTGCCGCAGTGTTATTAATCATGGGATGAAATAGGTGAGCCTCTTGGAAAATAACTGTATGATTGATTAAAGGGCAATCTAAGGAACCATTATTCTTGCTTTATAAACGTAAGTTATATTCACTCAATTCATCTTTGCAGAGGAAATAAATGATTGTTCATTTCTCCTCAGAAATTTTATTATATGGGTATCTACATAATTTGAGAAGAGATGAGGTGACAGAGTGGCTGCTTTTATGATACTAATCAAAGGGGCTGGGTTACTGGGCTGCAGATTCCAGGCTGGTCTTGTAATTAGGAGGTGAGTAGACAATAAAGAGACAATGTCTGAGGATGTTTAAACTTCTTTTTCCCTGAGGGTAAGGGTAGCAGAGCACCTACCTCCCGCCCCACTCCTGTTAACGGAAACTGAACAGAAAGGAAAGAGTCCCTCAATAAACGTGTGTGATCTATGCCAATTGAGATATTTCAGGTTTAGGAAAACAACCCTTCCCATCAGTAATTTCTTGTGGGAGAGTACTCTCCAGTATGAATGGGAAGATCCTTCTCCAGCACCACAAAAGAAGATAAAATGCAGAGAGAGGTGGCATATCCTTTTTATTTGTCCATGTTTTAGAAATTTACACTAAGGACGGATTTGCATATTCAGAGGACAAAAAATCTGAATTATTTTCTTGCAGCGTGTTTCTTTGTAAATACAGAACCATAGGTATCACCCTGTTACACATTTATATTGCTCTCTTCTGTCTGTAATTTTCAAATAAGGCCAAGAAAGAAGTTTATTTCACTGGGCTCTTCATTTAAAAAACGACTTAGGATCACCTGGGGGCTGGGGCACCACTAGGACCCTTATCCAAATCACTTTTTAGTAAAAACGAGCCCTGAACACCATTTTCTTGTAGGCTAGTTTGTTTTTATTTACAGTTTTAGATATAAATTAGTAGAGAATTCATGTTAAACAACCAACAGAGATTGTATAACCAGCAATGTTCAAATAAAAACCAGGCAGAATTTATTTACAAAAGTTTTAGATTTCATTGCAATACAACTTGCATAAATTACTAGAAGCTTTATATCATTATAAAAATAAATATCAAATTTGTTTCCACTTCTGAAGGACTCAAGTTCTTCAATCACGTTAGTTCTACCGTGTACATTTATTTATTTTTTTTACAAATAAATTTCACAGCAAGTCCTAGCACGCCTATAGAATATATACCGTGGCAATGAAGTGATCAAGATATCCTGAGGAAAAACCGATTGTTTCCAAAAGTCACACAAACATGGGGAAGCTATACTATGCCAATAAATTCACATATGCTCAACAACTTGTGTCCAGTCCTCAGAGTCTGTGGGTTGGAAGTGCGAGGTGCATCCGCTCTTACAGTGGCACAAGATGTGGTCCGGATTTCCACATCTGGGGTTTGTATCTGTGTACATATGAGCTTGGGAAAGGAGAATGTCCTCCTGACTTTTATTTTTATTTTTTTCCAAAGCAATTGTGACACCTACCTGTGGACCAAGGAAAAAACCAAATCATGCCAAATTCTTCAGTTCCACGTTATCAAAAAACACAAGCTTGTAGCTACTGGCTCTGCCTCTTTGCCATCTTTAGGGTCTAGGCCTAGTAATGCTGCCCAGCAGGGAAATAATGTCTGTAACAGCTCTGGGCTAGGAGCACTATAGATTCTAGTGTGTCCTATGGAAGGCCAGTCCCTGGTTTCTCAGAATATTATTCTGAAAACAACATCCATTGCAGGCTTTAATGCCCGAGTTTCTGCACAACTCCCTCATCAAGCAAGGCATCCTTTATGCATCTAAAACAGTTCTCAATGACACAGAGATGCCCGGATCATTTAAACCATCATCAGCCAACAGCAGTAGTGGTGAGGTATATGTTATACGTTTGAGGATATGTATGTGTGCTCCTCTGTGCGTGCATGTATGAATTCTGATTAAATAAGTGATTCTTCAAAGCAGAACTTGAGTAGAAACGAAATCTATAAAATAGAAGGCAAAGAGGCCAGAAGGAAGCCCTGGACAAGCTGACAAGCAACTCTTGACAAGCAAAACCGCACCACACTACACAGGGCACAGGTTTGGGGCTGGAGGACGCAAAGGGAACCCACTTACTTGCACTGCTGAGCTTGGCCCTCCTATAGGTAGGGCTGGACGCCTGCGCCAACAACCGCACAGCCCTCACTGGCATCTGTCAGGGGAGGGGCAGATAGTGAGGACAGGCTGCAACCCCTGGCAGCTAAGCACCTATCAGCTCTTATCACGGCAAGGAATGCACACTCCCAGGGAATCTTAAGATCCATTTCACTTATGTTCCTTCCTTGCCCCTTCCTCTCCTTGAGCCCCCATCTCAGGGATGCCGAATTAGGAACAACGTAGGCGGTGTAAGAAAATTAGGCCTCTGAGAGTTCCCCAGAACCTGTGCTTTTCTCAAGCCAAAGGCAGAACGGATTTCGCTAAACTCCACTTAACCAACACCACAGCGGGGGAAACTACACCCAGCAGAGAGTCCAGCGCATTTTTCGTTGCCTTGCAGTTAAATTTGCCAAACCAAAATAGTTACGATGATAGTATTAACAGTAAATTAAATAAAGAGGAAATAAAACAGGGTAGATCTACAAAGAGGGCTAGTCTTTCTCACACGGACTTACTTCCCTAATTCTGGCAAGTGGCTCTGTCTGTCCAAAGCTTTCCCACTCCCCGAGCCTTTCCCAGGTTTTTAGCTCCCTCTGTCTCACCAGGATCCCTCCCCACCGGCCTCGGGCAGCCTACCTTTCTTGGGCTCGTAGCCGCCGCCCGGAGGCCTGTAGTGGGACTCCAGCGGGTGCGAGCCTGCTTTGCCCGCGTCGCTAGCCTTGGGCACAGTGTGCAGTGTCTCGCCTGGTGCGGAGGCCGCCGCGTTGTACCGCAGAAGGCCCTGGCCTTGCAGCGCGGCATTCAAGTTCCCGTAGTTTGTGTAATTGCCATAGAAAGGCGACGTATAGTAGAGGTGGCGGCCCAGCAGCGGAGAGGCTGAGTAGGGCGAGCCTCCCGGAGGGGCTCCAGATGAGGCGGGCGCGGCGGCAGCTGGCAGACCCGGAGGTATGCAACCCGGGCCCAAGCTTGGTTGCTTGAGGTCCGAAGTGGCGATCTCGGCCAGCGACCACAGCTTGGGCTTGTTGGCGGGCGGCGGCGCTCCAGGCGACGTCCGGCTGCCTAGGGGCGTCTTGCCACCACCGCTGCCGCCGCGCGGAGCGACTTCGGGTGCCGGGCTCAGCAGGGGTGCCTCCACGCCCGTGAGTGGCGAGGAGGTCACGGGCTTGGGAGGCGTCAGGTCCCGCTGGCACTCATCTTCCTCATCCTCCTCATCCTCCAGGTCCTCAAACTTGTCCTTACACTCGGAACCCGATTCGCACAAGGGATCCCCGGCGCGGCAGGGCAGTTTCTCCCCATCTGACTCCGCCGAGCACGAGTGGTCCGTAAGCGAGTCGACGTGCAGACTGATCCCTGCGGGGACGCGGACATGGTGGGCGAAAAGTTGGGCCAGAGCGGGCACCCACAGTCCCATCCGCCCAGTGTCCTGCACTGGGCCTCCCCACGACCCCGCACCTCACCCCAAGAGAGCGTTAACATCTCCGCAGTGCCCAAGGACTCTCCAATGCAAACCCTGCGGGCCCGGACCCAAGCCGTTTAGCGGCTTTTGTAGGCCCGGGCCCGGCGTAGCAGGTGCGCAGGGTCAGCCCCAACCATAGCCCGCCTGGGAAGAAAGCTCCTTGAGCCCTTGCACCAAACGCTGCCCCGCTCACCTTCGTCCTCGGCCGAGGTCTCGGTGCCATCCTGAGCCTTGTCCGGATTCTCTTCCTTGTTCCTGGCAGCATCTCCTTCATCCTCGTCCTCGTCCTCGCTTTTGTTCCTCGGGGCCCAGGTCATTTTGTTCTCCTTCTTGAGGCGTCGGCGCGCGTTGGCGAACCAAGTGGAGACCTGCGTGAGGGTCATCTTGGTGATGATGGCCAGCATGATCTTCTCTCCCTTGGTGGGGTACGGGTTCTTGCGGTGCTCGTTGAGCCAGGCTTTCAGAGTGGCAGTGGCGTCCCGCGTGGCGTTCTTGCGGTACGCAGGGTCGTTGAGCTGGTATGGGTAGGCCGCGCTGCCATATGGGTGATAGCTGATAGCGCCAGTCATTCCGGTGGTGTGCGTGTCGTATGGCGAGCCCTGGAAGCCACAACAGCCTGTGAGTGGAGGGTGCATGGGCCCCTCAGGCATCACCCCCCCTCCCAAGGCGACCCTCCGTTAGCCCCTCACCCCCACCCCACCGCTGCCTTTCTTGCTTGGCTTCTCTGAGCTGGGAACCATTCTGCAGAGAGCCTGAGAAACACAAGGCCAGCTGTTGGGAACAAAACTTCTGCCTTTCGATTCTAGAATTTTGTTTTTAAACTATCTCACTTCTTTTTTTCCTGAAACGACCTAAGTTCCCGAGTAGCTCAAGCAATGTTTGCAAACACATTCTCTGGATAACCCCGCAATTCAGCGAGTAGTTTCTTGATGTCTAAATTTCGTCGGCGGCTTCCCGCGCTCCTCCCCACCCTCTTCCCTCCTTTATTAAAAAACAGTTCGGTACGGAACCCCAGTCGGCTATTCACTCTTTAAAGCAGATAAATCCAATTTGCAACTCAGAAGCCAGCCAGCTTTTCCAATTCTACTTAGTAATTAGCATTTTAATTCATCCTTTACCGTTTAAACAGGAGGTGTTTGTAACCTTCTCCCTAGGCCTGGTTTCCACCCAGGGAATCCCACCTGGGGTCTAACTCCCCACCCCCTGCGGCCCCACGCCCTCATAAGCCCCCAAACTGCTGCGACACGCTCTTGTGGGGCCCACTCTCAAAACCCAGAGAGGTTCAGGAGAATCCCGGGTTTCTAGAGCTGGAAGCCCATAGGCCGCGCACGAACTCTGGCAGCACTTAGCGGGTCCCAAACCCGGCAACAAAATTTTTGAAAGCCAGATCTGAGAGATACATAAAGGCCAAGACTAGAGAGAGCTTAGACCTGGGTCTAAGGGCGGCAGCCGGAGGCTCGGTGCCCTCCCCCAACTTGGTGACCCCGCCACTACTGAAACCTGAACCCTAAGGCAGTGGCCCGAGCAGCAGCGGCCCTCGACTTAAAACCTTGCCGGAGATCCGCGGGCGGATTCAGCAGCCCCAGCAATCTGTAGGCGCGGATTAGAGATAACTAATGGCCCCGGCCCGGGTGGAGTAGCACCTCACACAGTTTTAGGAGAAATCATCGCACAACCGCTGAGGGTCACTCCGGTCCCTTGTTTCGAGTACCGGCGGGTGCTGGTGACTCTCGAGCCGCCGCCCGCGCCCTGTATCCATTACCCCCCTCAATCCAAGCCAGTGTCGGGGGTCTCCCAGCCCCCACCCAAAAGCGGTTACCATGTAGGACGGGAAGCCCGCGGCCGCTGCAGCGGCGGCGTCTGCCGAGTATTGCAGCGGGCTGCCGAAGCCGGTCGCCGCCTGTGCTGTGAAGGCCGCCGAGCCGGGGTACGGACTGAACGCGGAGCCGGACGCCGAGCGCGCCAGCTCCTCGCTGCGCGGCGCGGCCAGCGCGGAGGCGCCGTACGCGGGGCACGAGTAGAGCGCCAGCGAGCCAGGCGCTTGGTACAGGTAGCCCTGCGGGTAGGACATGGTGGGCGCGGGGCGCGAGGCCCGCGTCACGCGGAGCAGCGGGCAGCGCGCGCGGCACCCTCCATCCACGCCCGGCCGGGGCGCACCAAGGCTACGGGCGGGGGCAGGCTGTGCTGGGCACTATCCTGGGAGGCCCGCGGGACGGCGGATCTGCGGGACGGCGGCAGTGGCTGTGTCGGCGGCGGTGTCGGCGGCGGCAGCGCGGAGCCGGTGGGCGCAGCCGCGCGCCAGGCCGGCGGTCGGGGTTTGGGGGAGTCTGCAGTCGGGAGTGAAGAGTTGAGGAAGGAGCGCTCGAGTTTCCGAGGGACATTGGAACGCGGAGCTGTCCGTCACGCTCTCATCTGCATATTCTGGTGCCCGCCCCTCCCCTGCTCCGCCCGCTGCCGAGGCTTGGCTGAGGCCGGGGGAGGGGCGGAGAGCGGGTGGGTGGAGAGTGCAGGGGATGGCGGAGGAGTGGCAGCGAGCGGGCCGGAGGAGGGCCGTGCAGGCTTTTGTCGCGCAACCGCCTCTCGCAGCTCCCGCCCCAGCCCTCAGCCTGCCGCGGTGAAGCCCAGCCTGGCCAAACTGAGCGTTGCGCTCACCCCCTCCCACTGGCACGTCCTCTTAGCCACGTCCGCGCACCCCGCTGCTGCCGACTCCAGCCTCGGCCCAGCCACCTTCCACACTCCCCGGGCCCCATTCAACCACCACAGGCTCTCTCGCTCTCCTCGTTCTGGTCTGCAAAGGCCTTCCACAGTCAGACCGGGTCCGATCCACCTGGGGGACATACGGATCAGACACCCCTCGTCATCTTGAAGAAACCGGCCGAGGGTTCCATCCCGCGTCCAGTGCAGAAGCCTCAGAAAGCTCGAGGGTAGTGTGGAGACACCTGCAGAGTCTCACTTCTACAGCCCTCTGTCCGCCTAGCCTCAAGACCGAGGCTGCCCGCCTGGCCTCGTGTCTGGTTGCGTGCTCCTGGCGCCTATGGTGCCAAGCATCGACCCGGAACCAGAGCGTTTTTTGGTTTGGAGCTGTTACCGGGAGGCCCCTAGATGACACGGCTTCTGCCCCAAGTACACAGAGAAGATTTCAGGCCGTGTGTTAGGAACTTCACGCCTATTAACGTCTGGAACGCGTCAGTGAGTGATTCGCCTTTAAAAAAAATCCCTGCCACCCTGGCCCCCAAAGAGTTTTGTTTTCTTTTGTTAAGTTGAAAGCGTCTTCGAATTTGGGGAAGGCTCCCGACAGAAGAGTCGTCTCTGACTTTGCTAGAGTCTTACTGCCACTTCTTGAAGGGACATGGGCCAGCCAGTGAGGTGGAGCGTCGGCTTCACAAGTGGCTAAGGTAACCTGAGGTTCAGGAGGTGAGGTTAGTGAAAGTCCTTGGGACCCAGCACCTAAACTTTTCCGCTCACACCCGCATCCCTTCCCCATGTGAGGGGGTGGGTGGCCTAAGGGGGCCACCAGTCCTTTCCACTGTACCTGAAGGACTGCCAATGGGGGACACTGGGGACTCGGAGGGGGTCAGGTGTGAGCTGGCCCGGGAGGGGGCGCCCACCCAACAGGTGTCTCTTCCTTGAAGCCGGCTAGGTGGTGCACGAGGACACTGCTGGCTGCAGCTCGGGCCTGAGCTCAGACCAGCTTCCATTTCATCCGTGGTGGGCTCTGAAGCTACCAGAGGGCGGCAGAGGTCTCCATCGCGCCCTCCCGGCTGCTGCGTAGGCCTGGCCTTTGGCACTCCCGCTCCTGCTGCTGCCAGATCCACGATACCCAATGAATGCTGTAGGCAGCCTGGCTGCATTTTGTTTTGTTTTGTTTTTTCCAGGTATCAGGAAAGCAGGAGTCAATTGCAGTGATGAACAGAAGATTTTTTTTCCCTCGGGCCGGCAAGCGAGCGAGCAAGTGTATCTATGTCCTTTTGGTATGTACTCTGCACACTCAAGTCCGCCCTCACCAGCCTCCAAACACTGCCACGCTGTGCCAACACATCCACCTTCCCCTACAGCCTTTCAAGTCCCTTTTCACCAGTGGAACCCTAAAGTCTCAGGGTATTGCGCAGCCCACTTCCCACAGACCCAGAATTAGGCCAGGACATATTGCATGGAATCTACAGCTATAAAGACCCCAGGTTCAGGGGAGAGGAAGAAAGGGAAGGGAAGGGAGGGAAGGAGGGAGGAGAGAAGGGGAGGGAGAGAGGGAGGGAAGGAGAGAGAGAGAGAGAGAGAGAGAGAGAGAGAGAGAGAGAGAGAGAGAGAGAGAGAGAGAGAGGAGAGAGAGAGAGAGAACCCTGGGTGGGGCCAAATCCACATATTTAGGTATTTTTGTTTTCCTGGCTAGGAATTCCTCTGGGAAGAGGCCCTCAATGACATCCCACATACTGTTTAACAAACAAGCACAGATCAGACTAAGGTATTTAGTTACCTTCCTTAGATTAGTTTTAGTTTTTTTACACAAAATCTAATTTTTACCTGGGGGATTCATTTCTAAAGACTAGCTTTCTGCCCTAGATGCAATGGGGTTTGCCCTCCCTTCCCCTTCCGAACTCTGCCAAGGACGGAAGAGAAAGCAGTCAGGTATTATAAAAACCGGCAGATTGGAGCAGGTTTGAGATTGGTCCTTATGCCTAGATGCAGCTGATTTGGACATTAATTAACTACATAACTAGACAAGCCTGCTTGACTTTGGAGGGTCTCCTGTCCAAAAACATCCCGGAACTGCAGTCTTCTTGTTCACTGCACCAAGTCTCCCGCATTTCCTCCAGCAATTATCCTTCACACAAATCTAAACGTTCCATTCTACTGCCTGCTATTAATAATAAAAAAAACCCTGGCTACCTTGTGCAATTAAACAGTCGAATCTGACTACAAGCCGATTTTATTGGTAGTGACTGTGGCAAATTAAAATGCCTATACAGAGACATTGAGTTCCTTGTTGTTGTTGTTGTTGGGGTATTTAAACTCCATTTCACATTAATGCTCCCTAAGTCTGAAAAAGCCAATTTTTCTTTTCTTGGGTTAAAGTTGTCTTGATCTTTAAGAACCAAGAACAACAAAATCAATGAGTAAAATTCACTTTCCAAGTGTGGAGAGCCTGGGCAGACAGTCCTCACCATTGCTCGGGTCAGGGGGTTAGCTCAAACTGCTCTGAATACACACTGCCAAGACCCCGATCCAACAACTTCCCTTTAAAAAAAAAAAAAAAAAAAACCGCCGGCATGGATGATGTGGTCCAGGGTAGGAGGAGTGTTCAGGTGTACCGGTCTATAAGGTCCATAAGGAAACCTGGCTTTTGGGTCCTGCTTTTCCCAGCCACCTAAATGGAGAGAACCACGCGCCACAAGCGGGCAAGTCGGGTGACTCGTGCTCTGAAAGCGAAAGCAGCCGCTTGTAATGGTTACCTAGGCTGTGGATACTTCTTGTGTATCCTCCCCAAGTTTGTAGCTGAATTTAAAAAAGCAACGTTAGCATGGGTAAGTTTTTATCGTACCTGAAAAGGCCGAAATATTTAGAGCTAGTCCTGGTTAAAGACTCATTTAAACTGCCTAGGTTTTCAGTGGAGGCCACTGGCAAGTCAGATATCAAGGCCAGGATTCGAGGATTCGCGTTCTGTACGAATCTGATTTCAAGGCCCCGGCACTCTTCGGTCCGGTGGCTTTCCGGAGGCGACGCGGACCAGAGTCGCGAGGCAGGCGGCGAGGGGGCGCTGTGGCTCGCGCCTGCCAGCTCTAACCCAAATGTGGAAACCTGGCGCTGCCACCGCGCCACCGACGCGTGGCTGACGCCCCGCCAGTGGCCGAATGTGCCTCTTTGCACGCTTGTTTATTCGGGAAAGAAGGAAAACAAATTCCAGTGAATTTCAATAAAACCTGAGGCACTTATACATTGTTTCAACTCTGGTTTTCGTGGATTACTTAAATCTGGGACCCCAAAATAACTGCCACTTTGGTCTGCGCAGATTTTTTTTTTAACTTAAAAAAAAATCAGAATTTTTAAGTGGGTTTGCTTTAATGAGGGGCATTTAAAACATAAGTACTTTTCAGAGTATCAAATCATATTTTACTGTACTTGCAGTCAGGACGTTTTAGCACATGCGTGGCGCTCATGGGTGTGTGTGGGGGGGTGGTGAAGTTAAGATTTGCTTTTTTTGTTTTTTGGGTTTTTTTTTGTTTCGTTTTTGTTTTGTCCTCTTTTAAAGTTTTTCATTGCACCAGCTTTAATTCCTCATGCATAAAGCAATCTCCCTTGTGATAGGGCTGCATCGGTATTTCCAGTTTCTACAGCCGAAGCGCTTTCCTGAAAAGCTTTCACACAGTCCACCGAAGTTGTCGGAATCTTTGACACCCGCGTTCTGGAAGGAGAAGTCTGGGCCCCACCTGGGGCTCTCAAACCGACTTGCAAGGCCTGGCCTCCTTGGTGGGCTCCCAAGGGGCAGCCTCTACGGAGCCGGTATTTGTGCCTTTAGAGCTGAGCTCCCGAAGAATAAATAAAATAAAAAAGAACGCACTCCCCCCCCCCGCCCCCGAAGATCGAGAATTTCCAATAATCAGCGCTTCCTTTTTTAACTCTCCTAGCTCGCCCCAGATCCTGGTTGGCTCTCTGCTCGGCCAGGCCAGCTGGTCTCCCCCGGTTTTCCTTAGTGGGCAGCATGAGTCCCCATTCTCCCGTAGACGCCCTCGGACAGGCTTCCTGAAGTTTCTGCCCTGCGCCGAGTCGGGACAAACCTTATTTCTCTGCAACTGGCCATTCAGTCTCGTCCTTGGCCCTGTCTGCTGGTGTCCTGTCTTGCTCCTCTCGCACCCCCCCCCGACCCCGACCCCCGTTGCCTCTCAGCTGCGACTCTTGGGCCCGCGGCCCACCGGTGTCCATGGCAAGGCATCCACGAGAGTGGGCCCAGATTCCTGCATCGCGCCGGGCTGTGGTCGCGCTGACCAGAGCTCTGAGAGTCCATGGCGCCGCCAGGAGAGAGCGCAGCGCGCGCAGCCTGGGAGCCGGGGAAAGATCGACTAGGGACATTCCTGGACCGTGCTAGTTTGCGGTCCGGGGTTCGGGAACCCATCAGAGAGTTAAAGGGGAGCGACGTTCAGTTTCTGGAAGGCCAGAGAGTGTCTAGAGCAACTTCACAGCCAGCTCCACTGGACCCGGGCACCCACTGGTGCCTGTGGTCCACATGGCAGACACAGGACCCCGACACACACAACCTGAGCCCCAGATTCCTAGAGGTTGCTGACTCGCGGTTTTGGGAGAGCGTCCCCCAAACCTCGGTAGCTGCTCTGGCATCTGCAGTCAGGTTTATAGGCGATAATGTGTATCTAGAGCCAGACCTCAGGAGCAACTGCAAATCTGCCTGAGCCCCAGATGAGTCTTCGCTGGAAGGAAAGCACGGCAGGAAAACCATCACACATTTCCTTCTCCAAGAAAGCCAGACCCTGTAGAGTGTGCCTGGGGTTGGTCTTAATATATCCTTGCCACCTCTGGATGTCCAAACAACTCTCCAGGACATAGTCTAGATGGCATGTAACCTCTAACACACTCACATTTTCCCCACGCTGTCGCAGAACGCTCTTATATTTCAGGAAGCATTATACTTTTTAAGAAAAAGGAGAGATGTGGAGAGGGAGGGAGGAGAGAGGACAAGAAAGAGACTAGTTTTTTTTTTTTTTTTAAGGGTAACTCTGCCTTGACAGTAAAACACACCAACTGAGAGAACGGTATTGGTGCAGATACAGGTCAGGCAGGTACGCGGAGTCACGAATTCTGGAAAAACCTTGCGGGGGGGGGGAATTGAGCAGACTTTCACACCTGGAAGAACCTGAAGATGGCCGGATCCCCCGTGATGGGGAGGCCTCCAGACAAAGAGATGTACTCCATGCTCCCACTTCAGAACTCCAAGCAAGGCACCCCAACGATCTGGGCGGTGACAACTCAAAATATTTCAAAGAAATGGGGGGTCGTATTGGTGACCCCGGCAAAGCCAGAGGTAAGAGCTGCTGTCCTCCCCAGAAATAGCATATGGGAGCTGAGACTCTGGCACAACCAGAGTAGCAGCCTGGACACTTTTCATAGGCATCCTGATGGTGGGGTCATGCTGTATTCCGTAGCACAAAATTGCTGTCCAGGGTGGAGGTGGAGGTGGAGTGGGACCCCTCAGGTCCACAGGAGAGTGGAGAGCATGGGAGGAGGACAGAGAGGGACCGTGCAGAAGATGGAACATAAAAGCAAATGGTGATATTTTGTGCTGGCAGACAGAGTGAGGGGATCTTGAGGAAAGTCTGCACTCTATTTCAGGCATAGAATACTCATGCAGGGTGGCTCCCATCTCAGTCAGTAGTGTTCTGTCTTGAAAGACGCTCCTGAAATGAGGTCAGTAAACATCGCAGGACACTAGCAGTTGTTATCTGGGAAGAGCAGTTGCATGAAGTCATATTGCTCTGCACTGTGTGTGTGTGTGTGTGTGTGTGTGTGTGTGTGAGAGAGAGAGAGAGAGAGAGAGAGAGAGAGTTATTTATGTTTCTGAAATATTTACAATTAGGCACTAGTATTACAAGGAGGCCCCTAGGCATGGGAGGATAATGTGCTTCTTGTGAGAAATGTTTGATTTCTCTAAAAATCATTTTCTGAAAAAAAATTTTCATTCTGCATCTCTCTTCTCTATAATAAATAAAAGATGTATTGCAGTTTAACCTTTAAAACAAACGACACCTGTGTGTATTTGAGGGCATGGTTTGAGGCATGGAAGGGACATGGGCAGGATGTTTTTCTCACAGGAAGTCTGGGATGTAACCCTGCTTTACTCTGAACTGTGTTCTGGGAACTCTGGCAGGCATAGATTCTAGAAGAAGAGGTGTAACTTCAGGCAGGTCACCTGCACACCTCTGTAGGAAGCACTTTCCTTACTCCTGCCCTGTGTGGAATTCTCATTATACCACAGCGAACAGTGAAGGTGTTTTAGAGAATTCAAATGACAATTAGAGAGGGAATGTCAGGAGACAGGAAGCTGGGGAAGAGTCTGGGAAGGAAGCATGAAACCTGAAAGGCAAAGAGAGAAGCAGAAGCAGGGAGGGAAGAAGGTTAGGCCCTGCCACAGCCCCTGTACCTCCCAGGACTCCTTTCTCTCCAAGAATGGAACACAGGGCCTTTCTTGAAACAATGACTCAGAGCTCTGTTCACTTGTCCTGCTGCAGCCAGAGGAATGGGGTGTTTGCAAACCTAAGTCCCTATTAAGCTCTTACGCAGGGGGAGAAGCCCTTTTCCCCTTTTCCATGGTCTTCCTGTGTTAACCTGCTGCAGAGACAGAAAGGAAGGCAACATAGTTGCAAAGCTTCCCTTTGTTCTATGGTTTGAACCCTGATAAGACCACAGTTGTGGGATACTGCACTACCGCCTGTGCCCTTCTGTCCACAGCAGAACTTCTTCTATAGGCTGCTTCCTTTAGTAAAGGCTTCCTTTTCCCAAGAGTTTCTAGGGGGCAACGTTTCAGTCAATATGGCTGCTTGCTTTGTGGCTCTCTTTACTTTCTACCCCTGTCTCTATGCCAGCCAGTGCAGGCACTAGACAAGCATTGATTAAATGAATACACACACAAGGAATGGACGTCTGACTCCTGTCTGGTCTTTCTGGAAGGCATGAGGGTGGGGTGTGGAGGAAAGAAACAACCAGGATATAGGCATTTCAGGTGCTCACTCCCAGTCCCCACATGGAGACTTCTCTGCACTTGACCATGTAGCCAGTCCAAGTCCATCAATATTCCCACATAGAAGCTTGGGCTCCAAGGATAAAGCAAGATCAGTCCGGGAAACCAAGGTTCTTTTTTCTTTTTCTCTTCTCTCCCCCGCCCCCAGCAGAGTTTCTCTGCAGAGCCCTGTCTGTCTTGGAACTCACTCTGTACACCAGGTTGGCCTTGAACTCAGAGATCCACCACCACCACCACCCAGCAGGAAGTCAACCCCTTCCCTCCACTAAGACAGGTTTTTTTCTGTGTGATCCTGACCACCTGGAGCTTGCTTTGTAGACCAGGCTGACCTCGAACTCACAGAGATCCACCTGCATCTGGGATTAAAGGCCTGTACCACTACCTCCTGGCTGGAAGTCAGATTTTAATGGCTCTTGTGCTTTGACTACATCCAGAGGCTCAGTGTTTGAGGTCTTGGTCCCCAGGGGTGGTGCTGTTTGTGGTGGTTATGGAGACTTTAGGAGGTAGAGTCTTGCTGGAGTGGGTCGCTGAGGTTGGGCCTTGGCATTTTATAGCCTGGTCTCCCTTCCTCTTTTCCTGATGACAGAGGCAATGTGGGTCACTGCTCCCCACTCTAGCTGTCAAGCCTTCCCCTCCATCCTGTTTCCCCTGCTACTGTGAACCCCTCTGTCCCTTACTTGCTTTTGTCAGGTAGTTTTTGGTCACTGTGAGGCGTGACCAATACAAGGCCCGGTAGATAGGACTATTTAAAGTAGCTTTTTTGTTTTTGTTCCTTTGATTTTTGATACAGAGTTTCTCTATGTAGCCGCAGCTGTCTTGGAATTCACTGTATAGACCAGACTGGCTTTGAACTCTTAGAGATTCATCTGCCTCTGCTGGGATTAAAGACATGGATCACCACACATGGATTAGCTTTTCATTTTTTAAATAAATTCTTGAGTTAGCTGTCAGCCCCAGATTTTGTATTTCTTGAGCACAGTGGCCACACAACTTCATTTCTATCTCACATGACTGGCAGGTCTCCCAGAGAGAGCCCGGACACAGCAGCTGAGTGAATGAAAAGATGAATATCCACCTATTGATGGAAAAGAAAAGTTAAGCAAATGCAAACTGAACTTTGACAATTTTAGTAAAAATGTACCATAGTGGGAGAAAGTTTTAAACACTTATTTAATTGTAATGTTTATATGTATGCGTCTGCTTGTAGGTATGTATATGTGCTACACGTGTGCCCGAGGAGGTCAGAAGATGGAGTCAGATCCCCTAGATCTGAACTCACAGAGGGTCATGAGGCAGCATGTGGGTGCTGGGAATTAAGCCTGGATCCTTTGCAAGAACAGCAAGCGCTCTGAACTTCTGCCCATCCCTCCAGTCCCTATGCCGACATTTTTCCCTCTTCTAATTTTTTAAAAATTATTCTTTTAAAGACTGTAGAACAATTACATATCTTCCCCCTTCCCTTTTCTCCTTCCAGACCCATGCAGCTCTTCTTCCTCTTTCAAATTCAGACTCTTTTTTTCATTAATTGCTGTTGCATACACATATATGTGTACATACATATGTAGTCTCAGACACATAAATACAACTTGATCAATCCATACATTACTTGTATGTATGCTTTCAGGGCTGGCCATTTGGTGTTGGATAATCAGTTAATGTGTTCTTCCTTGGGGAAGACTATTTTTCTCTCAGCTTTCCTAAAGCTAACTTTTTGAAATTAATTTTAAAATAAAGCGTAAATGGGGAATTCTCCTAGCACTCTGCTTCTTGTGAAAGCATTTTGTTTATTTGCAGACAGGCTGGTGTTTGAGACAGAATATCCCAAGTCTCAGGGTGGTCCGTCTGGCACTCACTCTTTAGCCAAGGTGACCTTGAAGTCCTGGACTGAGCTCCCTGCCTTCACTTTCTCAGTACCGAGGCTACAGTGTGCACAGCCACCTTCAGCTCTGGGCAGGCTTTTGTGTGCACTTGCTCTCACTGTGTACACGGGGCCTTGGCTTCTATCCCAGAACAGGGTCCCTCAGTGCCACTGTCCCCCACCTGTGGAACTTATCCATTTGACTCACGCCTTTAGTCTCAGCACTCATGGTGCAGAGGCAGGAGGATTTCCGTGAGTTCAGGGCTAGCTGGGGATACATAATGCAACCGTCTCTCATAAAAGGAACCATTAAAATCCCAAAGGCACATTTTGAAATAAGCCAGCATATCATTGTTTTCAAGGGTTGGGAGCATAGATCAGTGGTAGAAAACTTGGCTAGCACATGGAAAATCCCAGGTTCAATTCCCAGAGTCGGAAGTTCTGACATTCTTTAGTAGATGCACAGTTTACAAAGATTTCCTCATAGTCTAAGCATTAAATTTTGATTTAAAACCTTTTTTGTTATGTGTACATATATGGCTGTGCTTATATGTATGAGTGTATGCATATGAGATTCCTCATGTGAGAGAAAATGCAGTACTTTTCTTTCTGAATCTAGCCTTTTATCCTTCACATGATGGACGATGTCGAGTCCCATCTACTTTGCTCCAAATGACATGACGTCATTCTCCTTCATGGCTTGATGAAGGCTTAGTTATGTCAGTGCCCAGCGTTTATGTTCACCGATGACCCTGCGTCTCTGCACTGCCCGAGTATAGGATGAGTAGGCTGGAGTGAGTCTTGCCTGCCATGTCTTGGGAGAGGTCAGTCTTATTTGCTTGTGTCTTTGGCCAGGTGCCCTGAAGCTAGACAGGGATTTTCTGAATAGCACTTGTACTTCTGGGAACTAATTTTCCACATATAATGAAAAAGATTCCATTTTAATCTATTAATATGTGTTTCACTAATTGATTTTCAAAAGCAGATGTCAAGTTGCATAATTGCGGCTCACTCCACTGGGTTTGACTATTTTATAGGCCGATGTCTCTCACGAGCATAGACACCCAAAATTCTCAAGTGTGTTTGTGGATAAAGCTCAGCAGTGCACCAATGGACAGCACAGATTCCCCAAGCATGTTTATGAATAAATTTTAACACCAATGGGCAGCACAGTATAAGAATACACTTCTCTGCAGGAGCTTAACATATTAGCAGAAAAGAATTGCTTGACTATTTCATCATTTATAACTTGTTGGGGTTGGGATTGCAGCTCTGTGGTCGAGGGCTTGTCCACCATGCTCAAAATCATAGCTCCACCTTGAGTACCGCAAAACAAACAACAAAACCCCAAACAGCAACAGCAGCAAAAGCATTTTTTCAAGTTTTATAATTAATTTATTTTGTATGCAGTGTTCTGTCTGCAGGCCAGAAAAGGTTCTAAATCTCATTACAGATGATTGTGAGCCACCATGTTGTTGCTGGGAATTGACCCTCTGAAAGAACAGCCAGGGCTCTTAACCTCTGAGCCATCTCTCAAATCCCAAAAGCAACCTCTTAATCGAGATTATCTGGGAGAATGCAGACAAGACAGAATCTTTAACCTGTTAAACTGGTCACTAGCAAGAAACATGAGTTCTTTGATGCTGAGGCACGAGAAAGGCGTATCCCCTTCTACTCAACCTTGTACCATGGACCTCAGTTTGAGAGGGCACTCAGATACATAGAAAAGCGAGATACTTGAAAAGCGTCTACCAAAAGCCCAAGCTGTTTTCAATATGTTCCTTAACTCCACACAAGAGTTTAACATGGTTACAGGGTAAAAACTCCTAGTGATTTGAATGAGCAAAACACACCACAGGCTTGTGCATCTGAACACTTGTTCCCCATGGTAGCACTGTCTGGGGAGGTCTGGAACTTTGGACCGAGGAAGTATGTCAGTGGGAGGGGAGTGGACTTTGAGGTTTATAGTCTTGCCTCACTCCCAGCTCACTCTGCGTCTGATGTGTGTGGATTGAAATGTGGTCTCTTCGCTGCTGCTCTGGCTGTGTTTTGACTGCTGGTCGGCATGCCATTCTGCCACTATGGACTTTCATCCCTCCAGAACTAGAAACCAAAATAGACTTCTTCCACAAACTGTTTTTGGCCATGGTATTTTATCACAGCAACAAAAGGAACTAGTACAAAAGTCCTTGTTTTCAAGAGTCCATTGTATTTCTGAATTATAAGGAAAAAACACCAAGTATATGTTTATTTTTTGATGCCATTCACAGTGTTATCAAAATATTAAAACAGCAGGAAGAAATGAAGTCAAACATGACATTGAAAACCACAGCACAGCAGGGAAAGCCGGTAAAGGTGCTGAAAGGCAACAGACAAGATTCAAAAGCCATAGCTTGAGAAGTCTCGCTGCTGAGAAACTCCTCCTCCTCAGAGAGGGAGGCAACATCAGCAAAATGTCAGTCAAATTCCCAGTAACCATTGTTCTTCAATGGGCACATCGATATTGAAGTCGGTACCGAGTAACAGAAGTTTATAATGTCGGTGAAGTGAGAAGGGAGGACCAGCCTGAGAGCTGGTGCCTTCATTTCTGTCCTTGCTGTGAGGTCACAGAGTTAACTCACTCCAGTGCCATGCAGATGGGAGACACAGAACAAGTGGGACCAAGGGAGGACCTAACAGTAACCCCCACAGGTCTGGCGTGTTAACTCTAAAATGGATGTTCTGACATCAATGCAAGTACATATCCAGGGAAAGAAGCAGGTTAACCATGCCTCTCACCTCACGGCATTACAGAATTATTTCGAAATTGCTCATATACTGAAACTTAAAGATTCTTTAAAAAAGAAGAATAAAGCTGGGCAATGGTGGCGCACGCCTTTAATCCCAGCACTCGAGAGGCAGAGGCAGGCGGATCTCTGTGAGTTCGAGACCAGCCTGGTCTACAGAGCTAGTTCCAGGACAGGCTCCAAAGCCACAGAGAAACCCTGTCTTGAAAAACAAAACAAAAAAAAAAAAAAAAAAAAAAAAAAAAAAAAAGAAGAAGAAGAATAAAAATCTCACAAGTTAAGGTTTGTAAGTTTTTCTATGATCCAACCAAAGCTGATTATGGTAGAAAAAAAAAAAGACATACGCTGGTTAAGAAATCTCTTTGAGTGGAGAAGATAATAAAGTGAGGGCTGGCGAGATGGCTTAGTGGCTAAGAATCCTTAGTGCTCTGGCAGAGACTTGAGTTCAGTTCTCACCGTCTATACTAGGAGGTTCAACTCCAGCTCCAGGGAGCTGATGCTGCTGTCTGGCTTCTCCCAGCACCTGCATTCACATGCACACACCCACACGTAGGCACACACATAGAAATAAAAGTTATTTGATGAAAATGAAAAAACAAGCCACAGCCGGTCTTTGTGTAAATTATGTGTCATTATTAATTATGATTTCAGTGTATTCTTCAGTGAGATGTTTGTAGTTGTAAATGCATCGATCTCAGTAAGATCATCAGCTAAAATTTTTCAGGGCTCCAATAGGAGTATCCCCAAGAAGATTTAAAAATCGCTAGTAATTATTGTGAAAATGTATAGCATCACCAGTCACAAAGGAACATCAGCCTGAACCTTGTGGATCTTCACACGACAAGCCCACTAGAATGGCTGAACTAAAAATGTGGATCAAGAGAAAGGAATACTGAGATGGTCGAGCACCATGGGCAGCTGCAAATCAACACTCTAGCTCCGCAGGTCACTGTGAAGTGTGAAGCAATGTGGAGAACTCACTAACAATAATTTAAGAAGTTTTGGTCCCAAAACTTCTCCCCTGCAACCCACACCAAGGATACCTTTTGACCCATGTTTGTGATAACCTAAGCTTCAGACTCAACACCCTAGATTTCAGCAGATGAGTGGACCACTGAATTTTGGTCTACTCAGACATGCGGGTTTTAATATGTGAATGACACATGACAGGAATGCATCTCAGAAGCACTGAGTGAGTGGCAGTCAGAAGGATGTGCATGGTGTGAGCCTCTCCTTCGGTGTCTCTGCTTCACAACAGGCTGATAGGCAGTGTCCATGGTTACAAAGGTCATCTGGGGCTGAGGGTTGGTGATGGAAAAGAAGGAGGGATTTTTTTTTATAATAATCAGATTCACACGGATTCACATTGTATAAAAAAATTAAGCTTAGTGGTGGAGGTTTACATGATGTGTAGATTTCAACTCCATTTACAAAACAGACTGCTTATGTTTTCATGAAATGATGAATTAATATTTAAATACTCGCTCCAGAACTCATATTTGCTTCACAGAGTCTATAAAACTCTCACAGTTGTTCTGAGCCACCTTTGTCTGATGGGCGATGGGGAATTTTCTGGTTTTATTCTAACTACTTTTTTGGATCATTTTTTTGTTTTCATTTATGCATAAGCATATATGTTCCCAAATAATGAGATGGAGACTTATTATTAACTATGAAAGCTGGGCCTTGGCTTAGGCTTGTTTCTAATAGTTTTTATAACCTAAATGAACCCCTTTCTATTTATCTATATGCTTCCACGTGACTCATGGCTTTTACCTCTCCTCCTGCGTGTCCTGCTTCCTCTGTGACCAGCTGATGACTCCCTTTCTTCTTCCCAGAGCTCTCTCTGTTCAAATGTCCCATCTACTCCTCCTGCCTAGCTATTGGCCATTTAGCTCTTTATTAAAGCAAGGACGCATCACTACACAGTGAAGAATCTCCCAACATGTCTGTCTCTGTGTGTATTTCAATGTGTCTGTGTCTCTGTGTGTTTGTATGAGTGTCTATCTGTGTATTTGAGTTGTCAGTGTGTGTCAGTGTATGCCTATATGTGTATGTATGTCTCCTCTGCATGTGAGTGTATCTTTGTGTGTATATGTCATATATATCTGTGTCTCTATGTATGCATGTGTGTGTATCTCTCTGTGTGTATGTGTGTCTCCTCTGTATGTGAGTGTATCTTTGTGTGTAGTCATATGTATTTGTGTCTCTATGTATGCATGTGTGTGTATCTCTCTGTATGTGTGTATGTGTATATGTGTTTGTGTGACTCTGTGTGTGTCTGTGTGCATCTGTGTATAGGTATGCCTATATATGTGTGTGTTGTGTGTATGTGTATGTTATATGAGTACAGGCACTTGTGGAAGTCAGAAGAAGTCACTGGATTCCCTGGATATGGAGTTACAGGCAGTGGGGAAGTGCCCAATGTGGGTGCTTTGAATTGAAATTTGGTCCTCTGGAAGAATACCAACCCCTCTTGTCCATGGAGCCACTTCCCCAGTCCTCGCTTTCTTATTAGTCTCTGGACATCATTTTATGCTCATCTTTTTCTGTTCCTGAGATTTAACTCCTTGCTATCTGTACTGGCTAGTTTTATGCCAACTTGACACAAGCTAGAGTTATCTGAAAGGAGGAAACCTCAATTGAGAAAATGTCTCCATCAGATTCACTGTAGGGCATTTTATTAATTAGTGATCAATGGAGGAGGCCCCAGCCCATTGTGGGTGGTGTCATCTCTGGGCTGGTGGTCCTGGGTTCTATTAGAAAGCAGACTGAGCAAGCCAGGATGAGCAAGCCAGTAAGTAACACCTCTCTGTGGACTATAGTCATCAGCTTCTACCCCTAGGTTACTGCCCTGACTGAGACCCTGCTCTTATTTCTCTCAGTGATGGTCTTTCACCTTCTGGAAGTGTAAACTGAAATAAGCAGTTTCCTCCACAACTTGTCTTTTGGTCATGGTGTTTCACTCAGCAATAGAAACTCTAAGACAGGACCGCTGCTATGTGGCCATTGTGTTTTCCCTTTCTGTCATTGTGAAGAGCTCCTTCATAGTTAACAATCCAGAGAAGTTAGAACTATGCTCCTCTTAGATTTTGTCTCTCATCAAAATGTCAAGAACTATAGGTGACTGACTGAAGTTGGACGAGGGAAAAGTAGTCTTCCCCGGGGAAGAACACACCAATTTGTTGTTCAGTGCCAGTCTTCCCCAAAACATACATTCACAGCGTACCGAGGAGAATCCCACATCAGAGGGGATATGGGAGGGCTGGGGGTGAGGATAGGGAGAGGAAAATATTGTAATGAAATTACATTCTCAAAAAAAAAAAAAAAAAAACCAGCCGGGCGGTGGTGGCGCACGCCTTTAATCCCAGCACTCGGGAGGCAGAGACAGGCGGATCTCTGTGAGTTCGAGACCAGCCTGGTCTACAAGAGCTAGTTCCAGGACAGGCTCCAAAGCCACAGAGAAACCCTGTCTCGAAAAACCAAAAAAAAAAAAACCTTGAACTTTTGATTCTTGAAATTTTAATTTCTTTTCAAATGGGCTTTTTGTTTGACTAGAAACATTTCTTTTTAAGAATTTGAAATTTAAAAACATCCCTGTTTTTCTTTTATCTATTAAATCTTTTAATTACTATTTTTATTTTTCTGAAATTTAAACTTTTAGCCATGTGAGGTAATGTTTATTAAGCAGAAAGCAGGGGTCTCAAGACCCCTGTAAATCTCCCAAGTATTTGCAATCTTATTTTTTCTCTTTTTCAAATTATACTCATGTATGGTGATAATTTATTTGTAATTTAAGAAGTAAAGCTTGGCTGAATATCAGAGCATGTAGCTAGCCATACTACTTAACTACAGAGGCCAGGCAGTGGTGGCACACACTTTCAATCCCAGCACTAGGGAGGTGGAGACAGGAAGGGATATGACTGGACAGAGAGAGAATATAAGGCAGGAGGAGACAGGAGCTCAAGTCGTTCAGTCTGAAAATTCGTGGAGAAAGGATCTTGTCTCCTTCAGCCTGAGGATTTGGTAGAGGTAAAAAGTTTCTCTAGTGGCTGGCTCCTTCTCTGATCTTTCAGCATTTACCCTGATATCTGACTCCGAGTTTTTATTATTAAGACTAATTAGAATTCATGATACACTCATGAGTTTGAAAACAAAACAGCTTTAAATGTGGAAATAGTTTCAGATTTACAGGAAATTGCAGGGATCATGCTGAGCTTCGAAGACCATCACCAGCTTTCCCAATGCTCAGCTCTTAGATCACTATGTTTGTTATATGTGGTCTAGGTTGTCAAGACCCTCCTTCCAGGCAAGATGTGGACTCCTAATCCAGCTCTATCTATTTAGGTGACCACAGGCTCCTCTCTGAGCAGTCAATCCAGGCCATGTAGCTGTTTGTTCAGAGTTTATAATAGCTCTGATGGGGCGTCACTTCACCCTTTATTTGCTGTGCTGTGACTTTTGCAAATATTTTCTTTATATTAGTCCTAACTCTCACCAGAAACAAACATGCAGGGTGTTTCTTCCTCACTGGACCTTGAAGCACAGTGTTCCAAACCTTGTTCTCTGTCAACAAGCCCTAATAGGGACCACCCAATGCTGTGCTTGTGTGAGAACACATTCAGCTACTCATTCCCTTCTCCTGTCTTCTCTGGGCATGACCATTCTAATACAAAATTAGAATTTGAAAACTTTTCCTCAAAATTTGTGTTCAGTGTCTTTAAAATATTTTTCACTTTGTTTTGTTGGGTTTTTGCTTGTTTGGTTTCAGTTGGTTTAGCTCTAGAGGCCTGGAACTCACTATATAGACCAGGCTGGCTTTGAACTTGTAAGAGATTCTCCGACTTCTTTCTCACAAGTTCTGGGATTAAAGGCATGTACCACCCTGTCAAATTTTATGTTCAGTATCTTTATGTCATACAATTTAGTTATAACGTCTATAAACAGCATACGAACACCAAGACAGAAGCTCAGTTGTCTTTCTCTTCCTATTGGCTGTAGTTCATCTTGGTTCTTGCTCCCAGTTACTGATGTTCATTGACCACCTTCCTGTTTCCTGGCAGGCAGTGTGCTCTCGTTTCCCATTATTAAACAGTGGCACCACACCTCTTCTGGTACATCCCCTTGGCTGGCATCTACTTCCTCTGGGGAAGTGAAGGGGGCTTTGTTCCCACTAGCTCCATGCCAGGCTAACTGCTTGCTGCAAAAACGTTTTAGCAAAGAACAGAGGCGTGTCTTCTTCACCAATCTCTGTGTTGAAGCTTGTGCTGGGATACATGCTTCAGGACTCTGGTTCCAGTGAGCAACCTGTGGACTGGGCTTTGTGTCAAACCTTATGTCCTTGAGGTGTGGTCTTGTAGTAGGGGGTAAGTGTAGTCAGATAAGGGATATACAAGGAGGGTCAGTGGCATCTCAACTAGGTTGAGATCACTCAGTAGGAAGCTTTTGTATTAAACATCTTCATGGAGACTCAGCAGGATACTGTATAGATCCTGGTTTGTGAGTCCAGAGCTAGGTCCCTGCTCTCTGATCTCCTGGTGTGTGTGCCTACCTGTCTATATTGTTTTCCAGGAAGCAAGGGAGCTGGGGCAAGAGGAACTGAGAGACACCATAAGCAATTAAAGAGGGGTGTTTGATAGCAGCTATAAGAAAAGGTCACCACAATGAGTGACATGGAGTATCAGCCTTTGTGAGTGACAATGAGCTTCTGAGGGTTGTGTAGCTATCTGGAGGATGTAGTCCATAAAAGGTAGGCACTGATAACTCACATCTTACAGTTGCAGGACAGAAGTCAAAGGGAGTTAGTTTCTGTGGCTGATATAAAATGACCATCCATGGCTGACTTAATGCAACAAAGAGTTTATCTTCTTACAGTCTTAGACAGCAGGAGCCCACAATAAAGGTGTCCTCAGAGCCAAGATCAGAGGCCTGAATAGATGGTCTTTCCTGCATCTCCCAGCTTGTATCCTGTCAGGTTCTCAGGGAATCCTCACCACCTCAGTCACTTTTGGGGGACAACCTCCAGGAGTTGAAAGCCTTGAAAACCATTTTCTAGGAGGAATACAGATAGCACATGCCCTTAGGTGCAGAAGAGTCAGGGAGCTAAGAGGAACGGCCTAGCAAGACAGGCAAGATGCTACTGCCACCAATAGACAGAGCAACAAGACCCCAGGGAGTAGGATGTCTTGTCTTCAGGCAAGAAGTCCACAGGAGGCTGGCTCCCATTTTTCTGTCCCTTTGCTGACTTCTGAAAAGCCTCTTCTCCTCCCATGCCTATGGTTTCCAGAGGTTGCCCAAATTCCAGCCTCACTCCTCAGCTTCCTGCTTCCTTAAGCCTGGGGTGAACCATTTTCCTGTATCTTCCCTCACCATCACTAGTCCCAAAGCAGGGGTCTGGTCTGGAGAGGGAGGCAGAACACCAGGTTTTAGTACAGTCTAACAATGCATCCTTGACACTGCCTCTAAAATTAGCCAAGGCTGCCAGGACATTAGCTTTTTCTCCGCTGTGGAAGCTGCAGGACCAAGGCTGGGGCATTATCAGGATTGGAGTCTCCTGAGGCTGAAGGCTGCTGCCTCTTGCTTTCCAATGACCTCATAGGGCAGCATTAATTCTGACCTTCTCCTTGTATGAAGATGTTAGACTTCCTGAGCTAGGGTCTCCCCTAAGTACTGCATTTGACATCCTGACATCCTAGGTGGTAGGGTGAGGGCTTCCACAGGGGTTTGTGTGGTGTGTGTGTGTGTGTGTGTCAGTCCTTAGAAACCTCCCTGCACACTAGCCCAGGCTAGCCTAGGTTTTCCAGGGTGTTGGAACTTGTGTGCTTGGTCGCCTCAGCCCGTTGTGCAAGGCCTGGCTGCTCTCAGCTCACCCCCTGTCCCTGTTGGAATGTGCCCTCAGGTCCCCACACCTCTAATGCAGGTGAGAGGTGCCACTGCGCTCAACTAGTCAAACCTGTTTCTCACCAGACTCTCCAGAGATCAACCCTAGTGAACCTGGTGTCCTTTCCTAAATCCTTCAGCCTTAAGGTCCAGGACAGAGGTGGGCAGGTGTGGGTGTCAGAGGGCGCCTGGTCCTTAGAGGCTTTGGTCTGGTACTCTAGCCTCCTGCCAGGCTGTTCATACCTCTACTTGAGGTGTTTTGGACTTTGTTGACTTGTGGAAGTTACGCGAAGATGGGTGGGTGGGGCTTGTCTTCCTATTAACTTCACATTCAGTTATGAAAAGCAGGGTAATCACTGACCAAGGTCTTAATGAAGACACTTGTGCCAACACCTGAACTGCCTGTCTTAAATTCTTTTAAAAAGGTTTTGAAAACAAAGCTATGCATGGTGGCACATGCCTTTCATCTCAGCACTTGGGAGGCAGGGACAGGGGGAATTCCAGCCAGCTTGGTTTACATAGTGAGACCCTGTTCAAAAAATGTGGAAGGTAGTGTTGGAGAGAAGGATTAGCAATTAAGCAATTAAGAATATTTTATGTTCTGACAAAGGCCATTGTTTGTCTCCTACCACCAACATCAGTCAGCTCACAGTTGCCTATAGCTCCAGAGGCAGGAGGAGGGGGCACCATCTTTTCTCTGCAGGCCTCAGCACCTATATGCACCCCTCTCCCACAGACATATACGTCATCAAAGATGCTATGAATGCAATCCTTTTTAAAAAGAAGGTTTTGTACTGACCAAGATAGCAAGTGTGTCTTGGGCCGTGTGTGTGTGTGCGTGTGCGTGCTTGTGTGTGTGTGGTGTGTGTGTGTTATAAAATACACTGAAAACCACATGGCAATACCTACTTAGCTTGCAAAATTATTTTTGAATTTCAAAAATTCAAAAAAATAGGTGAGGCTATCATAACACGAAATAAATAAGGAAACAAATCTGAAATAAGCAGTTTGGGAACTAGGGAACATAAGCAAAAATGAGCAGAGCTTTTTGAAAGAGTGTGAGACTGAGGTCCCTGAAGAAGACTCAACACAAGGACAGGGGATGGATGCAGGGCGTGAGGCTTCTAGATGGAGCAGTCAGGGACCCCGAGACCTGGAGACCCATTCTCTTGGAAAGAGGGCACTTTTCAGATTCAAGAGACAGGGATGGAGGAGGAGAGAGGAGAAAGGAGGAAAAATGAGAAAGAAGAAGGAGGAGTGAGGGAGAAAAAGAGGGAAGAAGGGGGAAGGGAAGGAGGGGAAGGAGGGGCCGAAGAGGCTGCAGGGCAAGTCCTTCCACCAGGGTTGTTGCTGGTGATAGGAATCAAGCACTCATTTCCATAAATTACACATAATTATACTGTTCCCATAAATGACTTCAAGATTATTGATCAAGTTAAGATTCTCCTGGCTTTTATAAGAATTTACCGCAAATTTGTGGCTTAAGGCAAGGCAACAGATTGCCCCTCTTTCTGTCACGGAGGTCAAGCCAGGGTGCAGATGGGTCTGGCGCCCTCTGGAGGCCCTAGGGAGAATCCCTCCATCTCTCTGGGCCCTCAGCTCCTTGGTGGCTTCCTGGCTTCATCCCTCACCTCCACTTCCTCTGTGTTCTCCCTTGAATTCCTCTTCTGTCTCTTGTGAGGGAAGCTGGTTGTACGGCCCATCCGGATAACCAAGGGTGACTTCAGGTCGAGATGATCAATTCAGTTATACCTCCAGATCGTGCACAGCTTTGAGGCGTAGGACATGGACATTTCTTTCCTTTTAATATTTTGTATTTGTATGAGTGTGGTGTATGTGTGTGTGCAGGTGCAATAGCCCAAGAGCTCTTGAAGGCCAGAGGATATCCCCCGCCCCATCTCTCTCTCCCTTTCTCAAGTTACAGACTTATAGTCATGTACAATCTTGTCTGGATTTGCACGTGGGTTCTGGGGATTTGAACTCAAGTCCTTATGCTTGTGTTACAGTGTAAGTGCTTTTCCTTGCTGAGCTGTCTCCCTCACACTACACATGGACATCTCCTAGTGCAGCCCATCTTCAACCCATTAGGGAATGCTAAGCTGATCATGGTACCCCTCCTCACACCCCTGAGTATTTCCAAACATGTATAGACATGTAGAACATCCTTACACACGTGTGCATGCCTCCTAGACACACAAGGCTCAGAAGCACATATGAGCGGTTTGCAGCTTGTAGGCATGTGCTTCAGCATGCACACGCCTGTGTGCATTTCCTCCTTTAACCCCCGGGGCTTTGTTTTCCTGGTTCGCACTACCCTATGGAATCCTGTATTGGACTGGCCACACCTCCTTAGAGACCACTCTCATATTGTGTATACATATGGTTCTTCAAGCACTTTTATCCAGACATGATTTTACAATGTCATTTATTTGTTTTGTGTATGTGTATATATGAGTACATACATGTCCTTCCATGTGGAGGATAGAGGCCAGCTGGTGGAATCACTTTTCTTCTGTAACTATGTGGGTTCCGAGGGTCACACTCAGGCCATCAGGGTAGGCAACAAGTGCCTTTACCCACTGAGCCATCTTGTTGGCCTGGGACATGATTTTAAGTTGACTTCTTACAGAGTTAACAGTAAGAGGCTGTGAACTTCCATGTCTTTGTGCAGTATGTCCTTGGCATCTCCCTTGGGTAAATTCTGAGAACTGAGAGGGATGGGTTTTCAGGAAGGAGTGTGCCCAGCACTGGAGAGTCTTTCCAAGGGCTGCACTAGTATGACTGGCTCCAGCCAGGCCTTTGAGGTGCAGGGGTTGCAGGTGCCCTGCTTTGTTGACAGTGCACCCTTCTCGGTTCTGCCGCCTTAGCTCTCTGTAAGCCTGTACCTGGGACTTCCTGAAGTTTCAACGCGTGTGTTTCTGACATCGTAATAAATGCCTCTTCATGTGCTTTTCACCATTCATGTGTCCTTTGTTTATCAACGTCATCTTTACAACGTCAGTATGTGTTTCCGGCACTCTGTGTTTTGGGTACATCCCCTGTTGGATGAGTTTGGATCCTTCCCCCAGTTTGTCGCTCACCATTTGAAATGAACATTTGTAAATTTAGAAACGAGCTCGCAGCAGGACTCTGGCATGGTAGAAGCTCGCCCTCCCGCTTCTCTACGGCACTCGGTTCACTTTGCATACGGGGGAGAACATTTCTGCGCTCCTCTGTGGTGGAGATGGTTTTGTTAACTGCCCCCACCAGCGGTTTCCTACCTGTCCCTCAGCCTTCCACCTATGATTTGTTCCAACCTTATTCTTGTGAGGTTTATGCTGCACTTTCCAGGGTTGCCTTAGGCCAATGGTTCTCAACCTTATGAATACAGCGACCTCACGTTGTGATGATGACCCCAAACCGGAAAATTATTTCATTGCTACTTTATAACTGTAATTTTGCTGCTGTTATGAATCATCATGTAAATACCTGATATGCAGTATATTTTATATGTGACCCTCGGAGGGGTCATGACCCACATGAACTATTAGATACCATTCCCTGTAGGCAGGACTTTTGGGATTCTCTTGTAGGTCACAGACAACTTATTAGTAACTTGGGAGAAACCTAAATCATAACAATACTGAATCTAGTAGTCAATGAAGGCTACAGCCTTACTATGTGTTTAGGGTCTGTAGTGGTTCCAATGAGAAGGCACTCCATCGATGTTAGAACACACAGTCCCCAGGTAGCAGAGCTATTTGGGGAGGTTTGAGAGATGTGGCCTTGTTGGAGGAAATATGTGAGCCTAAAGATTCTGAGCTTCTTCTCGTTGGCTCTCTCGGCTTCAGGCTTGCAGTTCAAGAGTTCTCTGCTACCTGACTCTGCCACCTGGCTCATGGACTCTGTTCTCTCAGGAACTGTAAGCCGAAATAGACCCTCTTCTGCTGTCCTTAGTCATGGTGTTTTAACACAGCAAAAGAAAGGTCACTAAAACAGGGTCCTCTGCTTTGCCCAGTAGTGTTCTTCAGGTTTAAGTGTGCACACAGAGCTCATTTTGGTATCTTTATGATGACGTATTTAATTCTCAATGCTGTTGAAATGGAAGCTGAAAGGTTTTCTCTTTCCTGTTGCTCCCCGTAGCCATGGAGAAGCAGAGTTGCCATGGATTCTATCATGGTCCTACCGAATTCATTTCCCAGTTCTGGCAGCTTCTGTAGATTTATTGGAGTTTTCCTCGTGTGATTTTATTTTGTGAAAAGACAATTTTATTTCTTTGTTTTCATTCTAAATGCATTTTCTTTTCTTGTCTTATTGTACTAGTTAGAGCTCAAGTTTGGAGTTCACCAGAAGTGATATGAATATAGGTTGTTTTCATGTCGGTGTCCAAGGTAGAAAGAGCATCCAGTGTTCATTATGCACTACAGAGCTAATTAATTATAGGTTGGCTGTGAATGACCCTTATGTGGTTGAAAGTGCTGAGGGTTTTGAGGTAATAAATTGGTGCAAACCTTGTCAATCAAGTTTCTTCCAGCTGAGATGATCTTGTGAGTTTTCTTATTTCTGGTCTTCATATAGTAAACTATGCTAATTCATTTTCATTTATTAAGTTAATAATTGAATTTGGGGATGAACTCCATTGAATGACAATATAGTAATGCTATATGTTCATGTGCTACTGAATTTGATTTACAATAAACTGCAAAGGAGCTAATTTTTGCTGATGATATTAATTGACAATTTTTGTATTAAGTTTTTGTCCAAGGCATACAAGGAGTTGGGAGAAAAATAATTAGGATTTACTTTCTTCTCTATTTAAAAAAAATGTGCTAAGCTTATTTAGATCTAGAAATTTTTTTTCGTGAGAAGGATTTGGGGTATGCATTTATTTTTATATGGGTCAATTCTTAAATCTGATATATCTTATCTGTGCTTAATGAACTGTGATAACTGTTGTACTATGACTCCATCCTTTAGCCTCTCTGAGGTCTGTAGTGATGTTTCTTTCCTTGCTATTTCATATTGGTAATGTTCCGCTTCTCTCATGGTTTTTCTTCTTCCATCAATAGAAGCTTAAGAATTTTATGGATCTTTTCAAAGAGTGATTTTTCCACTTAATTGTTGGTTTTTTCCCCATGGCATTGATTGCAGCTCTGTTCTTTATTTTTTTCTTCATCCTAATCCAGTTTTTGCTTTAATTCCTTCCTTCCTTCCTTCCTTCCTTCCTTCCTTCCTTCCTTCCTTCCTTCCTTCTTTCCTTTCTCCCTCCCATTCTTCATGTCATCCTTGCTTCCTCTCTCCTCCCACTACCTCCTCCATTGTCTTAAGATAGATATTTGGACATTAATCATTTGATTAACTGTTAGAGTCTCACTCTGTAGCACAGGTCTGCCTGGAACTCAGTACCAGGTCTAGGTTGACCTCAAACTGGTGATCATCCTGCCCAAGCCTCCTGCGGGCTGGGTTTATAGTTGTGTGCACATTATTACCAACAAAATTTCCATTTGCTTCCCCATTTCCTTCTCTTCTTTCTCCCTCTTTTTTCATTCTTCTTTTTAATTCTCTCTGTGTGTCTATTGCTGTCTAGGTAGGGGTGGATCTCAGGGCCTTGTAGATAAGAGCTCCCCAACAGAGTTTCACACCACATCTTTCTTTTTGAGCCTGGAAAGTTTATGATTCATTTTTTTCAGTAAAAGTCTAAATATCCTCTGCCTTTCCTCTGTTCTTGATCTTTTGTTTGACACCCCTGGATCCATTAAAGTAGGTTTGCAAATTTCAGGAGCTCGGGCAGTTTCATGACTGTATTTGTGTTACCTTTCGCTAATGCTAGCTCAGGGCCACTCTGCCACTGTCCTAGCTTCACATTGTCTCAGTCCTGCATCCACTGAATCCATTCTGCTGCCCATTGTGTGGTTTGTCTGGGCTGTGGATTTGCCCTTTCCAGTGGAAAGGGTATGCAGGTCAATTTGCTGAGCTGTCTGGGCCTTCTCTGCCTTCTTCATTGCAAAGCAAATGTAAAAGTCCCCAACTGTTTGTCCAAGGATCCAGGTTTGTTCATTCCTCTGCCAATCACTCATTGTCTTCTTAGATTGGCATAAGGAGTGAAGTCCTTCATCCCTGATCCTCCTCACCCCCTGCAGATCCCTACTCCCTCCTGTTGGCCCCTGCCCCAACTCCAGTATTCCCCACTCTACTTTTAGATCACATGCGTTCTACTGACCATATTCTCCTTTAGCATCCACCCTCCCCAGTCTTCTGTTTTTGTGACCCCTTTTTTACACTTGGACATGCATATATAAAGATTAAGATCTAGAATCTCCATGGAAGAAGCATGTATGTAGTTATTGTCTTTCTGAGTGCTATATTGCTTAATAAGATAATTTCCAGTTCAGCTTCCCCACAAATGTATGATTTCATGTTTCTCTCTAGATGAACAGAATTTTGTTGTATGTGTGTATACATGTTCCACCCATTCCTCTGTTGATGGACATGTATTTTGATACACTTTTATAGCAAAAATTAAATGTTATGATTGCTTTATATTCTTGACCCATTGACCCTTTTGTAATTAGTAAATTTCCTTCTCTCTTTAAGGCTTTAGTTCATGCTTCTAGAGTTACTTTAATCCCGGGACAGTCACTCCTTCTTTCTTATGATTAGGTTTAGCATTGTAATCTTGTTGACTTCAATCAACATATGCAGATCTATCTATGAGATTGAGATTTGAAGATCTTAGAAAATGGCAGACTGCAACCTAAGGCTACAGACAACTTTACTTCAGTTTTGGTGTACTTTTACACACAAATGTGCAAACGTATATTTCTTTGGGCTGCAACTTCACAAAAAATGACATGAAGACTTAATATTAATTTTAAAATTTCAGCCTTAGCTTAGGCTTGACCCTAACTAGTTCTTATAACTTAATATATATAAAATTATATACATTGTATTATGTATATGTATTTATATAATATATCTAATCAATAACTTGACCAATATCTTTTAATTTACATCCTTTTATGGGGCTTGATTACCTTTACTCTGTCATCCCCATTCTGCTTCCTCTCTGTCTGGTAGCTTTGCCTCTATTCTTCCTAGAGGTCTCTCTGTTCAGAAGTCCCACCTATACCTCCTGCCTAGCTATTGGCCATTTAGCATTTGATTACACCAATCACACTGACATAGCTTTACAGAGTGTAACCAAATATTCCACTACACAAATGTAACAATGATGCAATGATCCAAGATGTTGTTTGAGTTCAGAGAAACATGGTTGAAAAAAAAACATGTAAATGAACACCAGTAAGCACATACCAAATATGAACAGAGCAGCTCTTTTTCAGAACCTTCTCGGGTCAGACAAATTTAAACATAGTTGCCTAGCATGGGCTACAGATTATACCCAGGAAAGCATGAAATCAGGGCAGAGGCCATATCCAGATTCAGGGTACCATGAGGACAGCCCTCAGCATATCCTTTTTACCAGACTGAGTTCTATAGCTGTGCTCTGATATCCAACAATAATAAACAGGTCTTACAACTGACTGCAAGTGTTTGTCACAGGAGGCAAGACATCATGTCCAAGAACAATCCAGGGGAACAAAATGCACTCCAAGAAAAAGGACTTCTGTCTTTTTCCTGGAGCCTCTCTCACAGTTCCCCAAGGCGTTTTCCACCATGTGTCATCCTTTTGGCACGTTCTAACATGACCCTTTCTTGTCATCTTATTTCACTATCCATATTTTCAAATTAAGTGTATTTTTACAGATAGGATGAAGCACCTTCTGTTTTTCTATCAAATCTAATAACTTCTTCCTTTTTCATTGGAGTTTTTAACTCGTTTACACTTAGTGCAACTATTATTCACTTGGTTTAAGTCATCTGTACTGCTGTTTGTCCAATCTTTCTTTTTCCCTTCTCCTATCCTCTGTGCTCTTTGGAAACTGACATCTAACTTCCTATGTTCCTTACATTTCAATGTGAGTAGATATTGAAGTTGGTGTAGCTTCTCCCCCAAGCTCTTTCTTAATTGTACTTCTGTTGTTGTGATAAAATGCTGACCAAAACCAACTTGAGGGAGAAAAAATTAGATTTTTCTTGGCTCACAGTCCATCACTGAGGGAAGCCAGGGTAGGAACTCAAGCAGGAACTTGAGTTAGGAACTGAAGCAGATACCAGGAAGGAACGAACACTGCTTAGTGGCTTGATCTCCATGGCATTCTCAGTCTGCTTTCTGATACACCCTGGACCCACCTGTCTAACAGTGACATCACCCACAGTGATGTACCTTCTCCTATCAATTAACAATTAAGAAAACATCCCAGGCCAGTCTGAGAGAGGAAATTTCTCAGTTGAGATTCCCTCTTTCCAAAGATGTCTTACTTTGTATCAGGTTGACAGAAACTAATATGAAGCTGCTAAGGACTCAATTTACTTAGGAAAAAGGAAGGTCGATTATCACCAAGTAGAATCTCATGAAATTAAAACAAACCCTATGCAACAAATGAAATGAGCAGAGAGACAGGAATAAAGTATATATCTGACAGAGGAGTCATGTGCAGGATGTACAAAAACAGCAACAGAAACCCATAAACAACAAGAAATCAAACAACCCGATCAATACATAGGCTAATGACATGAGCAGGCATTTCTCAAAGGATAAAGCACTAGCAGTCAGTAATCACACTAATATTGTTCCTCTTTACTGGACAGTCCAGAAATGAGTCTTAAATTATTACTATTCCATTTGTCTCCATTCTTAGTATATTTGTTAAAAACCTCCTAAACTGTTTTAGGGTCACTAGAAGCTGGGCTTTTCCTTGACAGGCTACACCTTGGGAAGTGTCTAAGATGACCTCTGTCCAGCTCTCCTGCCTTTGGTGCACAGCCGGGAGACAAGCCTCCCAGTGTGCTGTAATAGTTCTGCTTTCAATGGCCAATTGTCTTCCTGAGAGTTGATGTGACAAATGTCTGTGTCATTTGCATGCTCAGCTGCCATCCCTGGAATGCTTTGTTTCTTCTTCATAGATCAAGGCTCTCCTCTGGTGTCTCTCTGTTTCAGCAGGAAGACTTTTGTTATTAACGTTTGTTGTGGTACTGTCCACTGGCAACGAATTTACCCGGGGAAAATATTTATTTTGTCTTATTTAAAGAAATATTTGCCTGGATCTAGAGTTACAGGTTGCCTTCCTCGCTTGCAGGGCTTTATAGATTTTTCACACTGTTTTGGCTTTCATGTTTCTGACAAGATGTCTGCAGGCTCTGTGATCTTTGGCTCTGGTGTGGGCTGTTTCCCACACACCCTGGCTGCTCTCTGGGTGTCTGTGAGCTGATCACCACTGGAATTTGGCAACTTTCATTTGTATGCTCATAGTTTGTCATCTAATTGAAAAAATATTCAGCATTTAAAATTATTGATTTTAGATTATGATTACTTCCCATTCCTCCTTCTAAGCCCTCCCATATATCCCCCCTTTTCTTTCAAATTTATGGCTCCTTATTTTCATTGTTGTTACATGCATATATGTACAGAGATAGATATTCACATTGACTTCGTGCTGTTGAGAGTGCACGTTTTTGGCCTGGCCATCCCCAGCATATGGTTTAATTTTTGTTGTTGCTTTATATTTTGAAGAATGAAACTAAGTCAGAACATCTCACTCATCCTTTTCTCAGATTAAAGGCACAATATCATTTCCAGCTACTGCCATCAGGTCTATCTCACAAATATATTTCTTCCTTCATTTTATTTCTACTGTCTAGAGTGCAGAATCTCCAGGTCAATGGGTGTTTGCGTTTCTTAATTTAAATACTGTCTCCAGCGGAGGTTTTCAAACATTCTATTGGCAATATTTCTGCTTGACCATATGCATGGAACTCCCATAATGCTGTCTGTGCTTTGAGTCAGTATAGCGTGGGCTGTGTGTTCTTTCTTGACTTGTCCTCTCTGCCTTCCCTCTACCCTCCTAGCAAACTTCCCTCCAGCACTGAGTCTAAGTTCAGACAGGGCAGTGAACTGCCATTTCAAAGACGGACACTTTCGCCTCTAGAAGTTCTAGTTGGTACTCAGGTAATCTTTCCTAAATATGGAGTGAGAAAAGTACCACACAGCAAACTGAGTATAACACTGTGATTTAGATTCTAGTTCAAACAGTGATCATATATAATAAAATATAGATTATTTGTTTAACAGCCTGAAGTTTATTTGTGGAAATAGCAGAGGATGCCAGCCATCTGTAAACAGGATGGGAGAGTCACACTAGCCATGCGTACAGGGTGATCACACCAGTCCATCTGTTTTCACATAGGCTGACAGATGCTTTTCTACCTCAGGATTTTCCTAAGGGGTTTGGGGTGGACTTGGAACCAGGGAAGGAACTGCAGCCTCTGGTTTTGTCTGAGCCTTAGCCTCTGGTTGGCAAAGCCTGCAACTCCTGGCTGTATAATCAGGAATCTGTTTCCTGAGCCTGGGATGGGTGATGAGGAAGGTCATCAGAACCATGTCTAGGGTCCTTAGCCATCTTGGTATTCTCGGGTATCACTAGGTCTTCCACTGCCTCATCACCCATGACCTTTGTACCATGTGGTCAAATCTTCTTCAGGCCCTTTTTGTGGATTTTATCAAAACACATGCTCCTTAGGAACTTGGGATTAGCCGTCTTAGAGAAAGCCATCTCTTTGTAACCTGGATTTCTTGATGCTGTTTTGTAACCTTTTCAAAACTGGTTATGTTTGTTGTGAGACTTAGGACATGGTCTATGTGGGTGTCAGCATAGGAACCCATGGCTCCCAAAGCTCTTGGGGCCAGAAGACAAAATGAAATGCATTTAAAAATCAGTCAGTGGGTTGTCTAGGGACACCTTCAGCCAAGGACAAACTACCACTATAACAGTAAAATCTCCCATAAAATTGCAGTGGAGCCCCAAGTTCCTGTGGCCTTGTGTGTTGCTATCCCCAAAGTCTTGTTAACAGCACAGTGTGTATATATTTAAGGTGTGCCACGCCTGGCAAGGACACTGCATCTGTACTCCTGGCTCATACCTCCTACCAGATACTGTTCCCCATTATTTTGGAGTATACTCTTACTCTCTGTGCTGGGGATGTGACTCTGTGGTAAAGTACAAACTACTTATGAAGCCCTGGGTTTGAACACCAGCAGCAGCAAAAACAACAAAATGCGAAAAGTAAAGTCCCACACTTCTACTTAAAAAACAAACAAAGAAAACCTGAAAAGCCTCCTGATGCAGCATGCCTCCCTGCCTTGACAATCTTCTCATACTTTCCAGGAGTACTAGATCTTGAGTTGGAACATTCTCCTGTCCTGTGTTTTCCCTGGGAGAAACAGGCTAGCACACATTTATTTATTATGTAGCTGAAGTCATAGCTGGCTGTGGAATTCAGGCCAATGTACACTCTGTACAATCGTGGAACTTCCTATTGACCCATTTCTAAGAAATAATCCCCATGCCAGGCAGCACCTGATTGTGTCTGCCAGATTTCCCAAAGGGAAGGTCTAAGCTTGTCAGAATAGTGCTAAAATCAACACCCCATTGACAGAGTATGTACAAATGTCTCTCTTCAAGAGGACATGCTAGACCTCCACACATGGTTTCCCCAAGCCTCCCAGGAGCTTCTACCAAGCCCAATGATCACAATGGCAGCCATGGTACAGATGGTAATGAAGACCCTGGGTTAGTCATTTAATTTCTCGATAGATTTTCTTAAGAACCCTGTAGATTTTGTTGTATTTATTATTGCCTCTGGTCTGGGTAGTAAACTGTTCATTTTTTTTCTGAAATTTCTCTGTTTCATTCAAGCTTCCAAGTCAATGAGAAATGACTCAGCCTAGTAGAAAGGGTTTTGATTGTTTGTTTGTTTTTAAAAACATGCACATTTTGGCAGAACTCTACAGCAGAAACAGGCCAAACACAGGGAGGGTCCGACTGGGAAGCTGTAAGGTGGTACCAAGCACTGTTTTCTGTCCTCTGCTCCTTGAAGGTAGGCTAGTCTTTTGTCTGTGGTGTGCCTGTGAGCATACTCACACATGAGTGCTCCTCCCACACACCAGAAGACAGAGAACTCAAGGGGTTTGTGTTGTGGACGGCAGTGCCTTTGGGGAACCCGCATGTCCTGCAACCTTTAGGCTGAAGACACGTCTCATTAAAATTATAGGAAGATTAACATGTAGTTTTAGTTCAATAATCATCCAGGATCTGGAATCTCAGCCTGTATTATGTAGCAGTCAATATTACCTAAGTGAAAGATACTGTCTTCTTCACAGATAAGTATCATTAACTATTCAATTACTAAGTACAAGTGGATAATTGTAACTAGCAAGAGGCACCAATTGTGCCTTCATGCACTCTGTTAGAGGTTCACTGGACTAGATTTGGGCAGAACTGTTTCCAGGAAAGAGGATCGATCACATACAGGGTCACTGTGAGATTTTTCTTTGCAAAAGTCATATTTTGCACATTTTGGCAGGTATGGGTCTTGACTATCATAGAAAAAGATATTTGATAAAGATGAACATTTCATAAAGATGAAAATTTTCCAGCATAAAGTACAGCCTCTTTGCAACCAGAAAGATGTAAAATGTTTACTTTCTCCATGGTGGACAAGAAAGCTGCTGCTGAGTGACCGTTTCCTAAAAGGCAGGACTTCAGGGCCATATTCTCGGAGGGTACAGGGACTGTGGACTTACCTGACAGATGACCTCAGAGTTGACACTTTGTCACAGGTTTGGAATGTATGTTTTGTTTTCCAAGCTGTTCAGGAAGTGAAACTTTGTATCAGGATGGAGATTGAGATTCTCCAGAACTTTCTATAGAAAGTCTCAATCTAATTGCTTAGTGCTCTATTGAGTTCCCCGGAAAAGAGAGAGGTTTCTGAGGATAATCACTCCAGCTTTTTATTAGCTGATTCTTTGCACTGTGAACTAAGAAAATGGCATGAGCTCGGCTAGCAATTTCCACAGAGAAAAGTTACGTTCAGAGGCTAAAATAACCACTCCAGTATTCCTGCCTCACCACCAACAAGGGTAATGATCCAGATGCCAACAGGGCTGACTGGACTGGTTAAGACTTTGTGAAGAGAACACCAGTTAGGCTTCTGGTAGGGAGTTTTTGCAGTCTGTTTCAAAGTTCAAAGTTAAGTTGCTCTAGAAATACATGACACTGTGCAAGGCTAGCTAGAGGTATGCAGAGCCATAGATACCAGGAAGACCCCTGCCTTCCTGGGAACGCATATTTTCTGCCAGTCAGCCCAAACTCTGCGGTTCTGTGTGCTTTGTCCCCCATACCACAGTGTGACATTCTAGCTGGGAAAGCTGTGAATCCATCAACTGATTATCAAGATTCACATGGACACTTCTCACAGCTATGGGGACCAAGATGAGGATTCACCTGCTAGTGAAAAGGGACCCTCGTGTGTAAAAGAGCATTTAAAAAAGGATCAGATAATGGCTCAGTGATATCTGAATTGCATGATGCCCCAAATCTAATGCACAGACCTGCAAGAACAAAAAGAAAGAAAACTAAAAATATGAATCTTAATATGTTGAAGACAAAATTGGGCTGAATGTAAGTTCTAATACCTGGGCAATGATGTAAATCTATCCACTGTCTGACACTGGCAGTGATGAGGTCTCTCCACTGTCTGACCCTGGCAGTGGTGGGGGTCTCTCCACTGTCTGACATTGGTAGTGTTGGGGATCAAACTACTTTCTGACACTGGCAGGGGTGGGGTCTATCCACTGTCTGACACTGGCAGGGGTGGGGTCTATCCACTGTCTGACATTGGCAGGGGTGGGGGTCTCCACTGTCTGACACTGGCAGGGGTGGGGTCTCTCCACTGTCTGACACTGGCAGGGGTGGGGTCTCTCCACTGTCTGACATTGGCAGTGGTGGAGGTCTAGCCACCGTCTGACTTCCTTCCTTCTCCCTTTTAGATTCCTGGAATTATTTATGTGCCTTGCTGTGCCTGAGCAAGGCACTCATGATAGACCAAAGGGCACATCTTACCATCTGAGTCTGAAGAAGGGAGTGATGCAGCATGACAACCTCTGTTTATTAAACTGTCATTTGTTCTTAGAGAGGCTAAGGTGGAAAAAGTCCCATCGGAAAGACTCTAACACAGTAAGGAGGAAGGGCTGAGGAGATGCTGGCCAGGCTTGCAGCACAGATGACTCGGGAGTGTGTGGTGTGGGGACTGATAATCAAAACACTCCTGTGCAGTGAAGTCCCCAGGCTGCTGTCAGCCATTCCTGAGGAGTAACTGTGGACAAAGATTTGATGCTTTTCAAGTGATAATGTAGTGTGTGTGCAAACGTGTGTGATTGTGAGTTTGTGCTTGGGTCTGGGTGTATGTGTGTAAGTATTGTGTATGTGAGAATGTGTGTATATATGAGAATGTGTTTGTGTGTGTGAATGTATGTATTTGTGGGTGTGTACGTTCATGTAAGGTGTATGGCATGTGAGTTTATGTGTACACATGTATGTGTGTGAGAGTATGTATATATGTGTGTATGCATATGGTATATTTGTATGCGCATGTGTATGCACATGTGAGTGTGTGTGAATGTGTGTATGGTGTGTGGTGTGTGTGTGTGGTGTGAGTGTGTGGCACATCCTGGTAACACTGACAGGAGACACTAAGACGTTCACTATGAACAGCAGTAATGTTCCACTTTTCAGAAATAATAAAATTCATCCAGATCTTCACATTTGAGGCTGATTTGGAGAAGACATGGTCAGATCTTGTTCCCAGAGTGGCAGACGACATTCAAAAGCCTTCTACTCCCTCCATGATGGACACAGTGCTGACTGCTGCTTAACTGTGAGTCTGTCACCGTGTAAGGCACACGGAGAGCATGTGACTCCTCCCTGCTCCCTAACATGGGTTCCTCACTGATGTAGCAACACAGCTACTATTTGTTTATAAGCATTTGGGATCAGTGAGTCTCTGTCATGGTTTCCCACAGGCATCATGGGGGAGAAGGTGATGCGGGACATCCTGATAGGTTCTCAGACGGCAGGGCTCTGAGCGAGAAGCTAGAACAATGTAAGGCCTAATATGCTTGCAGGGCATCGGAAGCTTCTGTCTGGGTTCTCACTTTGCTGTACTGGCAACAGCTTCTTCTCGGAACTCGATAGCTACAACAGAAACAGATGCTTCCTCTTTAATGATAATTTCAGCAAGTTTTGCTATGGTGAGATCCTGCACTTTCGAAAGGCTAGCTCCTACCCGTTCCCACCTGCAATCCCTACTGAACTGGCATCTCCATTTTCTGTGGTGAATTCCACTGGGCTCCTCATTCTGGGTACCAACTCCAAGAACTCTTTACCGGCCGGATTTATGATGGATGCCATCTGGTCTGATAGGAGGAAACAGATATTGATTTTTAATATTTTCTCCCAACTTGTTTACTCTAGGATAATGCTGCAGCTGTGTGGCAGCTTGTCTCTGAGTGGAAGGATTATTACCACCGCCTTTGGACGGGATGAATCACCCAGGACGGCTTGAATGGCTAAAGGGTAGACTTTGATGTTACGTCGCTTCATTTACCCTTATGACTAAATGATTATTGATTTTATATTTTTAAGCTCTTGAAACGTGAAAATAACTCGGTGGAGAAGGCCGGCTGTGTTAGTTTTATTAATTTATTTCTGCGGGGCATAATTCACTTTGGACCAGGTTGTGAAGGGTCTGGGTTCATGACCGGCTGCAGATACAGTGGCAAAGAAATGGCTTATTTATATAGTCATTGCAAGTAGTCCCAAAATCAATACAGTCTGGGATTGGATGATTAAACTCAGTCCCTTTGTGGGGTTCATTCCTGTAGCTGCTGCCGAAATCAGCTGGACTGCCCCGGCTTCATGTGATCAAGTCTACAAATAGCAAGTTTGTTCAAGTTGAAATATGATTTTTGGTTCATCATTTTTTTTATCTGCTGTGTTCACTCAATGACATTTTAACAGCCTACGGGGGAAAATGGAGGTTGATTGACTACTTCAATGAAATCCGTAATCTGCGTTCAAAAAGCCTCCTCCAAGGACGTCCAGGATGTGACTGGCTGGATCCTCTAGGGCTCTGAGCAAAACCCTCAGCAGCCTGGGCACTGAGCTGGAAGCTTCCATCTGCAATTAGACCCAAAATGTAGACTGGACCTGAAGCCCCTCTGTGCACACAGCAGGGCCAGTGCTTCTGGGTGAGTGCCTGTGTCTGCAGAGTGCCACCTTCCGACTCCGCATCTGACAAGTGGTGCTTTTGTCTCAGGCAAACCAAAGTCTCCTGACCTCATTTCTTTCTCGATAGCAAGCTCAAAGTCACTGGCAATGGGAATTTTGGGCCTTTTGGGATTCATTTTTTATATTTTCCCCTAAGTTTTTTATGTATTTTAAACATAAACCCTCACATCTATATCTTGTTAATAAAATTCGGTTTGAACCAAGTGTAGTGGCACGCACCTGTACCCCTGACACTCCAGGCTGGAGGAAGATGAGCTGGAGGCTAGCCAGGCCTATAAGAGGAGACCCTGATTAATCGATAAACCGAAATAACAAGTAACGGTTTGGCTATTAAGGTTCTAAGTCAGTTCTTTTTTCAGTGTTTGAAATAAGGGTTTTTAGTCCTTCATATAATCCCAACCTGTCTCCTGGTTAGTAGAAGAGCAGGCTCTGAACACATGAGTAGACGAGCTTGTTTTCTAGGACTTTCTATTCTGATACAGAATGGGAAAGACCAGAGTTAGCTCAAGCCATTTCAGCGAAGTTTTCAGCCTCCATCTCCCTCCCGTGACCTTCCTTCCCACCCCAGTCTGAGCCTTCCATGCACTAAAGAGACAGCTCAGCAGGCATACTACAGTGTCCTGTCGAGATGATAATCGATGCTCTTAGACTGATATGGCCTTCTCCTTGTCCGTACGAGGTTTGTCCTGAAATCCATTTCAGATTGAGTCTATGGTAGACTGAACTGTATGGTGGTCAGCCTTAACTCATGTTAACCGGACTTTTTGCTCGTGAACACAGGAAGTCATTGCCAGGCCTTCCGTTTCCAGAGCACGACTTCCCAGCATGGTGAGTCATGGCCTTGTATTTTTATGGAGTTACAAAAGGTGTAAAACACTCCCTCTCACTTTAGTCAGAGTGTGTGCATAATTAATATGCAGTAAATTATATAGCTCCAGTTTAAAGCTTGTTTAAATGCATAGAATTGCAAAGGGAATGGAGAAATAAAATAACTTTGGACCAGCATAATGTAATATGTTGATCAATTTTATAGGGAGTGGTGAATATTTAATTAATCACCTTTTGACAATTATTCACAGTGGTCAGAACCAAGGTCTCCATTAAAGCCAAAGAATAGCTTCATTACAAATGACTCATAAAAGTGTCAAGGGCTGGCTGTGAGAACAAGTAATTTCCTTCCCTTTAAAACCATTAGATGGGCTGGAGGGGGTGGGGAAGGTGATAGAGCACAAGGCAAACCTTCAGCTGCAAGTTTGTCAGCATGTTGTAGGCCGGGGGAGCGGGTGGCGGAAAGTTGCCATGGTCCTTCCTCCCGCTTTTTCTTTTAGGAGGAGGCAGACGGGGGGGGGGGGGGCTTACGTCTTCCACCCTGTAGTGTTCCCATCTGAGTCTTGGTGAACCTCTGTCCCATGACTCTCAACAAGCTGATCTACCTTTGTTGTCCTCTTGATGTACTCAGGGTGGCTTCCTGGAATTGCTACAGACAAGGACAGCCAAGAGAAACGTATTTCACAGGCTGGGCTTGGAGGGTTCAGAACGGGTGGGTGTGCTGGTATGCTATCTTTGTTGTCAAAACACCATCTCAAAAAGACTCAATAATTGTGGTTGTGTCCATGAACCCATTTTTCAGCTTGTGACACTGGCCATGAAACCCGACTTTCAGCTTTTAGATGTCAGGATAGAGGAGTCTGTATGGAGTCTTCACAGTGTCCGGTGTGCGCTTCTCCCACGGGACTGGGTGCTGAATATGCACTGATGACAGCAGCTTTGGAAGGAATCATTGCCGACAAACCTGTGTCTCCAAGTCACCCAGCGTCTGGAGGGGTAGACACACTGGTTGGGATCACACCTCCCCTTCAAAGGACAGAGGCTGGAGTTGAATTTGCCATGCTGGGAGAACAAATGGATACTTGACTTCAACTACACCTGTGAGTGGCTTCCTTCACTGTTAAACTTTCTCCCCAAACTAGCAAAATAACTGAAGTGTTTTAACCCAAACAGAACCTGGGCATGCTTCAGTTTTCAAAACTTTCGCCTATTGTTGGGACCAAGAGTGCCTCTTTCCTTCTTTGAAGCTCAGATACGACGCCCGTGGGCAGCCTGGCTCTGGGGCACACACCTACCCACACAAGTTCAAGTGACCACTTTTGAAAACTAATGGCTATTGACTCTGGTCGGGATCTCTATGATGTTATCTGGCCCATAAAGACTTTGTGGTATGCGTTTACATTGTATCTGGCAAGTGTCTAATCAGTATTGATTTTCCTCGTGTGTAGTACCTATGTCAAACAACCTAATATATTTAAATGGAGATTATTTCAGTTATTTATCTACCATGCGATAAGATCAAAGGCAGTTAACCGTGCGGTAGATGGAGAAGATAGCGTGGTGTGCTTGGCCCTTCAGCTATACCATTGTACTACTTGATGATGGCAAACAGCTAAAAATTAACTTTGTGAAGCATGCTGAGATTTGGGGTCCAGGAAGAATCAACCAGATGGAGGCGAGAGATGCTGACTTGGGGGCTCTGTGAATGCTAGCAGTGGGAAGAAGGGTTTTTCAAAGGTCCTGGGAAATCATGGTCATGCTTAATTCTCTCTCTCTCTCTCTCTCTCTCTCTCTCTCTCTCTCTCTCCCTCTCTTTTGTTTGTTTAGATATTTCTGGAGAAATCAGGAGTAAATGCAGGCTGATGGATGTGTGATTTCCCTGCGGATGTGTGCCAGTTAATCTTCAGAGTGAGTTCAGGGGGATCTGCTCCTGGGGTGAGGAGCTTGGCAGGACCATCTCAGGGGCCGTGGGCTTATTGCCTTTGACTAACGGAGCCCTGTTGGTGCCATGCGATAATTGTGACTGGACTGGCACATGCATCTGAAAGCGACAGAAGCTGACTTTATTTTTGTTAGCTCCCTTCCCACAGAGAGATTTCTCAATAATTCTCTTTTGCAAAATACATCCAAGCGACAGCTTTTGGAATTCTTTATAGCATAAGATAGATGCTAATTGTTTTGAAGCAATTAACAGCACATTTTAAACAACCCAATGTGAGTTTTCTAAAAATTAAAAAACAAACAAAAAAAAGCGAAGTCATAAGCACTGAGTCCTAACATGGGACTCGAGCCTCCCACCAAGCAACAGACTCCCTGCTCTGATTTCCACCCGGCTCAGCATTTCCAGTCTCTGGCCTCCCGAGGACTTCCAGTAACTCTGTGAGATGCTGTTCTGGCTACAGAGTGACTTGGCTGGTTCCCTTTGAGAACTCATCTGCAGAGACAATAACAAGAGGTCCCTGGCTTCTCTGGTTGTTTATCCGCAGTGTTGGGGTGCTGCTCAGAGGTGTCTAAATCATGTCACCCAGCTCTGCTGGGCCAGGCATCAGCCTCTGTCACCATCTGCCTCCTTCTGCCCTTGATGCCACCAGCTTTGCCCTAGCAGATGAGCTTCCTGACGATGGTGGAGTGTGCCTGTTACAGTGTGCTTCTGGGCAGAGAGACTCAGATTATCGCCCTGTTCTTTTTGTGGCTTCAGGAGCAGACTGTGCTGATGGAGACAGCTCTATAAAGATCAGGAGCACCTACCTGCTTTCCCCCTCGAGTGAAGGCAGGGGTCCCACCCCCAGTGCCTCTCAGGAGCCCTGTGCAGCAGAGGAGGAGGGCACAGGACAGAGGGCTCAGGCTCAATTTTCCTCCTAACCTCCTCTGTCTCCCTCCCTTCCTCCTAAGTTCTTCCTCCCTTCCTCCTCCTTTCTTTTTATATTTCCTTACTCTTATGTCCTCTAAACTCCTCTCTCCTCCCTTCTCATCTTTTTGTCTGATATTTTCTCCCTTCTCTTCTGTCCTCTTCTTTCTCCCTCCCTTCTTCTCTATTCTCTTTCCTCTTCCTCTCTCCTCTGATCTCTTTCTACTTCCTCCCTCCTCCTCTGGCCTCTTCCTACTTCCTCCCCTTTCCTCTGTCCTCCTCCTTCCTTCCTCCTCTACATTCCTTCCTCCTTTTTATTCCCCATTTGGAACTCTCAATTTTATTTGCTTTCAAGACTCAGGGCCCCTGACTCCTCAGTCTGACCTTAGTCCTAGCCTCTGCCTCACTATTCCCTTATTGGTGCCATAGCTCCTTACTGCTAGACTCAAGCGATTCACTCTCTGGACCCAGAGTGCAGTGAGGTCTCCATTCAGACTCTGACCCTGGCCCTGCCCAGTCTGTGGTCTGTGGTCCCTCTGTGCTCAGAGAGCTGCGGGGGGGGGGGAATAGATGGTCCTGGGGAGTTCTATCTACCAGTGGTCCGTGGCAGGAGTCCATTTGCAGTCACAGGGCCATCGTTGGCTCAGATTGATCGCCCACAGTAGTTACAAGGCCCCCCTGTGTGGAGGACAGAGCCCTCTGTGGAGGACGGCGCCTGTGTGGAGGATGGAGCCCTCTGCATGGGAGGCAGGGATCATCTGCTCTTCTGGGGTGCTAACAGCACAAAGCTGCTGCGGAGCTGTCAAATCTGACCGTGTTTAAGGCCAGGTTCTTGTCCTTGGGGTCTCGCTTCTTGTTTCCCCTCACTCAGACACGGGTAATTTATGCAGATATGTGTCAATCAGCTTTCTTTTCGGAAAGCAGTTTCCAGCTTCAGGGATGCTGGGGGATGTGGCAACCTCATTAATACTTGCACAGTCATCCTGCTGTGGAAGTGGGGAGCAGGCCTGCTTGGGGGACCCAACAAAGCCAGGCTGGGTACAGAAGCTGTGGGTGGAAGACAGCATGGTGATGTCAGCCAAACCTTTATAAAGGACAACAGCAAAGTGTGCTGCCTCCGTGGGCCTGAATCCTTGGATCAGCTTCATCTACTAGAAGCAGCAGAAGGAGGCCCCTATCACCATAGTCCCAAGTTGAACATGACCTCAAGGGCAGGGTCTCACCTACAGTTGGTTTGAATTATGATGGATTAAACTCCTGTGCAGCCCAAATGTGCTTTTAGAGTAAACACCAAAGGACTTTTGATAGTGCTGAAATGCTAGGAAAATACACTTGGCCAAGGCATCCTGGTACCTGTCAGAGCAAGGAAGAAGTGAATCTCACAATCTTCCACACACTTCCAGCTTCCACTAACCAGACACGGGAAGCTGCTAAATCTGAAGGCAGCACTGGTAAGGAGAAAAGGGGTGGCCACAGGCGACCACCACTTTGTGAGTATGCACACCACTGACTGTCTGGCAGCCCAGAGAGCCCAGGCCCCAGCCCTGGCCAAGAAAAATCACTTCTACCTCTCCTGCAGAAAATGACATTTCAATAATCACATGCTTGCGATGCTTAAGTCGAGATTTATTATTATTGCTAATAATAATAAAAATGAAGATTGCTTATGTTCTCCCTCAGTGAGCTGCAAACATTGATTTTCCTAGGGCCTGCACACATGTTCAAAGCCCACCTTTTCTTCAGTCTGCAAGGTGGATGGATATTTGATTACCTCAATCCCTTAAACTCCAAATGAATGATTGGCATAGTATTGATACGCCCAGGAGAGATGGCTTGAAAATCTCATAGCTCTGTCTCGTGCCTTTATGGTTCTATCAATTACAGCCACTGGGCGGAACCTTGGGTTGCAGTGACGGAGGACTTCATGCATGGAAATGTCCTTCCTGTCTGTCCATCAGAGACACACGTCCTCCCAGTATGTGTCCTGCTTGTCTCAGTATAGAGGGGGGTTTTCTAGACAGGGGAGCCTGATGGGCGCTTACCCCGGAAAACAAGTTGTGCTCTGTTGCTAAGCAGTAATTAACTCCTCCAGGCTCAGCCCTCCACGTCTGCTAATCTTGGTGGCTGTTTACATGCTACTATTTGTTAAATGGCAATGCTTATTGATCTAGCTAACTCAGTCCCACATTGTAGATTTTCTCTTGGTCTGTGTTCTTACATGTGGTTCAGCATTTTTAAATGTCAACTGCAAAGTATTATTGATCAGTAATTAAAAGTGTAGAGAAAAATTAGCATAGTAGAAGTTTGCGGTCATTAGCAGAAGTACTGCTGGGCAATTATTTAGCATGTTTTAACATTTATTTCTTTCCTATTATTGACATACAGTATGGTGCTCTGGGAACAGTTTTTTGTTGTTGTTGTTGTTGTTTTGTTTTGTTAAAAAGCAGAGATTTAACATCAATAAGAATTAGTGACAAGTGGGTCATTTGGAAAAATTGCTTGTTGGTGTTCCTACTCCACAGATAAGCCTACCCTAGGGCCTTTGTGCAGGTGGGAGAAAAGTGGGTGCTCAGCTCTTTTGGGGTGCTCTTTGGGGTGGCAACATTAAAGTTGAATGAGGACAGTGCCCTTCTGTCTCCAGTGAGAAGAAGAAAGTGCTGCTCAAAGCTCTTCCTTTTGGGGATGCTGTAGACATGCATTAGGCCCACCAACTTGTCCCCGCAAATGTTGAAAGACATGGGCAACATGTGGGCTGGGAACCATGAGGCTACTTCATAGTCATCTCTAACACTTGACCCTAATAGTCTCCGCAGCACACTGCATGACTAGGAGGCTTCTGAGAATGTGCACACTGAGGTCTATAGTCTCCACAGCACACCTCATGACTAGGAGGCTTCTGAGAATGTGCACATTGAGGTCTAAAGGAAACGGGATGGTGGCTTTTCAAATCAACAATATGGATGGGGCAGTATATGATTTCAGATGCTCCATCTCTCTAAAACCTGAAGCCCTAGCACCTGGTCCATGATGAGCTCATCCCTCTACTCACATTGTCTATTTCCATCAGCCATGATCTCTGTCCCACAGCCCTGCATCCTACCCTCCAAGGAAGAATGGGAGCATCGCTCAAATGCCAAAACTCACCACACAGCTGGAAAATGAGAGTGGGTAAATGCCTATGAAAACTGGAGCCTCTGAAAGGTGTTCTGTTAGGGATGTGTTAGCTCCCAAGTCCACCCTCGTGGGCCTTGATTTCTCCACTTCAGACCCATCTTAATTCTATGTGGTCCAGTGTTCACTGCTCATATTTGCACAGTTCATCTCTGTTATTCTTGAATCTCTATAACTCGGCTCCTGTTGCTACAGGCACTCCCCTGGAAGGTTACAGTACTCTCTCCACAAAGGCCTAGTATTGCTTCTCTGCTTCACACCCTGCCAGAACCATGAAACTTTGTCTATACTCTGAATGATGCTTCTCTGTCAAACTCACCAGGCACGTAATTCCAAATTGGATGAACACATTCCTGCTGTCCATCCACTTTTGCTTCCAAACACCCTCATTCTTGACTTCACATACTGCACTGGACATACATCAAGCACCCCTCATTAATCTTAGTGTTCCCCAAGGAGGTCAGAGTAACACTCCACACAGAAGCCTGCAGTCATCATACTAGACGCAAGCCTTCCAGATTCCGTCCCCCAGAAGATGCCTAACAAATAATGTATTGGAAGAATGTGTTGGAAAGCCAATGGGGGACCAGTCATCGCCCATTGGGTGAATAGATGTACGTGTGTGGGGGTGGATATGTAAGTGAGTAGGTGGATGAATGAATAGATCAATAGATGAGTAGATGATATATTGATCTAAAGAACTTGGAGACACAGGGAAAACCCATTATCAATGGCATAGCAGAGAGCAGAGGCCTAACTCATGACAATGAACACCTGCAAACAAAGAAGAAAGGACTAAAGGGTGAAGACTGGGCCACATCACAGCTTCCATGACAATGTTTTTTTGTTTGTTGTTGTTTGTTTGTTTGTTTGGTGTTGCTCTCTGTTTTTTTGTTTTGTTTTGTTTTGTTTGAGGTTTTAACTTTTCTTTTAGATTTTGCTTTGTTTTGGGGGAGATGTTGCAAGGGTAGAGGGCAGATGCAGGGAGGCAGGTGGATGGGTGGGATTGAGATTCATGGTGTGAAATCTGCAATGAATCAATACAAGTTTTAAAAAAACAGAACTGGAAAATATTTCCTCAGGGTCAGCATATACAGTGTGGTCCAGGGCAGGGCCAAAGCTGATACTCATGTTGGCAGGTGAGCTTGGTAATGTTTAAGAGCCACAAAGGTGATGTTGTTTAAAAATACTTTTATGGATTATGGTTTCAGAGGGATAAGAGTCCACCTTGGCTCTGAGGCTTGACAGCAGGCAGCATGGTAGTAGGAACAGGAAGTTGAGAGCTCAATCCTCTACTGTAAGCATAACACAGAGAGGAAAAAACCGGAAGCAGGTATATACTTTTCAAAGTCTATGCCCAGGGGCATATTCCTGTTCAGGAAGGTCACACTTCCTTACTCTTCCCTAATAGTACCATTAACTGGGGAGCAAGTACTCCATCACAGCCCCTGCATTCTAAGACTAGGGATGGTCTCCTGGTATCTCAAACAGGACTGTTCAAGGAACCCAAGAACTAAAGGTTATTGGCTATTGCCCAAAGAGAAAGAGGTTCCACCTGTGTATCTCGGGGAAGATCTGCTTTCCAGGGCTGGCCACAGATGGAAAGGGAGGGTTCAGAGCTAACCCCCAGCAACAATGATGCAGAATGGAGCTATTGAAAAACAGGATGGTTCCTGTGTTTGGAGAAAATCGTAAACTTGTAAAAACTGGTGGCAGTGAGCTGGTAACCAGACAGGAGCTCTGATGCCGGTGAGAATGTTACCACTTAATAATTCAGTGAGCTATGTTTTTTTCAAGAAATAAAATAAATTAAAAGCTGTGTTTTCATTTGATTAATAAATGTGGTTTAGGAATGACAAATAACCAAATAATTAAAGTAAATCCAATCACTTCCTGCAAACATCTTTTAAATAGTCCTTAATTTGCTTTTAAGTATAAATATTAAACATCATCCACCCAGAAGTCTCTTTTTCCAGCCTTGCTTCCTGATGGCTTTGCCCTCCTGGTTCTATCTGCCCTTTAGTGAATGTAGCCAGCCACCTCCTGCCTCCTGGCTGGAAACTTAGGAGGAAGAGGTCTGTTGGCTTCTCCTTTACACAGGTCTCTCCAGAAGTGCCAAAGAGGCAGGACTTCTGTGCTACTGGTACGTGCATAAAGGGAAGCTTTTCTTAAATATAACTTCCAAGATAATCACTACGGCCCATCGGCTAGTCTATAAATGGAACATTGTCATACATAGCCAATACACAGCATCAAGTAACTTTTCAGAACATTGCTGGGGGCATACATGCAGGACTTGGGGATAGTGAGAACTGTGCTTCTAGTCCCAGTTTGAAATCAGTCTTGAGATCCATACCTTGTCTATCACTCCAAAATAAGCCAGAGATCCCTAGACGAGTGCCTGATGACATTCCCTTGTGTCCTGGTACATGACCCAGGGCACAGGTGAAGGGTGTCACAGTAACAAGAATCCTAGTGAACTGGCAGCGTTTGTCCTCAGGACTACAGGGCAGTGAAAATGTTGCTCAATGTGTGATATAGGGACAGACATTCAGGCATTCTTCCTTTTTTATGACCCCCTTGGTCATGTTGTTTTTCCTGAAAGACCACCCCCTTTCTCCTCTCTTCTTGCTCTTTCTGTCAATCTTTGTTAAGATATCTCTGCCCTTTGCTGAGGTTCAGGGAGACCAGGCTGTGCTGGGAAGACAAACTCAAGCTTCTCAGGTGCTTTGGGTCATCCAGCACCTGACTGGAACACTGGGGATGCTGGTGTTGTGTGTGCCCCTGCCCATCACTGGAGCTAGGACAGAACTACATGAAGGAATCCCATTGGAAAAGTCTCCAAGAGAAGAAGAGGATGTGGGAGAGGATTACGGTGGGAAGAAGAAAGAAAGAGAGGGAAGACAGAAGGAAGGAGGGAATGAGGAAGAAAGGTAGGAGGGAGAGAGTCAGGTCAGAGCAGGAATTGCTTAGCAATGGTGTCAGCACCCAGATGCTCATTTGCCTGGTAGGAGAGGGTTGGTACAAATCAGAGGGGCCCTGGCACTTGAGGCCTCATCATGATGCTTCTTCTAGTACCTCCATCTGGGTTCTCAGGCCTCTGATAGGATGGAGAGAGAGAGGCAGAAAAAGAGAAAGAGAGAGAGAGAAAAGGGGGAGAGAGAGACATGTACACATGCTGTCACAACATAACTGATTTTTCATTTGGCTTTTGGCCCTTCAGTTTCACTGAAGTATTGTATCAATTCTTTTTGCTAACTTTTCATGAAATATACATGTTATACATATATACATACACACATCACACAGACACATATATTCATATCATCCGCAAGCTGAAAGAAGGGAAATTTCACAGATGGGGAGAAAGAACAAGGAAAATATATATGAGCTGATCAGCTAAAAGACTGATGTCCAAAATACATAAGGAACTCAAGTCAGTCATAAGAGTAACAAAGAACAATTTCCAAGAAGGGGAAAGGATTTATTTGACAGACACCCCAGAAGACAAAACACACGTGGCCACCAGGTCTGGGGAAAATGCCTGCATATTCACTCATGGTCATTGCATTAGCTGTCATTAAAAAGAAAAGTGAGCAAAAGGCTGGGAGGTGTGGGATGCAAGACACCACACTGTTGGTGGGAGCGTTGAGCATTTCGACCCTGGGGGTTCTCACCAAGAATTAGCACAGCACCAAGCAGTTTTACTTCCGAACACATCCTCAAAGGAAATGAAATGGATGCTGAGGAGAGCGCTTCCCTCGGTCGTCACAGCACATTCCCCCACAATAGCCAAGATGGCCAATGGGACAGGCCTCTTGGCTCGTGAATATGTGTGCGAGAAGCTTGCGGTGTGGACAGGAGCAGAACACTGTCCAGATTGGAGCCTAGAGTCCAAGTACGGGCCGAGCCTGACGAACACAGGAGATACTGGGTTCAGAGAGGCAGTTAATGAATGCGTTCACGTTAAGTTAACTTTCCAAATGTTGAAGTCCTAGGCGAGAACCTGAGGGTGGGCAAGGGCGGGGCCAGGGAGTCACTGGCCAAGGATCCAAAGTCTCAGATGGAGGACAGGTTTAGTGACAATATTTATATAATACACATTTCAAAATATCAGAAGAGGCTTTAGACACCATCACCACAAAAGACGATGTGTAGTTCAAGGGACAGATGTGCTAATTGGGTTGATCAGGCCGTCCCACAGTGCACACTTGTATGGAAACATCTCCTTGTGCCCCTATATGGGTATAACATTACTATTTGTTGGTTACATTTTTCAAAAATTAGAATTTTATATTGTTTTCTCATAGCAGTTGGGAGAGATTCAGTTCACAGAGAATTACAAATTCTGATTGCCATTAAAGGGAAGAGAAAGTCCACCTGTGTGTTTTCTCAGACTCTGAATAAATGTATCTCAGTCACTTGCCTTTATGGGCGTTCTGTGTTATTGGCCGATCTCAGAAGTGACCAAGCGCCATTTTCTGTAGTCTAGCTGAGTTAAAGACTTACTGCCTCTTAAGAAAATTAACTCTACCGTGAAGCTCTGTCTCTTGTGTATTTGGTCTTGGCCAGAGCAGGAATTACCACGGAAGAAGTTTGAATTCCTTCTTCATTGCGGCCTTTGTGCCTGCATCTTTGATCTGAAGTCATTCACTCTGGAAATAATTTATTGTGGAGACCCACGAGGAAAGGATGCCTGCTTTTCAGAGACCTGTGGATCAAAGATGATTGAACACTGTTTCTTGTTTCCTTAAAATAGGAGTAAATCATCTCTGACCCAAAATAGATGATGGAAACTTTATCTCAGAGTGATGCCACAGCGTGGAAATTCAGACAAGGGCTCAGGTGGTCTTAACGGATCCAACTCTTTCTTACTCTGTGAAAAGCCACAGTGGGAAGTGTCCAAATGCAACACAAGGCTTATATAACTGAAGGACAGATCCTGCATTTGACAGACAGCTCTTTCCTGCCTGCTGGCCGGCTCACCTAGGACTATATTCCTTCTGCAGAGAACACAGTGAAATGTTTGTTTACACAATTCATTAGGAGGAAAAAAAACCATTTTCACAGCAGAAAACATCTTGGTTGATATCGTACTAAGAAATAAAAACACACATATGCTAAAAGCCAGCCTGCATTTCTTTTTGCTTCTCCAAATACCAGCAGTACCTGCTGGGTGCTCAGGGGGCCCTAGGCAGCAGGTGCGAAGGTGATTGCCAACCCCAGGAGGACTAACCTGGTGTAATTTGATTTAAATTCAGTTCATCCGTGATAAAATAGAAGGAAGGGGAGCTGTAAAATTTGGAATCTTTCTGCTTATTTTTAACTTATTTATATATGCTTTCTAAAAATCAGCTAGCTCTTGAACATGATGGCTGGACCAGGAACTCTCAACCATCTGGCACCTTGTTATTCTGCACGTAATTCTATTCACTTGCCAGCTGATGTCGAGTGTTTTCATTCTGACAAATCCAAAACATGAGGATAGGGAGCTCTGATGTCTAACTCCGTTCACTCGGAGTCTCTCTGAGTGTTTGGTTCACAGTGATAATTAAAAAAAAAAAAAAAAAAAAAGACAAAAAAAAAAAAAAACGTATGTACATGTGTTAAGCACTTCGGTAGATTCCTTTGAACCCAGCCCGCTGCTGGCGGGGAAAATGGAAGCATGTGTGGTTCTGTGTACACAGGCAAATGCCATCAGCCGTGCTTTCTCTGGGACAGTAACCTTCCCACACACTTTCCACCCTGTCTGGGTTTTCTTGAAGGTCGATTGGGTTTTTTAACTGTGTTATCTGCGAAGTGTTTGATGGAGTGGTCCAGATAACAGGGGAGAGAGCAAAGCAAAAAGAATTTTTTGAAGATCAAAAGTGGCTGTTCATTTTGTTATCTGACCCCATCTGTTGTCATGGTAACAGGCTCCTTTTAACCTGTGTCGTGGGATGGTTTGCCTCTATCAGCTCCGAGCGCTCCTTTGACTGAGGGCGGTTCCTGCAGAAACAGCCGACTTCCAGGCTTTCTGTGGAGTTTGAAGGGGGCCAAGCATGGCACCCCACATTGCAGAGGACTGGAATTACATTTTCAGTTTAAACGGCTATCTTCGTTTGGTAGGGATGAAGCCAGTGCAGTAGTGTGTACTCCGCCTTTACAATTGGTAGGTAAATGCCATTTAGAAATGAAATAAGTTGACACGTCGGCTCTCACGTGATGGAAGACAGGTCTTATTTTGTTAGTCATTTTGTGGGTAGGTAAAGTGACAGAGCAGAAGGCAGCGTCTATAGCCAACTTTTAAGAAAAAAGAAAAATAAAGGACTTCAATGGGGGAGTCCGTACAAAGGTTGCCAAGTTTCCTCATGCAGATGGTATATTTTGAAGCCAGGCTATGTGAGGTGGCTTGCAATGGACACATTTATTTTTTTAAACAAAACTGGGAAAATTGAATTTCAGAACATTGAGTTCCTCCTGAGGCCATGTCAGAGAACAAAGGCAGCAGTAATACCCTTTTGGCCTCAGCTGATGAAGAGATGCTCGACTAATTGGCTGTTGCAGCCCTGGGTCCTTCGAAGTCTCCACACCTGTGTGTGGTAAACATCCCTCTGCACAGCTCACAGAGACAGAACATACTGCTCCTGTCCTGTGCACCTCACCTGTCCCGTGCACCTCGCCTGTCCCGTGAACCTCGCCTATCCCATGCACCTCGCCTGTCTCTTGCACCTCACCTGTCCCGTGCTCCTCGCCTGTCCACAGCGCATGGCCAGTGGCTCCTTCCTCTGGACACTCCCTTTTCTGGAGAAGACTCTCTAAGGGAAGGCAGAATGACTGGTGAGGGCCTGACCCAGTGAGACCTTCCAGCCTGAACAACCTCTGCAGCCCAGCCATTCTCTTCCGTGAACTTCTAGGGGCCTTTTCTTTGCACTAACTTCCTCTGTTAGCACAGAGTCATGGCCTGACAAATCCCATTTTATCCACCTGCAAACACAGAGGCGGGGGCAGCGTCCAGTCTCCAGGGCAGGGCAGCGACAGTGGGGTGCTTACCCCAGGGTGCCATGCTACAATACGACTCTCCACAAGCTGCTGAGATTCAGCTCTGAGACTGTCCTGCCAGGGGCCAGGAGGTGAGCAGGGACGTCCTGAACCAGGGAGCACATGCCCTGCACACTAGGGACAGAAGCTCCTCAGAACAGGCTCCAGATTTTCTAGATGGATAACCCTGTCCTGATCAGAGTATTATACAATGGGTCCTTAATTAAATGCCACCCTGCAAAAATGTACATGTTTTGGAAGACAATTTAAAATTTATTGACCAAGGTGACAGAAAAACTGCATCTGTGGGACTGCAAAAATACATTGTTCTAATCAAGGTCTTCATAATGACCAGACCAGTCAGCACACAACATGGATGGGGACACCTCACAAACCCCTACCACTTGATGAAGAACCATAGGCAATCAGCGGGTTCTGGGAGAGGGAGAATCATTATTCTTCAGGGATAAGCTCTGACACACTACCCAACCCCAAGTGGTTAGTCTTAAACACATGAACTGCGAGCAACATTGACTGGATCCAACATGTGTGCATATATGTCAATAATTACAGAAGTAGAGCCTATGAATTTTAGAGGGAGTGGGGAATAAATTGAAAGAGTTAGAGTGTAGGGGAGAGAGGGTATAAACAATGTAATTCTGTACTCATATATATAAAATTCCCCAAAATATAAAAAAATAAAATTCCAAATAATATTGAAAAAAAAAGAAAAAATCCTGGAAGTGGCCACAGTGCTAAGAAAGGCATGTGGATGTGTTGGAGATAGTGGAATTGCTGCATTTATGGGCAGGGAATGTTTGTTTTTTTTTTTTTTTGTAATGGAGTTACTGAGGTAAACACCTTGATTATTTTGAAGACTATTTTAGTGTGTTTGTATGTGCATGTGTATATATGTATGCTTGTGTATGTGCACTGTGTTTGTGTGTGTACATGTATGTGTATTTTTTATGTGTATGTTTGTTTCATGCATCTCTGTGTATTGCGTGTATATGTGCTTGTGTGCACACATTTATGTATGTGTATATGTGTGTTTGTGTACATGCATGTGTGTGTATTTGCATGCGTGTTCATGCATGTGTTTGTGTTAGTGTCCCCTTCCACTCTCTGAAGCAGGAGCTGAGGCTGTCAGGAGATTAGAACAATGAAGAACCATCCTAGAATTCTTGCACTCCTGTAATTGTTTAACTCCTACAATAAACCTTTGTTAAAGTTTTGAGAGCTTCTAAGAAGGCCTGACGCTGTCGGAAATCACAGTACAATGAACTTATTCCTCTGTTGTCTAAAGCATTGCTCTTAAGTTTCATCTGCTTTTTTGTTTTTTTTTAAACCTAATACTCAAAGGGAGTTCTAAGCTGGATATATAGTCTTTTCTCCAAGGAGCTGCTCAGATTTGGCTTTGGGTAATCAAGTTAAACTAAAGACAAAGAGGAACAACTCTCTGCTTTTTCCAAATGCGCTTGAGTAGAAAACGTATGCTCTTTTAATAAATGAAGGCGACGTCAGAGGGCTTGTTCAGCATTTTGACTGCTAAACCCACATTGTATTGACCCTGTATCGCGTGATGCATTGTTCAACAGAAAATAGTCAGCACTGTTTCTTGGTTGTGTGGATTTATTCTTCCTCCATCCTTAAAATAAAAGGTGATGATAAGCCTGGCAAGACAGACTGTCTCATCCTGCCAGGTGGGAAAAGAAATAAACAAAGAACCCTGTGGACTTTGGAGAGTCAATTGCAAGGGAGGAGTTCAGCGTTCTGGAGGCAAACTTGTTGCTGGAGCAGGTTATTCAGAGAGCACAGCAGAGTAGCCAGGGCCTGATGCACATTTGGGCTGTGTGGGGATGGGCATGGGAGCTGCGTCCACTGCATGCTACTCCTCTTACCCTCCTCCGCACCACTGTCAGTGCTCCTTCTGAGTCCTCCCTGGTCTAGGAGGTGAGGAGTTCCTGTAGGGACTTGCCTCTGCCCCTGTCCTGAGAGCTGTCTGTCACTCAGGCTGCTTCACCCATGGGAGCCTCTTACACACATTCTAAGATCCACAAAGTGTTTTTCTGTTAGAGCCTGCTGTTGTGTCCCATTGTCTTTCCATTGAACTGGAGCCCTTTAAAGAGGACTTGTGATGGGTGCCTGGAGAGTCTCTCATCTAGTAACACTGAGAAGAAAAGCACAAGGAACACAGGCAGATTATGCAAATACTTCCAGGAGGACCGTATTAAATAAGATAGTTTTGCAAAGCTGCGTAACTACTTCAAAGAGTCTGTTGCCAACGATCGACAGAAAATCATTCAGTCACAATGTCAGAGACAAGGGTAGAAATGACACTATCTATGGACAGGGATAACAGCCGATTGCACTTAATGAGTGGCTTTAAGCATGTGTGGAAAATAAATTAAAAATTAGGAAAAACTTAATTAATGGAAAGTGTTGGAAGTTAAGGAGTTATTCCCTCTCTGTTGAGTTCTATGACTCCTGTGTTCTTATAGACTCCCAGATTTTCTGTGTCTCTGACTAGAGATAGCTGCCACCCTTTAAATTGAAAAAGTAAACACAAACAGAACAAATAAATAACATGTCACAGGAGAGCAACATGGACTTTACATCACAAAATTTATTGCCAGCCGTGTATTTTTTTTAATTCTAAAAAATCCACTAAGTGTCCATGTATGTGTTTGCATGCACCTGTTTCTCTTTCATTAGGATTTCCCCTACAGAAAGTGTTTTAAAGTCGCTTTCAAAAGCTTGCTTGCAGACTGTTCTGGAGTTAGGAGCCAGCAGAAGCAGGCTAGCCCCTCAGATCTGCAGGCTGGCTCCCTGGCAGGTCAGGCCTCAGGAGAAGGCTTTGTCATATGGAAATGTTTAAGGGTCCGGCTCACAGCCTGTGGAGGCTGCCTTTTATCTTTGCAGGGTTTGAACATGATCCTTTCAAAGCCAGATAACCCAGGAAAGGCCTGGCAGGGACTCTGGCTGCTTCCTTCCAAGCTCCTCACCCCTGTCCTCAAGGGGACGGTTACCCGGATTCAGCATGTGCTTTGGTCTGTGTGGCCCTGGAAAAACAGAATTTCTCCCTACTGTTTGCCTTTAAGCAGCAAACGCAGTGTTAAGATTGCAGATAGAGCAACATGCCTACTTGGAGACATTTTTGAACTTAGGCAGCTTTTACAGATGTTGAAAAGCTGGCGACTGAACGTCCATTGAAGTTTTAGTCTTTTCAGCCTCATGTGACTTGACTATCCCTTGCTCGTTCCATGCCCATGTGACTATCCATCCCTTGCCTTGTTCCATGCTCTTGGTGGGACTCTGTTTCCCCCCTGATCCTGATAAGAATGAATATTCATCACTGATTTTTACAAGAATACTTCATAAAAGAGGTGGGCATCTCACTCAACACAGAGAGGTCAAGCACACGTCACAGTAAATGGGTTGCTTCAGCCTCATCTTGACTCTGAAGTTTGCTGTCCAGGAAGACTGGCAGACTCAGAGGTTTCACCTTGTCGGAGGTGCTGAAGACCAGAGCTGCCTCAGCTGAAGGTTGGGAAGGACCAGACTTTCATCCCCCACCCCCAAGCCCCATCCAAAGCAGACAAATGTGTGTGTGTGTGTGTGTGCATATATATCAAATATAATAATAATTAACAACTAATTCAATAAGAAGATGCAAAATTTTAAGCCATTAGTTTCAACTGGCATAGAGCAGGCCGGTCACAACGCTGCGTCAATGTCAAAACACCCAACTCCAGTTTCTCTTCCAGGTTTGAGCCTCTGTGTCCCTCCCTTGCTGAGGGAAGCACCCATATGTATGTTTGTCTAAGGAAGGGCTCCCGTCACCTCACTTAATTTCCAGATTTGAGGGTAAGCATCTTCATTCCAGATAAATCAGCCTGGAAAAGCAGTAGCCAGGAGTCTCTTTAAGACCAGAAAGGACTACATTGACAGATGTAAGACAGATGTCCTTGGTCAGATGGTTAATTCCGACTTTCTTCCTGAATCTAGAAAAGGCATCCTTCCAGAAGGTTGATGGCAACACAGGGGAGTGCTGGTGTCCTTAGGCAAGGACTCCACCTACAGACCTCAGGCATATCCCCTACAGTTCAACATACCCCTCCACTCAAGAGAGTATAAACCCTGGTGTGAAATCCAACCCCAAAGGTGATGACATATTTTGCAAATAGGGCCAACAGTTAGTGCTTTGCTCTTTTGACAATTTGTTAAAAAGCTAGTATGTCCTGTGTAAACTAATTCTAAATCTGAGATACCACGGTATCAGGGTTCAAGCCGTATCAAATTAATCAGAGGTTATTTCTACCTAAAATCTTCCTGCACATGTACACACACACACACACACACTTCATTTGCTTATTCCACAATTTCACTGACCATAGCTACTATACATGAGTATATAGAAGCTTGTTATCCATAGAGATAGTTAGAAATCTGTACCCAGGCATGATACAAATTATTGTGGCTTCAATATGATGTAATACCTAGAGAGGAGAATTTACTGAGAGTGCTTCCCACCTTAGAGATCTAGGAAGACCCTCAATGGCACCATATTGACTAATAGAACTGGCAGAATTCTGTTAGATTAAGAAGTAAACTAAAGAGACTGGAGATAGCTCATGGATCATCAAGAGCATGAAACTACTTTGGAAGAAGACCCAAATTCAGTTTTCAGCATCCATGTCAGGCAGCTCAGAATCCTGTATCTACAGCTCTATGGGAACCTACACCCTCTTCTGACCACTGTGGGCACTATACTCACATGCAAAAATCTACACACAGACAGACACACACACACACACATGCATACACAATTGAAAATAAAAGAAGTAAACTAAAGGAATGTGCTGGGAGGAATGACCCACAGGGCTTAACAAAAGCAAAAGTCTATCCTGGACCTGAGGACAAAGAAGAAGGCAGATCACCCTCAGCCAGGATGGAAAGTATGGGATTAGTACGCAGAGCTCATGTGGTTTGCAGAGAACATGCCTGCTGGGCATTGATGGTGCTGAGTGGGCTGCATGAGGACACGGCTTCTACTGTGTGCTCTGACCTGCTCATTCAATCTGGGAGACAACAGTGACAAAGAGCAAAACTCAAGTCACGCTGTATGTCCCAACCAGAGAATGGATGCTTTTCCCACTGAGCCAAGGACCAAGACAAGTTCTCCACGTCCACCCCTTCTGCTTGGCACTGCACTAGAGAGCCTGGTTGAGGGAAGGGAAAAACATTCAGACTGGAAAGGAAGGAGGTGGTGTCTCCACGGCAGGTATAATGAGTGTAAATATATAAATTATGTGTGGAGAGAGGAAAGCTTCAGAAAGTCATCAAGGGGAGGGGGAACAATTGTTAGATACAAGAATTCAACAAGATTGAAGTGTATCAAAATCAGCAGGCACTAATTACTTAATGTTTCCATTTACTTGCATGGGACAATTTCAAAATGTAATAAAGGATACACTCTAATATAAGGTAGAATAAGTGAGGAATAAAATACTTAGGAATGCACCTGACAGATGAAATGTAAAATTTATACTCCAAAAACGAAAGAAAAATTTTAAAACAAGTTATGAAATATGAAAAATGAATATGAGAATATCCCATCTTCATGGACCGGTGTTATTAAAATGGCAACACCCCAAAACTGACGTACAGATTTGACACAATCCCCAGAAGAACGTGACTACTTTAGAAATTGACAAGCTGGTTGAAATGTTCACATGGGACCCATAAGTGGTCTAGAGGAGATAAAACTCATTGAAAAAGAATAAAATAGGTGTTAATACTGTTTTGCTCTTACAAAACCCAGTATAAAGTAGCAGCTGCATTGGCCCCAAATGAGCCCAGAAAGTACCGAGTCATCTTTGAGATCCTGTGCCATGGTGGTTCTCATCCAGCTGAGGACCAGGATGTAAGGCCATTTGATGGGAAAAGGATAATTTTCAACACAGAGAGCTAAGCTGCAGGATAGCCAGACACATGCAAACAAAAACATTTCAAACACACCTCATACCATTTATAAAATGAACTCAAGTGGGATCAATAACCGAAAGATTAGCAAAAATTGATATAAGTGCTAATAAATATAGAACTCTAAGACAAAAACATAAAGATAAATTTTTATGACCTTGAACTTGTCAGTGGTTGGTTATACATGATACCCAAAGCTTAGTCAACAAAGAAAGACTATGTTTCAGCAGCATTAAGTGCTTCTGTACCTCAAAGGATACTACTAAGATAGTAAGGGGTCATCCAGTACTGTGAGAGAAGGTGGTTGTTGAGCATGTGTTTGATGAGAGACTTGAATCTAGAACATCCCCAGACTTCTCATGCTAATAATGAAAAGGAAACTTTCACAGTTGGAAATGGCTAAAGGATCTACACGTGTGTTTCCTCAAGGAGAATATACAAGTGTGTGACAAGCAGGTGAGGAGCTGTTGAGCATCACAGTCAAAAAGGTTGCTTCAACTGTCACGTGTCCAACAGCGTAGCTAGATGCAGCATCAGATGCAATACACCTTGACAAGGACACGGAGAAACTAGAGCCCTTCTGGGTAGCTGTCTGGTCTGAAAGAAAGTTCAACAGCTCCTCAAATGTGTAATTACGGATGTACCTTATGACACAGCGATACTACACTTAAGTATGCATCCAAAAGGGATGTACACATTGTCCAAGGTAAAAGCCAGGGCATGTGTGGGTTGTACTGTTACTAACTGTGACCCATTGGTGGGAAAGTCTTGAGTGACCATCAGTTGATAAGCAGATGTGCACTGTGAGGTTTGTCTGTTCTGTGGAATACTGCAAACCAAGTGCAACCTGCTTGACCTTGAACACATTGTGCTAAGACTATGACTCCATCAATATGAACTGTCCAGCACAAGAAAATCTATAAAAGAAAAAAATAGATAATTTTTTGAGATGTGGGGGAATAGAAGGAGTTGAAGCTAAGGTACTCTGATTTCTTTCTAGGAGGATTACATCAACTTTAATGATGGCTGCGCATATTGTGAACACACTGAGCTGTTAAATTGTGTACTGGAAATTTATAGAGCACATAGCATATGAAGTCCATCTCAGTGGAAGCTTATTTAAAAAGAGAAGCCTTGTGTAAGCCCCTATCATCATACTCACACATGAAGAATCTTCAAGGTCCTAAGAAGCCCACATCCTGCTCCCCAGACACTGTCGTGATATGGTCCCTGGTATAGCCATTCTCAGAAAGGGGAAGGCAAGTCCCAGAGAGCTTGCATAGTCTGGAGGCTTGTCTCTCCTTGTTTCCGGGGGCACCAGTTACTTTTCTTCACCTTGTGTCTGACTTAATAGAGGGAGAGATTATTCTGGACCACAGTTAGAGGTCACAGTTCTTCATAGCAGGGAAAGCATAGTGTTGGGAAGGGCTTGTGCCTGTGGCAGTGGGTGTTTGAGGCTCTATACTCACATCCTGGCTGATTAGGAATCAGTAAGCTGCTTAGAAGAAAGACTGAGCCATGACCCCAGTAACCAATTTCCTCCAGTTATCTTGCCCATGTCCCAATGCCCCAAAACAGCTCCACTAGGTGGGGACATTAAAAAACATGAGCCTGTGGGGACATTTCACATTCAGACCTTAACAAAAGGTCCTGACCTGCCAAGGCAGCAACTTTGTTTCCAGCGATACGAACTGAAGGGGCTGCACATTTGTAACCTCATATCAAAGCCCTTGGAACCTGCTGTGGGGTAACCCTTTTGTATTCTGTGAATATGGTTTATTCCCATTGGTTAATAAAATAGCTGAGTTGTTCAACAACCAGGCAGAATATAGCTAGGCAGGAGATCCAAACAGAGATACAGGGAGAAGAAGGATGGAGTCAGGGGAGAGAAAAAACAACATGCCAACAGGCTGGTAAAAGCCATGTCTATGTGGCGATACATAGGTTAATAGAAAGAAGTAGGTTAATTTAAGTTGTAAGAACCAGTTAGTAATAAGCCTGAGCAATAGGCCAAAAAGTTTGTAATTAATATTAAGCCTTTGAGCGATTATTTCAAAAGCAGCCGTGGGACTGGGTAGGCGAGGGCAGAAAAGCTTCTGTTTACTGGAACCCTCACTGGGTTGTGATGAAAGCCAGGGTTTCTTTGCAGATTGTTCAGATGTGACATCTTTCCAAGGAAGGGTCAGGTAGGATGGTGACCAGTCTTCCTGATCTGTTCTTCTTCATCTTCACAAAAATAAGATATAGGATGTGCTGTTAAAATCAAATGACTGATTTAAATAGATCCTTTGTGACTAATGGAAGGAAAAGGTCTGGACCTCATACATAAACAAGATTAGAACTGTCCCAAAGACCAGGGAGCAATCAGAAAGAAAAACAAAGAAGCCTGGTGCTTCTGGATTCTGTGGGGCTGTGAGTCGGGTCTTAATCTGACACTCCTGTCTGTGGGCTAGCATTATGCTTCTCAGCAGTGGCGGCAATGCATTGCCTGCCTTCCTGTGAACTAGCACCAGGCTTCTCAGCAGTGGCGGCGATGCAATTCTTGCCTGTGGAAAAGCAATAGGCTTCTCAGCAATGGGAATAAAGCATCGCCTGCCTGTGGACGAGCACTAGGCTTCTCTCAGCAATGGCAGCAATGCAGTCACCTCCCCAGCTGCTCCTGTCAGTTGTGTGAACATCAGTGATTGTTCAGCTACAGGGCACAACTCCCCACAAAAGACTCTTTTCTCCTTTTGGGGGCATCTCCCAAGATCCTTTGCAGCTGCATCTTTTAAAAAATTATTGAAAATATTTTTTGAAAAAATTTAATTAAGTAGTTTTTCTTCCCATACAATATATTCTGATTATAGTTTCCCCAACTTCTCCCTGATCCTTTCCAGTTCCCTACCCATCCAAATCCACATCCCTTCTTCCTTCCTCTCATTAGAATACACAGACACACCTAAAATATTAGTAGTAGTTAAAAATAAAACAAATAAGTGAAATAGTATAAAATGATCAAACCAAGTAAGACAAAGCAAACAGGAAAAAATCCAAAGAAAATTTAAAAATTGAAATAGAATTCTATAATAATCATATTCCTCCTTTCCAGTTCCCCCCAGTTTACCCTCCCATACACCTCACTCTCAAACTGACAGCCTTCTTTCTTTGATTATATCTGTAACACACGTGCGCACAAATACATATAAATACAACCTGCTGAGTTTATTTTTTATTGTTTGTGTGTTTGATTTTAAATGACTTAGCATTAGATAACCAGTGAGTAAAGCTAAGTGCCTGTCTCCCAGCTGTCCATAGCTGTTTCTAGTTCTTTGTCTAGGAGCAGGACCACATGAAATTTCCCCTCTTCTATGTTGACACTTTCGTTGATGTTGCTATTGCTTTGGTCTTCATGTAGTCACTTTTAAAAGTGTGTGGGTGTGTATGTCTCTCTCCCTCTCTGCACATAGAATGAAGTTAAACCATTTGGGTTGGCCATGCTCCCCACAAGAACCGTAACTAACAAAACACCAATACAGGCTATAGATGTAGCCCTTGGTTGCCTCTAAGGGACTGAGGGTTGTCCGCAATTGCTGACGACACCATCCATTGAGGACATATACAACTTGGTTGACTCGAACTGGATCTGACCTGAAAACATCTTTCTAACTTTCATGGCTCCAGAAAATACTATGCAAGCTGCCAAGGGAAGGAAGCAACTAAACAGCCCGGCCCAGCAGGCCTGTCATGTTTTGATCACAAGCTGGAACCCTCAATGTGAGGCAAGCCGAGGTGTTTTAAACCACGGCAGATTCTGACACTTTCCTCCTGGCCAGTGAGTTTCACATGAAGTAGTGCTGGAGGTGCCATGAGCTGTGATCCTGAACCTGCACCTTGTAATTTTGATATTGTGGAGAGGAGGAATGAAATGGAAGATAGGAAGGGAAATGAATGTCCCTGTGCCCCCTCCTGCCCCGGGCACTCTGTATATCCTGCCATTTTTAGCTTTTTATAACGATCCTTCGGGATCGATTGTGTTATTATTGTGATTTAAAAAATGGGCAACCTGGAGCTAAAGATGATTAAGGAACTCGTCAAAGATCGCAATAGATGCTGGGGATATGAAGCTTGAAGCGGCCATGCAGCCTTTGTTCTGTGGGTGCTGCGTGGCTCTCCCGACACAGAAAGAGGCTTCTGCAGGGCTCTTGCAGCTATTTGGCGACTCCCTCGATGATGCCACATTGCAGGGCTCTGAACTCTGCTGTCTTCCTGGTTGCATTGTGACCCCATAACTGTTATTTCTCAACTTGGTTGTGCAGGAAGTAGGCATTTTGTTAGAAAATGTCATATGAATTAAAAGAAAAAAATAGCTTGTCAACCTGAAGGCGTCTGCTAGTGTCACTGCACTGGTCACCCACAGGGACTAGAAACAGCCAGTTCTTAGGGAGTTCAACTTAGGCAAATTTGGTGTACATCTGAGCACTGACTGAGCTGGTTTTGCAGGCTCCTCCATGCACCCCTTGAGTGACATGCTGCTACTGCAGAGCCGGCTCTCTCCGGAGGCCCCCCCCCCGAGAAGTCAGTGTATTAAACAGAGAAAAATATCATTGGTGATGACCTTAGATGGGCACCAGCTTGTCTGCAGCTGGGCCTGTGTGGGTTAGTTATATCAGTGGGAGAGATTTATCCAACCACACAGTAGATGAAGAATACAGCTGTGCAGGAATTTCCTCATTACACTTTGGTACTTATTGCAAACAATGTGTGTGTGTGTGTGTGTGTGTGTGTGTGTGTGTGTCTGCAGTTGCATATGCATGCATAATGTGTGGGCAAATGTCAGAGGTGAGGTGACTGTTGTCTTAATAAAGATACCCTTAGTTAATGAGGACTCTCCCAAGCATCTAATGGGTGTTGTCAACTCCACATACTGCCCTAATACATTGTATCAGGGGGTGTGTGCACCTCTTCAGATTCAGAGAACCCATTCTTTGTATGTTTTTCTTTTCAGCTGTTAAACACTTGAGGTGCCACGAGTTCAGTGCTTTGCAGCCTTCCTGTTAAGAACGGCAGTCTGATTCTTTTTAGACCCTCATATGCTGCATTTCTAGGCACACCAGAACACACAGCAGGTGTTTTTGTATTGCCATTTCAGCCTAGCATGTAGGCTGAGCTTAGGGCTGGTGAGCTTCTCGGCCTCCATACAGAAAGGTAGGGGAAAGATCCATGGTGAACCCTTGTGCAAGGAAGAGCTGCCTTGTATCCTGCTATAAGGACCATGACAATAGTGTGGTGCCCAAGGCTGAGCATTTGTCCACATCAGTCTGCTCTTTAGCTGTCTGTGTACTGAGACCACCCTGCTCAGGTAACTTTGCCCACCCTATTACAGAGGTAATTTCAGGGACCCTGGGGAATATTCAAGTCCCCGCTGTGCTGGGCTGTCCAACCTGTAGGCTTCCTTCAGGCTGAGGTAGTATATGACAAGCACTCACGCATGCACATCAGGTCATGCTTAGTCAGACACACATGAGCAGGCACTTGCCCTTTTGAAGGCAACACACACTGGGTTAAAATCTACCTGCCACAGTTCTCGCCCATCTTAAGCATCTAACTGAGCCATGAGGGACACAGATATCCAATAAGAGAGCACAGCAAAGACATATGTGCCATTTGGAAAGTTCTAGAAAGCAGTCCTAGAGGGTGGTCTGTTGGACACCATTTCTAGATTTTTCTGAACTGTTGTGATCCTCTTCTACTTCTGAAGGAAAAACTCTTAAATGGGTCCTTTTTATTTCTCACTTGTACACACCAGCCTCCAGGCTCAGAGGGGAAACAAAACAAGTATTATTGTCTGGGAAAGACCATGCTCATTTACAATCTGTTAATGGATGGCCATTAGAGGATATAATAAAATCGTCCAGTTCTAGTCATTAGCACAGAACAACTAAACATCTTTAAAAGCAAGACATGAGGTCAGCCAGTTTTCCAAATATGACTGTTTATTAGAAAACTCAAGAGAAGAATGTAGGCTGTTTCTTCTAGAAAGAAACATATACCTACAGGTATATGATGGGGGAATAACAATCTCTAATGAAATAGGTGAGCTAAAAAGATAGAATGTCCAAGAAGAAAATTACCCAACTTGAGAGACATTTAATGCAGAGATAAATAAAGATTCCTGGGCAAAATTATTACCAGTTAGTAACTCCCAGGGTCTGACTGTGGAGCTGGGGGATAAAGAACTTGCCATGCAAGCATGAGAACTGGTGTTTGTATCCCTAGGACCCACATGAGAAAGGCCAGCATGGTAGCTGCTCTGTCATCCTGGCACTAGGGTGATGGAGAGAGTGCAAGTTGGCTAGCCAGACTGGCTGAGTTGGCAAAATCCAGATTTGGCAGAAGACCTTGGAGGGTGGGAAGTGACAGAGGAAGGCCCTTGGCATTATCCCAGTTCTCCATGTGCATATACACACACAGCTCATATAGAAATGTTTGCATGCACACACATACAACACTAAAAAGAAGATTGGAATTCCACTCAGTTAACTTAAACATATTCTGTGATTCCAGACAAAATATTGATCCATGAAAGCTAATCCTTGGACAGAAGACATTTATGCCAGTTCTAGCTCAAGGGCCTTTGGGTCCCATTTCTGAAGATTGTGTCTTCAGTAGTAGGGACTTATCTTTAGCATCTGGGGAGCAACCAGGACAATAGTAGTGGTCTGTTATGTTTGGGGGGGGTCACTTGGATAGTCCTGGCCACCAGCTACACAAAAGAGGGTTTCTCATACCTAGTGTTGAAGTATTCTTAGGTGATCTTTGGCTCTTGGGAGAAGCACCATAAGTACAGATGAGAAAATTTTATTTAAGCTATGTATGTATATTTATACACAGAATTAAGTGCATTGTAGTTTTAAAAGGTAAATAGTTAACAGTATAATTCTTCATGACTTTTAAGATATCCTGAGTGTTATTTTACCCTTCTTCCTCCTTTTTCTATATTTATTCCCCATCCTGAACCAGAGTCTTCCCCCTTTTCCGTATTTCCCTGATCAGATCATCTCACCTGTACCCCGCTGTTTCCCTCCATAGTTTCCCCATTTCCTACCCAGAAAGGCTCCTTTTATTCTCATGGTTTCTGTAGTTGCTCCAGGATATGAACTCACATCTGAAGGTTCAAGCTAACACCTGCTCTGTTTTTTTTTTTAAAGACAATGTTTTAATGAAAGAGCAAATTTAAAAATGCAGTAATACTTCAGAGTGGCATATTAATAACTGCATTACTTATTCTTTGAATCACCCTTAAATGACTGAAAAGAAGGAAACACTGATCAAGTAATAACATCCTAAGGAAACTGTCTCTTAATGATTTTCAAAGTGAAGGTATCCCCAGATTCATCTGCATGTAAATCCAACACCAACAATGTTGTTCTTTGGATGATCTCACAGACCCCATGATGCTGAAGCTTGGGTGGATACAGGTACTACATGCCTGTCATTTTACCATTCACATCCTCTACAGATTCTGTTAGGGGTGTGAAGAGATGCAGTTTAGTGGCTCCTTTGGAAGCAGAGTTCTGTAAAGGACAGAAGATGTTAGTATGATTATCCACAAAACATGGAACTTTAGCTCAGGGTGGACCTTAGGTGGCCGGCTCTCAACTAAGCTAACCCAGTGAAACAAGCCTGCGATGATTTTGAATGAGCGTGGTCTAAATAAGAAACTTTCCTAAAATATTTTCTGATTTTATAACCTTTGATAAAGTCAGGGAGATTTTTGATGTTTTCTTTCACAGTGAATGAATGCTGTTTTGGCAACTTTGATATTTCATTTGAAAGGACTGTAATAAACTGTTTCCTTTGTATTGATCGAAGAAATATAGTGCTTAATTTTTTTGCTTGGTTTTCTAGTAGTTATTCAATAGGTGAAAGGGCAATGCCATCAGTTTCCTAACAGGACATTCTGTGTGAGATTTGCAAGTCCTACAGGCACCTCTAAGCAGGGATAAATATGCGCTCTGGCTGCGGATAGACGGATTTTTACCACCAAAGGATGGTTATAGTGTGTGCCTTGAGACACGGGCTATAATATATTTCCTGTCCCTTTATTGCATTTTGGAATCATAAACAATGACTGTTTGGCTCAAAGCCATTTATTCAGCCCAAAAAGACATTATTTGCACAACAAAAATCAATAAAAATGTTACTGGGTCTGGCTGGATACTTTGCTTAACTGTGATATTCGTCTATCACTGATGGAATGCCATCTCTCGCAGGAGACCGAGGCCAAAACACAGCGATCGATCCAGTCAGCAGTGATGGATACTGGCATTTGGAGAGGGCTGCTGTAGAGAATCTCGATTAAAAAAATCTTTTCTAGGTTTTGCCCGCAGCCCAGTCAAGATCGCCCACGCAGGAGCTTTGCTCTGTTCTATTGGGTCGCTCCCTCTTGTGGCAGAGACACGCTCCAGACCCAAGTTATCGCGTGGAGAACGGAGTGGATCTGTGTTTAGCCAAGGGCTTTGGCACTGTGTCCAGTTTGGTTGCAGACACAGCGTCCCATCCTTGCTGCTACCCCAGGTTGTCAGAAGAGCCGCTTCCACCCAGCCAGGGTGGTGAAGGGCTTCATGGATGGGCTTCATGGATGCGCTTCGTCACTCGCTTTCTCCTTTTGTGTTGTCTGAGTATCTATGACACGGGTTAAATCTTCCTCCAGAATAATCACGTCTGTTTCCCAACTTCTAGAAGGAACACAGTGGGAAGACTAAAGTCACAGTAACCAAAGTGACAGGTGTGAGTGACGCGGGGAACATACCAAACAGGCTGGAGACAATTTAATGCACGGGGCTGGGGAAAGATGATCTACTTCCCTCCAGGCCCATAAATTTAAAATATGAAATTGTTTTTCATTTTTCACTGGCTATCTCCCCATCCGCGGCATAAATCTGACCTGGAGAGCCGTGGTGGAAGGTGATAGAGGGTCGAGAATACTTTTACTATATTTTATTATTTCATTTCACTTCATTTATTCATGGATATATGCCATACTTTTTCCAAACAGGCTATGTGGAAGATGGAGCTGTCTGGAAGAACTGCACACTGAATGCTACCCTGGGTGGCTCTGGGCCTCAAGGCTGAGACTCTCGGAAGGGTCACTGGGGCACTGAGCACGGGGACCCTGGGCTTCTCATCTGCGTGTGAGATCCTGAGCTCTACCACAAAATACTGCTCTTGAGGTTTTCCAGCACTGCTATGTAAAAGCGTGCTGTGCACACCTTTGTTGGATGACTGTCCTGGGATGTTGGACATGTGTCTGTAACCCACAGACCAGTCACATGTGCTTGTATGTTGATGATGATTTTATAAGTCTACAGACACACTGTCTGGGAAAAAGAGATCAGCTCTGTTAATTCACTAGTGTGGGATTTTTCCAGCTTCTTTATGTAGGCATTTAGTGCTATGGACTTTCCTCTTTGCAGTGCCCTCCCTGACCAGCAGGGAAGGACGACCACGAGTCAAGGATTCTTCTGCAAATCATGCTTTATTGGAGCCTCTTGGTTGGAGGGAGAGCAGAAGCGAGGGGCCCCGAGTGCCAAGCGGCTGCTTATATAGGGGGTAAGGAAACGAGTCGTGCCTGGATTGGCCCTAAGCACATCATCGCCACTGCGCATGCGAGAGGCACAGTTCCACTGCATTGCCTAATATGGAATTGTTCACCAAGCGAGGCCGGGGCCAAGCGCCATCTTGTAATGGTGGCCACTCGAATCGGCTCCCCAGCACCTCTAAACACTGCTTTCATTGTATCCCATAAATCTGGGTATGTTGTGTGGTCATTTTCATTGAATTTTAGGATGTCTATAATTTCTTCCTTTGTTTCTTCCTTGACCCATTGATGATTCAGGTGAACATTGTTTAATTTCCATATGTTTGTGGACTTTCTGGAATTAGTGTTGCTGTTGACTTCTAGTTTTAAGCTATGGTGATCTAATAAGATACATGGGATTATTCCAATTTTTTTTTTGTATTTGTTGAGGTTTGTTTTGTTACCGAGTATGTGGTCAATTTTTGAGAAGGTTCCATGAGGTGCTGAGAAGAAGGTATATTCTTTTATGTTTAGATGGAATATTCTATAGATGTCTGTTAAGTCCATTTGAGTCAAACATCTGTTAGTTCCCTTATTTTTCTGTTAATTTTTTGTCTGACTGAAAAGAATGCACTGCAGAGATTAAATGCTTAATAAATCTCACCACATTATAATTGCTGCAAGACTATGTATGGTATATGTAGGCACCTTATTTATATTAAGAATGTGAAGCAGAATAATGTGCACAGATACACACATGTACACGTACGTGTATACAGGTGTGCATACACACATTTGGGTTCTGAGTCAGGAACCTAAAGCTTGTCAATGCAATTAGCACAATGTATTCTTTAAAGTCTATGCAGCTGTGCGCTGATCTGAGAGCAGTCTCACAACCACCTATGTGAGTCAGGATGGTGGGTGACCCCTCCTGAAATTCTCCCTGGAATGGAGGCATAGCTGACAGCACCTGTCCCAGCTCCTAGGAATATATGCTTCCACTTCCTCGATACTTAACTTTCCTAGACCTGTGTGTCTACCAACGATTAAAATTTGTTCACTCATATCTCACAGCAGAGAGAGGTTAGGCAAGCCACCAAGCACAGAGGCAGATGCAGACTGGTAAACGCCTTCCTGAAGTGTTGCTGCTCCTTTGCCAAATGCTCGAGGTCCTCGGACCTGATACACAGACGCTCTTCAAGCCTCAGGTGAACTTCCTAACAAAAGTATCCGGTTTGCAGTTGAACACAGAGCACAGGCTGTTTTTGTGAGCCCTTCACCTCTGCAACAATGTTACTTTTAAAATGTATCACAGCCTTGATTCTCCCCCTTTCTTCTTGTTTGTCTTCTTTAGTGACTTTCAGGGTAGATTTCGGCTCCAGGGAGGAAGTCGCCTCCTTTCCAGTGGAGTGTTGAGTTGTATGTTGTACAGGGAAGGTTCCAGGATGTGTGTGTGTGTGTGTGTGTGTGTGTGCGTGTGTGGTAGGGCACATAAGACAGTAGATTGTTGGTGCTGCTTCTAATCAACTGAGAAAATGGCCCAATTAAAAGACTTTAAGCGGCTGGGTGGCTACTGCAGGGAAAGTGTATCCAATTCAAGTTTAGTGCTAAATCTAGTTAAGTTAATTGGAGTTAAATTGTCCTTTTGATGACTAATGTGGTTTACTGTGAACAGCAAATTATCTTTATTCAAATAACAAAATGCCAACAGCCTAGAGTTGTTCCTGGAGGAGCAGAGAGGTTGGCCCAAGGATGCCATCTGTTTGGCGAGTCAATCCGTGTCTACAGAGGAGATGGCTCCTGGATTCCTAACAAGGGGCCCACCACTGACCTGTGACAGTCCCAGCCCGTGTTAGTACTAGGAAAAAGCATGATTGCATGGGATCAAACAGTGGGAGCGGGACTAAATTTCATTTAGCATCTAATTTATTAGCAAATGTAGGACCTTGCCGGAATACTGCATTCACGTGATGCTTGAGAAATCCGAGCAGCAGTTGTCACAAGAGGTGGAGATCCAGTAGATACATTGCTCAGATCGATAGTATCGACTGCCATTAAAACAGCAAGCACAGAACAATGAAGTGGGCTGATTCCCAGGCTCCAGGTGGACCCTGCTCTGCTCTTCCCTCTTCCAAGTTAAGAGCATCATTAAATGTCTGAACAAACAGCACACAGAGAGGCCAAGTGTTTTATTAATTCATCATCAGAATTATCTCAGTGCATTAATATTAATAGCCTCAAATTGGATTTCATTTAAGAGCTGAAATAAATATGCAGATAGTAAAGGCTGTGCAGCCAAGAGTCCTTCGTGGTCCAGTGCCTCAAGCTCTGCTTTCTCAGGACTACAGGGCACACCACCCATCACCCTTGGATTAGAGAGGGCAGAGAGTAGGCTTGCACTCAGAAAGGTTCGTCTTGGGGCCCCACTAACCCGGCAAGACTCTACTAAGGAGGCACGCCACTCATGACATCTTTGTAATAATATGGTCACAGAGAAGCCCAGCAGCAAAGGCCACTTCTCTACAAAGAGCAATATCTTGAAGCTGTGCACTGCCTCAGGCACAGTTGGAAGAAAGGTATGTTGAGTCATGTTGAGCTTTATTAAGGAAGAGGTTCCAGAAGAGTCACAAAATCACATGACTTTTCTCTCCAAAATGTCCTGTGACTAACTGAAGTCAGGCAGAATTTCCCTGAGTGGGGTTTTAGACATCTCTGTCATTATGTATCCAGGCACACTCATAGGCTAAGCACCCCCAAGGTGAAGACCTTTGTCTCCTGCTTGTTCTAGAAACTGAAGTCTGACAATGAGTGGGAGGTGGTTGCGTCCACTGCTCACAGGAGTAATGATAGATCTTCCTTGCCCACAGTGTGCCCCTCCAATTTTATATATCTGTCTCCTTATCAGTGTGTACATGTGTATTGTGCACACTCACGTGTGTAGAGGTGCATGCGGTGTGGATGTTTATGTTTGCATGAGTGCAGAGCAATGCACATGGAGGTCAGAAGAACACCTCTGCCGTCATTCTTCAGGCTCTGTAGATTTGTTGGCTTGTTTTTGTTTGGAGGTGTTGTTGCTGTTGAGTCAGGGTCTCCCATTGACCTGGAAGGTACAGATTATGTTAGGTTAGCAAAGTCAGCCTGTCTCTGCTCTGGGATTGCAAATGCTTGTCAATACACTTCTTCTTCTTCTTCTTCTTCTTCTTCTTCTTCTTCTTCTTCTTCTTCTTCTTCTTCTTCTTCTTCTTCTTCTTCTTCTTCTCCTCCTCCTCCTCCTCCTCCTCCTCCTCCTCCTCCTCCTTCTCCTCCTCCTCATGGGTTATGATGGATCAAACTCATATCCTCATGCTTTCAAAGAAAGCACTTTGCCAACTGGGCCATCTTCCTTTTCTAGTCCCTCATGCATCTGTCTTCTTATAGGGACACCAGTCACATGACTTTGAGACCTAGTCTGTGACCTCAGTGCACCTTGATGACACCTTCCATGACCCTCTTCACAAGGGCAGGCCTTGCGGTTAAGACTCCCTCATTAGAGGCAGAAATGCCAATGAGGGGTATGAAATCTCCAAGAATGACAGTGCCAGTATCATCTGCTGCATCCTTGAGAACACCTGTCACTGAGACTCTTGACAAGTCAGGAGTAGTGAAAGTAAGCAGAGACCATATAAAGGCTCTCTGGAGGGCCTCTGACTCTTTTTTACCAATACTGGTAACTGGGGAAACCTCATGTGACATAGAGAGGAAACTAGTGACAGCCTCCCACTAAGCCAGCTGCTCCCAGGGCTGCTAGTTGACCTGGTGACGTCATTGATAACAATGTCATACTAATGCTGTCACTGTGTACGCTGTTTAACCTATAGAACTTCTCTTCCAATGTCAAGAGACTCAGAGAAGAGCTCTGTGAACGGTACCTACCTGCCTGAAAGTGCCTGACCTTGAACTGAGGGGTTGAAGGAACACCATTGTGGTGGTTTGAAAGAAAATGGCCCCCATAGGGAGTGGCATATGGTTTTGCTGAAGTAGATGTGACCTTCTTGGAGGAAGTGTGTCACTGTGAGAGTGGGCTTTGAGGTCTCCTATGCTCAAGCTCCACCCAGTGACACAGTTCACTTCCTGTTGCCTGTGGATCAAGATGTAGAACTCTCAGCTCCTTCTAAGCCATGGATCAGACAACGGCTGCTGTGTGTTCATTCCCGAGATACGTGAAAAAGTATGTCTTCATCTAACATATACCATCAATGACAGACCAACGAAAGGATTCCTTCAAAGCCCTCTTGGTGAACTAGTCAGTTTACTGGGGCTACTTATACAAGCAGGAGTGAGGAGTCACAGGAGAATGAGGGATTGGAAGGCAGATGACTCACTACGTAGCAAACCTCCTCATAGACTGTGTCCTCAGAGCTCCTTGTGTGGTTTGCAGGCAGCGTAACTGGAGAAAGTCCCTTCTCTACAGCAATTACTTGATAACCTTGGGGAGAAGGCCTTGAACATTTTGTAACTTTCCGAGTTTTGTAAGCCTTATAAATTTTATTAGCTTCCCAAGACTTATGACCTTCCCTTTATCCCTAGGAAGCATTTATATATTATATCATTTTATGCATTAGTGCTGTGTATATGCCTGGAAACTGCCTAGGTCAGAAGAGGGCATTGGATCCCCTGGACCTAGAGCTACAGTCGGTTGTGAGTCACCATATGGATGCTGGACTCAAACCTGGGTCCTCTGCAAGAACAAACCATCTTACCCACTGAGCCATTTCTCCAGCACAAGGAACGGATATTTTAAGGGAGAAATAGCTACCCAACAAAAACAAAACCAACGTAATTTTGAAAGTGAAATTAGGACCATACAAAGCAATTGGGATATAAAATAAATCTAAAAATGTAATTAATAGAAAAATGGCGGAGCTGAAGTTCTGGAGACAACTCACTGGAGGAGGACACAAATGTGGCAACAAGGAGACAAGAGAGGCTTCATGGATGCTGAGAAGGGCACATCTGGCTAATGGGAGCAGCTCCCTGGCTCCCTGAGGGTGGGGGTGTCACACCTCTCCTATCTGAGGAGAAGGGCACCAGACTTGCAGGGCACCAAGGCCCTCTAGATCTAAACTCCCAGTTTCCAGCTGGCAGGTCACCCAGAGTGACTGTGCTCTGCAGGAGGTGGCTGCCTGGAGGAATCATGGACCAGTCGGCACACGCTGTAGGGGAATCTGGCCGAGGGTCTTCCCAGCACTGGGAATGAATGGTCAGAGTGTGGGAGGGTTTTGGACTTCAGGGGACAAACCAGGGGGGAGGAAGTTAATGATCACCTGGTACCTGATCTTTCTTAGGAATGCTCAGTATACTTAGAATTGTTCAAAATTCTAATTGTTCAAAAGGGCCTCTTTTGGGTGGACAAGGTCTCTGCTCGGGGCAATGGGCTCTTCACTCTGCCAGGAGTGCCTGTGGCTTGAGAATTGATACTTCTTAGCTGCAGGGGTCTCCAGGGTAGACTAACAGCCTGGGACTATCTGGTTAGCTCCTCATTGGGACTGTTGGTGTCACTCAGACGACCCAGCCACACCTGTACACACATCCAACTGGACAGTGTAGGAAGGTTACCTCCTTACCTCCCCACTTCCTCTAGACACTGACTTCCAGTTACTGGCGTGGCTTTCTGTCATCTAAATTGTTATTTATCCAACTCAGGACATCAAGAGACCTACACTAAGAGATTAAATTATTATATTATAATGCATTCCCTCATTAGAACCTTCTAGAAGAGTCATGCAGAATCCAACATAATGGATAATTCCTATTTCTTAAATTGTATTTCAAATGAGCAGTTAATGATTTCTGAGACCGGAAATTTAAATAGAAAGGAAAGGAACAGGATCCCATAATTAATTCAACCACATGTGGAAGCAGAATTTTTAAGAAGATAAATTCAATGGAAATGTAAATATATCTTCATATGTAATTTCTTTCCTAAATAATTCAAAATAATATTGTACTGCAAGAGGATGCCTTTTATAGGTAGACTGTCCCTGACCAGTTTTCCTGTGTAAATACTACTGAGACCTGAATGTACTAGTGAGATTTCATTCAAGGCTTCTGAGGTTAATTAGAGAGAGTCTCCATGTCTGCAAGTTTGTTCTGTTTTGTTTTTCTTCTGCTGTTTAGCTATTGATTGCAGAACCAATACATGGATGCCATCGTTTTGTAAAGTAAGACACAGCATTCCACACAACAACCTTTGTACTGGGGCTGTGATGGAGGCTCCTGGAGTCAAAAGCCAATTAAGATCTCCACAATGGCTGAAGCCTGGGTGCTTGTCCAGCAGGTGAAGGTGTCAGAGGAACAGGAAAGAGTTGGGAAACAAGCCACCACGTGCCCAAGTATGGGACTCCCAAGAGTGAGCACTCACTCTGTCCCCAGGGCTCAAAGCCTGCCTAGCAGAGGCTATAACATCCATCAGTTAAGAATAGAGTGGCCTCATCTGTCTGGGGCTCTGCCCGCAGAAGTGAAAAACCTCCCAATTAGAACTGATGTTTGGAGAGACAGCCTGGAACCCTTTGTCTTGCTACTTTTATTTAAAAAATTTGTTCCTGCAAGAGATCTGTCCTGGTCACAACCTGCTGTTCTCAGTGTAATACTAGTATTTTTAAGCTACAAGGCATAAATATGCCAATTGCAGAGCTTGCGGGAATGCGTGTTGATGTGTTTGTGTGTGTGTTTGTGTGCACGTGCCCATGTGCCCAGTGTGTCTGTACTTTTGTGGGGTCCCATGTCCCAGAGAACCAGGAATAAGAATGGCCCAGAGCAGGGACAGTGGGAAAGGCCGAGCTGCTTCTGAGGCCATGGGGCCAAATCAGAGTGAGGACACTGGGCTTTTCTTCTCCTCACTCTATGACCTACACAAACTTGCTGGGACCTTTGGGCTTTGCGATGAGGTGAGTATTTCAAGGAAAACTTTTTTCTTCGTGGAGCAGTCCTCTGTCCGGCAGGCTATGTCCCTGAGAACAGTCTCTCCACACCACTGCTACATGTAATGTCAGGAACCAAGACAATGTACTCTTACTGATACAGGTATCCCTTTTGTTCCCCAATCTGAGTTGACCCTGACTTCTCCCTTCCTTCAGGGAAAGAAGTGTTCCCATTAGATGGGCAATTCGATACTTCCCATTTCCTCCATTATAGGTAATGTCACAGGGAATAAAGCTCCCCACAACAGTATTTGCAAAGACTTCCTGCCGCCTCCACCTCTCTCAATGCCCCCATTCCCGTGCCCCCCATCCACCAGCTCGGATTTGAGTTAATGTCACTGTGGGAAGACTTCCTTCTCCCCAACCCAGTGGGCTCAGACGACCTGGTGTTCCTTTTGGCTTTAGTAATTGTGCTGTTTGGGGGTGATTTTTCCTATTAATCTTCAGCATTTTGTGCCGAGGTTTTTGCTCATTTGCATGCTCTGGGTGGTAGCTAGGTGGTGAGTATCACCTGATTGCCTGTGTCGATGTTCTGGTTGGCTCTTCAGACTTGCATTACAATGTGCTTGGCTAGAACTGCTTTTATTCTGTGCAGAGGACAGAGACCCAGTTTCAGCAAACAAAACCCTCCGACGTTTCTCTGTACGTATGCATGCACCTTGCGCATGTGGGCGTGTTGACTTGAAACAGCTTTTGAACTTTACTGGCAAATAGCATTTAAACATGTGTTGGTGTGAATGAGTGATCATGTTTACACCATTCTGTTGTGCTTGCTCCCACCAGTCTCCAAACCCCAGCCCTCTGACTTGTCTGCCATGCTGACAAGCTACGTTTCTGTGTATTTCCTGAGCTTGAGGGAGAGGTCTTTTTCCTTTGGTCCTAGGGGAGGTGTCGTTTTAATATGCCAAAATAGTTATCAGATGGTTTCTAAACTTCCAAGCTCTCAGTTTTTCTTTAAACCTTCGTGTCTTGCCTCTCCTATTTCTTCTTTTTCTTGGGTTGTGGTTGACATGACTTCCTATGGCGTCTCATTTGCAGAGACTACAAGATCTCATTAATGCTTGGCATAATTCCAATTTTAGAGGACTGTGAATATACATAGAGTGTAGTCATACACAGACACTTTCATATACAATTGGATATGAGAGAGAGAGAGAGAGAGAGAGAGAGAGAGAGAGAGAGAGAGAGAGAGAGAGCTGTGCTCAGATTCCTGACAGATTGACTTCAAGGAACTGAGGATAGGAGGCTCCACAGTCCTGGCCAGTGAGTTTGGTTTGGCATCACTCAACAGCCTGAGGCTTACTTCCAGAAGAGGTGGGAAGGCCCTTTCCTTCCTGGGGCTGGAAGTATCATTTCACATCCTAGCTAACCCTTGCTTCTCACTCTTGATGATTTTAACTCCTCCCTCTTTTAAGTGCCAGCATTTTTCTTTAGATTTTCATGTAAAGTATTAACAGACAGATACATCTTAAGTTGTGTCACCAAACCACCCTGTCCCTTTGAATGTCATATTGACTAAATTTCCTCTTCTGTAATAGAATGAAAACTGGCCTCTTTCCCTGCTCCACACAAAGCTTTCGTGGGAAATACTCTCAGATCAGCACGTGTTCCTCCCAAACTTGCTGTAAGTATAAGATGCTTTTTAGAGTTAACCATTTTTTTTTTTTTGCCCTGTGTTCATTTTCCTCTCTTTGTTTAGCTCTCAAATTCTGACCATCTATGTCGGAATGTAGCGGCAGCTCAAATGTTTCTCTTTTTCCTATTTTGAGAAGGGATGCATCTATTGGCCTTTATGAAAAGATACGTCTTATTGTCTTATTTTAAGATAAGTCTCTTTGTGTATGGGTGTGTGCACATGAGTGCAGGGTCCTTTGGAGCCCATAGATCTCCCTACGGCTGGAGTTAACAGGCTCTTGGGAGCTGTCTGACATGGGTGCTATGGACAGAACTCTGGTCCTCTGCAAGAGGGGTGCACATGTGACCTGCAGAATCCTCTCTCCATCCTGGCATTCCCATTTGCTGTCTTTTCTCCAACATCCTCCTAAGTTGATTATTTTCTTTTCTTGCTTTTGAGACAGGTTCTCACTATAGCCTAGGATGGCCTGGGATGCAGAATCTCATGCCTCGGCCTCCTGAGTTCTGTGTGAGGTGACATGCTTGGCTTTCTACTAGGTTAGTTTTTGCACAATTATTTTGAGGTGGGAAGACCTGCATTCCTGCACGTCCACATTTCTATGGAGCCAGCCCTGGGACTGAGATGATCACGTCCCTGCAAGTGTGGTGCTTATTACTGTTGCTAACAGCTTCTTTATATTGAGACCTTTCAAGGAAGACATAGTCAGCCAGAGACAGTGTTTGGCTCAAGCTTTCCAAGCCTGGCTACAATGTCTAGGTCACTGGGAAAGACTGACCACATGGAATTGTCTTCTCAAGAATTTGTGTATTAGTCCACAGTTTTCTTAACCATATATCATATTCATTGGTATTAACCTAATTCAATATTTATACTTGAAGACATTCCTCCACCCTCCCATGGGCAGACATAGACAGGAGAATCAGTCTACAGTGTGGTAAGAACGAGCTGCTCAAGCATCAGCCTCACTCTTTCCCAGTTGAGCTCTCTGCAGTCCAGGCTCTTAATGGAACTCAGAATCAGGCAGGGAGCAGGGTTGCAGGTGCCTGGGTCTCTTCCTTGACTTTCTTGAAAGCCAACTTCAGCAGCAGCCAATACAGGGTGAGGACAGCGGGAAACCGTAAGTCTGTTTTACCTTTTATTAAATCAAATCCATGCATAATGATTACAAAACAGAAGGAGGAGTCTGGGTTGCGTGAACAGCTGCACCTCCAATCCTGCAGGGGAACCAGCTCTCCACCATTGTACCAAAACCTCATCCTTCACCAATCAAGGAGAACTCCAAGCTGTTGTGTGATGTTTTACTCTTTGGGTTTTTTTGGGGGGAGGAGGGAGGACTCATCACCCGGTTCCAAATAAATGACACACAGAGACTTATTCTTAGTTATGAATGTCTGGCCTGAACTTGACTTGTCTGTAGCCAGCTTTACTTATCTTAAATTATCCCGACTACCTTTTCCCTCTGGCCTTTTATCTTTCTTACTTATGTATATTTTAGTTTCCTTCTTGCTCTGTGACTGGCTGGGTGGCTGGGTGAGTGGCCCCTGATGTCCTCCTCTCCTTGTTCTCCCGTTGCTCCTCCTTTTTCTCATTCTCCTATTTCTACTCTCTGTCTTCCAGCCCCACCTACCCTTGCTCCTACCTCACTATTGGCCGTTCATCTCTTTATTAGGACCATCAGGTGTTTTAGACAGACACAGTAATACAGCTTCATAGAGTTAAACAAATGCAGCATAAACCAAAGCCACACACCTGAAAATAATATTCCCCAACACCAAGCCATAGCTTTGCCAGTTCCTTCACTGTCCCAAAGAAGGCGCAGGACCCTTGTCCTCAGTTATTATCTGATCATGTTTCCAGAGAAGACCTTGCCCATAGGGCTAAGTCACTCCAATACCATTGGCTGATTGGACCGAATACTCACATTTCCCCCTTTTTGTCTAATTAAGAAGGTTATAATCCTATAAAACTATATACAATAAGAACAATTATCAAGAATTGTCCAGAAGAAAGAAAAGGTAATAGCATAAAGAAAAATGAAACTATGACCAATAAGAACAACATCAAGTAGGAAACACATTCCAGACGTCCAAACCAGAGGTAAGTGGCAAGTTACAGAGATTGCTCCAAAAGTTGTCCTTTCCTGAGGAGTCTAAGTCTTGTATCTAATATTCCCTTATCTAAGATTCGAGAGCATAGTAACTGTGACTGTCTAGTCTTCAGCCCCATCAAAGACCAAGGGTGGAGCTGGAGGAGGGGAGGGAGTGGGAACAGGGATAGCTATGTAAAGTGAGAAAACTTAATAATAAAGTAAAAAATAACATAACGAAAGAAGGAAAGTAATATTAGCTGAGTAAGCAGGAAGTGCAAGCAAGCGACTTCCAAAACATGCCAAAAATGACAGAAACCGTGCACAAAGCAACAGGTCCCTGGTGGTGTTTCTGATTTCAGATTTTCTCTGATTTCAAGCAGCGTATTTCTTCTCACTGAGCATTAGAATTCTACGTGCTTATGTTTCTGATGGCGCTGAAGTGTGGGTTTTGAAGTCCCTATTATTTCTTTGTTTACAATGTAATGACTGCATAGGTAAAGGTGTTTATCGGCGCTCATACTCATCACAACAATGGTGGTTCTTCTGTTTTGTTTTGTGGCTTTTACTACTTGCCAGGCATACTTACAGGAAGCTGTTCTCAAACCAGAGATTCTTCATTGACAAACACACATTTTCAAAGTTATTTGTAACCATGAATTATTTCCATAAGTAACCTCGAATCCTAGGGTCACAGGCCCAGCTCACGCTCGTTCTCTTTAGTATTGTGCCCTTTGAGAGTTACAGGATGAGGTGGGGGTCATAGAGCCCATTTACAGCAGTAGATACAACATGGTTCTCAGCTGAGGGTGTTTGATGAACCTTACTGAAATGCAGGTTTACCGGCCTAATTAGACCTCTTAATTTTAGGTGACTTTCTTATTAAAAACATTTGCTAAAAAGCAAGCTTCAGTAACCTTTTTCAGTAACCATTCTCTGATGCCTTTCTGTTTGAGTAACTTTGGATACTTCTGTTTCTCTCTGGGTACAGACTTTGGGCAAAGGGACTTTTGCTCAATCCTGTTACAAAGTGCTTTTCCCTGGCAGGGAGGCAGGCGCTGCTCACTTGGAAGTTTGTCCACTCTGCTTTCATTGGGGAGCTTCTCTCCTCAGTCCCCTCACATCTATCTTTCCTAGCTTGGCAGTGTGTATGGTGAGTTCAGCCTTCAGCCCCATCTCTCTTTTTCTTTTGTCTTGTCTTCTCGAACATTTGTGAGCCTCTTTCTTATTTTCTCATGACAAACCAAACAATATCCATGATGCTTACTAAGTGTGATCCGATAAATTCATTTTGTGGCATGTGGTGGCTGCAATTACTTGGCAAAGCCTTCAGGTGCTCAATTTCTGAGTCTCAAAGACCCAGGACCCAGCTTCATGCTGCTTAAAAAAAGGAAGTGCTGTTTTGAATCTCAGCCTTCCCCAAGTGTCTTTATTTATTTATTTATTTATTTATTTATTTATTTATTTTTATTGAAAATAATTCCACCTCCTCCCCACCTCCCATTTCCCTCCTCCCCACTCCTTTCCCCCTCCCCCCACTCCTCTCCCCCTCCCTCTCCAGTCTGAAGAGCAGTCCAGACTCCCTGGCCTGTGGGAAGTCCAAGATCCTCCCTCCTCCATCCAGGTCCAGGAAGGTGAGTATCCAAACAGGCTAGGTTCTCACAAAGCCAGTTCATGCAGTAGGATCAAAACCCAGTGCCATTGTCCTTGGCTTCTCATCAGCCCTCATTGTCCGCCATGTTCAGAGAGTCCGGTTTTACCCCATGCTTATTCAGTCCCAGTCTAGCTGGCCTTGGTGAGCTCCCAATAGATCAGCCCCACTGTCACAGTGGATGGGTGCACCCCTCGTGGTCCTGACTTCCTTGCTCATATTCTCCCTCCTTCTGCTCCTCATTTGGACCTTGGGAGCTCAGTCCGGTGCTTCCTCAAGCGTCTTTGTATGCTCCCCTTTTCTCGCATTGGTGTTACCCCAATTGAGGCAAATTTCATGTGTGTATGTGTGTTTGCATATGTGTACATACGTGTACATGCATACAGCCCTGAGGGCAGTGTCCAGTGTCTTCCTCAATTGTTCTCTGCCATGTTCTTGTTTTGTTTCCCAGATGGAGTCTTTGATTGGAGCTAGCCAATTTGGCTAGACTGGAAAGCCAGCAAGTTAAGGAATTTTCCTTTCTCTGCCTCCATAGTACTAGGAAATACAGGTACTGACTGTTACACCCGGATATTTTTTTTACATTGGTGCTGAAGATTGAACTCGTGTATCGTGTTTGCAGCTCAAATACTCTGCCAGCTGACTCATCTCTCAGTCCCCTTTGCATTTTTAAATGGTTGCACATGAAAACATGGCACACTTTTGGTCAAGCTACCTTTGTATCTTAGATTCCCACCACGTAGCACTCAGCAGTCTTTCAAATTATCCTATCCCATTAAGTCATTTCATAACCCATAAATTCCTGCCTGCTCTCAGATTTGGTGGTTTCCCCATCTGAGAAGAAGCAGCTTTTGTAGGCATTGATCTACCAGCCCTGTGGCATCAAAGTGCCTCCCACCCATGGCTTCAAGTCTGCTTTCTTTGGGTCTCTGTGGTCTTCAAAATTTATGGACTCGTGTGTCTGGACAACTCTCTCCCTCTTGGCAAAGGCAGGTGACAAAAGCAGACAGTAGTGCTGCCACCGTATCTAAGCAGATGGGCTTCTTGCCCAGAAGGTTTTCTATAGTGCAACATGTTGTCTAATGGCTGCTGCAACTATCCTCGAGTCACTTGGGGAGTGACTTCTAGAAGCAGATCATATAGAGGACGGTGAGTGGCAGCCTGGACATCAGGTGTCCTTCCTTGTGCTACCTTCAGAGAAGCTATGGGGGTTTCCTGGTCACCCCCCATTGTTGAGAGGTTAAAGCCTGGGCTCAGGGGAAAGTTTGGGTCTAGTCAGGTCCCAGATGCAGTCACGCCTGTTCTCTGGCATGACTCTGCATGCAGCATCAGAAGCAAGGGCCACCTTTCTCTGCTCCATGTGTACACTGGGGGTGTGGCCACAGCCTGAGGCTGTAAGAAAAGCCAGCTATCTTTAGTGTGCTGCACTTTGTTGCACAAGCAAAGCATTACTTAGGGCGACTGAACTGTGGGAGGGAGATAAGTGAGGACAACGAGGAGCACATGAGTTAAGTTCACCATGTGCCAAATGTCACAACGAAATCTGTTATTGATGTTCTAATTAAAATTAAAAGAAAAAATGGTCATTTCAATTAGCTAGAAAGGGCATACCATGAAACCTTAGCAAAGAGGCAGGGGAGACAGCTTAGGCGCCAAAGAACTTGCTGGGCAAGCGTGAAGTCCTGAGTTCAATCCCCCCAACCTATGTAAAATCCAGGCATGGTGGTGTATGTTTGCAATCTCAGTACTAAGGAGGCATACACAGAGACAGGGGAACCCCTGGCTCTGTAGGACTAGGCAGGCTAGCCAGGTAGAGCAATGAGTTCCAGGTAAAAGTGACCAAGGGAATTAAGAGAGGGAGAGAGAGAGAGAGAGAGAGAGAGAGAGAGAGAGAGAGAGAGAGAGGAAGAGGAGGAGGGAGGAGGGGAGGGGAGGGGAGGGATGGAGAGAGAGAAGAAGGAGGAGGAGGAGGGGAGGGAGAGATAGAGGAAAAAGAGGAGAAGGAGGAGTAGGGGGAGGGAGAGAGAGAGGAAGAAGAGGAGAAGGAGAAGTAAGGGAGGGAGGAAGAGAGAGAAGAGGAGGACAAGGTGGACTAGGAGGAGGAGAAGGGGGAGGGAAGAATGGAGAGAGAGAGAGAGAGAGAGAGAGAGAGAGAGAGAGAGAGAGAGAGAGAGAGAGAGCGCTCGAAAAGCAAGGTGAAAGGCATCCTGGGGAATACCGAGATTAATTTCAGGCCTCCTGTATGCACACACGTGTGAGTGAGTGCACGCATACACACACATATGCATCCTGCACACACTGGGACTACTGCTTGTATATTAAGCCCCAGTAGAGCATGATGTTTCAGGTCCTGGAACTTTTGAGCAGCAAATGCCCAAGTAACACAGTTCCTGGAGCAGTGGGTTTGTCTACACGCAAGCCTTAGGGGTTCAGCTAGTCCTAAAAGAGATGTGTCATGTTCACATCTGATGTACACATCAGGATGGAGAGGAAATGCCCACGCTTTGCCCATTACCTCCAGATCCGAAGTTTCCGAATGGGAGGGCAGAGCTCACTAGTGCTATGGTTGCCAGAACGAAGTTGAAACCTATACAAAAAGAGCTCTGTCTGAGTATTCACCTAAGAAGCGGGAAGGGAGGCTGGTTCAGAGCCAAGGAACCAGGCTTTGGAAGTCACAGCATTAGGAAATGTCCTTCTCTCTCCCTTTCCCTGAGATTTGTTCAGTTCATGTCTTACTTTGAAGAATTGAAAAGAGAAAGAAACCTTACACCTACCCTCCTGGCTAGTACTTCTCTTTCCTCTGTCCAGGGCAGAGCAGCTACTTGTGTGTCTATACTTAGAGGAGGGGTCCTTGTGATTAGGGAGCTATACCACACATCGAGGAATGCAAAAATGGAAATAGGGGATAATTTACCCTCCCTGTTAGTTTAATTAAAACCCTCAGGACTGTGCCTATTGTCGCAAATGCAATTAAGAAGATCCAGTTCTCTGCCCGCTTATTACAATGACCACAGGAACAAGTGTTTATCCTGGAACTGCAAAACCCTTTCCACTTTCCTTCTATTACTTCGGGATTTTCTGCTCCCAACTTTCAGGATGAGAGTGACTTTAACATGTAGCTCCCTTGGACTTTACACGGTTCTGTGCCACGGAATTAAGAGAGGAACAGAGCTAGGAGTGGAAGGCGTGGGAAGGCATCATCTGATGGAGAGCCTTCGGTAAGACTGTTACAGTCTCCTGTCTTTCACCTCTATTTCCTAAAAAGCGGAAACCGTGACAGAAAGTCCCACAGTAGAAATATGTACTATGGTGTATTGTCTTAAAAAAAAAAAACCAAATATATCATTCAGAGTGGTGATAACACACACACAGGCTGATATATCGATATATCTATATAGATACAGATGATATGGATAGGTACAGATACAGAGATATATTTCTTCCACATGAAGCTTGCTGAGTGCAGGTGGACAGCCAGTGTTTCTCAGGGTGTGCTTCTGTAACATTTCAAGACAAGTGCCGGGGTACTTCTTTCTATTTTATATTTAAAAGCCAGGTCAGAGGAAGTTCATAGAAAAGGTGAATCTGTCATCTGAGCTGTAACCCTGTGTGAAAGACAATGGGGAAACAAATGGCCATGCGGTTACCGCAGTGTCTTAAAGGGACAGCAATAAATTGCCGGGACGTTTTTATGGAGTTTTTTAACCTCTGGCCTTTGGAGGGGAAAAATCAATAAGATATTAAGAAAATCATGAATTAATGTTTCGTAGAGTGTAGGCAACCATGAGACCTGGGTTTGTCGTGGGGGGGAGAGAGGCAGACGTGCAAGCGAGCGGCCCAGTTGAAACATCGACAGTGCTTAAGAACCATGGCCACAGTTCCTACTTTTCCAGCTCCGAGGGAGGCTTCACTGCGTTTGCCTGTGAAGAACTGGGTTTGCTATTAGGATGGCAATGGAGGAAATGAACTACAAACAAGCTTAAGTGGATTGCTTCGCCAGGGAGGTTGGCAAAGATTTTCTAATTGACTCTGGGCCATCAAGGCGACCCTAGGCCCTAGCCCTGCGTTTTGTGTAAATGACGTCCGACCTCAAACTGGCTCTGCAAACACACGTGTCTTTGAGGTTCTGAGAATGTCACCTCTCTCTCTGAATGTTCACACAACCCCGTATTACCTTCCAGCCCCTCTGGTCTCTGCCCTCCCTTTCTTAATATGATTCCTTGGGGGAAGTTATGCTAAAGCCGCTGTCCATAAAATAGATTTCTATCCCCAAGGCTTATTCTAACCCTGGCACCTGTCTTTCTAATGCAGCAAGGATCTGGTACACAGGATTGCAGCAAGCAGGAGCTGTTTGTCCTGGGGACCACTGTGTCCTGTCCCCAAGAGCTGCTTGTCCTGGGGGCCGCTGTGCCCCTGTCCCCAAGAGCTGCTTGTCCTGGGGGCTGCTGTGCCCCTGTCCCCAAGAGCTGCTTGTCCTGGGGGCTGCTGTGCCCCTGTCCCCAAGAGCTGCTTGTCCTGGGGGCCGCTGTGCCCCTGTCTCCAAGAGCTGCTTGTCCTGGGGGCCGCTGTGCCCCTGTCCCCAAGAGCTGCTTGTCCTGGGGGCCGCTGTGCCCCTGTCCCCAAGAGCTGCTTGTCCTGGGGGCCGCTGTGTCCTGTCCCCAAGAGCTGCTTGTCCTGGGGGCCACTGTGTCACTGTTCCTAGGTTAGGGCTTGCGTCTGACAACTTAACAGGTGCACCAGAGAGACCTTGCCCCCTAGCTCAGCCCCCCAGTCAGCCCTCTACCCTCCAGCTCTGCTTGGAGGCAGGGATACTTCTGTTGCTTCTCATTTGCCCTTTGAAGGAAAGATGGTGGCACCTAGCTGCTGGGGCAGAGTTGGCACTTTTCTCCAGGAATGTGGTTTCCAATTTCTACTTGCATTGAGGTTGTGAGGACCTAGACAGAGGTAGGACCCAGTGGTGTCTGGTGACTAAGAAGAGGTCATCAGTGCGGGAGAATAGCTCTCACAGCAGTCTCCTTCAGACTCTGTTGGGTCCCCACCATGTGAGAGGATGTTCCTGATGGAAGAAGGAAAAGCCAGCATGCCAGTACCTCATGTGTTGAGGGAGACCTCCGCTCCCTCCATAAATCCATGCCAAGGTATTTGGTTTCTTAACAGAGTTGTTTAACTGGTTTCATGGCCTAGCTGTGGCTAGGGCTTCGTTGAACTGCTATGCCTCATTTTAGGAAGACAGTTTAGTGGCTGTTGTTTTGACCAACTCAGGAAGAGCCATTTAAGGGACAATACAGTTTAGGGTGTCAAGTAGGATATGGAAACCAAGGAGCCTGTTGCCCAGCTACGGCCTGGGATTATTCATGCCACTTCTTCACAAAGGGCGGGGCAGTGGGGTTCTAAGGGCCTAGAGAAGCTGACGTGACAAACCCCATGGGAACAAGTACTCACCAAATCATGTCCCCAGCTTTAGCAGACCCCACTTGACACTGTCATCCCTGTCACTGTATTCCAAGGTTGGGTAGCAAGGCCCGGTCACTCACCACTGGGGAGGAAAAGCCTTGATGACGTTTTCATATACAACACGCTGTGGATTCCCATGGCCACAATAGGAAGGTCATCTCTGTCCTTGTCTGATGTTGCCTGTGAATAGCAGGGACATTCAGTCACCATCCAAGTGCTACATCCTTTTTGGAGGTGGAATTTGCTACAAAATAACAAAACAGAACAAAACACGCCCACACTGTGCCATCATGATGCACATTGAATAGAGCTTCCAGGGCCCCAGGCTTCATGAAGTCCTGGGTTGAAGCAAGGGTAGAGCTGGTATCCTAGCTCTCTTGAGAAGCTGATGCCGTCCCTGGAGAAAGGAAAGGCTCACTTAGTGCTGGTGGCCACCTGCAAGGGACGTGATCATGCCTCCGGAAGGGGAAATGGAAACAGGTCAGAGATGATGGAGAAGAAAGGAGAGCAGAGATTGGTCGGCCCAAACAGGCTGGGATACACGCTCAAGAGATTGGTTGGCCCAAACAGGCTGGGATACAGGCCTGGAAACACACCTGCAAGTCTGAACACTGCGTACCTGCTTGTCTTCCTCCTGTTATATCTAACCCAACCAATACAAGGCAAGAAGCACTGTGGGCTGGCCGCTCCGATAGGTTGGAGAGACCGTGACAGTGATGGATTGATGGTGATCATATCATCTGGACAGGACGTTTCTCCAGTGCCTGCCAAGCCCAGACAGGTAATGTCACCTCCCACACTGAGAGAGGGCAGCGAGCTGAGAGGAGATACGAGCCTATCAGAAGCATCTTTTCCAACAGCAGCCAGCTCGGCTTTACTTTGTCATCCTTCTGTTAGAAGAGGAGGATGATTTGATCAGCCAGCTTGGACAAGCACTGCTTCTTAACCTGGACATGATCCTTTTCCGTCTGAGCTGGCATGTAGCTCTATGGCAGAGTGTGGGCCTGGGGCAGCCACAGAGGACACATGTTGGCAGTCACCTTGTAGTGTGATGAGTTGCAGAATGGAAAATTGTCCAAACTGTCAAGGATTTATACAAAATGCTAATGCGCATGAATAATGAATACTGCCAGGTCTTCTATCTGGCCGGTGCTGGTCACTGTTAACATCAGGTGCACAGGGAGGGTTCATGGATGTCCCCACGCTGCCCATGCATGTTTACAAATGGAAGCAGGGCCAATCCAGTCTGAGTTTCAAACATGACGGGCCTGCCAGCTCCAAGAGAGGAGACGCGTCCAGAACCAAAATTTTATCTCTCTTTTATTTCGAGAGTAATTGAAGCAAAAGGCTCTTTGTAGAGCCTGGGGAAAGAGCTCAAATATGGAGAACTTACAGCGAGAGATGAGAGCCGATCTTCTCAGCTAAAGCCTACAAGGCCACGCTTTCTAGTCTCGGCTCAGATGGCTTGAGGGTGACCCAGCCTAGGAAGATAATTCGCTTTGTTCAGACTGATCAATGAGTGTGTTGTTTCTGGAGTTAAGCAGGGAGGATGGTGGTGAGATCTGTGAACCAAGGAGGATTTGACAGCTCCTAGAAATTTCACTAACACCCTTGTGATGGCAGCGTCTCACCTGCTGGCTCCGGAGAGGGAAATGAAAACATTCAACCAACTACTCCAGACACAGAGGGTGGCATTTTATCCTTGCTCCCCAGGAAAAGAGTGAGCTGGCTGGGAAGCTAAGACCTTATCACACTGAAGAGAGAGGTGCCAGCACCACTGTTCCCAGTAGAAAACTGAAACTACCAAGCTTGCCTTTCCCGCTCACTTGCAGCAGGAACATGCCCAGAGAGGGCCAGGCTTAAGGCAGGTTTGGGCTCTAGACTTTATGACCCGCCTTCCAGTGACACATTCCCTAGCAAAGGCCCACTCCTTAAAACTCCTAGCAGGTCTCAAAGTGACAGCTGAGAACCAAGTGGCCATACACATGCGTCTCTAGGGAATACTTTAAATCCAAATGTGTCACAAAGATGGCAAAGTGTCAGAAACCGAAGCTACCAGAAACACTGGACACATCTTGGTGGACATCTAAGGTCCTCATGCAGAACACAGAGCATGTGCTCTGAGGATAGGGCAGTCTGACACTTAACTTTATCTACTTTTACTATATCAATTTATAAAATTAATGGATTTTAATCAGCATTCAATTGGTTATATACTTATAATTTAATAAAAGAACACATTTTCATGAATATATGAGTTAACCTCATAGGAAAAAATCATATTAGCCCTCACAGACATTGGGAAACACAAAAGAAGCCCTGATAAGATTGCTCAGTGGTTAACAGTGTGCAATGTTCTTGCAAAAGACCTGCGTTCAGTTTCCAGATCCTACATCAGGCAACACCCAGCTGCTTGTAACTCCAGCTTCAGGAAATCCTGACAGCCTCTTCTACACTTTGTGGACACTTGTGTACACACATACACACACAGACAGACAGAGAGAGAGAGAGAGAGAGAGAGAGAGAGAGAGAGAGAGGATATAATTAAAAACAAAACAGAATCAACATAAGAGCACAGAAATGCCCTGAAAATAGCCAGAGAGCTCTGGGTCTCTCCACAGCAGAAAGAATCCTAGGACAAGACACAACTTTCGAAGACAGACCTACAGTGACAATGATGCATGCCCTCCAATGGAGCCGTACAGAAGGCTTGACCACCTCCCAATCATGCCATCCACTTGTAACCATTAGCTGATTGATTCCTCACTGAAGTCAGAACCTTCATGATATAATCAATACACAAATGCCCATCTCTATAAAGATCCCTACATTGGAAACTGAGCGTTTAATGTATGACCCCATGGGGACATTTCAGACCAATACACAATATTCCACCCCTGTGTGTAAGAGGTTCTCATCCATTGGAGAGTACAAAATGCTTGAAATCTATCTCGAGTGGCAGCCTTGCTCCCGTTGCTCAAAACACCAAGTTGAGTATCTCCCCTGAGATTCAATGCAAACTCTCTGTAAAATAAGGAAGTCTCTGTAAAACTAGGAAGACTCCTTCTAACACATAATGCTGGGGTAATGTACATATTCTCATTCTAAAGGGGGAAATATCAGAAGAGCAAGGAATATTCTGACCAAAGCAAGATGCAAACCCGGCAGGGCAAACATCCATCATTAGCTCCAAGTTGACACGCAGGGAATGGGCACATAAGCTCCAAGGGTTTGGGCAGCCCTAGTCCTGTGGTCTTCCTGCAGTAGCCCACATGCTTGTGGTGGCTGTTATTAATGATAGTGGCTTTCCCTTGCTTGTGTTCCATGTTTCTGGCATCTCCAGTACCCAGGTTTTCATGCCACATACCTTTTTGATGGTTGCTGCCTGCAGGAACTCCACCCTTCACTCTTGGCTTAGGCTCCTTTGAAATCTGGGGTTAAAACGCTAAGGTTCATGGAATGCACCTGTTGGCTCAACATTTAAGAGTTATAAGTAGGAAGGTCATGAGTTCGAGGCCTGCCTGGGGTTAGGAATGAGCTATCAGGATCCTGTCTCAAATGGAGGAATAGAGAGAGGAAGAGAAAGAGAAAGTCCCCCAAATCTTATAACTCTTGGATTTTTTTTTCTTCAAGACCAGCATCAAATTGACAGTGTGAAGGCTAGCTATAAGGGGCCAAGCTATAACCTACCATCCCACCCCCCTGAGCCATAATTCTTGCCTTTGGCTGCTTAGGAAGATGAACCTTCCTAGATCTCACCTCCCTGGGTGACTCTAGGACCATGATGCCCTGCAGCTCTGAATTTAGGGAAAGTCTTTCAAATGAGTGTATAGTTTTATACACCCCTACTCATCCCTAAATCACCCACAAGGTGTCTTCTCAATCCTGCTCACACAGAATGATTGGCATCACCTGATGGTGCTAATTTCTTTCCCATGCCTTCCTGCTCCCAGAGCTAACAATACTCTGCCTTTCTGGTCACAGGGAAACCTTTGTGAATCTTTCTGTTTTCACTCAACCTGGTCAAAAGCAGACAGCAAAACCCTTCCCACAGCCCACAGACCGGGCTGCCTTGCAGTTTGCTCTGTTAAGTTGGGGTGTTACTCTCCCATGGAGTCTCATGGGCATGGGGAAAATGTAGAAATGCTCTTTCCTATCACATAACAGGAATGACTCAGAGTCCAGTACCCAATCTCCTTCATTCCCATCCGAACGCTGCACTCCTATCTGCTGTATCCTCTTCTCAGCTCTCACAACCATGGCTCATCAAGCTCTGTTGACAGTAATCTATGACTTGCTTTTTTAAACTTGCCCAAACCTTTTCTATAAGCCATTTCTAGGGGCTTGGATGCCAAGTGGTCAGCTTTAGGCATGGCAATAACCCTATTTCTTTACAGCTATATTCTGTGTTTGTTGTTTATGTTTTCTGTGACAAATACCTGGGATCAATAAATATAATACAGAAGAGCCATTTTGTCTCCTAATGTTTCAGACATTGGGTCCATGACTTTTCATTTTGTGACAAGTTAGAACATCATGACAGAAGGCAGGGAAGGGATGAGAGGAGCTCACCTCATAGCAACCAGGAATTAGAGAGAGAGAGAGAGACGGGTGCCCAGGTCACAGCCCAGAGACTCCTCCCTCCAACCCGGCCCTACCTTCTGTGCCTTCACCACTTCCCAGTCATGTGATCAAATCATGACTTCAGGGATGAAGGGTGAGCCCTTGGGACACAAAGGAATGGCCTTGAGCACTACTGTTCTGGAAACTAACTTTAAGCACACAAGACTATAACAGAAAATACCCTTAAAGATGCTAACAACAAGGGAACTATTGCCAATGCAGGAGTGAAAACTAGAGCTGGGGATAATGATGATCGGAACTCATCATAGCCAGAGGACAAGAGATTCTGGAGTTGGGAGAGGGTATCTGTCAATCTGGAATTTACTTCCAGAAAATATGCACCATGGCAGTCAGGATAGGATGCTCTTCATGCTCGCCATGCTAAGAAGCAAAGCTCCTGCATGGCTAGATGTGGCTGTAGAGATAGTTTAATTGTCGGTGGAGCTCTGGGGAGTGGAAGGAGGTGAACAAACACAGAGTGGCCTCGACTGTGAGGGGCCAAGATCAGCAACCGTGATAGAGGAAGGGCAACCCATACAGCTGTGGAATGGACTCCCAAAAGCTATGCACACATACATGCACATGCAAGTAAGTAAACAAACGAAGGAAAAGCATTATAATTAGAAATATACACCCCGATTGAATGTTGATACATGTCTGTATCACACCTAATCACAGAGCATTACAGATCCTACAAACATTAAAAGGATAAGTATATTATAAATAACTTCACATTAATACATGGAGGTATTCACTGAGATGGGTCATTTTCTGCAGAAACATTTTTTTTTTCTAAGACCGGCACAAGAATACATGAAAAGTCTGATAAATCCTTAATCTTGTTACCACACTGAAACCATAATTAAGAACCTGCTCCCTCACGAATTGTTCTAAATATTTACTGACAGAACTGACCTTAAGCAAACTCTTAGAGAAAACAGAGAACACAGAAACAAAGAACACCTCGATTCATGTGGTTGCTATGGTCCCCAAAGGAAAAACTGACAAGGACATTGCAAACAAAGAAAGTCACAGGCTGGTGTCTTTTTCTCTTTTCTTAGCAAACAATGAACCCCCGGAACAAAATACTAGCGTGCAGGATAATTTGCATGCAAAATGGATAGTGCATTCTGACCAGATTGTCACAAAAACAAATGTATGCTTCAACCCCTGGAAATCAATGAATGTGTTTCAGAAAAGTAAGAAAACAGAGGGGGATGGCATAATTGGTTACTAATTACACATAGAATGCATTTTTGATAAAGTTTCATGCTTATCCATAAGGAAAACTTACAGCAAAGTAAAATCACAAGGGAACTTTCCTACTCTGAGGAAACTTGAATAGGTCAACGATGTTGAGATACCAGGACTGACGCTTCCTTCCGGAGACGTGTGCAGAGGTATCTGCTCCCATTGCTCCTGTCCATCACATTCTAGTGACACAAGCAAGTCCAATAAGACAAGAAAAATGAAAAGAGCTATAAAAATTAAAGAAAAATTACTCTCTTTACTTATCAAATGTGTGAAAACTCATATAAACTATTAAAAATAATACATAAATATTATATATATTGCCTCTGAATTAAAGTTCAATACGAAACCATTTATTTTATAATAAGTAACAGCAAAACTTCTGTTCCTTTAAAGAACCCTGACTAGTACACATAGGATATTGAAAATCTGATAAGCAAATCAAAAGTGTCTTCAGTGTCATTAACCAATGACATACATTTAGGACTGTCAGAGAAGGCCGTGTAAAGGCACCCTGATGGACAATGTGAAGAAGGCTGATGAAGGTTGATTTTATTCCTATCTGTCCTGATTTCAGTGCCGTCACTTACACAGCCATTTTTGAGGGCTGTTTGGCAGTGTCCACCCAGTCAAATATACTTCTTCCCTCTGACCCACACCGACATTCCACAGTCCAGATCCTGAGGGAACTGACATGTCCATACACGAGAAGTGTGTTTAAGAATGCTCACAGGAGCCTTAGTGACAATGGCCCAAAGATAAGCAAGGAAGATGGATACAAAGTATGACACAGCCATGGGCCATGAGATCAAGCAGTGATAAACGTGCATAGGCAACAATTTGTACAACTTTCTGCATGGCTCCCAAAGCCTTGTGAAAGTTGACAGAAGCAAGACGATAAAGTACAGACATTCCTACAGACTAGGATAAGATGCACGTTTGTCTACTGAAATCAAAGCAAAAAAGAGGCTACTCTTTGGGTAAGGAAGGGACACACGGCATGTTGCAGTTTATCTGTTATTAATCTATGTGTGGGGTGGCTAAAGGACAAATATAAAGATAAAACTCTATCCATGAGTTCACCGAGGACTTCAGAATGGCAATGTTACAGGGATACAGATACATATTGTACTTCAGGTGAAAATCTGGTGGGGTGGACAAATGAAAACTGAGAAGTGATTACGTGTATAATGTCAGCTACAGTGAAAGAAGGGATTGAATCTGAAGGTGGAAGAGGTTTCTGTTGTTTACATCCTGTAGTGGTTGAGCCTGCGTGGGGGCTACAGCAATGGGGTGGAGATGAATGGCTACCTGTGAGGCCTCTCCTGCAGAGCCACAAGTGAACTTGGGAGGCAAATACCCATTCTAGGAAGATTGGAAGCCAAAGAGAGAAGTGGAGTCTCAAAATGCAAACAAAGGGGCATAGAATTGGCTCTGCAGTTAAGAATACTGACTGCTCTTCCAGGGGACCTGGGTTTCATTCCCAGCATCCACTTGGCTACTCACAGCTGTGTAACAGGAGGGCCTGCTAGTTGGGGTTTCTGTCCTGCCCGGTTCCCTCAGTCATTATGTCCCAAAGAAAACCACACAGATGTCTTCATAAGATTATAAACTGATTGGCCCATTAACTCAGGGTTTGTATTAGCTCTTATAACGTATATTCACCCATTATCCTTATCTATGTTAGCCGCATGGCTCAGTACCTTTTTCAGTGGGACAGGTCATATCCTGCTTCTTCTGTGGGTTGGGCAGGACTGCTGAAAGAGCCTCCTTTTTCCCAGATTACTCCTGTTCCTACTGTCCTGCCTCTACTTCCTGTTTGGTTGACCCGCCTATACTTCCTGCCTGGCCAATCAGCGTTTATTTAAAACATGATTGACAGAATACAGACAATTCTCCCGCACCACAACTGTCTGTAACTCTAGTTCCAGAGAAAAATCAATGCCCTCTTAGGATTCTGAAGGCACTAGGCAAGTGTGTTGTATACACATACTCGTATACATATAGGGAGAATATCTATCTATCTGTCTATCTATCTATCTATCTATCTATCTATCTATCTATCTATCTATCTACCCATCCATCCATCCATTCACTCACTCACCCACCCACCCACCCACCCACCTCTGTCCATCTGTCTGTCTGTCTGTCTATCTATCTAATATATATATATACATACATATATTGAAAGCAAATCTTTTTCTAAATGAGAGTAAACACACTGGAATAAATACATATTTCAAAAAATGGGGAGAATTCATGTTTGCTAAGTACAGGTTTTCAAAGGTGCACGCAGTAGGCATTTATAGAGTTGAGTTGGCACCTGGTACCATGGCTACAATGGTACTGGCGAGGTACTGTAGATGGTGTGGTTCAGACCATAAAGTCCCTGGGTGTGGAAGAAGTAGGAGGCTGGACCCGGAGGCTGCAGATCTCCAGAGGGAGTAGCTGTGATAGGCTTTGGCCTCCTCTGGGGAGTCACCAGACTGATGGCAGGGTAGAGAGGAGACAGTGAAGCAGGTGCCAGAGTCCCGACAATTGGGATTACAAAGTCAGATAGTCACATTATAAAGCAGACTTACCAGCTCCATGATCCCACAATGACCCTGGCTTGCTTGAAGCGATGGAGCAGTACCAAGATAATTCAAAATTAAGCATGAATAAAAAAAGTTTGTATTTTGGGATTCAAACTCTTAGGCAAGTTTTCAGGACCCTGTGACCCCAGAAGAGGCCTAGGAAAGTTGCCCTGTGAGAAGAACTGAGCATAGTGAGATGCATGAGCACAGTGACTCAAGACTGCCCACGGGGCTAGCACAGAGGGCCCCCTGGCTGTCATGATCAGTCAGGTCACTAGAGAAAATATAGCCCAGTTGTCAATAGAGGAGTAAGTTATTGTTTGCTGTGTAGTTCTTGTTACAAAGTTACAACTTTGCTTCTGAGTAATCTGGTGTTATAACAATGACTAATTTAGACCCTTGACAAAACTAAGGATGGACTCATCCTAGAGGCACTGGAAAAAGCATCAATGAGCCTGGAGGGCCTCGGGATACAAAGCCTCCAAGCAGGAACTTTGGCAGGAAGTTCACTGTGAACTAGAGGCAACTGGGAACCAGCCCATACCAAAGGGTCCCCCTACTCTGTCCTGTCTACCTAAATGGTGGAGCAGAATTGCTCTTGCCCTCTCCAGGCAGAGGGACACAACACTCATCTCCGGATACTGGCGCTGGCCATGAGACGCGTCTGGGCTAACAGACCCGCTGAAGTCATTCACGACCTTGGCTAGTGCCCCTCATCTACTTCCTGGTCACTTTCAATCAGCTGATTTTCTCTTGACTCAAGACCACTCCTTACTAAAATGGGATTTTCACCCAGACTCTACCTGCTCATTGACATCCCATTTTCTTCGATGAACTCTTCCGTGGGTCAGCTATTGAAATTGTTTCTTCTATAATTGTCCGTTGTCAGTGAGCTGGCCCCCTCCTTACTGAACTGCAAAGCAGAAAGGACATCCCCTGCCTGCTGGCTGAGCAATTGTCTTTTTCCTTCTTTCTGTTGATTTCAGAATTACCAGAGTTTTCATAACGAACTTGAGTTACTTTTACAATGAGAAGATGTGTTAAAATTGTAAGTAGCCACCATAACCTTTCTAGACAAGATCTCCTCAGTAGACAAGCATTTACATGAATTTATTTCCCCCCTGAAAGACACTTCCCATTAATACTTGCATGACTAAGGAGGCTGGCAGCACAAAGGTGAATTCAGAAAACAGCATTGGGGAGACAACTTTCCAGCCACGTGGCAAATTTTCATTACGACATGCCATGATTACAGGCTGTCTTTGAAGATTTTCCTCTTTCAAAATTGGCCTCACTACTGTACAGAGAGTAAGATAAAATGCCTCTTTTGCATCCAAGCCTTGATGTCTCTGCTGTGTTTCAGATTTGAAGGTTTTTTTTCCTTCCAATGTAAATCAAAAAATCATTAAATGATGTTAGAGACAGCAGGAAGTGTGTACGAATCAGAGAACATCTTGCGGTGGCTGATACTATTTCATTATCTAAATCAGTCGGTACCGATTTCTTATATATCAAAGCTTATAATTATTTTCAAGGATGTGAACCATGCAGGGAAGTGAGAGTCTGAGAATGATGTCAATAAAAGAGCCAGGGTTTTTCTGCTGGAGAGTGGAGGAATTTGCCCAAAGAGCAATTATGTAAATAAAATATGCCCAGGGCTAGAATAATTTCACTGTCACCCACTGACAGGGATGGCCCCGGGCACAGACCCACAGTGTTCACTTAGGGAGGTGGATTTGTGGGGGTGAGGAGAGGAGGAGAGCCCCCTTTTAATTTATTTGTTCCTTATTATGCAGGATGGGGGCAGGGCTATTTCTGTCACTGTCTTTGGAAGGAGTCCGACAGACCTTTCCAAATGGGAGGAGTCATTAGGGACCCCAAGCTCCTCTCACGAGCTCAGCCCCTTCCAGCCGGATCCCTTTAACCACAAGTGCTAAACCCACTGAGTTCCATTCTGGGTCCTTGTGCTCTGTTAGCTGTCTGATATTTTGAAAAAAATAAATGAATAACTGCCATACAAAGAGGGCTTTGGCTTCTGCAATAAATTACAAGGGGTGGGGGAGTTGGGAGAGGTACTAGGAGGAGAGGAGGGAGGGGGAAGGGAAATTGTGATCAAACCAGAAATGATTAATTAATTAGCAATAATAATAAAAAAGAATGGTCACATTGTGGCTTTAGTAACTGCATGGGGTGGGGGAGCCTCTGCAATAGCCTCTCTCTGAGTTCATGATGGGGACGCTGATGGACAGAGAGTGGTCAGAGCCAACAGTTAGAGCTTGGTGTGGTAGCCAGCATGTGGGACTTAGTCTCTAAGAATGCAATAGAATCCTTAGGCAGCAAAGGATGCCTGAGGGTCCCCTTGGAAGCTACAGTTTCTTGGGTCACCTCCTCACCATGACCTGAGGTTTTGAGGTCAGAACAATTCTGTCTGATCTAGCAGAAGCATCTAGCCTCAAGCCCCAGGCTCAGGCCCCAGGCCTAGGCCCTAGGCATTGCAACATGGTAGAGATTTATACCCTTTCCACCTGTTGGTGTTGTTTGGAAGACCATCACCTGAGCAGTAAGCACATTGGTCTTGGTTTTGTGGACTGGAGGTCCAAGGTCAAGATGGTGGCATACTTGGAATCATCTAGGGGTGGTTCCCAGTTCTTGGATGATACCCACTTACTGTTTACGCATCATGATTGGCAGGATATGAGTTCTGGGCAGGGAGGGGAGCTGTCTTGCCAGCCTGCCTATTTCATTTACAAGCCTCCACCCTCATGACAGAACGACTTCCTGTACTATGGCTCTGACCAAAGTGTCTGTTGGTAGTTTGAATGTAATTGTCCGCATAAGCTAATAGGGAGTGGCGCTATTAGGAGGTGTGGCCTTGTTGGAGTAGGTGTAGCCTTGTTGGAAGAAGTGTGTCACTGTGGAGGCGGGCTTTGGGGTCTCATATTTATTCCAACCACATCTAGTGCCTCAGACCACTTCCTGCTACCTGCAACTCAAGATGTAAGATGCTCTGCTACTTCTCCAGCACTGTGTCTGTCTGCATGCTGCTGTGTTGCACTGTGAGGATAATAGACTAAATGTAAGCCACCTTAGTAAAATGTTTTTCCTTTGTAAGAGTTGCCGTGGCCATAGTGTCTCTTCAGAGCAATAGAAAACTTAACCAATACAGTGCCTGACCAGCAGCAACTAAAGGAAGGAGCCATTCATTTGAGCTTACAGTTCAAGGAGCACAGTCCATTATGGCAATGAAGGCAGTGGCAGGATGGGGAGAAGCATTACATCTGCAGGAAATGGGTTTGGGCTTTAACACCTCAGGTTCCCCCTGCCCCTCCCTACTGTGACCACTTCCTTCACTAGGAGTCCACTCCCTAGAGATTCTACAGCCTCCCACACAGTCCTGCCAGCAGGGGAACTGGTGCTCAAACACTTGAGCAGCTGGGAACATTCCACATTCCCCAGAGCTCCTCCCCTATCTTCTTCAGGATTCCTTTCAACAGAGGTATTTTGAAGAGACACAGACATGCAGACCATGGCAGACTCTTAGGAGCCTTGCAGCCAGAACGCTAGTGGGTGTCTACAGAACTGGGCAGACCGACTGTTGGTAACAGCCCATAGACTCTTCATATGTTCCTTCCAGGTATTTGGAGATGAAAGTAACTCTTCAGGTCTGGCAGGCCCCTCTGCCCTCTAATGGCTCCAGGACCTTCTTGAGGAAGGTCTTGAGGAAGCTTCTTGAGGTGGGGTCTGGGGAGACGGGTTTATAACTGACCCAATGTACAGGCTGGGGGCATGCTTTGGCATGGTGGTTGCTTACACAGGGGGATGCAGTTAGGAGGATCGTCTTGTACTATTCGTCTGTTGGAGTTACTACAGCAAAACACTATGGCCTGGACCTAAGCCAAGAGAGGATTCTCACAGCCAAGATCCTGAATGGCAGGAGACCTGAGGTCCTGTCTTATCATGTAGACACGTTCTCCCTGCATTCTGTGTCCATTTCTCTCTGTTGTATCTGTCCTGATCTCCTCTTGTGGTGTCCCTTCAGAGTGGACATTTGCCACACCAACAAAATATTAATGCTGCCACCTCTTCAAAACTTCTTGTTCAAATGTAGTGTTTGAACCATCCGGTGGTTCATGTGGGTCAGATATCATTGTATGAGATTGTAGGGACATCGCTCAAACTAGAAAGGTCCTCATACACACCTGTGGCATGTCTGTACATGTCTTTGAGAGGTTCTCAAGTGCTGACAGTGAGGGTCACTCAACAAATATTTGAGAGAATTTATGACTAATGTTAGGATGTTGTCATAGTTTTCATAGTAGCCCTTGACCAAATCAAGAGAGGCGGTTTCTTTCCTTCTTTCTTTTTTCTTTCAATTTATGTAAGTGTTCTGTTCTGATGTGACTCTCAGCTGTTTTCATTCAGAATGCTTTTGATGTATGCCCTAAGAACACAAGTTGGCCCAATTTAGAAGTCAACAAGGGTAGCATCCATGTTAATAGGTGGCTGATCCCAGAAACTGCCAAGTATCCCAGCGAACTTGTCTGTCTAGCTTTACCCAGGTGGGCTTTTCATGCAGATTTTTTTTCCTTTGAGGTTACGCTTACTTCTCCGATGCTCTCCAGCTCCTTCTGCGGAGCGGTAGCTCTAACTCATAAAATTAATTCCCATTTCGTGGGATTGTCAGAAATGAGGATTGTTCTGACCTTTCTTTGAACTCATCAGCCGAAATGAAGTTGCTCAGTGAGCTGGGGAAGACAAAGCTGGGTTTCGGGAGATCAATCAAGTCCACCACACTCAGGAGAGGCCCGCAACCTGCCGCGCCACGCTGACCCCGGCGGCTGCCGATCCCGTGCACAGATGAAAAGCCATCACTCCTGGTGAAGAAGATACTAAATTATCGGCTTTTAAATTTAATTTTCAGTTTACTTGTGTTTTCGATTAGCGTGCCATGTCTCATCAGGACGGCACTACCTTTGAGTGTAAGCACCTCCCTGTGGAATCTTCAGTTGCTCTTGCCTTCAGAAGGCAAATTCCACCAGTGATCCATCTTTTAGCACATGGTGTGTGTTGGGGGGCAGGGGACTTGTTCTCCTGTGATACCCTGAGCAACAGTAGCAAGTTATTTTCATCAGACCAAAATCAATAACAGGCTTGGAAATAAAACGTCACCCTGAGCCTAGGGCCACAGAATGTCCTGACAGGCTCCTAAAACTATGTGCTGGTAGCCCGAGGCCTGAGGGTTGGCCATTCGCTTTCCTTCCATGATTTAGTCCTGAGATGTCTCCCCAGGCGAATAAAGCTTTGGGTTGGGTGACAGATGGGTGGCCGGGGAGCTTATGTCCTCAGCCCATCCTCCCCCACACCCCCAGAGAGGGGGAGCTCACTTGGACACACAGCAGACATTTTCTGCTGTCAGGGGCAAAACTGTGGTTGCCATTTTCCAGGGGTTTGTAAGGGTCTGGTTAACCATCTTTAGTCTGATCCCTTCTGCTAACTCTTCACAGAAAAGCTTTGGACAAAGTTATACAGCAATGACCCACAGGAGGTAGGCTTTGTGTAATCCCCAAATCTCCAGATAGATCCCAGATCACATGATCTGTTGTAAGTCAACAAATGTTTAATGAATACCTTCAGCTCCTGTGTCTAGGAATCAGAATGGTTCAGGTGTCTGTGAGGCTCAGAAACCATCCATCAAATGAGTAGCTTCAATCCCAGACAGCAATTTTGGTCAGGAAACCTCAGTTCCAGCCTCCTCTGGGCATCTCTTTCAGGGTGTCTGCAAGAAGCTGGGAAAACAATTCCAGCCTCTCCAGCTTGTGCTGGCTGCTACATCCCTTAGTGCTCCTGACCTGCAGACAGATGGTTTATCCCACACCTCATGTCACCTGGCCAGCTCATCCTGTCTCCCTGAATTCTTTCCATTTGTGTCCATTCTTTGCACAAAGTGATGTGTTTCTAGTGACGCTTGCACTCTATTGAGTCAAATGCTTGGCTACAATCACTGCCATCACCCAACCCCGGCTCAGCTCCTGAGAGTTCCTGTCAGTCTTAGTCTGAATCTATCACTGTGGTAAAGCACCATGACCAAAGAAACTCAGGGGGAAAAAGGGGTTGTTTCACCTGACAAGTTGTAGGTCGTCCTTTCATCTTGAAGGACGTCTGGACAGGAGCTCAAAATGGAAGCAGGAACTGAAGCAGAAGCCATGAATGTATACTGCTTACTGGATTGTTCCTCATAGCTTACTTGGTCTGCTCTCTTATCTACCCTGGGACCACATAGGAGCCGCAGTGCCCACAGTGGGCTAGGCCCTCCCCCATCAACTGTGAATCAAGATAATGCAATGCAGCATTTCCCACAGTGGCCTGGACCCTCAAATCCCAATAATTAACCAAGGAAATGGCTCGTAGATTTGTCCTAAGGTCAACTTGAAGGTCTACTTCTGAGGTATCTGACACCTTCTTCTGTCCTCTACAGAAAATGCACACACATGGTGAACCTGCATGCACGCAGGCAAAACACCCATGCACATAAAGTAGCATAAATTAAAAGAGCAAAACAATTCAATTAGTTACTAATCAAAACTTACTTAAGTACATAGAATATTGAAGATTGTGTGTATTATATATAATTTATGTATTATGTGTCTAAATACTAGAAATCTGTATGTGTAATTAACTATAATAATTCAATTATGTATATTCATATATCCAGTATGTTATAGTAATATTTATAGTGGTTAATAACTTGATAGTATGATATAATATACTCAATTAAATCACATGTCTTAGTTTGGGTTATTATTACTACAATGAAATACCATGACAAAAAGCAACTTGCATGGAAAGGGTTTATTTCAGCTCATACTTCCAGGTATTATTTCATCACTGAGGGATATGAAGGCAGGAATCCAAACAGGGCAGGAGCCTAAACATGGCAGGAACTGGTACAAGCGTCATGGAAAGGTGTTATTTACTAATTTGATGATCATGGCTTGTTCAACCTACTTTCTTATAGACCTAAGGATTGACAACCAGCCAAGGGATGGCACCATCTACAATGGTCTGGCCCTCCTCCATCAATCACTAATTAAGAAAAGGCTTTACAGTTGGATCTTATGGAGATATTTTCTTAGTTGAGGTTCCCTCTTTTTCAGATGACTCCAGCTTGTGTCAAGTTGACATAAACTAGCCAACACAATTGACTCCTTTTCAACTTGGCAAGCACATTATCATCAAGCTATAACCTTTCTTTCTTGTTCTTCCCCAAGTACTCATTAATAACAGCATGACAATATTAAAATTCCAAATATTAAAAGTCCCAAGTCTTTAAAAATTCAAACACTTAAAAAGCTTTACTCTCTTTAAAATCCAAAGTCTTTCAAAATTGAAATTCTCTCAAATGTGAGTTCCTATAAAATCAAAAATAAATACTTTCTTACTTCAAGAGGGAAGAACCAGGGCACAGTCACAATTTGAATAAGAGAAAACCAAATTCCAGGAGTGTGAATAACCCAATGTCCAATGATCTGGAATTCTGTCAAGATGTTATGGGCTCCTCCAAGGGGCTTGGGTCACTTCTCCAGCTCTGCCCTCTGCAGCATACATAGCTCATCTTCTACGCTTTGCTTAGCTGCATTCCACAGTTACTGCTGTTCTTGGTGGTTATCCCATAGTACTGCCACCTACAAAATTCTCGTGTTTATTCTGCAATTGAGCTGAAATTTCACCAGAATGCCCCAAGAATACCCCTTTATTGTGTTCAGGGGCAGCTTATATAGAGATTACCATGCCCCAGCCAAATGTATCACAAACCACTCTCCTGCCATCAGGAACTCCTGAGGGTCTTGTGCTCAGAGCAGCTGTAGGCACTCAGATCAGGGGAAAACAAGTTGTTTACAAGAAATTCAGGATGTAGGGGTTCACATTTACTACTCAAAGTTCCAAAATCTTTCCACAATCCTCTCCAAAACAACATGGTCAGGGGTCACAGTAATAACCCACCATCTTGGACCATCCTAGTATCAAGTTGTCTTAGTTAGGGTTTCTACTGCTACGATGAAACACCATTACCAAAAGCAAGTTGGGGAGGAATAGGTTTATCACTGAAGGAAGTGGGGGTGGGAACTAAAACAGGGAGGGAACCTGGAGGCAGAAGCTGATGTAGAGCCCATGTAAGGGGTGCTTTATGCAAGTGTTTAGTGCCCTTGTCTGTGTCCTACCTTGACAGACACTTCAATTGGTATCTGTGATAGTTTGAATGAGGTGTCCCCATAGTCTGGGCATTTAAATACTTGATCCCCAGTTGGGAGGGGTGGCCTTGTTGGGGAAAGTATGCTACTGGGGGTGGGTTTTGAGTGTTTGCTCTCTCTCTGTCTCTCTCTCTGTCTCTGTCTCTCTCTCTGCTTCTTGCTTGCTCTTACTTCAAAATGTGACCTCTGGATGCTTCTTCACCATGATAGGCTAGTAGCCCTCTGGAACCATAAGCCCAAATAGACCTTTCTGTCTGTAAAATGTCATGGTTGATACAGTGTCTTAGGGTATCTCAGTGTTTTTTTCTTGAGTCCACCATCAGGGATGCAAGAATAATGAATGAATGCATCCTGCCCATCTTTGCATATACATCCAGAATACTATGCCCAGGAAATGTTCTGCTTACAGTTAAGATGAGTTTCCCCATGTCATTTAACATAACCAGTAATCCCTCACAGGTATGCTCAGAGGCACATCTCTTAAGTGAATTCAGATTCTATTATATTGGCAATTAAAACTAGCCATTACAATACCACTCCTTGTCAAACTTGCCATAAAACATATCACCTTTAAAATATAATCTTCTACTCATTGTCCCAAAAGTCTCATGGTTTTTCTCAGAAAGTAAAATATGGTACAATTAAAAAGTTCCCATTGTCTCTAATAATTACAACAGTTACAAATGTCTATAAAATAAAAAAATCCATATCACACAATTTCAACATAAGGTGGCATAACATGAATGTTCTTATTCCAAAGTAGAAAAACCAGGACTCAAAGAACAGTCACAAGTCCTGCAGCTTCGTGGCCAGCTTCCAGGACTCATGACAGAATCCTCATCTATATTCCACAGGCCTAGGTAGCCCCTCTTCTCCAGTTCCACCACCTGCTGCACACACAGTCTCTCTAAAGTCAGGTTCATTCATTGCTTGCACTTTTCCTTGGAAAATGTCCAATAGCACCCTGGTGTTCATCTTCATAACATTATACAAGGCCACCCCCACCCCTTGCAGGACTCCTACCCTCCCACACATTCCCTAGCCTCAGTGGCTTTCTAGAACTACAGAGCAATATAGAGAGGCTTGTTGGAAAAGGCCACTTGTTCTTCCCAGCTGCCCGCCTAGTTTAGATCCAAAATAATCACACAGATACCATATTTTTAAATCACTGCTTGGCCCATTAGCTCTAGCTTCTTATTGGCTAATCTCTTACATATTTATTTAATCCATTTCTATTCATTTGTGTATCACCACGTGGCTGTGGCTTACCAGTTAAAGTTTCCAGCATCTGTCTTAGGCAGGCTATATGGCTTCTCTCTGACTCTGCCCTTCTTTCTCCCAGCATTCAGCCTAGCTTTCCCCGCCTACTTAAGTTTTGCCTTGCTATAGGTCCAAAGCAGTTTCTTTATTCATTAATGGTAATCACAGCACAACAAAGGGAACTCCCACATGAGAGGCTTATCTCACAGACATGGTCAAGTTGGCAATTACAGTAAAGTACCAGTGACCGCCAGTCTTGGTAGGATCAAAGGAGGTACTGCCTGGGTTGGCATGTTCCATGTATGGAAGAGCAAGGCTGGACCAGGTGGACCCCATCCAGGCCTCTCCATCTGATGAAACCAGTGTCTGCTCCAGAGAAGAAGGATCATCATGCTGATCAGAATTTCTACCTCTGTGCAAACACTTGAGAGAACATAAAAGAAGCAATTGTTGTGTCAGGTTTCTGAGGTTCCAGTGCCTCTTCAGCTGTATCCACTATTTTTAGGTCTGTCCGAGGCAGCTTCATGATGAAAGAACATGGTGGAAGAGACATATTCATATCATCATGGATAGGAAGCACAGATGAGAGGCAGAAACCAGGCAGGCTCAGGTACACCCTTCACAGCATACCCCAATGGCCCACTACCATCAACTCACCCCATTTTCACAGTTCCATTGCCTCCCCATATTCTGGCCATATTTTAGCTTTAGTGGAGTGAGCGTGGACGAGGTCAGCATCTCCATGACCCAGTTCTTCTGCAGACACCCACACAGACATACCTAGTCGTGTGCTTCACTAATCTAAGAAGTTCTCAGGTCTATTGGGTTGATGCTCAAAGTTTGGGTCACACCTGGCGGGCACTGCATTCACAGCAGCTGGGTTTTAAAGATCAGGTTTTTGCATTGTGGTAAGGTGACTTTCCTCAGTTGGTGACAGGTTGAGATGAGTGCTCTGAACTTGGGCTTTTCGTGTTTTAAAACCTGGACATGAGGAAGCATCAGTTCCATGAAGATGGTTCTGGAGAACTAGTACAGTAACCGTTCTAACTCAGGTTGGGTTTAGTGTGCACACAGCCAGAGACTTCACCAGTGGCATTCCTTGCTTCCCCCCCCCTCCTTGCCCAAGGCTCTGTATCATGAACCAGCTGCTTGACTGCCCTTTGAACTGTCCATATTTATGTCATGCACATTAAACATAATTCCCATTTGAAGGTTTTATTTTAAAACAGCTATGTATGAGAAGATAATTGTAAACCGTCAGATATCCTCCCTGACTTGAAGTTTCTTACAAGGTCCCTTTGGAATTTGAAGGGCTGTATTAGAGGTATCCTTCTAAACCTACTTCCTCTGTCCCTGTACCTAACCTGCTTACTTTCCACCTCAATGGGTGGCAGATGTCCTAGCTGTATATATATGTGAAGAAATATAAAAATCTGTCATAGTTTTAATCTAGAGTGTTTCTGATAGGCTCATGTGTTGGAGACTTGACTTTCAGATGGTGATACTGTATGGATATGGTAGAAACATTAGAGGTAGGCATGATGTAAAAAGTGGGGCATTGGAGGTGTGTCCTGAAGGGTATAGACTCCTTATCCCTTCATATCTATCCCCTCCCTTCCTCCCTCTCTCCTTCCCTCCATCCCTTGATCCCCCTCTTCTGTCTGCCATGGGCTAAGCCACTTTGATCCACCACATGACCCCTATCACTGTGTCATCACGGACCCCAAAGCTATGCAGCCAGGGACCATTGGCTGAAGCTTCTGGAATTGTGGGCCATAGTGAGTCTTTCCTCTCTAAGCCACCAGTGAAAAAACTGGGTTCTGGGTTCTCATAGAGCAGGCACAGGGGCACGCTTGACTTTGAGTGGAAACTGTGAGGCTTTGGGAGTGAAGCAGGAGAAAAAGATCCATAGCAGAAATCTCAATGACTGGTTCATGAGCAGGACTCCAGAAGCACAGGGGCCACAGCAGACACAGCGTGCAGATGTCAACTGCAAACTGCGCATGTCTAGGGAAGCAGTGAACAGTGGAAAGACAGTCAACAGAACTGGAAAGAATTTGCTGTTCACATGTCTAATTTCATGTTGATTACTTTTGTAACTCAGCAGCAAATATGCCAAGGACCTGATTAGAAACAGGATAGAGAAGTACATAGAAATTTCTCCAGAGAAGATAGGAAGTGGCCTTTAGGTCAATGAATAACTGCTGTGTTTCTTGAATGGCCAGCAAATCAGCACCACGAGGAAAGGGAGCCCTTGGCACTGCTGCTGCAGTTTAAAATGTACCCCCACCCTGTGAAACAGCAAGCATATTCCTCAAGAACTGATGGAAAAAACCATGAGAAGACTCATACATACAAAAGAAAAATGAAGTCAAATTCCCAGCCATTGGCTCCCACAATCATCACAGCATTTTCAACACAGGATACAGAACAAACTTATTTTCCATCAACAAATGATTGGGTAAAAACTGTACTGCCTAAGTGTTAGCTGAACCATGACAACAATCTCCAAGCAGGAGAAAGCCCATGAGGCATCAACCCTTCACAAAGAACTACATGCAACAAAGGATGCAGAGAGTGGGAGAAGTCATCTTCCCAGGGAAGAGTACACCAAACTGGTTATCCAATATGAAATAGAGTTGAAAACATACATACAAGGAACATTATACGCTCTGAGCAGGCTATACTTAGGAATACATATATTTGTACATGCATGCATGTAAAAGCAATTAATAAAAAAGACATGGATTTGGAAGAGAGCAAAGAATATATATGAGAAGATTTGGAGAGAGAAAAATGAAGGGACAAATGATGTAATTATATTAATCTCAAAAATAAAAGAAATAAAAAACTATACTATCACACATGTTCAGAAACTGTTCAGTTATTGAAAAGAAGAAAGCATTGCAATCTACAATAATATGACTAAACATCAGGTCTTTTACATAGTGCCATAAATCAGAGTCCACAGGCATGAAGGTAGGTACCATGATCCTTTCCAACCCAGAGCCTCTGAGCTGCCATGGCAGACATGGTACCAGACAATGTGGGATCTTTACTGCTTTCACATCTCAGAACATCTTCCTCTATGGAGGAAGCAAAATCTGTCCTGACTCTACTACAGAGATTGTGGAGAGATTAATGGGACAGAAGGGGTATGGGCAAAGGGTTTCCTGAACCATGGGGCAGAGATCACCCAGCACACAGGCATTGTAGGGCAAGCCATATTATACGGCTCCACATGTGGCAAAGCCACCCATTGACTGATGGGGAAGATGGGTGTGGCCTGGATAGTTGGCATTATCAGGACCTTCCTTTGTTATCCCTGTGGTGCCATAGAGTATGACATGAGCTATAAGCAGCTCTCTGACAGGCTAGAAAAGTTGCTAAATACAGTATGGATGATATCTTGTGATTGTCATAACCTGGCACCAACTCTTGGGTGATGCTATGCCCACCTCAGGAGTGACACCTTCTTTAGTTTGTATTCCAGCTCTGCGGCAGAGTCTAACTCTACCTACCTGTTGATGACAGGAGCTAGGCATGAAAGCTGACTATGTTTGACAATGACTAAGCTGCCCACTGAGTGTCCACCCAGGTGTACCCGGAAGCTGGGATGCTTTTGATGTCACATGCCTTACTTTGTGGTATGCAGCATGGCTCCTGAGGAGAAGTGAGTGTCTCTCGTGGGCTGTGTCACACCTGCGAGCCCTCCGCCCACACATAGGCTTGTAGGTATTCTTTCCAGCTAATGATCCTAGTGCTTGGATTTTAATGACAACTTGGACTAAGTATATGATGAGGGTGACAGTCTTGTCGGATCTCCCTTCAGGACATGGTGACAAGTGCTGGGGGCAGGTTCTTTGCCAGGGGCAGGCATTCGCTCTAACAGCATGCCTAGGGAAGACAGATTTGGAAAAAGTAAATACAGCCATGTCTCTGTGGAACCGGCAGCACAAACGTGCCACCTTCACGAGATGTAACTCAGCGATGCCAGCAGGGCTACCCACACGGGCCACAGGGTGTGAGTGTTGCCAACTCTCAGACACAAATACCCTGAATTTGAAAGCCTAAGAGAGTCATTTGCAACCCTTTGTGAGTCTCTGTCCTCTTCTTACAGTGACGCAGGCTGTCTATAGTTATGTCTATTAGCCCTGCAGGCCCCTCATGCCCTTTCCACTGGACACGGCAGGCACAGTTCTAGCATTCGGGGTGGGATGCTCATGAAGTCTGTAACTGAACTTGAGTGGTACCTTCTTTTCTGCTCTCAGGTGAGCAAAGACCCAAGGGGGTGTTGAGACCTGAGAGGCTGAGAGTTCACTGTGTTTGTGTTCTTGTGTCCTGGGGGCCCCACAGCTGTGGGTGGGTGGAAGCTGGAGTGTATATGTTCGAGCTACTTCTGGGTGCAAAAGAAACCACCTCAGAACTCGGGTCCCAGGCTGCTTTGTATGCATGTAGATATGCAGTCTGTCGTAGGCCAGCAGTTTGGAAGGCATACAGCTGAAACCTGGCATGGCTGGTGCAGAGACCAACTTGAGTACCCCAACAAAGGGCACAGGGTACAAGCTGCCAGGGGCACACTTTCTGTAGGTGGCATTAACAGGTAAGAAAGCAAACATGGATCTTTTGCCATTGTCATACAGTAGTCTGATAGATGCGGCACTCATCCTCAGACATCCTTCGAGAGCGAAGTGGCTCTGTCTCTGGTGACTCCAAACACACCCACATAGCCTCAGCTTCTGTCTTCTCTTGATGTAGCAAAATTCAGCAGCTCCAGCAGCACCATGGATAGCAGTCTGGGAGTTTCTGAGTTCTCTACTCAGGAACAGGTATGTACCAGCGTCAGCTGGCTAGAAACCCCTCATTACAGCCCAACATCACTGACTGTGGGGCTGCATTTTTGAATGATTTCATGCTCTTGTCCAAAGACTCAACAAATGTTGAGTGTGGATCAGATGTACCCATCCTAGCATCTCTAACAGGGTCACCCTGCCAGGAAAGCTTGCTAAGATATTGAAATACCCAACCTCTGCTGCTGTTAACCAGAGAAAACCCACTTCTAAAGGGCTTGTAGGAACAGTAAGGCCTACCCAGATAGCTGCCACATAGTATTCCAAGCCACAGAACTAAATTCCACCAAAATAAACAGGTCTGCAGCATATAAGCAATACTGAGGGCCAACTTCAGAGATTCTGCTAAGAACTCTTCATATATACTCCCAGTTCAGAAGACATGCACCCTGCTTCAGAATCTCCAATCAACTTGTCCACCACAGACCCCATTCAAAGTCTCAAACCCTAACATTCAATCACCTGCAACCCTTGGGCATCTCTCCTCCTTCATAGACCACTGAAAACAAGCAAGGCAGATATTCACTATCTGTCTTAGTTAGGGTTTTTATTGTTGTGAAAAGGCACCATGACCACAGCAATAAAGGAAAGACATTTAACGGGGGGTGGGCTCACTCAGTTTCAGAGGTTCAGTCTATTATCACCATGGCAGGGAGCAAACGCGGTGCTGGAGGAATAGCTGAGAGTCCTACATCTTACAGGCAACAAGAAGTCAACCGACAGTCACACTGAGGGAAGGCTGCCACCACGTGACAGGCTTCCTTCAGCAAGGTCACCCCTTCTGATAGTACCACTCTTTCAAACAGCCACACTATCCTTAGGAACAGTACTAAATGCTTGTACTTCTTTGTTATAATTTTACCTGCGTCAGGAACTATTTAAAGGCCTTCTCAGATGATCCACTCAGTGTGTTCAGCAGGCCTTCTCTTCCTAACCAGATGGACCTTGTAAACACTAAGTCCCTGCTTCTGTCTGCTCTCAGCTGCCCTTTCTCTTGTGGGCTGCCTCAATGATCCCACCTGGATTCCAATTTTAACAATATCTGCTTAGTTCCCCCAAAGTCAAGACAGCCTTCCCTCTCGAGTGCAAGGCTGCTTCCATTTACTTTATGTCTCGTTTATGAGATGCAGAGAGAGTGAGGGAGGCCAAAGCTTTCTTTCGGGGTAGCTTTCTGTGTTTACCCTACTGTGTGCCCTTCTTTGTTTGGAGATGATTATTGAACCACTAATCCCATCTTTACCCTAGTGTCCCTAAGTGGGTCAGTCACGTTAAATTTCACAAACACAGAAAGTTCACCACAATGGAGACCTAGTGTCTACATGCTGCTGGGGCCCCAAACCTCACTCAAGGTGTCCATTCCACAATTTTAAAAAAGAATATTCCTTTATGAGTGCTGTACAAAATGCTCACCATGCACAGGGCACGTAGACAGAAGGATTTCTTACACTGAAGAACTAAAATGAAGCTAACGTTAACCAGGTTCAGCAGTGGAGCTGGCAAAGCTTTGGAGAATGAACTGCATCTCCACTGTGGAGGTGGATTTTCTTTTCGTTCTTGACCAAGACTCAACACAGAGAGTAAATTAAGCAGAGCAGACTGCACACACATTTCATGGAGCAGTGTGGAGAGAAAGCCGTACCATCTAGAATGCAACTGAACCACTCTTCCATCAAAAAAAGACTGAGGCAATTTTTCCTAAAAAGCATTTAAATGTCCGGTCTGTGGCTCTCAGGACCCCAGTGGGAGTCACCGCTATCGCTCTCCGCTTTGCATCTGATTTGCATTGCAAAAGACAGGGATAATTAAACAAGTCTCACTACCTTGGTTTTGAGGCCAAGGCTTTCCTGTTTGTAGCCTGTTCCAGGCACAGGGCATCCTTGGTAGGCACTAATCTGAGTGATTTTGGTTCGGCTGAAAGTGTTTTACTGTGTGAACTCAGTGAGGAGTCTTTTCTCACCTTTAATGTGAAAGGATCTTGCTTTAGGTCACATAGCAAAGGAACCATTTTTCAAAGATTTAATTTTAATTAGCCTTTCTTCTTTGTACCAGAACAGGTTAGATGGTTAACTCAAAAAGGTGAAGCCATGGATTTGAGAGAAAGCAAGGGTTAGGAGCACATGCTAAGGCTTGGCGGAAGGAAAAGAAAGGGAGAAATGGATGATATAATTATATTTAATTCAATTAAATGAAAAATAATTTTATTTTTAAGGTAAAAAAGCCAAGTTCTTAATGGCAGAGATTATTAATTCAAAGTATAGTTTTGATTTAAAATGGATTGTTGCAGGTGGGTTGTAGTGAAAATATTGAAATACGAAGTATTGGGGTTGTTTCTAGAGGCTGAATATAAGCAGAATGTTGTGCTTTTCACATGGTTTTATACTGAAATAAGAATAAATGTATGCATGAGAATATTTTGTAGACTTGTTTTGGAGAACTTGAGTAAACAGCCTGTGGCAGGCTACTGAGCTAACTGATGGGTTTTTCTTCTAAGAAACAAAAATGACTAAGGTTTCCAGTGGCATACCCTTCTCGAGATTAGCATCCAGGGAGCCCCAGGCTGTACATAGGTTTTTTTGTGTCCCGAGCCTCGTGGTAAAATATAAAATAATAGAAATGAGTTAATTTAAGATATAAGAGCTAGTAATACACCTAAGTGACTGGCCAAGCAGTGTTTTAATTAATATAGTTTCTGTGTGGTTATTTCAGGTCTGGGTGACCAGGAATGAAAAAGCAGTCTCTGTCGACACAGTTACGTGTTAACACATACAGATTATGTATATGGATCCGCTTCTGTGTACAAATAAGCACACTTGCATATAATTTATTGTTTCAATCAGTCATCTAATTACAAGATAAATAAAAATATAATTGCCAAAGCTAGTGAGATGGCTCAGCATGGAAGGACATTTGCCACCATTTCTAGTAGCCTGAATTCAACCTCTGGAATCTTATGGTAGAGGAAGAGAACCAATTCTGAAACTTGTTCTCTATCACATGTACATGGTGGCACATATGTCCAGTATCACATGTACACGGTGGCCTATATGCCCATTTTCACATGTACATGGTGGCACATATGTTCAGCATCACATGTACACAGTGGCACATGTGTCCAGTATCACATGTTTATGGTGGCCCATGTGACCATTTTCACATGTACATGGTGGCCCATGTGCCCATTTTTACATGTACAAGGTGCCCATGTACCCATTTTCACATGTACACAGTGGCACATATGCCCATTATCACATGTACACGGTGGCCCATGTACCCATTTTCACATGTACATGGTGGCACATATGTCCAGTATCACATGTTCATGGTGGCCCATGCATCCTTCCTCAGATAAAGAAATGTAATTGAAATATGTTAAAAATATATGTGAGCGTCCACTGAATTCTCCACCAAGGGTGAAGGTGTTAATTTCTCCCGTCACTTTCTTGACTTTTCACACAATTACAGCAAATACCCACGTGTCCCCCACCCTTCCATTCTGTGCAGACAGGAGCTGCTGGGGGGCTCTGTGCTCCACCCCTTTTCCTTGCCAGCATGTCCTCTTTCTATACTGACACCCACAGTATTTCTTTACATAGCCGCATAGTATTCCTCTGGGTGGCAAGGATTAAAGAGTCGTTTCAATCCAGTCATTGCTGATGAACACTAGAGTACTTGCAACATATTGTTTTAATATAGAAGCAATGATGTTAATTGAAAAATGTTTTAAACACCAGGAACAAAAATCTTATTTATACATATTTAAACAAACAATGCCTATTTGGTTTCTGCATGTATTCAGTCTAATACTAATGCTAACAGAATTGCACATATCTGCACTGGCAGATCTCAGAGGGTCTTCGCAGAGGAGTCCACCAGAGTGGGCCGAGCAGTGAACCCTTGCCTGAGTCAGTAAAGCCTGGAAGTCTGGCTTTTTTTCCACAGCAACCCTTGTAGGATGAGCTACAGCTACCAGCGTCTGCAGGTGAGCATGGCTCAATGATGTTTCTTCTTGGCTATGGTGTTTTTCTACCCTACTCCTTACTCCAGTCATGTTGTGCTGCCTCACGCAAAACCTAATGGCTGTGGGCTGGGTCCTCTAAAACAGTGCCCTACATGTTCCTTCCTCTCGGTGAGCTAATGGTCTTGGGGACTCAAGATAAGAGAAAGACATCGCTGTATACAGCACACCTCATACCTCACATCACATACAGAACCACCACACAGTATGGAAAAAGTATGAATAGTACACCATATTGTACATCATACAATATCACACATGTTCACACAAGACATATATATATGCACATAAACATATACACATATACACATATACATACATACACACAATACCACACACATGTACACACACATACACACACACAACACCACACACGCACATGCCCCACAATCATCACACGTTGCAGACATAATAAAAACAGTACACTGTACTGCACATCACACACCTTACTCTTTGCAGACAAACCTAAGCATCACAGCACATACATATACACACATGCATACACCACACATGCATAGCACACTGTGCACGTGCTCCATATCATACCCAGTGTACACATAATAACTCGTCACCCATGCCACTTTCCCAGCTCTCCCACTGCTTACACACACACCAAAACTCAGTGTACACACGCCATTGCATAGACCCAAGTAACAACCGAACACTTCACACATATAGGTGGGTTTTTCTTTTAATAGCAAATATGGCCAGTTACAGAGTTTGACAGCCTCTGATATTTCTGCTTTGTCCAGAACATCCCTTCCTGATTGTCCTGTTGTACAAAACTAAACTGTTTCCACATGTAGTGTGCCTGCTGCTGGCCACAGGAAGTGCCCCCATCCTTCACCTTCCTCGTGGTTCTTGCTCATCATGGGTTCAGAATGTATTCAGCACTCCCATCTCCAAACAGGCTTTGGAATGCAACAGCAACACTAGTCTTCTTTGTCATCTAGAAGAACCCTCTTCCTCCCAACTGCCCTCTCTTGACAGAGTCCTGGGTCCATTGTCTTGTGTTCTGGGCACACTGGTGCACACGTGTCTGATAGGTTTCCTGCCTGGTTCCCAGGTGGGAGCAAAAGCTTAAAGATGGAAGCGGCATAACACAGCTGCTTGACCTGAGACACCCAGGCTTCTCAAAGCAGGTGCCAGAACCAAGCGCAAAGCTTCTGCAAGAGACTAGAAGAGGAGCTTATGGGGCCCTCTGTGTTTGTATAGGAAGAGGTCTGCCATTCTTAGAGTCAAATCTGAGTGTGCTCTTCTTTCACACGGTGGGGAGATCTTCCTAAGGCGTAAGAAACATTCTCAGAGCCGGTAACAGCGGACGGTGTCGGTGTCTCTTTAGGGAGTCACTTTTTAATCACTCCATTTGGCATCAGCTCTGGGGCCGCCTAATGTTTACATTAAGAGGTATCCAGTAAGCCTTCACTTCAGAAGCAAATGGGAAGTGGGAGCCGTCAGCGCCAGCGGATCTGAATGCTGATGCGCCCCTTCTGCGCTCTGGGGCGGTGCGAGGTGTTGATCATGGCTTCTCACTGATAAGCAAAGTACTTGCAGAGCGTGAAGACTCTGCGTGTGCGCGCAGGATAACTCTAATCTGCACCCTGCCCGGCCTCCCGTATTTGCATGGACAAGCAGCCTGGCTGCTAAGCTCTCTATTAGAGCTGCAAAGGGCTCTCTCATTTGAATAAGGCCTCTTTGGCACGCAGAGAAGGCGGAAAAGGTGCAACGAGCAGGAACCTCCTGGAATTAGGGTGACATTTAGAAGCAGGGTCCTTAAATGTTCGCTTTTTGTCATGCTAAATTCTGGAGTATTTTTAAATCTATTGTAACTGTCAGTTGCATTAAACGTTTTTATTCTTATTTATTTTTTTTACAGAGCAAACGGCAGCCTACCAGAGTGCCAGGAGTCCATTATTATGGCTATCTGCATCATGGGAAACTTCAAGCAGACTGTTTGATGCAATGTAGAAATACATATGAATATAGGATTAGACTCATAATGTAGAAAGCAGTCAGAGATCAAAAGAGCTGACGAGGAACTCAGGCAGGCAAGAATGCCTGCAATTTTGCACCCAAATGAAGGGGCTTCCCCGTGTGTTCCACGTATTTTGTTTGCTCTCAGCATGGAACTGGTGGCTGGTGGCCACGCCCACCACAGCAGCACCAACTTAACCTTAGCAGGCTTGAAAGAGTGCCTTGAAGAGCCACCTGAGTTTTACAGGGCGGGATTTGGGCCAACGGTACCTGGCCAATGTCAGTGTGAGTATGGATTCTGAGATCCACGTTTGATTCCGCTCTGTCTTTAAGTGTTGCTAAGATTTGAAGGACAGATTTTAGGTTCTTGGAGAGTATTTTGGTATTGGAAGTTTAAACAGGTACCCTGATCGCCAAACCATGGTGCTGCACACACCTGTCTTAGGGACCTGGATCTGTCCCCTGTTAGCTGGCTCTTAATAGGATCTTCTAAATGTTTTCAATATGTCTCCACCCATGTTGCAATAATCTCACACATGTAGTGATTGGGGTTGCAAGTGGCAGATGTTTCCAGGCAGTCTGCCATGGATCTGGGATTAAGGCACATTCCTTTTCATCCCTATACTAAACTTTGGCACTTGCCCATCTGATATGTTAATTCTCTGTTTCTTTGATTTTGAGGATTCTGAAGTCTGGGCTTAAATTAAGGAGTGCCATTTATCATTATTTAGCCAACATTTGGAATTGTTCTCCATACATAATATCTTATTAACAACCCTCTACAGTCCCGTGATACCCAACCTGAGGCCTGAGGGCTACATGCAGACCACCATAGATGTGAATGCGGTCTGCTATGCTTGTAGATACCAACTAAGTCAGTGACAAAGGTTGGGTGCCCCTGCCATGTGAACAAGTGTGTCATCAATCACTCCACTTTTTCTCTTGTATTTTCTTTTATCTGACCTTAACTATCTCATTGTCTCCAAGATTTAATAGATTTGAAAGGTCTTTTTTCATGATGAGATTTTCAAATATATTCTGAAAATACAAAATACATAGCTGTCAGTTAACCACAGGGACAACCAGAAGAAGCCATTTCTAGGCTCAAAGCTACAGGAAAGAAATAGGAAGGAAGAGTAGAGGTCCACATACATGGCCACAGCAATGCCACATTGAAGACTTCAGTGGCCAGTACCTGCAAGAGACACAGTGCTGGCAGAACACTCCTTAAAGTCAAACCAGCTCTGTTTACCTCAGGTTTCCATTCTTGTTGGAGAAGAGAGCTGCTTGTTGGTTCCCAGCCACCCAACTAGCTTAGACCCAAAATAATCACACAGAAACTGTATTGATTAAATCACTGCTTGGCCCATTAGCTCTCACTTCTTATTGGCTAACTCTTACATATTAATGTAAACCATTTCTATGAATTCGTGTATTGCCATTTGGCAGTGGCTTACTGGAAAAGTTTGGGCATGTCTGACTCTGGCGGCAGCTCCACGCATCTCTCCAACTCCGCTCTCCTTCTCAGAAGATTTGACTTAGGCTTCAACAATTTCCCAATCAAAGAAGTAAAGAGTACTCTACTGTGAAGAGTAAAACTGCTCCTGGGGAGACTGGGAATGGAGCAATTCTGCCTGCCCAGGTTTGGTGCAAATGCTTCTTTCTAGTTAAGAGTCATGGTTACTCCTTCATGACTAGTCCAGAGGCAGGGTAGGATCAGGGACTTCATGCTCCTGAGCTACTGTGGTCACCCAACACCTGCAGAAGACAGAACCAAGCTCCCTTTCCCATGAAAGAAGTGAGAGAACATTGCTGCAGTAGAGTTCAGGTCAGGAAAAGACAAGGTGGCATCATGCCAGTGCTCTGGGGGCTTTGTCTAGAGAGCAGGAGGGTGAATAAGAAGGTTTTCTTTCCACACATGAACTGAACCTGAACTGGACTGTTAATGGGTGCTGTGGAATAATGCTCTTCTACCCTGTAAAGATTCGCCACTCATTTTGGTTTAATAAAATGCTGATTGGCCAATATTCATGCAAGGCGTATAGATGGGGCAGCCAGACTAGGAGAATTCTGGGAAGACTGCAGTCTGCACTCACCACTCAGATACAGTGGAAGCAAGATGAGAATGCTGAGTAAGATACCAAACCACTTGGCTAAACATAGATAAGAGTTATGGGCTAATTGTAAGAGCTAGTTCATAATAAGTCTGAGCTAATAGGCAGTTGACTGAGGGCTTCTGTCCCACCTAGTCCTTCAGTCATTCAGTCCCAAAGGAATACACAGAGGTCTACATTAATTATAAACTGGTTGGCCTAGTAGCTCAGGCTTTTCTTATTAACTAATTCTTACATCTTATATTAGCCCATTATTCTTGTCAATATTAGCCACGTGGCTCAGTACCTTATTTGGTGAGGCAGTCACATTTTGCTTTCTCTGCATCTGGGTGATGTCTGCAGACTGACCTTACCTCTTCCCAGAATTCTCATTAATCCGCCTCTACTTCCTGCCTGACTACTGGACAATGAGCATTTATTCAAAATACAAGTGACAGGGTACAGACCATTGTCCCACAGCACTTCCCCATCCCTTTTTAAAACAAGAACTCTGAATCTAATATCCTTTGTTTAGCTTTTCTACTGACCATTATCCATAACAACTTATAACCAACTTTCTAAACAAAGGCAAACATCCATAATCCATATTTCGGGAATATAGGCATAGTTTTCCAGGCTACTTCCTGCCAATTGGGGGTGCTGATAATTTTATGGGAACCTAGAGAAAATTTAGTATTATGATCAAGTCCTGTGAAGTTTGATCATCTCAGGAAGCAGTCTTTTAACTGGTCTGGATGTAGAACTCAGACATGGGGACCATTCCTCCTATTGGAGATTTCTTAGGGGGGGATCTTCCTTAGTCAAACATGATTTTTTTTAATGCAGAATAAATCCACAGCCTATCATTTCCTGTGTAAACAAAAGCAAAACCTCTTCTCCAAAGTAACATGTCTTTTGACTTAAATTTTAAAGTCAAAGCATTTTCAAAAATATATATTGGATTAATCCAGTAGCATTTATCATCAAATACTTTTAGCAGCTTTTGCTCCTTTTTCGGTCATCAATTTAAAGACAACACAATAACATACAATATCCAGACTCTCTGTGTATTTTTCATCTTTACATGACTTTATTTTAAACTCTATATCTTTTATTTTTATTTTTAATTTTTGGCTTTTTGAGACAGGGTTTCTCTGTCCTGGAATTCACTCTGTAGACCAGGCTGTCCTTGATCTCACAGAGATCTGCCTGCCTTGCCTTCCAAGTGTTGGGATCGAAGGTGTGTGCCATCAAAACCAACTACTCTCTTTTTTCTTTTAAGGACTTTACCCATTTTTTCTCAAGCCTACATATATTTTTCAACACACTGTAAATTGTTTAGAGGCTTTTTTTTTTGTCTGAAACTATCTTTACTGTATCTCTCTTTTACTGACCACAGGAGTCTTTAATTTGCTAAGTAATAAGGCTAGGATTAAGCTGTGGCTTTGATGGCTGGCTCCAGCCCATTCCTTAGCTTTTTGTCTGAGAGTCTAACCTCACTGCAGAGGTACTGGCTGGAACCATATTTATTGCCACAACTCTATGGAGTTTCAAGGTCCCTGCCACCCCCAAAAAGCATGCGGTTATCTTTTCATCAATACCATTTAAGTATTTCATGGCAGGACCTCTTAAAAGAGCTGCAAAGTTTTGCAGCTAAAGCTGAGTCAGGAAACCTCTCTTAAATGAGAGTGTTTTCCTCTAACAGAGCAAACCTGAGAAATTGCTACTACCAAGAAGCCATGCTCAACACTGTTATTTTGTGTCTAGATTTACTTCCCAAGCTCTCCCAGGTTTTCTGTGGATGTAGTTGTCCACACATTGAGCACCATTTGTTGATTGATAGTTTCTCTCACACCTGGTCCTTCAGTCATTCAGTCCCAATGGAACACACAGAGGTCTACATTAATTATAAGCTGGTCGGCCTAGTAGCTCAGTCTTGCTTTGTGTTTCCCCTGCATGCTCTCTCTCATTTCACTGCAGAGCATGGGACACTGAATTAGTCCACACTTCTGAATCGATGTTCACAGTTCCTGGGTCAATCTGTTGTTTTATTTTTCATATCTGAAGCATAAACACTAAACTCTGAGCCCAAAGCTCAAGCGACATTATATCCGATACACTCCTCTCTGCTCATGTGCAGAAGCCTACATATCCTCCAGGTAATCTTCGCTACTTTTACACATGGCAGATTTTACATTTATGGCAATAAATGTTAATGCCAACGTAGCATCATGGATTGGGTTGCTTCGGGTCTCCATGGTTTCCCATATTGCATTCCAGTGTGTTAGGCATGGTCTCCAGGTTCTGGTGCTACCATGAAACGTTGGAAGCTTTAGGAGGGTGAGCCAAGTAAGAAGTTAGGTAGTTGGGGACGTGTCTTAAATGAAGTATCACCCTGCTTCCCAGGTGACACAAGACAGCCTCATCTACATGCCTTCTACCTTGCCTAGGGTGTCTAGTACTGTGATCACCCTAAGGGAAAAGGGCTCAGGGACCTTGACAAAAGCCTCTGGAATAGTGAACCCAAATGAATCTTTCCTACTTATGAATTGATATCTCAGGGCTTTTCCATAAGGACAGAAAAGTGGCTAACATACCATTTGCATTTAAATGATTTCTCAAATAATCTTTCTTATCTCATCCCATTCTCTGACCTATGAAAAACAGCACCAAGTTCATGAGCGAATGTAAATAAACCAGAAAGCACATTAGATTCTCTCTACAGGTGCTGCCAGGAATGGCTGTTGCATGTATATGAATGTATGCATCTCTCTGCTTCTGAATGCCTGTGCTCCACGTTCATTTCATACTTCAAGGTAGATGATTTGTATTGAACAACCTTCCTAGCTAACTAACCTCTCACCATACATTAGCTTTACTGCTAAACACATATTTTGAAATTATGTTTTCATAAACTATAATGTTCAGTTCTATAACATTTATATTAGCCTTCATAGATCTCATTTCTCTGAAAACCATTTGCTTGAATATCCTATTCATGGTTGTTTATAGAGCGCTCATCTACTGGCCCTAACAGCTGAATCCTGTGGGAATGGTTTTCATTAGTTGAACTTTATTGTTTTAAAGTCATTTTGTCCTCTTTCTATGAAGCTTCCTGTGTGTGTGTGTGTGTCCCCTGTATCGATTACACATTTAAAACCTCCAGCGGCTTTAAACCACTTACATCCCTCCAGAAAGAATCCTACCACTTTCCTGGCTGCCAGAAGAGTCTGTGTAGACCATCTTCCTTGGCTGAGCTATAATGGGTGAGGGTAGATGAGATGGCCATCTCTGCTTTTATCCCTTTTGCCGGTTTCGTCAGAGTCTCAGGTCTGAACCCCACAATAGCCCAGGCACTATCATGGAAGAGGCAGAGGAAATAGCGTGACTGCTGGAGGATGGGACGTGTGCTGTGAGAGGCTGCTTTCTAGATAACGCACTCATAAGCTCACAGTAGTGCTGGTTACTTCCACAGAATTGATCCAAAATCAAGCCAATCAAAATCCCAGCACAGGGAGGGGAGGAACTCAGAAAAGCCCACACCTAGCTGAAATTATGAGGAGGAATCAATACGGTATCCAAAGAGAGGGAGAGAAAAGGAGACTAGGTGTGAGCAGAATCCATTATGTACATGTGCAATCACAGAGAGAAAACAAAGCAATTCAATTACATCATTGGTCCCTCCCATCCCCTTTGAAAGTCCATCACCTTGTTCTTAATCTCAAAGCCAATTTTTATTTCTCTGACACTCATGGCTGTGGAAACATCTGGGTGGTACTCTGTGCTTCCCACAAGACCCCTCTGCTGTACTTTCCTTTGTCTGCATATCCACAGAGAGAATCTTGAATACTGACATGAAAGTGGGTGTATTTGAGTAACTTCCAGCCTTGGTAACAATGGTATTCAGAGTTTTCTTTCTATGTCCCTGGGAACTTTCTGTTCTTTGAAGGCCAGTATGTTCTTCTTGGCCTAGGCCTCGGACCCTGTGGCAGATTCTGTCTCCATTTACTTGTAGGGACACTGGTTCCTACACAGTCTTGGAGTGTACCTCTCTTCACATCTAAAGGACATGCTTCCCCTCTCTGTCA